>NC_134687.1:196957626-197575126 GCF_050947455.1 Rhinoderma darwinii
ATTGACCCGAAACATACAGCAAAGGCAACAAAGGAGTGGCCCAAAAAGAAGCACATTAAGGTCATGGAGTGGCCTAGCCAGTCTCCAGACCTTAATCCCATCGAAAACTTATGGAGGGAGCTGAAAATCCGAGTTGCCAAGTGACAGCCTCGAAATCTTATTGATTTACATATGATCTGCAAAGAGGAGTGGGCCAAAATTCCATCTAACATGTGTGCAAACCTCATCATCAACTACAAAAAACGTCTGACTTCTGTGCTTGCCAACAAGGGTTTTGCCACCAAGTATTAAGTCTTGCTTGCCAAAGGGATCAAATACTTATTTCTCTGTGCACAATGAAAATAAATATATATAATTTTGACAATGTGATTTTCAGTTTTTTTTTTTTTATATATAATCTATCTCTCACTGGTAACATTAACCTAGCCTAAAAATTCTAGACTGTTCATGTCTTTGACAGTGGGCAAACTTACAAAATCAGCAAGGGATCAAATACTTATTTCCTTCACTGTATCTACCTGCAAGAACGATTAAAAATAAACAAATATAAATTTTATTGAGTAATGTTTAAAATGGGCTAAAAGCCAATAAACTCAGTTAACAGGCATAAGCAGTTAGAATCCGACTGAACAAGAGGGTCTTAGTGAAAAAGAGCATCAGCTCAGTTCACAAATATCTGACAGCCCCTCTCATACAGCAATACAGTTCTGACGCAAACTGCCACTATAAATTGCACCTGCCTAATAAACAGTGTCCCTGTGTGTTTCTACACTCTATTCTCTTAAGACTGCGTCCTTAGGGGTCACAAGCAACCAGGCGGTCCTATACTACATTCAAGGACTCAGTCCAGTGTGTGTATATCGCAATAAATTTTGTACTGCCGGACAGCACTGAAAAGTGCTGTATCGCGTCTCCCGGCGTGCGAACGACACTGATATCTGGCCGCTATTTGCTGGAATGCAGCCTCAAACTTGCAAGGAACCTCCACCATGCTTTACTGTTGCCTGCAGACACTCATTATTGTACCGCTCTCCAGCTCTTTGGAGAACAAACTACCTTCTGTTACAGCCAAATATTTAAAATAACCTGCTGCCACTTTTCTGCACCCCAGTTCCTGTGTTTTTGTGCCTAGTTGAGTTGCTTGGCCCTCTTTCCACGTTCAAGGTATTGCTTTTTGACTGCAATTCTTCCATGAGGACCACTTCTGGCCAGACTTCTCAGAACAGTAGATGGGTGTACATGGGTTCCACTGGTTTCTGCCAGTTCTGAGCTGATTGCACTGCTGGACATCTTCTGATTTCGGAGGGCGCAAGCATGATGTGTCTTTGATCTGCTGCACTAAGTTTCCTTGGCCAACCACTGTGTCTACGGTCCTCAAGGTTGCCTTTTTCTTTGTGTTATTTTCAAAAGAGCTTGAAACCCCAGTCTGCTTTGAAGTCTTTGCCTGGGAGAGAGATTGCTTGTGCAGTATAACTACCTTGTGTCTTGTTCCCGTGCTCAATCTTGCCATTGTGGACCTGTGACATGAAACTGTCTTACACAACCTCACCTTTGTAGCACAGTTTAGCTGTTCCTCACCCCGTTTTAAGTCTCCTACACAGCTGTTTCTGTTCCAGTTAATGAATGTGTTTCAACCTACCTATGAAAATGATGATCATTATCACCTGTTTGGTATAATTGGTTAATCATACACCTGACTATAATTCTATAAAATCTATGACTGTTTTGAAGGCAAAGGATGGTCACACCAAATATTGATGTGATTTAGATTTCCCTTCTGTTCATTCATTTTTTATTTTTTTAGTTGATAAAAAAAAAAACTATTAACACTTTGATTTTTGAAGGGATTCTTACTTTGCAGCATCTTCCACAACTGCCTAAAACTTTTGCACCGTACCGTATATATATATTTATATATATATATATATACATATTTATATATATATATATATGTTTTATATAAGTTTTATATATATATATATATATATATATATATATATCAACAAATAAATTATCGCAGCACTCCACAAGTAGTTGCAAGACGAAATGGGGTTTATTTAACCCATGAAGATATTGCCACATTTCAGTCCTCTCAGCAGGACCTTTCTCAAGCTTGAAACGTATCTTCATGTGTTAAATAAACCACACTTCGTTTTGCAACTACTTCTGAAGTGCTGCAATCATTTCTTTGTTGCTGTATCTAAAAGGACCGTGTGGATGACAGTCAAGGATGCATAGCACATTTTATTGTGTACCTTTGAAGTGCTGCTTTTTTCTACCATATATATATATATATATATATATATATATATATATATATATATATATATAAATATATATATACACGATACCGTTCAAAAGTTTAAGGTCACTTAGAAATTTCCTTGTTTTTGCAAAAAAAGCATGTTTTTTTTCAATGAAGATAACATTAAATTAATCAGAAATACACTCTATACATTGTTAATGTGCTAAAGGACTATTCTAGCTGCAAACTTCTGGTTTTTAATGCAATATCTACATAAGTGTATAGAGGCCCATTTCCAGCAACCATCACTCCAGTGTTTTAATGGTACATTGTGTTTGCTAACTGTGTTAGAAGGCTAATGGATGATTAGAAAACACTTGAAAACCCTTGTGCAATTATGTTAGCACCGCTGTAAACATTTTTGCTGTTTAGAGGAGCTATAAAACTGACCTTCCTTTGAGGTAGTTGAGAATCTGGAGCATTACATTTGTGGGTTCGATTAAACTCTCAAAATGGCTAGAAAAAGAGAGCTTTCATGTGAAACTCGACAGTCTATTTTTGTTCTTAGAAATGAAGGCTATTCAATGCGAGAAATTGCCAAGAAACTGAAGATGTCCTACAACGGTGTGTACTATTCCCTTCAGAGGACAGCACAAACAGGCTCTAACCAGAGTAGAAAGAGAAGTGGGAGGCCCCGCTGCTCAACTGAGCAACAAGACAAGTACATTAGAGTCTCTAGTTTGAGAAATAGACGCCTCACAGGTCCTCAACTGGCAGCTTCATTAAATAATACCCACAAAACGCCAGTGTCAACGTCTACAGTGAAGAGGCGACTCCGGGATGCTGGCCTTCAGGGCAGAGTGGCAAAGAAAAAGCCATATCTGAGACTGGCTAATAAAAGGAAAAGATTAATATGGGCAAAAGCACACAGACATTGGACAGAGGAAGATTGGAAAAAAGTGTTATGGACAGATGAATCCAAGTTTGAGGTGTTTGGATCACACAGAAGAATATTTGTGAGACGCAGAACAACTGAAAAGATGCTGGAAGGGTGCCTGACGCCATCTGTCAAGCATGGTGGAGGTAATGTGATGGTCTGGGGTTGCTTTGGTGCTGGTAAAGTGGGAGATTTGTACAAGGAGCAGCTTGACCGTATGGTACGCAAGAAGAGCCCATCAAGCCAATCCAACTTGTGGGAGGGGCTTCTGGAAGCATGGGGTGAAATTTCTCCCGATTACCTCAGCAAATTAACAGCTAGAATGCCAAAGGTCTGCAATACTGTAATTGCTGCAAATGGAGCATTCTTTGACGAAAGCAAAGTTTGAAGGAGAAAATTATTATTTCAAATAAAAATCATTATTTCTAACCTTGTCAATGTCTTGACTATATTTTCTAGTCATTTTGCAACTCATTTGATAAATATAAGTGTGACTTTTCATGGAAAACACAAAATTGTCTGGGTGACCCCAAACTTTTGAGCGGTAGTGTATATATATATAAAGTCATATGCTAGAATCTAAATTCTCTGTCAATATCAGGATCATGATAAAACCAATGCAAGTTTACTTTCATCTAAATCAGTGGTGCGCAATTGGCAGGCCTGAGGATCACATGTTGCCCTCATGAGCCTAAATGAAAAAAAAAAAATCATGGCACCTTCCGTTTAAATGTCATCTGAAGAGGAAGGAGAGAGAGAGGAAAAATAAAAGAGTAGTCAAACAGAGAAAATGAAGGTGGAGGATGGAAAAGTGGTAGGGAGGTGGACAGGAACCCTTGGCAGGAGCCAATAGACATTCTAGATTCAGATAATTATAAGGCCCTGTTCACTTGGCGTGTATATAACGTGTATTTTGACGCGTTTACGCGCCAACATACTCGTCAAAATACACTTAATTAGGCTTTATATTCAAAACAATAGGAAAACACCCCATTAGTACATACAAGGCGTTTTCTTTACACGAGCGTGATTTAAAAACACGTCGCATAAAAAAAAAAGCGTCATGTCAACAATTATTTGCCACGTAAAACATGCCAAATGTTCCCATGGGCAATGGGAGTACGAATTCCACACCCAAAAAATTGCAGAAATTGGGCACAAAATGTGCCTAAAAAAACACGCCGTATTTTAAAAAGCACTTCACAAAAACGCTAGTGGATCTGACATATTTACATGTCGTATTTTTTTAGTGCCATGTGAATATGCCCTAATAAGTTTCAGTGCATGATGCGAATAACAAGGCATAAAGTTTTTAAGATAATACTTAAAAGTGTCTTTTTGGAAAATTTCCCATGAAACTAAACTATTTCAAAATTTGATATAGAAAATGTCTTTTGTTATGACCTTATTGCAGAATCTACTGTTTGTAAGTGTCTTAACCTTGGTCATTTCTTTGTAAATTCTGACTCATACCAAGTTTTCTTAGAGTCTCATCTTTAAAAATATATTTTCTCCCACAGCCTATATTATTCTACATCTAACAGCACTTCAAAATGTTACTACCTTTTATAATACCTTTGTAAAGTAAGGCATTGCTCCAAGTTAGACAACACAGCATTTACTATAAATTCACAGAGAACTATTTGCTATAATTTATTTTATATTAGATTATCCAAACTATTATTAAAAGGGCAGGTCGTGGACTGGATTGACGTAGGCTAAACTGGGGTTAGTCTAAGGGAGTCTGTGTCTTCACCCTTAAAGAGGACCTGTCAGTTCTTCTAAAATGTCTATTTCTATATACTTTGAGTTGTACCATTCCTCTGTTGTTACTCCTGTCAGATATAATGACATGTCTGTTTTAGTAAATACACACATTCCCTATAAAATAACAATTCTGGAGCATCTTTTTGTAGAACTCTGATTGAAAAGTGTCAGAGTGTGTAGGAACATGCCCCATTGTCAAGGAGAATGGTATCACTCAGTTGTCAATTAATTCATACATTTCCAGGAGGAATGACAGAGGAATGGCACAACACAGAATTCTAATAAAAACGTTCTTCAAAATAGTTTTATGCATAACTAAAGCCTTGAGATCAGAAGTCAGCTGCTGATACATCACAGCCAGGGAGAAGCACAGAACAAACTAGGAGTACAGACATGCACAGACACTCAGGCAATGAGTATTTGGACATGCAGGTTTTTAATTTCTCGCCTCAGTGACATCATCAATGAATTTTTATAGGCAGAGTAAGGCTCTGTTCACATCTGCGTTGGGGTCCCGTTGTGACGTTCCGTCGGAGGTTTCTATCAGAACGGGACCCTGAGCAGACACAAACTGACACCGATGGAAACCAGGGGTTTCCGTCTCCATCACCATTGATTTCAATGGTGACGGAGCCGGTTGCCGTGGTTTCCGTTTGCCTCTTTCGTGCACCGGATCAGTTGTTTTGCCGGAAGCAATAGCGTAGTCGACTACACTATTGCCTTCCCTATTGCTTCCGGCAAAATGACGGAACGGGACCCCAACGCAGATGTGAACAGAGCCTTACACAACATAACTGCTGTCACAAATAGGACAGTGGAAAGAGAGCAATATAGAGTGGTCAGACGAGATAAATAACAAATATTAACATATTCCTTCTATCCATTGTTAAACAAGGTTGTAGATTTAAATGTAAGGTCATACAATTAACCCATAATCTCTACACATGGGAACCCATATAAGATATATAAACCAACAAAACTATCCCTTAACCCCTTAACGAGATGTCACGTACTAGTACGGGGCAGCCGTTAAGGGGTAGTATGGAGCGGATTCACGGGATGAGCGCGCTCCATACACAGCGGGTGTTGTCTGTGTTACACAGCCGACACCTCACTGCAATGGGCAGAATCAAAGATCGCTTTGATTCCGTCCGTTTAACACCTTAAATGCCACGGTCAATCGCGACCGCGACATTTAAATTGTTAGAATCAGGGGGGCACCCCATCAAACGTGCCATTTGGCCATTTACATTGGTTGTTATGGCAGCCTGGGGGTCTAATAAAGGTCCCCAGGTCTGCCATCTTTGTAGTCCTTTGAAGCTCTGACTGGCAGGGCTTCAAAGGAGACTGTCAGAATCACTATATACTGCAGTACATTAGTATTGCAGTATATCATGCAAGCGATCCAACGATTGCTGCTTCAAGTCTCCTAGGGGACTAATAAAAAAAAGTAAAAAACAGTTAAATAAAAACATTTTATGTTCCAAAAAAAATAAAATATTAGAAGTTCAAAAAAAGAAAACTTTTTCCATTTTTCCCTAACGCAATGTTAAAAAAAGAAAAGTTAACATAACTGGTATCGCTGCGTCTGTAAAAGTCTGAAATATCACAATATGGCTATTTAACCTGCTCGGTGAACGACGTACAAAAATATATATATATAAAACATGCAAATTGCTGTTTTTTAGTCACCTTAGCGCTCCAAAAAAAAAAGAATAAAAAGTGATTAAAAAGTCGCATGTACCCCAAAATGGTATCGGTGAATACTACAGCTCGCCCCGCAAAATTTAAAGTGGTAAAACATAAAACAAAACATAAATTTGGTATCGCCGTAATCGTATCAACCTGTAGAATAAGGTGAATGTGTAGATTTTACCGCCTGATGGGCGCCGTAAAAACAAAAACACCAAAGAAATGGTGAAATCGCTGTTTTTTGCCCATTTCACCCCACAAATATGTTTTTATTTCAGATTCCCAGTACATTATGCGGTACAATAAATGGTGCCATGAAAAACTACAACTTGTCCCGCAAAAAGCAGGACCACATATGGCTATGTCAACTAAGAAATAGAACAGTTATGGCTTTTGGAAGGCGGGGAGGAAAAAACTAAAATTAAAAACTCAAATTGACCTGGTCTTTAAGGGGTTAATGCGTTAATAAAGAATATCCATCCAATGTAGAAAAAAGTACAAAATTCTTTATTAGAACACAAAACAGTTGTACATATCATTTAAAGGCACCCATAAAAACACATGTACATAAACAGTACAAAAAGAGGACAGTGTATAATCGTAAGGCAGAACATACAGTATATGGTGGTGACATAGGTCAAAATCACTAAATATCATGCCATACCTTGTATGTATATATCCACTATATGCACATAAATGACACTACATAGAGCCAAGGTAACACTTAATTAATGTCTAAAATAATCAATGTCTAGACTCAGACCATGTATCACAAGAAACCTCACCCACCATAAGCCATCGTAACTGCCCATACACTGTCCAACACCCCAACGTGCGTTTCACACCTGGCTTTGTCAGGGGGTGCTGGATCAATGTGATATTTAGGTTTAAATAGTCAGCAAACAGCTGAATTATAATTAGACCTCATTTCCTTACTGTGAAGATGTTTCTTGGCGCATGCGAGAGGAGAGGTGGCAACTCAGTAGCCAATTCCACATTGCGCCATGAACAACGTCACGAACGGCCCCTCACCACCCGCATGCACACTACACTCATAAATCGGCTGCAACCGTATTGGGTGCTGGCACTGATAGTAAACACTGCCAGCAGCCAAATGTGAAAAAATTGTTGAAGTTGAGCAATATTACAGATAATCTCCCCACTAGAGCCTCCTCCTATCTATCCAGAAAAGTTCTTGCAACAATTCTAACTCTGAGCTGAAAATATGCCCAGAGCCGTTTTGAGTTTGTTGAAGTTAAATTTCAATTTAGCGCCTCCTGACAATAATCTTGGCCCCAGTTGCCGCTGCTGCTGTGCTAGAATACATGTTGTATCCAGATTATTGACTAATCCTTTACTAGTCCTATGTCTCAGTAATAACATTTTCCACTTGGATTGCAATTTTAAATTCATTATTATTCTTGTGCTCTAGAGATAGACACAATAAAACAGCATCTGTCCGTCCTAAAATTACTGTACAATTTAGAATGTGTACAATGATGGAAAAAGAATATAACCGTAAACAAGCTGCAAAAGTGTCTATGTTCTGGTTTGCTTTTTAACCCCTTAATGACTGGGCCTGAAAAGACCTTAATGACCAGCTACATTTTTCTGTTTTTGCCTCTCTGCCTTTCAGCAGTGATAATTTTTTCATTGACATGGCTGTATGAGGCCTTGTTTTATGCGAGATAAATAGTATTTTTTTTTCCCCACAGTATGAGGGGGTAAAAGAAAAATTTTTTTACGGTGTGAATATAGGAAAAAGAGATTCTCGACATTGTTTTTCTTGTTTATTTTCTATCCCATTCACGTTTCACACTAAATAACCCATTACATTAATTCTTCAGGTTATTACAGTCGTGTAGATACCTAATATGTGTAGGTTTTTTTTGTTTTTATTTAGTGTAGGGGCAATAAAATTAATTTTATGCAAAATAATGAGTTTTTTTGGAACTTTTTTTTATTTATTTATTTTTTTGTTATATTTTTTTTTTTTAATCCCATCAAGGGATAACTTTATTTATAACTTTATTTTTTACTTGTAATGTATTAGCATACTCCTGTATGCTAATACATTACACTGTGCCACTATAACACAGGCTGCTGATAGGGCAGCCCATAGTGTGCCCGAACAGCAGGCAAACGGAACAGACAGCCCAGGGGGCCTTTGTAGGTCCCCAGGGCTGACTGCAGAGGGATTCCCTGGTGTTTGATCGTATCACCGGAATCCCGGTGATGCGATCAAAGAGGGGAATTCCCTTTAATCATGCCGCGGTCACGGACCGCGGCAATCAAAGGGTTAAACAGCTGGGGTCCGAATGTTTTCCGACCCCAGCTGTATTCAGGAGGCTGCTCTAAGATCAGGAGCTGTTAGTTACAGCTCCTGCTTAGATGATGAGCGCTCACACAAGTGCTCATCAGCCTGATCTACAGTGACGCAAAAGACGTCTCTGTAGACTAAGCACCTGCACCGTCTGACGTCAAAAGACAGTGGGCGGTCAAGAAGGAGTTAAACACGTTTAGACGTAGCGGATTTGCGGTGAAGTCGTTGAAAAAATCTGCAGTGAAAGCAGAGCATGTTGTGGATTTTCAGCAGCATACTCAGTCTGTTGCAGAGAAGCAGCAGATTTTCACTGCGGACTTCAGCCTTTGCAATGAAATGCATCACGCAAAGTGACGGAAATTATCTGCCACGTCTGAAAGTTCCCTAAAGGGCACTGTAACTGTCTTTTAAGTAATTTTCTCATTATATAAATCCCTTCATGGGGTCTTGTAACTGTCATTGTTAGGGTATGTTCACACGGCCTATTTACGGACGTAAATCGGGCGTTTTTGCCCCGAATTACGCCCGAAAATAGCGCCTCAATAGCGCTGACAAACATCTGCCCATTGAAAGCAATGGGCAGACGTTTGTCTGTTCACACGAGGCGTATATTTACGCGCCGCTGTCAAATGACGGCGCGTAAATAGACGCCCGCGTCAAAGAAGTGACCTGTCACTTCTTTGGCCGTAATTGGAGCCGCTATTCATTGACTCCAATGAATAGCAGCGCTAATTACGGCCGTAATTGACGCGGCGTTCAAGCGCCTGCACATGCCGGTACGGCTGAAATTACGGGGATGTTTTCAGGCTGAAACATCCCCGTAATTTCAGCCGTAACGGACGCCCTCGTGTGAACATACCCTTACAATTTTTGAGCTGTTTTTAAACTATTTTTGTTTGGTCAAGTGATTGTTTTTGTGATTGCAATAAATTATTTGTAATTTTTGTTTCTAATTTGTGGAAAGTGCATTCTCTGTAAATGCACGTTTAGACATGGCAGAATTTTGCGGCTGCAAATGTTGGTGCAGATTTGGGGCAATTACGCAACGAATCTGCACCAACATTTGCATGTAAGGGCATGGCGAGACGTGGCGTATTTCTGCAGACACTGTCCGCATTAATGCTGCACATAATCTGCGTTGCAGATTCTGTTGTGGCTTTGACTAAAATGTGCAGTAAATTGATACGGATTATCCTTTGCGTATTCAGGTGAAGAGTACTTCCTGCTGTCTTTTAAAACATTTGGCTATAGACCTGGAAACACATAGGTCCAGCCAGAATGAAGAAATATCCTGTTTGTAAAACCAATACGCAATGCAACACACATAACATCTGCGGATTTCATTGCAGAATTTTGAATCTCCATTGAAGTCAATGGAGAAATTCCGCAATAAGTCCTCAACAAGTCCGCTACACGTCCGCAACAGCCAGTGTATGCTGTGAACACCAAATTCCGCACCGCAGCCTATGGTCTGCAGCTGAGTTTTCCGCCACGTGTGCACGACCCCAACTAAAAAGTTGTGGAAACCAATGGAGAAAATGTCCGCTGCGGATTTCCGCAGCGGACTGGCCGCAGCGGAATTACAGAGCAATTCCGCCACGTCTGGCCATGCCCTTATTCAGACGTTGCAGATATCACAGCGGACTTGCCACAGATTTCAGTTTTTGCATTGCAAAGGCTGAAATACGCAGTGAAATTCCGCTTCTTCTCCACAATGTCATGAGCATGCTACGGAGGGAAAATTCTGCACTGCAGCGTGATTTCCGCACAGTTATTTTCTGCAACGTCTGAACTAACTTCCCTAAAAATGTATAGAAACAAATGTAAAAAACGGCTGCTGCAGAATTCCCCTGCGGACTGTCCACAGCGGAATTCAACAGCAATTCTGCCACGTGTGAATGTGCCCTAACAGTGGTAGTCAACTGGCGGCCGCAAAACAACCCATGTGTGGCAGCTATATAGGTTGCAGTGCCTTCCCAGGTGAATGATCACTCAGTGCTCTTGACAACAGAGCACTCTGCCCAATCACACAAAACAGAGGGGCAGTTATCTGACAGATCTATTATTTTTCACCTGGAACAGTTAAAGAGGTTTTCCAACACTTTTTTTTAATTTATTTATTTTTTAATCACGGCAACGCTTCTCAATTTATTTATTAATGCCCCGAGAATATCGTTATGAAATTTTCTATTTTTTAATTTACCATTATGGTCTTTGGTTTACATTGACAGGTTTGTTAGTTGTCTTGCTTTTCCGGTCATACAGTTCCCGGCATGCACTGCTTGCGTCCCAGCATTCTATGCGCCAGCAGCTGACTGGGACTGATCACGCCCACTACACCCAGTTATAAACATTTTCTAATCTCCGGTGCCATTTTACTGCTCTCATTAGATTAGTGAGAGCTAACGATAAACATGCAAAATATACTGTACCTGTACCTGGTATGCTGTACCAAACAACTCTCTCTAACATAATGGTAAAAAAAACAACTTAATTTGACCCCAGAGCCAGAGTCCCAGAGCAGAGCGCTAATATAGGCTCTGCTCCGGTACTCTGTGGAATCCCCTGACATCACTGTCCATATATGGACAGTGTTGTCAGGGGCTTCCCCAGAGCCAGAGTCCCGGGCAGAGCACTAGTATAGGCTCTGCGCCGGGACACTGTGAAATCCCCTGATGTCACTGTCCATATATGGACAGTGATGTCTGGGGATTCCACAGACCTGGACTCCCGGGCAGAGCGCTAGTATAGGCTCTTCTCCGGGACTCTGTGAAATCCCCTAACCCCAGCACCAGAGTCCTTGTCAGAGCGCTACTAGCACACTGACTGGGACTCCAGCTTTGCTCCTGACATCACCGACATAATTTCTTCTGATAGTTACCGGTCCGCTGCTAGGGGGAGAAAATTACGTGCAGGCGCTGTGATAGCGCAGGAGTGGGCATGCGTGGTAAACACTGCTAGTGTAGAAACCATGCATGTTCAGAGACTAGCAGTGTTTACCACGCATGCCCACTCCTACACTATCACAGCGCCTGCACATAATTTTCTCACCCCTAGCAGAAGACCGGAAACTGAGATGAAAGGTATTATCCGGTCCACCACTTCCCTCAGTGTACAGTGACATCAGGAATGACATATCCGTACATTAAGCCAGCCGTAAAATGGAACTCAAAGATCATGGATGGGGTAGCGCCGGAAGTAAGGATTTTGCTACTGGAGACGCATCACGTGACGGGTGCTGGAATCGGGTGTTAGAAGATGAAATCAAAACGTAAGTATATTACAAATTACATCATTTTTATATGTGCAGTAAAATAGAAATTAGTTAATTTGTACCAGAAGACCCCTTTAACCCCTTAAGGACGCAGCCTAGTTTTGGCCTTAAGGCTCAGAGCCCATTTTTCAAATCTGACATATTTCACTTTATGTGGTAATAACGTCGGAATGCTTAAACCTACCCAAGCGATTCTGAGATTGTTTTCTTATGACACATTGGGCTTCATGTTCGTGGTAAAATTTAGTCGATATATTCAGTGTTTATTGGTGAAAAATTGCAAAATTTAGAGAAAATTTTGAAAAAATTGCATTTTTCAGAATTTAAATGCATCTGCTTGTAAAACAGACGGTTATACCACCCAAAATAGTTACTAGTTCACATTTCCCATATGTCTACTTAATATTGGCATCGTTTTTTGAACATTCTTTTATTTTTCTTGGACGTTACAAGGCTTAGAACATAAACAGCAATTTCTCATATTTTTAAGAAAATTTCAAAAGCCTTTTTTTTAAGGTACCTCTTGAGTTCTGAAGTGGCTTTGTGGGGCCTATGTATTAGAAACCCTGATAAACACCCCATTTTAAAAACTAGACCCCTCAAAGTATTCAAAACAGCACTTAGAAAGTTTTATAACCCTTCAGGCATTTCACAGGAATTAAAGCAAAGTGGAGGTGAAATTTGCAAATTTCATTTTTCTTGCTGAATTTCAATTTTATTCATTTTTTTTTCTGTAACACAGAAGGTTTTACCAGAGAAACACTACTAAATATGTATTGTCCAGATTCTGCAGTTTTTATAAATGTCCCACATGTGGCCCTACTGCACTCGTGGACTAAAACACAAGCCCTAGAAGCAAAGAAGCACCTAGTGCATTTTGAGTCCTCTTTTTTATTAGAATATATTTTAGGCAGCATGCCAGGTTTGAAGAGGTGTTGAGGTGCCAAAACAGTAGGAATCCCCCAATAGTGACCCCGTTTTGGAAACTAAACCCCTCAAGGAATTCATTTAGGGTTGATGTTACCATTTTGACCGCACAGTTTTTTCACAGCACGTATTTGAATTGGGCTGTGAAATGAAAAAAAATGTCATTTTTTCCAATAAAATGTCATTTGTGATCAAAATTTCTTATTTTCACAGGGAACAAAATACCCCATTTTGTTGCCCAATTTGTCCTTAGTGTGGCAATACCCCATTTGTGGTGATAAACTGCCGTTTGGGCCCATGGGAGGGCTCAGAAGGAAAGGAGCGCTATATGTTTGTTGGAGTCCAGATTTTGTTGGATTGGTTTTCGGGTGCCATGTCGCATTTGCAGAGCCTCAGAGGTATGAAAGCAATGGAAACCCACCAAAAGTGACCCCATTTTGGAAACTACACCCCTCAAGGAATTCATTTATGGTTGTTGTTAGCATTTTGACCACACAGTTTTTTAACAGCACCTATTTCAATTGGGCTGTGACATTAAAAAAATGAATTTTTTTCCAATAAGATGTAATTTTTTACCAAAATTTCTTATTTTCACAGGGAACAAAATACTCAATTTTGATGCCCAATTTCTCCTGAGTGCATCAATACCCCATTTGTGGCAATAAACTGCCGTTTGGGCCCATGGGAGGCCTCAGAAGGGAAGAAGCGCTGTGTGTTCTTTGGAGTACAGATTTTGCTGGTTTGGTTTTCGGGTGCCATGTCGCATTTGCAGAGCCCCAGAGGTATCAAAGCAATGGAAACCCACCAGAAGTGACCCCATTTTGGAAACTACACCCCTCAAGGAATTCATTTATGGGTAATGTGACCATTTAGACTCCATAGTTTCTTCACAGAACTTATTTGAATTGGGCTGGGAATCAAAACAAAATTATTTTTTTCAAATAATATGTAGTTTTGGCGGAAAATTTCTTATTTTCACAAGAAATGAAATACCCCATTCTGTTGCGCAATTTGTTCCCGAGTGCCGCAATACCCCATTTGTTGTGATAAACTGCCGTTTGGGCCCATGGGAGGGCTCAGAAGGAAAGGACCATCATTTGGCCTACTGGGGATTTTCTAGTGCGAAGTCATGTATGCAGAAGCCCCTGAGGTACCAGTACAGTTGAAACCCGCAAGAAGTGACCCCGTTTTAAAAACTACACCCTTAAGGCATTCATCTAGAGGTGTAGTGAGCATTTTGACCGGAGACCTACACCCCATAAACTGTAATGTGGGTTCTCCAGGGTATGGCAATACCCTACATGTGCCTGTTATCAGCTGCCTGGACACACAGCAGGGCTCAGAGGGGAAAGACTAGGGGGGATAAGCTGTGTGGAGTGCATCAGGGTAAGTAAAACTGGGGTAAATTATAAACCAAGGGATGTATGATACATTTTAAAACACTTTCATACAGAGCTCTGGTTATTCGGGACACGTGTCACATTGATATATTGTGTCCTCCCTTATCCCCCTCTTATAGCAGACTTTGCACCTCTTTTGACTTTTTCCCTTCTTGCCAGTTTGGGGAACTTTTCCTGGAAAGTGTTGCCCTGGTACGATGCGTGTGGCCTCGCTTCCAGAAGTACTGGGTGCCCCCCTTCTTGGTCCCTAAAGATTAGGTTCTTGATAATTACCTCTTGAAATTCCAGGAAAGTTCCCCTCTGGCCTGCACATCGACGTAGCACGTACGCATTGTACAAAGCCATCTGTATGATGTGCCCGGCCAGCTTCTTATACCACACCGCATAGCGCTGTAGGGCTTCAGGGCTTGATCTTACAAGTCCATCCCTCCCATGTACCTATTGTAGTCCAGGATGCAGTCTGGTTTGGGGGTGGCCTTTCCTTCATATATCCTAAACCTGTAGGTATACCCTGATGCACTCTCACAGCTTATACATCTTCACGCCATACCTTGCCCTCTTACCCGGCAGGTACTCGCGGAATTGAACCCTCCCTTTAAAATGTACCAGGGACTCATCAATAGAAATACACTTCTCGGGGGTGTATGCTGGGGAAAACCGGGCACTGGAACGGTCTAATAGGGGTCTCCGTTTATACAAACGGTCAAAACTGGGGTCATCTCGGGGTGGGCACGGCTCATTATCAGTATAATGTAAGAAGTGAAGTATTGCCTCATTTATTTATTGTTTTAGGTTCCAGTTCAGTTCTGAAGTTGCTTTGAGGGGCCCATATATTAGAAACCCCTATGAAATACCCCATTTTAGAAACTAGACCCCTCAAAGTATTCACAACAGCAGTTAGAAAGTTTATGAACCCTTTAGACATTGCGCAAAAATTTAGAGCAAAGTAGAGGTGAAATTTACTTTTTTTTTTTTTGTCAGAAAATCCTCTTTATACCATTTTTTTTATAACACAAAAGGATTTATCAGTGAAACGCAAATTAATACGTATCGCCCAGATTCTGCAGTTTTTAGAAATATTCCACATGTGGCCCTAGTGCGGTAATAGACTGAAGCAGCGGCCTCTGAAGCAAAGGAGCACCTAGTGGATTTTGAGGCCTCTTTTTTATTAGGTACCATGTCCGGTTTGAAGAGGTCTTGTGGTGCCAAAACATTGGGAACCCCCCAAAGTGACCCCAATTTGGAAACTAGACCCCTTGAGGAATCCATTGCAGTTTTCATGGGGTGCATGCGACTTTTTGATCAGTTTGTATTCTATTTTTAGGTGGCGTGGTGACTAAAAAACAGCAATTCTACTATTGTTTTTTTTTTCTTTTTTTTTTACAGCGTTCACCGTGCGCTATAAATGACATATTCACTTTATTCTGCGGGGCGATACGATTACGGCGATACCAGATGTTTATAGTTTTTTTTATGTCTTATGGCGTTTGCACAATAAAATACTTTTTGTAATAAATCATTCACTTTTTGTGGTACCTTATTCTAAGAGCCAGAACGTTTTTATTTCTCAATCAATAAAGCCGTGCGAGGACTTATTTTTTGCGTAACGAACTGTCGTTTCGATCAGTACCATTTTTAGGTACATTCGACTTTTTGATCTCTTTTTATTCCATTTTTTGGGAGGTGAAGTGACCAAACAATTGTGATTGTGGTTCGGTTTATTATTATTTTATTTTACGGCGTTCACCGTGCGGGATAAATAATGAAATAATTTTGTAGTTCAGGCCGTTACGGACGCGGCGATACCAATTATGTATAGTTTATTTGTTTGTTTATATATTTTTATTAATAATAAAGGACTGATAAGGGAAAAGGGGGGATTTTTACTTTTATTACTTTTAAATCTTTTATTTTCTTATTTTTACACATCTTTTTTTAACTTTTTTTTAAACTTTATTACTTTGTCCCAACTGGGGGACTTGAGGGCAGGAGGCCCTGATCGCTATTCTAATACACTGCACTACATGCGTAGTGCAGTGTATTAGAACTGTCAGCTACTCACTGACAGCAAGCATAGTGGGTCCTTACGTTGTCAGGACCCACTAGGCTTCCGTCTATGGCATAGCCGGACGCCATTGTTTGGTGTCCGGTTGCCATAGTCACCATCGCCGGCCGCTATCGCGTAGCAGGCCGGCGATGGCAGCTTAACCCCTAAAAAGCCGCGATCTCTATAGAACGCGGCTTTTAAGGGGTTAATCAGCGGGGACACAGCGATCGGTCCCCGCTGTAGGAGCTGTGACAGCTGCTGAACAAGACAGCAGCGTCACAGCTCCTGTATGTGTCGGGAGGACGGCCGAAACGGCCGTTACTCCCGAGACGTACTATTACGGCATGGAGCGCGAACGATACAGCTGCCATGACGTAATAGTACGTCAAGGAGCGGGAAGGGGTTAAGTAGCAGAAAGTGACGCTTCTCTCTGCTGCCTCGGGAACTTACTAATTCCCTTCTCTCAGTCACTTTCTAGGTACAAGACGGCAGGGCAAGGTTACATAGTTACATAGTTAGTACAGTTGAAAAAAGACACATGTCCATCAAGTTTAACCAAGGTAAGTGTTTTTCTTTTGCTGTCACTTATGGGTGGCACTGTGGCTGTCCTTTTTATCACTGTCGTTGGCTAAGGCTGCATCAAAGTTGATGGGGGTGCCCTCTCTAGTAACAGTAGACACCAAAGCTCAGCAACCTGTTTGGGTTATAATTATGGTTCTACAATCAATTCTCCTTGTGGAACCGCCATAACATGGCAAGCCGTTGTCACCATAGAGAGCTCACATGACTATGGTTCATGTAGGATGCCATCACTAGGCAGATTCTGAATCGTTTTACTTAGTTTCCTGTACATAACTTTAATAGACTGACCTCGTATATTAATCCTTATATGGAGATGTTCTATAGGACAATTTATATCGGGCTACTGCAAACCATTTTGTGATCTGGTTATAATGTAGAAACTCAGCTCTGATCCGGGTCTCAGAGCTCTAAGGCACACAGAGGACTACAGCCACCCATAAGGTAAGCCCAGTCCGAGTGCTCGAATATCATCACCCCACCCCATGATACTGACTCAGTTCCAAAACTCCTCCATGGATGAGAAGCTGCATGCAAGCCTTACATCAAAACATTGCAAAGTTTTAGGCCTTGAATTAAGCCTTGAATTATGCCTGAAAAAATGGCTCCATTACGCCTACAAACATCTGCCCATTGCTTGCAATGGGTTTTGGGGTGTTTTATTCCCACGAGGTGAAATTTTACGCGTCACTGTCAAAATACGGCGCGTAAAAAGACGCCCGTGAAAAAGAAGTGCATGTCACTTCTTGGGACGTTTTTGGAGCCGTTTTTCATTAACTCCATTGAAAAACATCTCCAATAACGTCCGTAAAATACGCGGCGAAAAACGCGAGTTGCTACAAAAACGTCTGAAAATCAGGAGCTGTTTTCGCCTGAAAACAGCTCCGTATTTTCAGACGTTTTTGGTCACTGCGTGTGAACATACCCTTAGATGGAGTGATGTAAGCAGTGGAAACACGTTCCGTAGAGTGATGAATCACGCCTCTCTATCTGGCAGTCTGATGGAAGAGCCTGGGTTTGGCGAATGCCAGGAAAAAGTTATCTGCCTGACTGCATTGTGCTCTGTAAAGTTTTCTGAAGGAGGGATAATACTATGGGGTTGTTTTTCAGGGGTCGGCCTAGGCTCGTTAGTTCCAGTAAATGGAAATCTTAATGCTTCAGCATACCAAGACATTTTGGACAATTGTATGCTTCCAACTTTGTGGGGAAAGTTTGGGGAAGGCCTGTGCATGACTGTGCCCCAGTGCAGAAATCAAGTTCCATAAAGGCATGGTTTGCTGAGTTTGATGTGGAAGAACTTGACTGGCCAGCGCAGAACACTGAACTCAACCCCATCCAACACCTTTGGATTGAACTAGGATGGAGATTGCGAGCCAGGCCCTCTTGTCCAACATCAGTTTCTGACCTCACAAAAACTTTTCTTAATGGGTCTAAATTCCCACAGACACACGCCAAAACCTTGTAGAAAGCCTTCCAAGAAGAGTGGAAGCTGTTTTAGCTGTAAAGGGGGACCAACTCCATATTAATGCCTGTGGATTAATAATTGGATGGCATATATGCACCTGTAGGTATAATGTATGTGTCCCAATACTTTTGTCCATATAGTGCATATATTAGTAAAAGCTACATAATCACCTTTTTTTCACATTTTAAAATATGTATATTGTTTGAGATAAACTCCATTGTAAACTCCAATGTCTTGTTGCTGGGAGTGTCTGGGAAACACTTAGACCCTAAGAGTTGGGGGCCTCTGGGCAAATGCCCTTTTTGTCATCCCTACAATCTGGCTCTGTTATTGGCACTATTATGGAGGAAGTGTGGCTGTCTCTGTTAATGTCCCACTAAGGACAGATGACACACATATATAGGGCTTATTTATATGGCCAGATATGTAGATTATGTTTGCTCTCTCTATATATTTTGCCAAAAAGCAAAGAGCAGATAGCAATAGTACATATGTTCGAGTTTCTATGTCTTGGCCCTGACTGAACATGTTGTGCAACTTTCTAATAGAGTGTACAGCTGCATTTGAGGCCAGTTTACCACTACAGCTCGATAAGGTCATACCGTATGAGGCATATATTTCTAGTTTGCCTAAAACAAAACTAATATACATATTATATGTTAAACAAAAATAATATATTTTGAATGCTGTCATTGTTAGAGTGTTAGTAATAGAAGCATTTTGTGTAGAGTATCTTTTCTTGGTTGGGGCCCAGTAATTGATTAGTAGAATAATTGTATTTTTTTTAGTTTAAGGGTATGTTCACACGGCTTATTTCCGGCCGTTTTTCGGGCCGTAACTGGCCGAAAAACGGACAAAAAATCGGAAGCAGAACGCCTCCAAACATCTGCCCATTGATTTCAATGGGAAAAACGTCATTCTGCTCCGACGGGCCGTTTTTTTACACGACCGTCTTTCAAAACAGCTCCAAAAACGGCCGTAAAAATCGCTGCGAAAAACGCGAGTTGCTAAAAACAACTTCTGAAAATCAAGAGCTATTTCCCCTTGAAAACAGCTCCATATTTTCAGACGTTTTTTACTTTGTTAATGCACATACCCTAACACTTTATCCAGGGGCATAGCTAAGGGGGGGCAGGCGGGGCATGTGCCCCGGGCGTAAGGGAGGGGGGGCGCCGAAGAGCAGCTGATCGCTGCTGACAGGCGCCCCCGTATGTCGGACAACTGCAGCAGCTAAGGAATAGCCAGGAAATTAGGGTGTTCTGGCTGGGGTCTGTGACGGCCAGGGAGTGGACCAGTGCAGTCACCTGACCTCACATCAGTGACATGAGGTCAGATGACTCAGGTCAGGGGACAGGTCCACTCCCGTGCTGCAGCCTCCCAGCTCTGAAGTTACACATGCCGAGAAGCAGAGAGGAAGCTCTGCCCACAGCACGTCCTGACCAGCAAGGAGACATGAGGGGGGGGGGGTGTCTCTTATATCATTATCCGTATACATTATCCGTACTCAGAGAGTTATCAGTGTGCTATCTGTAGTGTTACATAGGACCGCAGGTAACATCTACTACATTATCTGTACTGTGTAGCAGAGCTGAGATTGTAATTTAGCACAATGTGTTATCTGTGGTGTTACATAGGACTCCAGGGGACACAACTACATTATCACTACTCAGAGAGTTATCACTATGTGTTATCTGTGGTGTTACATAGGACTGCAGGTAACATCTACTACATTATCTGTACTTAGTTATCACTGTTATCTGTGGTGTTACATAGGACTGCAGGTAACACTACTACATTATCTGTACTGTGTACATATGTTCCTGTGTGCGTATATATGGGTCTGTTTGTGAATGTGTCTTTGTGCTTGTATATTTGTGCCTTTTATGTATTTGTATATGTTCCTGTCTGTGTCTCTGTGTCTCTGTGTGTCTGTGTCTAAATATCTGTCTTTATGTATGTACAGTATATATGTTCCAGCGTGTCCATATATGTGGTTAATTTTTGGTTTGTGTAGGGGGCGGCAATAGAGAGTTCCGCACAGGGCGCCATCCAAGCTAAGCCGGGCCTGGCTGTCACCAACCTTAGTCAGAAGGAACTCCGCCGCTGCCTGCGCCGCATGACCTCCTCAGCTTCTCCGGTAAGTCACACCAGGCAGAGCGGAGAGTGGTAGGCTACCGCTCACCGGTCTGTTCACAGTGAGGCGCTAAGTACAAGGGGTGGGAGTGTGGCGCTATTTAAAATGGGAGAATGTGGCGCTATTTACAAAGGGGGGTGGGAGTGTGGCGCTATTTACAAAGGGGCAGCGGGCTGTGTGTGGCACTATCTACAAGGGGCGGGGGGAGTGTGCCGCTATCTACTAGGGGGGAAGCAGGCTGTGTGTGGCACTATCTACAGGGGGCTGTGTGTGGCCTCTTTAATTTATTTTCTGTTCATTTATTTTTATGTTAATTACATTATAGAACTACATCGCTTGTAAAATGTAGAAATGCTTTTATACTCGCGTTACATTAAAAAAGTTGTGAAAAAAATGTACACCTCATTGATTGGTAGGGAAAGAAAACATGGCGAGGGGGAAGGAGATGTCGGGAAATAAGTTGGGGGGGGGGGGAGCCGGGTGCAGGAGAACCTAGCTACGCCTCTGCTTTATCTTTTTGAGACTTAACTTCCATTCAACATTCTGTTTTCCTATTACAGCAGTGATACATTTGATGGCAAACTTTTCAAAGGGAAAAATTCTAATTTTACTATGAGGCACACATAGCCTATTTGGGCCGTAAACGCTTCGAAAAACTGCTAAAAATACGGAGGTTGAACGCCTCCAAACATCTGCCCTTTGATTTCAATGGGAAAAACTGTGTTTCGTTCCTATGGGGCGTTTTTTTCCGCGGACGTTTGAAAAAACGGCACGTAAAAAACGCCCCGTAAAAAGAAGTGCATGTCACTTCTGGAGCCGTTTTTGAAGCCGTGTTTCATTGTCTCAATAGAAAAACAGCTCCAAAAACGTCTGTAAAAAACACATTAAAAAACGTTTGATGCATAAAAAACAGCTGAAAATCAGAGGCTTTTTTCCCTTGAAAACAGCTTCATATTTTATAGGTGTATTTAGTATAGTGTGTGAACATAGCCTTAGGCTGGGTTCACACACACTATTTACGGACGTAATTCGGGCGTTTTAGCCCCGAATTACGTCCGAAAATGCGGCTCAATAGCATCGGCAAACATCTGCCCATTCATTTAAATGGGTCTTACGATGTTCTGTTCCGACGGTCATTTTTTTTACGCCCCGCTGTCAAAAGGCGGGGCGTAAAAAAGACGCCCGCGTCAAAGAAGTACCTGTCACTTCTTCAGACGTAAATGGAGCCGTTTTCCATTGACCCCATGGAAAAACAGCTCCATTTACGTCCGTAATGGACGCAGCGAAAAGTGCCTCAACATGCCATTACGGCTGAAATTACGGAGCTGTTTTCTCCTGAAAACAGCCCCGTAATTTCAGCCGTAACGGACACTGCCGTGTGAACATACCCTAACACTAGTTATACAGAGGTCAGTTGAGAAAAGAGACAACTGAATTTGAGAAGGTTAGTGAATCTACATTTCAGGACATGGTTTCTTATTTTCGGGCAGATGGAGCGACTGTGCAGTCATTACAAGCTGAAAACTTTCATCATATAAAGATTTGACAGTTATGTGAAATACTGTGGATCAAAAACAATAACACACGTTGGTTTTTAAAGGCTATGTACACCTTTGAAATCGTTATTATTATTTTTTCAATAAAAATGTGTATCAATATGATTGGTGCAACTTTCTAAATACTTTTTATTAAAAATGTTTTACTTTTTTAGATACAGCTGCTCTGTATCCTGTATACAGAGCAGCTGTTTCTTGCCCTGAGACCTGAATCCGTCCGGTCAATGGCACTAACAGGTTCATTTTCAGCGGGTCCTTCATGTCTCTGACTCACAGGATCGAGCTGTTATCGATCACATCTAAGTTATGAACTTAGATGTGATCGATAACAGGTGGATCCTTAGGCTAGGCCGACGCCTTTTCATGTTGGCCCAGTCTAAGTCCTGCACGGGTGTCCCGTGCAGGCTGGAGCCGGGGTTCTGCAGTCTGGTGACAGCTGGGCTCCTGCTCCAACACAAGCGATCGAAGTTTACTTTGATCGCGGCCGTTTAACCTGTTAAATGCCGCCGTCAATAGCGACCGCGGCATTTAACTTGTTTACAGAGGGAGTGAGCTCCCTCTGTCGCCCATCGGCGGCCCACAAATGCAATTGCGGGTCTCATGGCAGCCGGGGGCTTGATAAAAGCCCCCAGGTCTGCCCTGGACATATGCCTGTTAGGACGCGCCGGAGGCACGTCCTAACAGATTGCCTGTCAGATTTACACTGACAGGCAATAATGCTCTGGTATACGAAGTATACCAAAGCATTATAGCAGCGATCTGAAGATCGCACAGTAAAGTCCCCTAGTGGAACTAATAAAATAAGTAATAAATGTGAAATAAAGATTTAGAATAAAAATGACAGTAAAAAAAAAAAAAAAAACATTTTTTTCCATAAAAAGTGGTTTTATTTAGTAAAAGTGTAAAAAATAAATAAAAGTACACATATATGGTATTACCGCGACCGTAATGACTCAATTAAAAAAGTTAATATGTAATTTAAACTGCAAGGTGAACACCGTAAAAAAAAAAAAAAACGCAAAAAACAATGCCGAAATTGCAATTTTTTTCCATCGCCCCCCAAAAAAGTCATAATAAAAATTAATCAATAAGTCCCATTCACCCCAAAACAGTACCAATCAAAAAAGCCCAAAAAAATCCCTACATTGATGGAAAAATAAAAAATGGCTCTTGGAAAGCTACGATGCAAAAACAAATAATTTTAGTTCAAAAGAGTTTTTATTGTGCAAAAGTCGTAAAACATAAAAAACCTCTACATATGTGGTATCGCCGTAATCTTACCGACCCATAGAATAAGGGTATGTTCACATGCTTAACAAAAAACGTCTGAAAATACGGAGAATAAACAGCCCCTGATTTTTAGACGTTTTTTGAGCAACTCGCGTTTTTCGCTGAGGTTTTCCCGGCGTTTTTGCTGCGTTTTTTACGGCCGTTTTTGGAGCTGTTTTCATTGGAGTCTATGAGAAAACGGCTCCGAAAACGTCCCAAGAAGTGTCCTGCACTTCTTTTGGCGAGGCTGTAATTTTACGTGCCGTCTTTTGACAGCAATGCGTAAAATGACAGGTCGTCGGCACAGTACATCGTAAGACCGATTGAAAGTATGATGTATGTTCAAATAGGTGGTGTGAACCCAGCCTAAAGGTAACATGTTATTTACGCCGCACAGTGAACGGCATCAATTTAAAAACGCATAGAACAATGGCGGAATTTCAGGTTTTTTTTATAATCCCCCCCCAAAAAAGTTAATAAAAGTTAATAAAAAAATTATATGTACCCAAAAAATGGTGCTATTATAAAGTACAACTAATCTCGCAAAAAACAAGTCCTCATACAGCTATGTAGACGAAAAAATAAAAAAGTTATAGCTCTTTGAATGCGACTATAGAAAAACGAATAAAACAGCTTGGTCATTAGGGGCTAAAATGGGCTGGTCACTAAGGGGTTAAAGGCTATGTAAATGTTTCAAAGTGTTTTTTGTTTTTTCTTAATAGAAATATGAATTAGTTTGTTAATAAACTTTGTAAATACATTTCATTAAAAATTATTTTTACTTTTTAAGATACAGCTGCTCGGTATTCTCTATACAGAGCTGCTGTACCTAGCGCTATTCACTGATACTGTCAGTCCTGCGGATCTGACGGGTTCAGTGAAAGCGGGTCCTGTGTGTCTCTGACGCACAGGATCCACCTGTAAACTATCACATCTAAGTCCATAACTCCCTAAAAGCAGACCTGGAGACCTTTGTTAAGCCCCCGGCTGCAATAAAAACCATTGGTACCCCGCAATCGCATCACAAGGTGCCGATGGGGTGAGAGAGGGAGACCCTCCCTCTAAAACCACTGAGATGTGGCCGTCGCTATTGACCGCCGCATCTGAGGGGTTAAATGAGCTAACATGACAGGAGACCACTGCTATAGGTCTCTGATCGTTGCCTTGAAGCCGGAGGCTGTTAGCAACAGCCTGGGCTTCAGGAGCAGAGCGCCCAATTTAGGGAAAACATCTTCTAAAGTGCCGCCGTGAAAAGGCGGCGCTTCAGAAGAACTACCCTGAGTGGCTGCCATAAAAATACTATACGGCGGTCATTAAGAGGTTAACTAAAGTGTATTGTAGTTGTACTGTATTACTTTTTCTACAAATTTACACATAATGAGCCATTTTGTCTCTGTAACGGTTTTCAACTTGTAGCAGAAAAGGCATAGGTCTGTTCTATTTTACAATGATTGGAAAAAAATTACCTAACTTTACAAGGAACAATAAAGAGACTATGCAGTCTAACCAGAGGAGTAGCTAGGGGTTCAGCACAGGGGGGGGGGGTTGAAACATATCTGAGTGGGCCCCAACCCAGTAGTTCCCCCCCAATTAATTTTTACAACTGCAGAGGCGCATCCTAATCAAAGTTGTTATCATTTTGACTGAGCAAGTGTGCTGTACTGTATACGTCGCTATATTATCCATGATGAATAAAAGTTTGAGGGCAGTATAAAGGGCTGTCTAAAGTACATTACACATGTATCGCCTAGTTTAAATGCTGTCTACTTCATTATGCAAAACAGTAGAAAAGAAGGGGACTATTACATTAAGAATGATTAACAGGAGTAGACACGGCAGCCGTCTCAATATCAGAGACACATCCTAATCTATAGAAGTTTAATAGCAGACTATAATACCAGGTCAGCGGTATATCAAAAGAAAATACACATCCAAACCAACTTGATACTTGAAAGCAGTAGACTAGCTAAATATAAGCAAGGAGAACATCGGCTCTAATCCATCACATAGACCTTATAGTATACAAATTCCAGAAGCAGAGCAGGTGAGCGGCTAGATGTACAATCACAATTAGGCCCACAGCATGCAACTATTATAATTCAGATAGAAAAACACTTTAATATACTCAAAGAAAATACATTTAAAAAACATGTTACACGGTATATACAGGGATGATAGGGGGTTGTGTACAGGGATGATGAGGGCTATATACATGGATGGTGGCTGATTTAGCTATCATCTTGTATATAACACCCATCATCCCTGTATATATCAACCATCATCCCTGTGTATACCAGCCATCATTCCTGTATATAACCTCCATCATCCCTGTATATACCAGCCAGGCTGGTATATACAGGTCTGATTGGGGTTATATACAGTGATGATGGCGGTTATATACAGTTATATACAGGGATGACGACTGGTATATACAGGGATGATATGGGGTTGTGTACAGTGATGATGGGGGTTATATACAGGTATGATGGCTGGTATATACAGGGATGATAGGGGGCTGTGTACAGAGATGATGGAGGTTATATACATGGTTGATGGCTGCTCCAGTTATCATCCCCATATATAACCCCATCTTCCCTGTAAATATCAACCATCACCCCTGTATATACCAGCCATCATTCCTGATTATAACTGTATATAACCCCCATAATCCCTGTATATATCAACCATCATCCCTGTATATACCAGCCATTATTCCTGTATATAACCTCCATCATCCCTGTATATACCAGCCAGGCTGGTAGATACATGAATGATGGGGGTTACATACAGTGATAATGGGGGTCATATACAGGGATGATGGCTGGTATATACAGGGATGATAGGGGGTTGTGTACAGAGATGATGAGGGTTATTTACATTGATGATGGCTGCTCCAGCTATCATCCCCATACATAACCCCATAATCCCTGTATATATCAACCATCATCCCTGTATATAAAGCCATCATTCATTTATATAACTTCCATCATCCTTGTATATACCAGCCAGGCTGGTATATGCAGGCATGATGGGGTTATATACAGTGATGATGGGGGTTATATACAGTTAAACCTCATCATCCCTGTTTAAAGCAGCCATGATCCCTGTATAATTTCAGAACGGGATACATCGGGGAGGGGTGCTTGCTCATCCTCTCCTCACACACAGGCAGGCTTCTTCTGTTCCTGGTGGGCAGCGTTAGAAGAGTGCACTAGCAGACGTGCCTAGTGTGTGCACACGTCTACCAGCTTGAATGACTGTGTAGCCGCGCACAGTCACGGTGAGAGCAACAGGAGCGGCGAGAGAAGAGCAGAGCTGCGGGGAAGATCAGAGCGGCGGAAGTGGAGCGGATTGGCCCACCATCGCAGTGAATGGGCCCCATCATCTCAGTGGGCCTGGAGCCACCGCCCCCTGTCCCCCCGACTAGCTACGCTACTGAGTTTAACATCTTGCCTGATACTTCACGATAAATAGGAGTGATCATCAAAGTGAATTAATTCATGTTATTTTCCTACTTTTTGTACAGCATATTACTTTCACTTTATTCTACATACCCTATTATGTTTTATGTGAAATGATTTCCTAATTTTAATGTTTTCAATTGGCCATTGATTACAACTATCACTCTGATACTCATTCTGATATGTTAAAAAATATTATATGAAATAAATAATAAATAAAATGTAATTTTACTGTTTAATGATTGATTTCATTTTCAAAACCCTTTTTAGCACATGCTAATTACATTAATATGGGAAAAAAATACCAGTCGATGTAGAAATTAATGATAAACATAAACAGAAGAAAACAGTGATTGCCAGTCGACATGATTTTCTGGAATGTTCCTAAAACAAACCGTCTTGTAGAAATCTAGGAGCAGGGCTTAGCATGCCTGTACTCCTAGTTCATACAGAACACACGGGAGGGCTCCTACTGTAGCCAGTAGCCTGACAGTGCAATGCTGTACAGGACTGATCTAACGTTTGTGAGGAGGGGGAAATGGACGATCTCCTGGGGCATAAATCAAATAATTCTTTGTATACTTTTGACAGTTTTGATTGCAATATGAGAAAGAATAGGATGAAAGGAGAAGAGAATATAAAGTGATTTTTTTTTGTTTGGATTTTTGATATTTAGTTTTCCTTTAAAGAGTCACTCCAATCAAAAACTAAAAATGCAGCTTTTGGACAGCGCAATGAAGTTGTACAAGCTCCAAAATGTAATTAACCTGAGTGGTGCCATCACAAAGATGTCCTGGGGTACTCTACTAGGCGACAGCTGAAGCCCGTGCTGGCCATTACAATAGAGTAATGCTATCCTGAACAATTTGGGAGTTAGTATAGGAAATATACTCAATCAGCATCATATGATTTTACATTGATGGCGACCCCTCTGCAGCATCCTAATAGGACACCAGTATATGATGATGGGGCTTTGATAATGATAACAAGTATAAATCTCCCATTTTTTATCAGTCAGACTCCATGATGCATTATTTTACTTATTCCCAGTCTGGGAGGGGTTTAGTTGTGAGCACCTACTCATTGATTTCTACCTAAGGAGAGGTAAATGACAATTTATAAAAATTTGGAGTCATGGAAATAGAAGCTACTTAACCCGTTAGTGACCGCCAATACGCCTTTTCACTAATGGGCTTTATTCTGATGCATACGCCTTTTCACGGCACTGCATCAGAATAAATAAACAGAGCAGGGAGCCGTTAAATCTCCCTGCCCTCAGCTACCAGAGGGTAGCTGACGGCTGGGGGCATCCCTGCTCGAACGGGTGAGATCGATATCAGTATTGATCTCACCCGTTTAACCCCTCAGATGCGGCGCTCAATAGGGAGCGCCACGGGCGTAGCTAGGAAAGACTGGGCCCCATAGCAAACTCTTGACTGGGGTCCCCCCCGGGTGCCACAAGCAGCACCCCTTATAAATAGTGCCCCAATCTAGAATGTGCCATACAGCCCCCCTGTAGACAGTGCTATATAGCCCAGCCTAGACAGTGTCACACCCCATTTGTAGATAGCGCCCCCACCTACCCCTTGTAGATAGTGCCATACAGCCCCCTGTAGATATCGCCATAAAGCCCCCACTGTATATAGCGCTATACAGCTCCCGCTGTATATAGTGCCACACAGCCCCCATCCCTTGTATACAGTGCCACACAGCCCCCCCCCCGTTGTAGAAAGTGCAGCACAGCCCCCCCCCTTTAGTAGAAAGTGCCGCACACAGACCCCTGTAGATTGCGCCACACTCAGCACACATGATCCCGTTCCCATGCTGTTCGCTGGCGATGCAGATCTGCTCTCTTCTGAGCAGGTCTGCAGGAGCTGAACGAGCGTGTCCAATGACGCTGATTGGCGGGGCAGAATGACTTGCCCCATCAATCAGGGCCTTTCAAGCATGGAAGCGGCGCGATTAAGTAATCGCGCCGCTAGCCAATCAGCGTCATTGTAAGGCGCTGAATGGTCGGGCATTCCCGACCATTCAGCGCTAGTGCATGTATTTGGCTGTCGCTAGCACCGGGGCCCCCTCCGGTGCTAGCGACGCCTACAGTCATGAGAGGGCCTGTGTCGCCCGGCCCATACTTGTTGGAGGCTCGGTGGCGCGGGCCCCATAGTAGCGGCGGCGTCTAACGGCTAGCAGCGCCATCGGGCATATGGGGGGGCGTGTCGGCTGGCGGCATTGGCCCCCTCAAGCTACCACGGTAGTTACGCCACTGGCGAGCACCGCATCTGAGTTGTTTTGAAGAGAGGGTGGGAGCTCCCTCTTTCCTCTCCCACCGACAGCCGGCGATAAGATCGCCGAGTGCCTGTGTCTCCGATGGCAGAGGTCTGCTTTTAGTAAATGCCTGCTAGGCCATGCCAGAGGCATGGCCTAGCAGATGCCTGTCCGTTTTAAACGGACAGGCAGTAATACACTGCAAAACAAATGTAGTGCAGTGTATTATAAAAGCGATCGGACGATTGCATATTAAAGTCCCCTAGTAGTCCCCATATATGGGCAGTGTGTCCGGGTCTTCCCCAGAGCGGAGTCCCGAGCAGAGCGCTAGCATCGGCTCTGCTCCGGGACTCTGTCAAATTCCCTGACATCGGTGTCCATGTTTGGACACGCGATGTCTGGGGCTTCCCCAGAGTTGGAGTCCAGTGCAGAGCTCTAGTACCGGCTCTACTCCGGGACTCTGTGGAAATCCCTAACATCGCTGTCCATATTTGGACAGTGTGTCAGGGTCTTCCCCAGAGAGGAGTCCCGAGCAGAGCACTAGTACAGGCTCTGCTCCGGGACTCTGTGGAATTCTCCAGAGCAGGAGTCTCAGTGATGTCAGGACCACAGCTGGAGTCCCAGGAAGAGCCTACTAGCGCTCTGCCTGGGACTCCAGCTCTGGGGTTGCCCCTGACATCTCTGTCCATATATGGACAGTGATGTCAGGAACAGAGCTGGAATCCCAGGCAGAGTGCTAGAAGCGGCTCTGCTCCGGGACTCCAGCTCTGGGCAAGCCCCTGACATCACTGTGGCAGCATCTACGGAGGGCACTGCGGCAGCATCTGCGGAGGGCACTGCGGCAGCATCTGCGGAGGGCACTGCGGCAGCATCTACGGAGGGCACTGCGGCAGCATCTACGGAGGGCACTGCGGCAGCATTACAGAAGACTCTGCGGCAGCATCTACAGAAGGCACTGCGGCAGCATCCACAGAGGGCACTGCGGCAGCATCCACAGAGGGCACTGCGGCAGCATCTACAGAGGGCACAGTGGCACTATCTAAAAAGGGGCTGCCCAATCTTGACATGTGTGTCTGCCAAACTCTGCGAACTGAGCCGCCGGACTGCATTTAGCGACACTTAAGGTATGTGCACACACACTAATTACGTCCGTAATTGACGGACGTATTTCGGCCGCAAGTCCCGGACAGAACACAGTGCAGGGAGCCGGGCTCCTAGCATCATACTTATGTACGATGCTAGGAGTCCCTGCCTCTCCGTGGAACTACTGTCCCGTACTGAAAACATGATTACAGTACGTGACAGTTGTCCCGCAGCGAGGCAGGGACTCCTAGCATCGTACATAAGTATGTTCGGTCCGGTACTTGCGGCCGAAATACGTCCGTCAATTACGGACATAATTAGTGTGTGTGCACATACCCTAAAACTGAAAAACTGGATTGTTGAAATAAGCACGTGGAGAAATATCTCAAATTTTAAACCTAGCGGTATTATTATAGTAATGTAGTATTAATTTTATAGTAATGTAGTATTATTATTATTACTATTATTATTATTATTATTATTATTATTATTATTATTATTATTATTATAGTAATATAGTATTATAGTAGTTCAAATAAGTATTTTATTAACAATAATTTTGTGTTGTATCAAATTTGAAAGTAATGCGGCCCGTCAACTTCCCATTTTTTCTATATGCGGGCCACTTACCCTGTCGAGTTTGAGACCCCTGCCTTATTTCAAAATTGTTTTATTAAGATTTTCCAAAAGAATACAAAAAAAAACCCATTTCAAATAGATGATATCTTGTTACTTAGAAGTCATATATTGCAGAAGATATACATGGAACATCGATACATTAAGCAGAAAGAAAATTACATAAATCAAGTTATTACATGTCCATTAAAGGATTTGGGACAAGAACAAATTCACATACCCTTCTTAATCAATGGGATAGGGGGGAACACAGAACAGGAATGAAGGAAAGTAAGGGAGGTCAGGGCAGGGAGGTAGTAGGTTCTGGTGTTTTATTCAGCTAGTACCAATTTCACTGAAGATAACAAGAAGTATAAAGCAGATTATGGACAATATATAAACATCTAGACTGAGACCACCCCATCAGAATGCTGAGTACACCAGGACATTCACGGCCGCCATATTCGAAGAAATTTTTGCCTAGTTAATAGTTCCCAATGCGCTAATTCCTCCAACCGCTCCAGTTCTGACACTTTGGCTTCCCAATGAAGCATTTGTGGAGGTTCCGTGGATCTCCATAAGACCGGTATTAGTAATTTAGCGCTGTAATTAGCAATATTGGAAGACTGGAAGGCAATGCTACTTAGGGGTGAAATCGGGAGTTGGTCTCCACAATAAAATTAACTCTGGTGTTAGGTGTAGATTCATAGAGCAGATGTGATTAATTCTATGTTCAATTTGTTGCCAAAAAGGCACAATAAGGGGTCATTCCCATTCGTCTTATACCACCTAGTTAAGAGTTTATATGAGCTTTCCTGTATTCTAGTACACCTAGAAAAACCCAACGCATTAGACAATATAGATCTAATTTCTGGTTCTGTCAATGAGATGTGAAGATCAGCCGACCACTTTTCCATATAGGCTGGTGTCGTAGGGCAGATCAGAGAAATTAAGTTGTTATATGAGGTAGATAGCATCTTGCGCGGAAGAACAGGACTAGAAAGCATCTTATATAGCCAATTCTGAGGAGAGGTCTGAGTTGGCAGGGAGCAAAGAAGAGCGTCACAACACCTCATAAAGGTGTTTTTAAAGAGGAAATCTCGAGTCTTCACCCCTAAATTATCAAAGGCCGTGGAAACACTTCTCTGCGGATTGTCGGTTATTAAGGATTAGACTTTGATGTGATGTGGGATATCCCAGGGCTCAGGAGTAAGTGTAGAGTTCTGATGTACATAGCAAGGGACTAAACACAAAGGCATATGTAAGGAAGGCATATTGAGCAGGTTCAATTTAGCGTGCATATCTAGCCACACCAGAATGGTGCCCTTCAAAAGAATGCTAGAGAAGTGGTCAAGGTGCAAACTTTTAGCGAGACTCCACAGGGCCCTTTGTTCCCATCCAAGCATTAAAGTATGTTCTATCTCTGTATATAGAGTAGACTGAGAGGAATGTTGCAACGAGACCCATCTGTTCAAGTGGTTAGCAATATAATACGTATGAATGTCAGATAATCCCATGCCCCCCATCTTAATAGAATTAATCAATTGCACGTGTCTATGTCTGGGTCTTTTCTTGTTCCAAAGGAAGTTCGAAAAAATGTGTCTCACTGATAGGAAGAACGATTTTGGTAGCCATATTGGCAGCGTCTGGAGCAGGTACAAGATTTTGGGTTCTATAAAAGTCTTTAGGAGATTTTTCCGACCCATCCAAGACATAAACGGAAGCTTCAAGGAATCTATTTGGCATTTAATAGCTGCTACCAGGGGAACATAATTGAGTGTATACAATTGCGAAGGGCAAGTTGGAATAGTAATACCTAGATACGAGATCGATGTGGACAGCCATCTAAACAGAGAATTACCAGCTAACGTGGGTACCATCTGTCTAGGCACCGAGACATTGAGAATCTCAGATTTACTATAATTAATTTTAAAATTGGATATGGCACCAAATTCTATGAAAACTTGTGTTATGTTCCAAAGGGAAATAGACGCCTCAGTCACCAATAGCAACAGATCATCTGCAAACGCGGTGGTTTCATGTGTGAATTGGCCTATCTTTAGCCCAGTTATACCATCATCTTGGCGAATCCTCTGAACCATCACAAAGAGCGAAGGCGACATAGGGCATCCTTGCCTAGTACCATTTGAGATTTGAAAGGAATCCGACAATATGCTATTTACTCTAACCTTAGCACTTGGGTGATGATAAAGTGTCAATATAGCTTGTGTAAATTCAATAGGGATCCCAAATTTTGGCAGAGTAGCAACCATATACTGCCAACTCACCCTGTCAAAGGCCTTCTCGGCATCTGTACTAAGAAGTACCAATGGTGTACGAGTTGAGCGAGCATGTTGAACTAATAGAACTACTCTTGTTGTGTTATCCTTACCCTGTCGGCCTCCCACAAATCCTGTTTGTTCCGGGCCAATAAGCTTGGGCAACAGCTTGCCTAATCTAGATGCTAAAGCCTTCGCCCACCACTTAAAATCTGTATTTAACAATGATATAGGTCTATAGCTACTACAGAGCACGGGGTCCTTACCTTCCTTCGGCAGTACTGTGATATGTGCCTCCAGAGATTGGTGAGTCAAATTAGCACCCCCCAACAAAGAATTACACAAGGACGTGAAATGGGCCAACAAAACACTGCTAAATGTCTTATAGTACTGAATTGTGTACCAATCTGGGCCTGGACTTTTCCCCGATGGGATGGTCTTAAGAACTTTATGAAGTTCCTCCATGGTAAAGGTTGCAGCAAGCGAGAGTTGATCCTCCTGAGTAAGTTGAGGCAAACTAAGTTTGTCTAGAAACGCCTTCGTATTCTCCACCAAGGTAACCGGTAAGGTAGCCTCGCCGCTATGATTATATAGTCCATGATAAAATTGATTGAATGCCTGTGCTATATCCTTCGAATCAGTAGCTCTAGCACCAGAAGAAGTCAGAATCTCAGATACAAAGGACTTCTCATGTTGTTGTTTAAGCAATGCAGCCATAATTTTGTTGCCCCTTTCCCCATGGGCATAGTGTTTAAATTTAGTGTAATGAAACGTCTTAGGAGTTTTGATATTCAGAACATTTTTAACCTCCTCCCTTAGACCCACAAGCTCAGTCTGAACTGCGGCAGCTTTCGTACACTTATGTATAGATTCAAGAGAATATATTCTCGAGAACAGATCATTTAGTCTTGTTGACCTTTGTTTTTTAATATGTGTGCAAAGCGATATAAGCTCACCCCGTAGCACCACCTTGAGACCCCTGCCTTAGACTGTATAAATGTAACAGCTCGCTTAACTGTTAAGGATTTATGCACGGCCAAGACACGATCTCGATGTGGGAGTAAACCAGGGTTGCCAACCTCCACTTCAGTCATTTCTGGATGACTGAGCTATAAATCTCGGACAGACCAAAATTTTTACGGACACATTACAAAATCATCACTGTGCACTGTGGAGTGTACTAGGAGTGACTCACCAATCACAGCTCCGCTTGTAGCTTTCCCACGCTAACATAGGTGCTGTTTTCCCTGATTAGAGTTGTTCAATTTCCCTTTTCTCTCCAGCCGGCCCAGACCACTAAGATGACTTATTCCAGCCACAACTCGTCTCTGCAGAATTTTGACACACAGACATGTCGGTTTCTTGCTTTTCCAGCATCCTCCCCACCTATACCCCATCCTCTAAACAAACTCGTACTCCACAGTGCCCCAGATGATAATAATGATCCCTCAGTGCTCGACACAATAAAAGTGCCCCCTCAGTAACCGTGAACCCTCACAGCAATAATGCCCCAGTTGAGCCCCCTGTAGATAGCACCACACACATGGCCCCCTGTAGATAGCCCAACACACACACACACACACACACACAGCCGCCCCTTGTACAGAGTGCCACACACAACCCCCCCTTGTACAGAGTGCCACACAGCCCCCCTTGTACAGAGTGCCACAATGTCCCCCCCTTGTACAGAGTGCCACAAAACCCCCCTTTTACAGAGTGCCACACAGCCCCCCTTGTACAGAATGCCACACAACCCCTCTTACAGAGAGTGCCACAAGCCCCCCTTGTAGAGAGTGCCACATAGTCCGCCCCTTGTAGATAGTCCCACACATGCGGGCACAGAGCGCCCCAGGCCACATAGGCCCCAGAGCGGAGAGTGATAGCTTACCGCTAGCGCTCTCCGCTCTGCCTGACGTGACACACATTTAACAGCAGGTCACGCGGCGGCAGTCTGAGTGAGGTTGGTGCCGTCCCGGGAATGAACCAGTCCAGTCACCACACCTGAGTCAAACACCTGACCTCACGTCACTGACGTGAGGTCAGGTGACTCAGGTCAGGTGACTGGAGTGGTCTACTCCCGTCACCGACGTCACTCAAACTTAGAAGTCAAACTTAGATGTCCTGCTGTTGTGGCGCTGCATGTAAAAATCTGATTTAGGTTTTTACATGCAGCGGCCCTTGCGGGCCACATACAATGAGGTGGCGGCCGGATTCGGCCCGCAGGCCTTATGTTTGCCATACCATACCAATTGTAGCAAAAAATATTTGGATATATTTGTTGTAAAAATTAACAACATCTAACAATAAAAAATATTTGTGGCTACAACCGCCTTGACTGTTAATAATGTCTGTTCTTTAGTCATTTCACATGATGCCCTTTTACTTTCTTTCTATTGTTATATTGTAACCAACATGGCAAGAGCTACTTGCGAGGCTCATAGTCTATAACGTGTCAGTTTCTTTTTTATTCTTTATATATGGACATAAATTTAAATGTTTACTTTTTCACAGGGTTAATTATTGATTCAATTGCAAAATGAGCCAACAGAAACCCTGTTTGTTTGTCTTCCACTAGACTCTTCTTGTTGATGCTAAAGCCAAAGGTCAGGGCTGTGCGGGGCCCCTTTCCACAAACTGACAATTAATCATTCATCTATTCTGAAGCGTGCATAGTATAAAAATCTGGATTGAAGGTGTAGATCATGGATGTCACCACACTGTTTGGAAGTAAAGCAATAAAAATGAAGAGACTGATTTTTCTGATTTTCATCATATCTCTTAGCCATGGAGACCCTAGAGGTAAGGGGTAAACATATTTACTGTATGTTCTAGAAATTAGTTTATTTTATGGCCATGTATCTAATGACTCATAGTGTGCTGGAAAGTGTTATGTCACAGGTGTTATGTCACATAAGTAATCTGGTTTTTTCACACAATGGCTGGATAACATTTCATGTACAGAACATCAGTGGTTGTAAAATAGAAATGACAAATTACACATTACTAGTATTTCATCTTTTGTTAAATGTTTTGGTGAGAGAGAGAGAGATGATAGATAGATAGAGAGAGAGAGAGAGAGAGAGAGAGAGAGAGAGATACATAGATAGATAGATAGATAGATAGATAGATAGATAGATAGATAGATAGATAGATAGATAGATAGATAGATAGATAGATATAGAGAGAGAGAGAGAGAGAGAGAGATAGATAGATAGATAGATAGATAGATAGAGAGAGAGAGAGAGAGAGAGAGAGAGAGAGATACATAGATAGATAGATAGATAGATAGATAGATAGATAGATAGATAGATAGATAGATAGATAGATAGATAGATAGATAGATAGATAGATAGATAGATAGATAGATAGATAGATAGATAGAATGAATGTATTTTCTATCATGTATTGTGTGGGGTATGTTGTTTTATTTGAAACCTACTACATTCATTGTACTCATTTATTTTGACAACCTCTTTGATTGTCTGAGCTGCTCTGTGATTGGTTGATATATGATGATATATGATAATACTGTATTGGTGTCTCAGCATTCTACAGCCATTAACTTCTTCACTACTCTAGACTTTCTGGAATGTTACCCTTCACTGCAGGACTATTCAGACTTTTCCAGAGAAATAACAGCAAAAAAATATTAGTTTACAGATATTATTAATTTTCAAAAAACATGTAATTTGCAGGTGGGCTGGCAGAGGGGGGAGCTTACTCTGTTTTTGCACATGGGACAGGGGCCCTCAGTTGTCCCTGTCCTCCTCTGGTATTTATGCATGTCTTTTGCAAATTCTATGACTCACTGTATATATATATTAATATATATATACATATATATATATATATATATATATATATATATATATATAGTTGTTTTTTGTTATCTATGTTTAAAAAGTATCGTACTTGCTGCATGATTATGCTTTGCAGAAATATCATGTTACATTATTTTGCCTTAATGCCTTTCTTTTAGTTATAGCATGTTAGCTGTCGGTAAAGTGTGGTGTATAGTATTATTACTCTACCTCCCATCCTTTGCTGCTGTTTTAGCTGTTAAAGAGGTTGCCCCAAGATTAAATAAAACATTTCTCTGCTAGATCTTACAAAGCATAACCAATTATTAATTGGAATCACTTAAAAATACGCCCGTGTCCAGAGATTGCTATTACATAATTGTATAGCGCCCCCTGGTGTTCTTTTGATTCTCTCTTAGAATGTCCACCTAATATGCCCAGTACTGGTGAAAAGAAGCTTCTTCTAGTGCGTCAATTCTTATTGGCTAGCCTTCACAATAGCCAGAATCACTCCATTGCCTTTGAACAAGAGGATCCAAAGTGGGGCTGACCAATTGCGCATTTGTGACCACCAACATAAGATACATTAACGTAGACTTTCTGAGAGGAAATCAAAAGAACACCAGGGTGCACCACAACAAATTCTTAAAATAGATTCCAATTGAAAAATTGTTATGTTTTGTGTGATCGGAGAAATGTAATAGTTAATCGTGGGACAAGCAATTTAACATCTGCATTTATTGTACAGTTTATTACTTTTTGTAGCGGCAGTAAGGAGAAATTTTGAGCTGGGAATGTGCAAACTATATAAAGAAGCAGGCTACCCTCATGTGGAAACAGCCATGAAGAAACGGATAAAAAATGAATGATAGATAGTAATTGTAGTAAACTGCGTGCAATTGCTATGAGGAGCCTCAATTGTGCTAAAGCTTTTTACCTGAAACATTTCTCTCAATGAGTTAGCACATCAGATGAATGTTCAGTAAGGGAGTTGTTGTTCAACAGCAGGCGTTCTGAAATATTTTATTTTTAAGTTAAAAAAAAGGACGTCTTCATCTGTTACTTTAAGGCTGAATGCACCTGTTGCGTATTACGTGCGGACTTGCAAATCCTCAGTGTAATACGGTACCAGCAAAGTTAATGTGATTTCAAGAAATCTCATCTACACGGTGCAGATTTTTTTATGCCCGTAAATTGACCTGCGATGCGTATTTTAAAATCCGCAGCATGTAAATTTATCCTGCGTTTCCGCTTGCGCATTGTATCTAACTCGTTTTAAAGAAAAACGCACCAAAATACGCAGCGTAAAACCGCACCTGTTTTCGCATCAAAATGTAAATACCGCACCTAAAAACGCATAAAAAAAATGCTGTGGAATTACGTGCGTACACCTGCGGTTTTGCTGCAGATTTTGCCAGCATTTTGTAACCCAAAACCAGAATTGTATCCAGCAGAGCAGACATATAAGGCCTTTCTTTATATATTTATTCTGTTTAGGTTCCGTTCCTGGTTATGGTTTAAAAAGCAAATGCAAAATCTGCAGCAAATCTGCACTGTGGGAATCCAGGGTATGTTCCCACACACAGGATACGCTGCAGATTTTCTGCAACAGAAAATCTGCAGCAGAACCTCTAGAAAAACGCTGTAGATCTGTCACAGAAATCTGCAGTGCGTTTTTCCTGCTCATATTGGTGCGGAAACTGTTTTACTTGCGGATTTAGTGTTAAACATTGGTTATAGAAAAGTATATGTGCACCTGTGGTTTTACAGCGGTTTTCAGTGCGTTTCCGCTGCGTAAACGCTGTAAAAGCAGCAACAAGATAAATCTGTTGCAGAATTTCTGTTCCCCATTGAAGTCTATGGGCCAAACACGCAGCATCTCCGCACAGAACGCGCAGCATAAATTGACAGGCTGCGGAATTGAAAGTCGCACCGCTGAACACTTTCTACACAACTTTTGTGCGGTTTTTTTCCGCAGGGTGGGCATGAGATTTTCTAAATCTTATTCACTTTGCTGCTACTGTAAATGCTGCGGAATTTCCGCACAGAATTCCATTGTGGAAATTCTGCAGCGTTTACGCTATGTGGGAACCCGGCCTTAAGCTGTTTATTTCCGTTCATCCTATTATACTTTCTAGGTTACCTTTGTAATTATATTGAGTAAAGATTTGTGAGAGTCCATCATAGGAGAAAACAAATATGACACCTTAAACTCCTAGATGTTTTGACTTTTGGACAACCTGACCTGCTAAATAAAACTGTAGAAAAAGAGCAACTTGGTCCAGCGCTGGGTTTAAATGAAAGTAATATTCTAATTTCATTCCAAATATATTAAAAAGTCCATATACAAAGGGGTGGATGCATCAGATAGCAGGCCTACGCATTTCAGACAAATCACTTGTCCTTACTCATGGCATGTTGCAAATAAAAGTGTACTTTGGCTTATAAAGCAATGCTTCGTGGAGACTCATTTAAAGAGGACCTGTCACCTCTCCTAAAATGTATGTTTTAGTAAATACTTGTATTGCCCATAATATAACAATTCTGGAGCATCTTTTCTTAGAACTCTATTGTTCGATTCCTCTGCTAATCCTCCTAGACATTTATGAATAAATTGACACCTGGGTGTTACCAGTTGGAGGTGTATCCCTACACAGTCTGATATTGTCCAATCAGGGGTGACATAGTGACACTGTGTAGGAACACCCAGTTGTTAATTTAGTAATACATTTCTAAAAGGAATAATTGAGGAATAACTCATGGGGGATTATTTCATGGGGAATACAAGTATTTGCTAAAATAGACATGTCAGGAGAGGTGGCAGGTTCTCTTTAAATCTTACATTTTGTACCTTTAAGGGTATGTTCACACGCTTAGCAAAAAACGTCTGAAAATATGGAGCTGTTTTCAAGGGAAAACATCTCCTGATTTTCAGCCGTTTTTTAAGCAAACTTGCGTTTTTCGCAGCATTTTTTTATGGCCGTATTTGGAGCTGTTTTCTATAGAGTCAATGAAAAATGGCTCCAAAAATGGCTCAAGAAGTGACATGCACTTCTTTTTCGCGGGCGTTTTTTTATGCGGCCGTTGTGAAAAATGTCGGAACAGAATGCCGTTTTTCCCATTGAAAGCAATAGCCAGATGTTTGGAGGCGTTCTGCTTCCAATTTTTCGTTCCTTAGTGTATGTTCACACGGCTTATTTTCAGCCGTTTTTCGGTCCGCTAACGGCCGAAAAACGACCAAAACAGCAGATATTTAAGCCAGGATTACCTTCCATTTGCTAGACCCCCCTCCCTACCACACTACCCTCCCTGCCACAGTGTTGATTTTTATTATGCTAGAAAAATAGTTTTCTTGTCAGTAGGGAGGCAATCACTCCATACCTTCCAAATTTCCAAGAACATCTTTAATTTGCCCCTTTTGACAGCATCTATTTTTTCATATAGTATTATAGAGAATACATAATTATTCCATAATGATATTGTAGCTACCTCCACAGATAACCAATACCTAGCAATTAGTTTTCTATATATTTGTCATTAGATTGTCCCTACACTGTCATGTTTCTAAACTGAATAACCCCAAGTTTGATAACCTTTCTTAGTACTGTAATCTACCAATTCTCTTAATTACTTTGGTTACCCTCATTTGCACCCACTGTACTTCAGCTATATTTCTTCTTATACAAAGGGAAAACTATTCAGCAATTACAGTCAGATTTCGAAACACATCAGATCAATTAATACTCGAGCTGATACACCACAGTCTCAACATGTCAGGTTTGTACACAATGGCGCCCCCAAAGTCTTCAAATTTTGGGGAACATGTCAGAAGAATTTAGGATATTATATTATACAGGATATTAGTGCAGGAAGAGGCCCGCTTGATCTATCGACTTAAAAGTTTGAGCCCAAATGGACTTAACGAAGGCTTTACATTTTTTGCCTTCATCTGAAATCATCAAAATTTCCAAATATATAACATATGCTACATATATTTTACTTAGTTGTAAATGCATTTCTTGTATTAATTAATTAATTAATCCAGTGATAATCAAAAACCCCCCAAAATTTTTTATGTTACAGTAATATCAAGTGAATTTATCTATTGAGATGAAGAGAGATCTAAAACATTAATATATGTTCATTACATGCAATTTTTCCTTTTGTTAAGGCGATAGGTGATATTACATGGCCTGACGTGGGCCATGTAAACGAGCGCCGATCAACGAGACAGCTCGTTAATCGGCGCTCATTTGCTTCTTTCACAAGGAGCTATGGATGGGGACGAGCGGTCGTTACTCCGATCTCTCGTCACCATACATTTTTATCATGTTGGCAGCACATCTCCCTGTTACACAGGGCAATGCGCTGCCGACGACGACAATAGTTTCGTTTTAAACCTTAATGACCAAGCTATTTTTTACATTTTTCCATTGTCACATTCCAAGACCTATAACTTTTTTATTTTTGCATCGACATAGGTGCATAAGGTCTTGTTTTTTGCGGGACAAGTTGTATTTTTTAATAGCACCATTTAGTACCATGCTGTACATATAATTTATTGATTAACTTTTATTAACTTTTTTTGGGGGGGAATAGAAACAAACCCGAAATTTTGCCACTCTTTTTTGCGCCCTAAATCTACGCCGTTTACCGTGTGGTATAAATAACACAATATCTTTATTCAGCGGGTTTTTACGATTGCAATGATACCAAATTTGTATAGATTTTGTATGTTTTACTACTTTTACACAGTAAAAACACATTTGTTTTTGTGTCTCCATATTTGAAGAGCAATAACTTTTTTATTTTTCCGACGATGCAGTTTTTTTTAGCGGGACGACTTGTAGTTTTTATTCGTACCATTTTGGAGTAGATGTGACTTTTTGATCACTTTTTTTCACATTTTTTTAAGGCAGGATTCACAGAAAACAGCAATTTTTTCATTGTTTTTTATATTATTTTTTACGGTGTTCACCGTGCGGGTTAAATAATGTAATAGCTTTATAGTTGGGGTCGTTACGGACGCGGCGATACAAAATATGTGTAACTGTTTAACTTTATTTAGTTTTTTTAATAGTAAAGCAGCTTGTAAGGGGAAAAAGTGGGTTTTTCATTTTTAAATTTTTTTAAAATTAACTTTATTAAACTAGGGGACTTTAATATGCGATCTCCGATTGCTTTTATAATACACTGCAATACTTTTGTATTGCAGTGTATTACTGCTTGTCCGTTTAAAACGGACAGGCATCTGCTAGGCCATGCCTCTGGCATGACCTAGCAGGCATTCACTACAGGCAGACCTGGGGGCCTTTATTAGGCCTCCGGCTGCCATCGGAGACACAGACACTCGGCGATCTTATCGCCAGGTGCCGGTGGGATGAGAGGGAGGGAGCTCCCTCTCTCCAAAACCACTCAGATGCAGCACTCGCTATTGAGCGCCGCATCTGAGGGGTTAAACGGGTGAGATCGATATTTATATCGATCTCACTCATTCAAGCAGTGATGACCCCAGCCCTCAGCTACCTCTGGCAGCTGAGAGCAGGGAGATTTAACGGCTCCCTGCTCTGTTTATTTATTCTGATGCAGCGCCATGAAAAGGCATATGTATCAGTATAAAGCCCATTAGTGGCTGCCGTGAAAAGGCATATTGGCGGTCACTAATGGGTTAAAATGATGCAATCACCCAATGAACGAGCATTTGATCGTTCATTGGCTGATCGATAGGGCAATTATAATTGGCCAGCGTAAAAGGTCTTTTATTCTGAACAAGGACAGACAATTTGGTGCTTATTTTTTCTTTACCCACCGTTTTATAAGTGGACCCCTTTTTCTGTTTTTATTGTATACTAAAGTCTGTGCATTACTGCAACCTATGTATACTTTTATTTATCATTAAGATAGGGGAGGTAGCAGCCCCTTTTAATGCTAACAATTATTACTTATCCACTTGAGTCTCAGTATATGGGTCCTGGGCTTCTGCTTGTCGGAAGTGTCTATTCATAACTGTATGCCCTGTCCAACAGAATAGATATCCATGCTTTCTCCTGTACTGTTATCTGGCAGCGCTATCTGATGGCACTGAGTCTAATTTAACGAAATCTTGACGCATGCGCAGTCCACAGTAACCCATACTTAGACTCTGTGTGTTTTGGTGCTCTGTATGTAAGAAGCAATTGACTCTTGTAAGAGCTTCACGTATTGGCTAAGTTGGCTGTCTGCCAAATGTGTCTGAATGACTGACGATACACCAACTCACCGTATTAGCTCCTGTGCACTGGTCCTCCTTTAGTGATATTTTTTGTAGGTCAAGTATTTTTTATTTATTATGAACCTGTATTACCGTTACGGTTTCTTCACAAGGAAAAGATAAAAGCTTTTGCCTTTTTCTGTACTTGGGACCTGAATCAAAACCCCCTTTTTTTATAAGAGATAGAATTTCTGACTGTAGGGTTTTTGTTTTTCTAAATCCTCTGGGGTCTTTGTAGGAAAGAATCTGTCTGGAGGAAGGGATCTGAACTCTGGAACATATCCTGTTTTTACAATTCCTATGATCCATTGGTCTGCCGAGATTTTTTTCCAAATTTTTGTAAAATATGGATAGACGACCCCCCACCATGGATCTTCTGGCGTCATTGTTGGTGGTCTCTGTTCTTGGAGTCGTTTTGAGGCCTGAAAAGGAAACCCTTGTTCTTCTTAGGTAACTTTGAGGTCCTGAATTCATGTTCCCTGGGGTTCGACTATTTTATTAAACCTTTTGGGATGAAAGGAATCCTTTGGTTTTCCTTGTGTAGGGAACCCCTTTTTCCTATAAGACGCTTTCTCTAATAGGTCGTCTAGGGGGGCCCAAATAGAAAATCTTCAGAGCACGAAATTGCACATCATTTCCCCTTTGAACCCGTGTCCCCCTTGCAGGATTTTAGACAGATAGCTATTCTAGCAGAGTTTGAGAGGGCAGCTGATCGGGCTGAGAGGTGCACAGAATCTACCGAGGCGTCGACCAGAAAATCTGCCTTAGACAATACTGGAAGGAAGGAGAGTATTTGATCTCTAGGAGTCTTGTCTGTAATATGAAGCTCTAATTGCGCTAGCATATTTTTAGAGACCTAGCTACACAAGTGGCTGAAACGTCTGGCTTAAAAGCCTTGGCGGAAGCTTCCCAGGCTCTTTTGAGGTAATAATCTGCTTTCCTATCCATTAGGGTGTGGATAAGGAACCTAGATCCTCAAAGAGAAGAGCACTCTTCCTAGATATTTTTGCCACTGGACCGTCAAGTCTAGGGGAATTATCCCAATCCCTGCAGACCTCTTCATCAAATGGATATTTTCTCTTAAGGAATTTAGGAATACCAATCTTTCTATCTGGGCTTTTCCATTCCCTCTTGATAAGACATGTTATGTTCTCATGGAGGGGAAAGGTTCTCTGTATTTTGGGCTCTAAGCCATCGAACATAATGTCCTGTACAGAACGGGGTACTTTTGGATCCTCAATATACATCGTTGCTAGAAGTGGATGGTTGATCCTCCTTTTTTCTTAGGGACTTAAGGGAATTTTTAACTTCTGCCTTTACAATGTCCTGAATGCTTGATGCCAGACTTGAAGACTCTTCAATGATTATTTTGTCTTAACACATCTGGCATAGTCTTTTATTATAGGTAGGTACTTGTTTTTTATTACAAACTGCACACTCTTTGTTACGTTTTTTTTTCAATTCCTTTCTAGGAGTTTCCCTTACCTAAAACATATGCACAAGAGAAAGGAACAGTGTTAGCAGAGAAAAAGGGTGTTTTCTTTTTCTTACCCTATGTAAGTCTTGCCACCTCTTCAAGTATCCGACTAGATGATCTAGTGGCATCCGAGCGGTCAGTGCATCCTGCTGCTTCTCCTTTCATTTCCATTGCGGAATGAAATGCTGGAGACTGTGGCTCCATTTGTTCAGGCCTAAATAGGCCTTGTACTGGCTGGGGAGGCCCTCAGCTTCGGACGCCATGAAGCCCCTCCTCCCAGTTAGGGCTGCCGGAACCGCCACATCCTGTGACGTGGGAACGTCACTCGCCAGATGTGATGTGCTGCCGCGACCGTAAGTTTCGCCAAAATGCACCGGAAGCCACCAACGACGGGACATGCGTACCAGCTCTAAAGGGAGCTGAGCAAGGCCCAGTGAGAAACGCTCTCCCTCCAGAGGAAGGTCCCACGGTGTGGGACCTGAACCACCTCCAAGGAGAGAAATGATGGACCGGGAGAGGAGGGAGCACCTACCCCAGGCTTAAGGTTGATTCCTCCAGAGGAGACTTATACCACCCAGAGCACTCCTAGGTAGAGAAGGTAAGAACCTGCTAGGGGGTCTACAATCCAGGGAGAAGTGCTTTTTCCAACAGAACAATCCCATCCGGAGAACAGGAAACCTGACTGGGTATGTGGAGAGGTGTGTCCTTTTTTATATCATCAGGCTTCCAGTCCAGCGAATGGGATGGTCTCTCCATTGGTGCTGTCATAGGTGAAAGGGCAAACCCCACATATTCGCCTGTGTTCGCAGATTACTCGTAATCGCGCTCATATTATCCATAATCACACCCAGATTACCTGTAATCACCCCATATTACCGCGATCTACGTGATTGTAATGGCAGGAAGGAGGTGAAGGGAAAGTGAGCCCTAATCTACCCACCGCCCTGTCCCTGCCTACTTGCAACGACCCGCCCTAGGCGACGAGGTACAACTGGGCGGCGGTCCCTACGCTGGCTAAGTGCACAGGAAGACAAACAGGGAACACGCAAGGGAAGGGGCAGTAGCCACGGAACGCCACAAGGAAACGGGGCGGCGAACGAACAGTCAGGACCAGGACGAAGTGAGTACACCCGAGCGGGCACGGAGACAGAAGCAAGCCAGGGGCAAAGCAAAGCAGGTCAAGCAGAACTGCAGCAAGGCAGAAGCACGGCAGAAGCAGGCTGGAGTAAGCAGCAGTGGGGGCCAGGAATCCAAAAGAATTACAAGCACTGAGGGAGAGCACAGGGCAGGTAATAAAGGGCAGGGGGCGGAGCTAACTCCGACAGACCAGGCCGCGATAGGCTCTCCCACTCCTGAGCCTGCCACCCTGGTTGGTGGGAGATGGTGTCAGTCGAACAGGTCTGGCCTCAGGTGTGGATTGATTAATCCCAGGAGTATAGCTAGATGAAGTACCTGGCAGATCCCTAACAGTACTCCCCCTTTTATGAGGGGCCACCGGACCCTTACTAAGGGGACCCGGTTTAGTGGGGAAGAGGAGGTGGAACCTCCTGATCAATACCCCAGCGTGAACATCACGGGCAGGTACCCAAGTCCTCTCCTCCGGCCCGTATCCTCTCCAATGGACCAGGTACTGGAGGGAGCCCTGGACCATCCTACTGTCCATAATCTTGGCCACCTCGAATTCCACCCCCTCAGGGGTGAGAACGGGAACAGGAGGTATCCTCGAGGGGGACCAGGACGGGGAGCAGCGTTTAAGGAGGGAGGCATGGAAGACGTCATGTATGCGAAAGGATGGGGGGAGCTCCAGACGGAAGGATACAGGGTTGAGGACTTCAATGATCTTATAAGGTCCAATAAATCGGGGAGCAAACTTCCTGGACGGGACCTTAAGGCGCAAGTTCCTGGACGACAACCAGACCAAATCCCCGACGACAAACCGGGGGTTAGCAGAACGTCTACTATCCGCCTGAATCTTTTGTGCGCTCTGGGACGCCTCTAGGTTCTTCTGAACCTGGGCCCAGACAGTGCACAGTTCCCGATGAACCTCCTCTACCTCAGGATTATTGGAAGAACCAGGGGAGACGGAGGAGAACCTGGGGTTAAACCCGAAATTACAGAAAAACGGGGAGACCCCTGACGAGTTACTGACCCGGTTATTCAGGGAAAATTCAGCAAGGGGAAGGAATGAGACCCAATCGAATTGACAGTCAGAGATGAAACACCTTAAATATTGTTCCAGGGATTGGTTGGTCCTTTCCGTTTGGCCATTAGTTTCGGGATGGAAGGCGGAGGAGAAGGACAGATCAATCTCCAACTTTTTACAAAAAGCTCTCCAAAATAAGGAAACAAATTGTACCCCTCTGTCAGAAACGATATTGACTGGGGCCCCATGGAGACGCAGGATGTGTTTCACAAACAAAGAAGCTAACGTCTTGGCGTTAGGTAGCTTCTTAAGGGGCACAAAGTGGCACATCTTGCTGAAGCGGTCGACTACCACCCACACCACCGACTTGCCCTGAGATGGAGGCAAATCGGTGATAAAATCCATGGAGATATGGGTCCAAGGTCTCTGGGGAATGGGCAAGGAACGTAGTAGGCCCGCAGGTCGGGACCTAGGGGTTTTGGACCTAGCGCAAACCTCACAAGCGGCGACGTAAGCCCTAACATCTTTAGGCAACCCAGGCCACCAATAGTTTCTGGTAATGAGGTGTTTGGTGCCCAAGATGCCAGGATGACCAGATAGAGCGGAGTCATGGTTTTCCCTGAGTACCCTCAGCCGGTATTGCAGGGGAACAAACAGTTTGTCCCCAGGGACGTTCCCGGGAGCTGCAGCCTGATCAGCCGCGATATCAGAAGCTAAATCAGAATCCGTGGCAGAGACGATTATACCAGGGGGTAAAATACAAGCAGGATCCTTCTCGGAAGGAGGATTGGCCATGAAACTACGTGACAGAGCGTCAGCCTTAATATTCTTGGACCCAGCCCTATAGGTAACCAAGAAATTAAATCTGGTAAAGAATAGTGCCCACCGAGCTTGTCTAGGATTAAGCCTCCGGGCCGATTCTAGGAAAACCAGATTCTTGTGATCCGTAAGGACCGTTACCTGGTGTCTGGCCCCCTCCAGGAAGTGCCGCCACTCCTCAAAAGCCCATTTAATGGCTAGAAGTTCGCGGTTGCCAATATCATAGTTGCTCTCCGTGGGCGAAAACTTCCTAGAGAAGTAAGCACAGGGGCGGAGATGGGTGAGGGAGCTGGTACCCTGGGACAAGACGGCCCCCACTCCCACCTCGGAAGCGTCAACCTCCACAATAAATGGCTCCTCTTGGTTGGGCTGAATCAGCACGGGGGCCGAGATAAAGCACTTCTTGAGAGTCTCAAAGGCCTGGACGGCCTCAGGGGGCCAATGGAGGACATCGGCACCCTTGCGGGTAAGGTCCGTAAGAGGCTTAGCGACGACCGAGAAGTTGGCAATAAATCTCCTGTAATAGTTGGCGAACCCTAAAAAACACTGTAGCGCCTTCAGGGAGGCAGGTTGGACCCATTCCGCCACAGCTTGAACCTTGGCAGGGTCCATGTGGAATTCATGAGGAGTGAGGATTTGCCCTAAAAATGGTATCTCCTGTACCCCAAAGACACATTTTTCAGTCTTAGCAAACAGATTATTCTCCCGAAGGACCTGGAGCACCTTCCTGACATGCTCCACGTGGGAGGACCAGTCCTTGGAAAACACCAGTATGTCATCAAGGTACACAACAAGAAAATTACCCAGGTACTCTCTCAGGATTTCATTAATAAAATTCTGGAAGACAGCAGGGGCATTACACAACCCAAAGGGCATGACCAGGTATTCGAAATGACCCTCGGGTGTGTTGAACGCAGTTTTCCACTCATCCCCCTCCTTGATGCGGATAAGGTTATATGCCCCCCGTAGATCGAACTTAGAAAACCATTGGGCTCCCTGAACCTGATTAAAAAGATCCGGAATCAGAGGAAGTGGGTACTGGTTCCTTACGGTGACCTTATTCAGGTTACGATAATCAATGCACGGCCTAAGACCACCATCCTTCTTCCCCACGAAGAAGAAGCCAGCACCTACAGGAGAAGTCGAGGGGCGAATGAAACCCTTGGCCAGGCATTCTTGGATATACACCCTCATCGCTTCACGTTCAGGACATGAAAGATTAAATATCCTACCCTTAGGAAGCTTGGCACCAGGCACCAAATCGATAGCGCAATCGTAATCTCTATGGGGGGGCAACACCTCGGAGGCCTCCTTAGAAAACACATCGGCGAAGTCCTGAACAAACTCAGGAAGCGTGTTTACCTCCTCCCGGGGAGAAATAGAGTTAACAGAAAGACATGACATAAGACATTCATTACCCCATTTGGTGAGATCCCCAGTATTCCAATCAAACGTGGGATTATGCAACTGCAACCAGGGAAGGCCTAAAACCAGATCAGACGATAATCCCTGCATCAACAGTACAGAGCACTGCTCCAAATGCATGGAGCCAACCAGGAGTTCAAAAACAGGAGTATGCTGAGTAAAATAACCATTAGCAAGGGGGGTTGAGTCGATTCCTACTACAGGGATAGGATAAGGTAAATCAATACAAGGCATCTTTAGAGACATAGCAAATTCCACAGACATGATATTAGCAGATGAGCCAGAATCCACGAAGGCACTGCCAGTGGCAGACCGGCCAGCAAACGAGACCTGAAAGGGAAGCAAAATTTTATTGCGTTTCACATTAACGGGAAATACCTGTGCGCCCAAGTGACCTCCCCGATGATCACTTAGGCGCGGAAGTTTTCCGGCTTCTTATTCTTGCGCCTGGGACAGGTGTTCAGTAGATGCTTGTCGTCCCCACAGTAGAAGCAGAGACCATTCATTCTGCGAAACTCCCTACGTTGTCGAGGGGACATGGAGGCCCCGAGTTGCATAGGTACCTCCGAGTCCTCCGTGGAGGGGCGAGGAGACGGGACCTCGGGGGGGATTGCAGAAAAGTCAGAGGGGAGCACACTGAAGCGTTCTAGCTGACGTTCCCTGAGACGTCGGTCAAGTCGTACTGCTAGGGCCATAACCTGGTCAAGGGAGTCAGGCGAGGGGTAGCTAACCAGCAGATCCTTCAGGGCGTCAGATAATCCTAACCTAAACTGGCACCTTAGGGCCGGATCGTTCCACTGAGAAGCTACGCACCACTTCCTAAAATCAGAACAGTATTCCTCAACCGGTCTCCTACCCTGACGTAAGGTCACCAGCTGACTCTCGGCTAAAGCAGTCCTGTCAGTCTCGTCGTAAATTAGTCCGAGGGCAGAGAAAAAACGATCAACAGAGGAAAGTTCAGGGGCGTCAGGAGCCAAGGAGAAGGCCCACTCTTGGGGCCCTTCCTGGAGTCGGGATATGATGATACCCACCCGCTGGTTCTCGGAACCTGAGGAGTGGGGCTTTAGGCGGAAATACAGTCTGCAACTCTCCCGGAAGGAGAGAAACGTCTTACGGTCCCCTGAAAACCGGTCAGGTAACTTGAGGTCGGGTTCTAGAGGTGAGGTGAGGGGTACTACTAAAGCAGCGTCAGCCTGATTGACCCTTTGGGCCAGGGCCTGGACCTGTAGGGAGAGGCCCTGCATCTGCTGGGTCAGGGTCTCAAGGGGGTCCATGATAGCGTCAGCGTAGGAGAAATGGTAGACTAGGTATGGGCTTGTAATTATGTAATGGCAGGAAGGAGGTGAAGGGAAAGTGAGCCCTAATCTACCCACCGCCCTGTCCCTGCCTACTTGCAACGACCCGCCCTAGGCGACGAGGTACAACTGGGCGGCGGTCCCTACGCTGGCTAAGTGCACAGGAAGACAAACAGGGAACACGCAAGGGAAGGGGCAGTAGCCACGGAACGCCACGAGGAAACGGGGCGGCGAACGAACAGTCAGGACCAGGACGAAGTGAGTACACCCGAGCGGGCACGGAGACAGAAGCAAGCCAGGGGCAAAGCAAAGCAGGTCAAGCAGAACTGCAGCAAGGCAGAAGCACGGCAGAAGCAGGCTGGAGTAAGCAGCAGTGGGGGCCAGGAATCCAAAAGAATTACAAGCACTGAGGGAGAGCACAGGGCAGGTAATAAAGGGCAGGGGGCGGAGCTAACTCCGACAGACCAGGCCGCGATAGGCTCTCCCACTCCTGAGCCTGCCACCCTGGTTGGTGGGAGATGGTGTCAGTCGAACAGGTCTGGCCTCAGGTGTGGATTGATTAATCCCAGGAGTATAGCTAGATGAAGTACCTGGCAGATCCCTAACAGTGATCTTTTTTTCTTTTTTTGCTGATTACACTGTTATATTAGGGGGTTTTAGCTGCGGTTTACCGTAAATTTTGGGCTTTTTTGTTAGTGTTATATAAAAAAAGAAATAGCAGGATGTACCCCCTGCTGTGCTCCATCAGTTCAGGCAGCGATACGCACACTGGATCAGAACTTAGTTCAGAAAGCGACACAAGTTCTGCTTCTGCCACTGGACCCCCCAGCCCTATGGTGGTGGACGCAGCAGTCACAGTTGAACTGTCAGAAGCAGGGCCTAGAAATGCAGTCCCTCCCGCAATGTGGGATCCTGCAGTTTCTTTCTCCCCCAAAATGTTGCCATTTATAGGCATCAACACTGATGTCTCAAAATTTACCCCCTATGACTTTTTTAAGTTGTTCATAGGCGATCAGGTCCAGCAGACAAATGTATATGGCAGACAATTCGTGACCGAAGAGTCTTGCTATGTCAGAGGATGGATACCCACAACGGTCCCTGAGATTCAAAAATTTTGGGGAATTACCCTAAATATGGGGTTAGTAAAAAAGGCTTCCATCTATTCCTACTGGGCTACCAGCACTATCCACAGCACCCCTGTTTTTGTAGGCCTTATGGCCTGAACACGCTATGAAACAATAATGCGTTTCATGCACTTTTCTGACAATTCCAAAATCCCCCCAAAAAGTGACCTAGATTATGATTGCCGCAACAAATTGAGACCCCTTATCTCCCTCCTGAGGGAGTCTTCTTTAAACTTCTACACCTCAGTAGAAAATTGTCTTATGATCCTCAAGGACCGTCTATCCATTCAACAATTTATCCCCTCCAAATGAGCCCGATACGGTGTAAAAATGTATAAGGTGTGCGAGAGCACAATGTGCTACACCTGTGTTTTTTTTATTTATGAGGGCAGGGACCACCACCTTGTCCCCCCAGGCTACCCAGAGGATATTGTTATTAGTGGCAAAGTCGTCTGGGAACTCATGGTGCCATTTCTACAGAAAGGGTACCATGTGTACATGGACAGTTATTAGACCAGTGGCCCCCTGTATAAGTCCCTCCATGCTGCTGGTACAGGGGCCTGCAGGATGGTACGTAAAAACAGAGCCGGCTTCCCTTAACAACTGGTGTCCAGATGAATAACAAGAGGTGCGTCACTCTCATTTGCAAGTGACCAGTTGCTTGCTGTGAAGTGGATTGACAAAAAGGAGGTGTAGATGCTCACCACCGTGCATTAGGACACCACAGTGGCAGTGAGAGAGGGGGGAGCTACCACTGATGAGAGGAAACTGGACTGTGAAGTCGATTACAATAAATTCATAGGGGAAGTCGATTTATCTGACCAGGTCCTACAACCTTACCTAGTCAAACGTAAGACTAGGGCCTGGTATAAAAAGGTAGCGATCTACCTCATCCAGATAACAGTTATGTGCTGTACAAGACACAAGGAATGCTCAGTTTCCTACAGTGCCAGGAAAAAAATTATTAAGCACCTCCTGTTTGACTCCCCCACACCTTAAGAATCCTTTGAGTCACAGGATGTCAAAAGGCTCACTGAGCGCCACTTCCTTCATCCCGTCCCTGCCACTGACAATAAACAACACCCCCAAAAGAGATGCCGGGTTTGTAGTAAACATAGAAGGAGGAGGGATACCCGGGCTTACTGCCCCATGTGCCCTTCAAATCCAGACCCGTGCAACTTTCCCTGTTTTGAGACCCATCACAATGTTTCTAATTATTAATTTTATATATCATTTAGGGGACACCAAAAACGGTGGGGGGATTAATTTTAGGGAGTCAATTTTATTTATTCAGATTTTTTGTTTAGTTTCTGGGCTTTCCAAGGGAGGGAGGGATTCTCATTAGGAGGTAGCAAAGTGTATTTTTTTCAGACTGTAAAACTAAATTTACCTCTTATGATTTTTTTATACAATTCGTGGACAATTAAATCCAGGACTTGATCACTCAAAAATGTATTTCTATTATATAATTTTTGGACTACACTTGATCACTCACAGGTTAGTATTTTTTTTTTTTTTTTTTTAATAACTCAGTTTATTGTGCAGGAGCCCACATCTGTCTATTCAGAATATGGACCCCCACAAGTGTCTTGAAATAAAAAATAAATGTGGGCATTAGTTGATAAATCCAACACGTGCGGCCTATGCCACCCCTGAATTTGTGGAATTCATGCATTTTAGCAATGATTACAAGAATAAATTGAGGATGTATTTCCTTTTTCTGACGACTATGTCCTGCCACATACGGCTGTTACATTATTCCTATTTCTGTACCGTGATATGGGCATGATATTTTTTTTGCAGGATCTCTAATAATCAAGCTTTTCCTTATCAATACACCATGGGCTTTGTTACAATTTTGTTCGAGTTTTTACTGGACGTAGTACACCCGACAATTCTGGAAATACTGACATCATTTTGGGGATTAGTGATCCTTTACTGTTCCTATACATGGTTTTGGACACTGCCCCTTATATATTCTGTAGGTGATTGGTTGTTTTGTGCACATAGCGGTTCCTACCTTGCCGGGAAGGGGTCTATTATGGTATACTGCGTCACTTGGCACGTTCGTCCCTCATATAGGGATTAAAGGAGCTACAGAGATGTTGTACAACTAGTCACTGAAAAAAAAGCTTGTCATGATAGCCGTACAGGTGTTCTTTTATTTTGTGAACAAACTCGAGTTTGCCACATAGTTGGATACATTTTCCTTCATTTGTTTGAAGATATCGCCCATCACTCCAGTACCATTTATCTTTTCCTCTCTTACTGATTTTATATTAGAACAGAATGCTGTCCACAATGACATCATAATGGCACAGATGTGGGACAACTGCTTCTTTAGGCCACGTTTAGACGTGGTGGAATTGCTGTTGAATTCCGCTGCGGACTGTCTGCAGTGGAATTCTGCAGCAGCCATTTTTTACATTTGTTTCTATACATTTTTAGGAAACTTAGTCAGACGTTGTGGAAAATAACTGGAATTAGGCTGCGGTGCAGAATTTTCCCTCCGCAGCATGCACATTATGTTGCGGAGAAGCAGCGGAATTTCACTGTGGATTTTAGCCTTTGCCATGCAAAAACTGAAATCTGTGGCAAGTCCGCTGTGATATCTGCAACGTCTGAATTACCTGTCAAATATGCAAATGTTGGTGCAGATTCATTGCGTAATTGCCCCGAATCTGCTCCAACATTTGCAACGTAAAAATTCTGCCACGTCTAAACGTGGCCTTAGCAAGACATAGTCATACAGGTCTTTCTCAGTGAATGAGAATATCATCAAAAAGTTAATTTATTTCAGTAATTTAATTCAAAAAGTGAAACTCATATATTATATAGATTCATTACACACAGAGTGATCTATTTCCAGCATTTTTTTATTTTAATGTTGTAGATTATGGCTAACAGTTAATGAAAACCCAAAATTTTGTCTCACAGAAAATTAGAATATTGGGTAAAAGTTCAAGATTGTAGACGCATGGTGTCACACTCTAATCAGCTAATGGACACAAAACACCTGCAAAGCTTTCTTAAGCCTTTAAATGGTCCAACAGTCTGGTTCAGTAGGCTACACAATCATGGGGAAGACTGCTGACTTGACAGTTGTCCAGAAGACAGTCATTGACACCCTCCACAAGGAGGGTGAGCCACAAAAGGACATTGCTAAAGAAGTGAATTCATTGCAAAAGTGAATAAAATGATTGTATTGGAAAAGGTTGTCTATGTAAAGCGCAAAACGCTTAAAAAAAATTAGAATCCATATGGGGACCATGGGTAGGGGTAATGGAATCTGTATTATAAAATTTATTCAGAGACTCTGTATGACCGCCAGCCTTTACACGGTATTGGGGTTATGTATATAGATGTGGGATAAGGAGAAGGGGGGAAAACGAGAGGATTAAATATCTGCTATATATTATATCTGTTTTTTATTATACATGCTTGTAGATGATTAAGCTACTCGACATTTGGAAAATGATCTGTCCCATGTACCTTGTATTTTGTGAATAATGTATTCGATATTTGGTACAATTTCTATTTCATATACTATCTAAATTTGGAATTTTGTGACGGTGCCTGGGGGGAGGGTTTGGGATAGGGTTTGTTTAATATGTTTTGTACTATATAATTTTGAAACTTCAATAAAAAATTATCTGATTTAAAAAAAAAAGAAGCTGGCAGTTCACAGAGTTCTGTATCCAAGCATATTAATGGAAAGTTGAGAGGAAGGAAAAAGTGTGGTAGAAAAAGCTGCACAAGCAACAGGGATAACCGCAGCCAGGAAAGGATTGTCAAGAAATGGCCATTCAAGAATCTGGGGGAGATTCACAAGGAGTGGACTGCGGCTGGAGTCAGTGCTTCAAGAGCCACCACACACAGACGTATCCAGGACATGGGCTACAACTGTCGCATTCCTTGTGTCAAGCCACTCTTGAACCAGAAACAACGTCAGAAGCGTCTTACCTGGGCTAAGGAGAAAAAAAGACTGGTCTGTTGCTCAGTGGTTCAAAGTCCTGTTTTCAGATGAAAGTAAATTTTGCATTTCATTTGGAAATGAATTTCCCAGAGTCCAGAGGAAGAGTGGAGAGGCACTAAATCCAAGTTGCTTGCGGTCCAGTGTGAAGTTTCCACAGTCAGTGATGGTTTGGGGAGCCATGTCATCTGCTGGAGTTGGTACATTGTGTTATATCAAGTCCAGAGTCAATGCAGCGTCTAGCAGGAATTTTTAGAGCAGATTATGGAGATGCTGATTTCATTTTCCAGCAGGACTTGCCACCTGCCCACACTGCCAAAAGTACCAATACCTGGTGTAATAACCACAGTATCACTGTGCTTGAGTCTCCAGCAAACTCGCCTGACCTAAACCCCATAGAGAATCTATGGGGTATTGTCAAGAGGAAGTTGAGAGACACCAGACCCAACAATGCAGACGGGCTGAAGGCCGCTATCATAGCAACCTGGGCTTCCATAACACCTCAGCAGTGCCACAGGCTGATCACCTCCATGCCACACCGCATAGATGCAGTAATTCATGCAAAGGAGCCCTGACCAAATATTGAGTGCATAAACTGTACATAGTTTTCAGTAGGCCAACATTTCGGTATTAAAAATCATTTTTGAAATTGGGCTTATATAATATTCCAATTTTCTGAGAGACAAAATTTTGGGTTTTCATTGAGGGTATGTTCACACGGCCGTAAATGCCCGAAAAACAGCCGAAAAATCAGAAGCAGAACGCCTCCAAACATCTGCCCATTGATTTCAATGGGAAAGCGGCGTTCTGTTCCGATGGAGCGTTTTTCGCTGTGTTTTTTTACTTGTAAAAAAACAGCCGCAAAAAAGAAGTGCAGGACACTTCTTGGGACGTTTTTGGAGCTGTTTTCCATAGACGCTATTGAAAAAAGCTCCAAAAACGGCCGTAAAAAACGCCGCCAAAAACTCTGCGAAAATCGCGAGTGGCACAAAAAAGTCTGAAAATCAGGAGCTGTTTTCTCTTGAAAACAGCTCTGTATTTTGAGACGTTTTTGACTCTGCGTGTGAACATACCCTAACTGTTAGGGCTCGTTTACACGAGCATGATATACGTCCGTGCAACACGCGTGATTTTTCACGCGTGTCGTACGGACCTATGTTAGTCTATGGGGCAGTGCAGATAGTCCGTGATTTTTGAGCAGCGTGAGTCCGCTGCGAAAAACTCACGGCATGTCCTATATTTGTGCATTGTTCGCGCATCACGCACACATTGAAGTCAATGGGTGCGTGAAAATCACGCATGCCACACGGAAGCACTTCCGTGGGAGGAGCGTGATTCGGGCAACAGCAGTCAAACTATGAATGTATACAGAAAAGCATCACGTGCTTTTCTGTTTACAAACATCCAAACGGAGTGTCATAATGATGGCGGCTGCGCGAAAATCACGCAGCCGCGCATCATACGGGGATGACACACGGGGATGTTAAGTGCCTTTTGCGCACGCAAAACGCTGCGATTTTTGTGTGTGCAAAATGCACACGCTCGTGTAAACGAGCCCTTAGTCATAATCTTCAACATTATAAGAAAAAAAAATGCTGAAAATAGATCACTCTGTGTGTAATCAATCTATATATGAATTTCACTTTTTGAGTTTAATTACTGAACTAAATAAACTTTTTGATGATATTCTAATTAATTGAGAAGGACCTGTATGTACAGGCAAATGCGTATATAGCGACACTTCTCTTTTGTATGCCGCCCAAATTTAATATTTCTAACAAAATAACCTTTTAACAAATGTTTCCTCTATTTCATGTGGAAACGTAATAAGAATTTGAAGAAAACATTATATACCCATAGTGTCTGAAATAATACCCATTATTTCCTCCTTTAAAAATGTTTTGGTCAGCATGCCCACTACACCACTACATGAATACCTTTAGGGGTCTAGTTTTTAAAATGGGGTCATTTCTGGGTGGTTTCTTTTGTATAGGCAGCTCAATGCCTCTAAATGCATTATATGGGGTCTAGAATTTATTCAATTGTGCCCTGAAAGCCAAAGGCTGCTCCCTCTCCTTTTGGCTCAGCGACACGTCTAGTAAGCAGATTGAGGCCACAATGGGGGTATTTTTGAACACAGGAGAAACAGGGTGATATATTTTGGGGTGTGTTTTTTCATTCACATGTTTGCTTTACAAAGAAATTGGTCTTTAAAATGATACATTTGTGAAAAAAGTGGAATTGTATTTTTTTTCACCTACTTTGCATTATTTTAAGTTCAGCAAAAGACTGTGGCGTCCAAATACGCACTACACCCCTAGATAAATACCTTAAGGGGTCTAATTTTCTAAATGGGGACATTTATGGGAAGTTTCTGTCGTTCTGGCATCTCAAAGCCTTTCCAAATGTGCAGTGGGGCCTAAAACATTTTCAAGCAAACTGTGTGTCCTGAAAGTCACTGGGTTTTCTCTTCATTTTGGGCCCTGTCGTGTGTCCAGGCAGCGCATTAGGGCCACAATGGGGGTATTTTTGAACACGAGAGAAACAGGGTGATAGATTTTGTGGTGTGCTTCTTCATTCTCATGTTCGCTTTACAAAGAAATTGTTCTTTAAAAATTTTAATAATATTTTTTTACACCTACAAAAAAAAACTGTGGGGTCAAAATACTTACAACACCCCTTAATAAATACTTGAAATGGTGTCGTTTTCAAAATAGGGTCATTTATGGGCATTTCCATCATTCTGACACATATGAGCCTATGAAAACCATGTTTGGTGCAGGAAGACAAAATGTACTTCAAAATGTATAAAATTCTTATTAAATTTGTAAGTCTTCTAAATTGTGCAAAAATGTTTTTGGTTTTTTTCAAAAGTGCTGCCAAAATAAAGAGATGGAAATATATATTTAATTAAAAAAAATGTGTACAGTATGTATTTACATATGTGACATATTGCAGTTCAAAATAGATAAAAATGTAAATTTTTCCAAAATTCCATCAATTTTTTTATTTTTTAATAAATTTACGCAAATCGTATCCATCTACTTTTACCACCTAAATAAAGTACAACATATGATGAAAAACAATCTCAGAATTACTTGTATATGTAAAACTATTTCAGAGTTATTCTCTGATAAAGTTAGACATGCTAGATTTGAAAAATCTAGCTTGGTCATTTATGGGGTTTTCCCATGTAGGACATTTATGACATATCCACAGGATATGTCATAAATGTCACATAGATGAGGGTCCCACCTCTTGGACCCGCACCTATCTCTACAAGGGGCCCCCTAAACCCCGCTCTAGCTCCCGGCCACTTCCTGATTACATGGTCGGGAGTTACGGAAACAGCGTAACTCACTCAGCTACGCTGTTTCCGTAACTCCCATAGAACTGAATACTAGTTACTGAAACAGCGTAGCTCGCATGCTACGCTGCTTCCGTAACTGCCATTCACTACAATGTTTCCGTAACTCCTGACCACGTCCCGACCATGTAATCAGGAAGTGGCTGGGAATTAGCATTAGCACAAAACGCTAGAACAGGGTATAGGAAACCCCATTCTAAAGGTAGGTGCGGGTCCCAGAGGTCCCATTTATCTACTATCCATACAAATTGTGTAGGAGTTACAAAAACAGGTGAGAGAGCCTTCGGCTTTGTCCCGTAACTTCCATAGAGTTTTATAGAGTGTCAGCAAGCATGCTGGACCGCTGCTTCATAAAAACTCCTCCTCACCACGATTGTGAGGCTGGGGGTGCGGGAGATTAGGGTCCCGTGTTGTAGCGATTGGTGTGAGTCTCAACATTTAGACCGTGCTGATCTGACATTTGTTATCTATCCAGTGGATAGGTGACAAATGCTATCAGCTGGGATACCCCTTTGAGGGGTTACAGTATTATTTTCCAAGAATGGGGTATCTGTTCAAAGTTATGAGCCTGCTGGAATGTGCGCACATTTAAAACGTATAATTCTACCCATGTAAAAAAAGGTGTCCCTGGTAAAAGCTGTGTTATTTAGTAAAGATTTTATTTTGTAGTTAGGCGGTCACTAAGTTAAGATATTGCAAATGTGAGAGGATTTTTGAATTTATCATATTATAAGGCCAAATCAGACAAAAACCATGCTTCTAAAAGTGCAATTTTCTTTATTATAAACTAGGTTATCTGAGAGCAAAAAAAAAAAAGCTTTTATGTGTACCTCTAGCTTCTACATAATTATACTTTTACTACTGAGGATGCTCTTTTACTGCACTATGGAAAATAATATTCTAATAACCTTATCTCAACATTTCCCTGAAAAATTAAATTATAGTTTAATTATATTTTTATAAAATAGCTTGTGTTGTATTGCTCTTACCATGGCTAAGGCCAAGGATCACACTCACAGTTTTGATGCAGTTTTATAGCAGTTTTTTGGTTCAGTTTTAGCCAAACACAGAAGTGGACACAAAAGAAAAAAGATGCATTTCTTTATACCTTTCTTTCTTTTTGGATACACTTCTGGCTTTGGCTCCAAAAACTGAGCCAAAAACTGCATCAAAACTGCATGTGTGATCGTGGCCTAACGGTAACGACTACAAATACCAAATCTTCCACAAGAATTTATCATGTTTTTAACCAATTATGTATATTTTAATTTGTGACATTTTTTAAGTTAATGGGAGCTTAATCAGTTGATTTGTGCCAGTAATTTGGCGTAGAAAAGTAAAAAATTATGGCACACACCATAATTGCACTATAATTTGCGACTGTTCTCTCCTGTCACCACTTTTAAAGGGTTTAGCAGGAGAGGGCATCGCCAACAGAGGTCCAATAAATTTTTTACGTTTAAAGCGAGAAAATGGCGCAAAAAAGTGGTGCAAATCTACGCCTACTCACAGCAGGCGTAGAAAGAATTTTCTGATTTTCGCCCAAGATGCACCAAATGTATTAAGAGGCATGAGCCTGTGAATACATTTACCACATTACACTTTAACACACTTCAGATTAAGACTGGTGCATGAAACACCACACAACATAATTTAGGATAAAATAGGCTTAAAAACAGGCAGGATCCTATTTCAATATATAGCTGAGCTGGCAGTCTTTAGAATGTAGTCTAACGTCCTTAATAAAGAAATGTGCAAAAAAAAGTGCCTGCCGCTCTTCTCTGTATTATGCAATAGGTAGCCAAATCTTTTAGAAGAAGCCATTTTGATTGAAAAGTAATGGTCCAATTTAGTCACAGATAGTGTTTCTCCATGCTGTGACCTGTTGTTCCCCTGTATACGCAAGATAGATTTGGTGATAAGATCTTATGAAAGATTTGGTTTCCTATTGCCTGTTTTATTGTATAATATAACAGCGGCAGACACATTTATTTGCACATTTTTTATTATGCCTTACGCTGGATTCATACACAGTGTTTTGCAACGTTTTTGTGCGTTTTTCGTGTTGTTTTTAATGCCATTTTTGTGGTTTTTTTTCATGCACCTTTAAGTACGGCCAGATGTTACATTAAAGTCTAATGTAAAATATCATATGTGCTGCATACAACTGCATTGTGGTTTGTGGCGTTTTTGAGGCAATTTTGTGGTCAGTGGTGTTTTTTCCCAAATGCAGCATGCTCTGGGTATGTGTTTTTTTTTCAGTTGTTTTCCCGTAGAATTCCCCATATGAGTAAATTTCAATGGCAATAAGTGTAGAGGGCGTGACATGAATCTCCTGGATCCTGTTGATGGAGTCCTTAGTATCTCTCAAAACGAAGTTGGGCCCATTACAGCTGTTGGTCCTTTGCACATACCAACCAGGTGGGCATGAAATTTACTCACGTTATACATAAAAAAGAGATCACCTTCCTGGATCTTAAAATCTCCCTGGACCCTGCTAGTGGTGTCCATACTGATATCTCACGAAAACCAACATCTACCAATAGTCTATTACATTGGGAAAGCTACCATCCTCCCGCTCTAAAGAAGGGAATTCCTATAGGGCAATACCTCCGTGCCAAAAGGAACTGCTCCGACGAGCGGTCTTTCCAATTGGAATGTGATGGACTTTTCTCCAAATTTTTAGCACGAGGATACCCTAGAAAATGGCTACACAAAGCATATGCCAGGGCGAGGGCCACAGATAGAAAGGAACTACTATGTGAACGGAAACCTCTGGTTGCTCAACAATCGGCGACTACCATCAAACCCGTGGGATCTGCCAACATTAGATTTATTGGCACTTTTGATACTGGCTCCCAACAGGTTTGCGAAATCTTACATCGACACTGGCCAATTCTCTTGGCCGACCCTGATCTTCAGGATGTTGTTCCCTCTACTCCCAGTATCACCTATCGTAGAGGTAGGAACCTGCGTGACTACTTGGTGCATAGCCATCACTCTAGATCTACTACTGTATCTAAATGCTGGTTGAAATCATCAGCTATCGGATCCCATCCATGTGGCCGTTGCTCTTTTTGTTACCTTATGCCTACCGTCAAACAATTTACCAACCCACTTGATAGTAGATCTTACCAGGTTAGACAATTTATCAACTGCCAGAGTAAGGGTGTAATCTATGTAGCCAAGTGTCCTTGCCCCAAGTTGTATGTGGGTAAGACTATACAGGAACTAAGGAGGAGAATTTCAAAACATTTGAGCACTATAAATCACAAAGAGGATACACCACTATCTAGGCATATACGTTTCGTACATGATGGGGATGTTCGTTCACTACAATTTTGGGGTATTACTCAGATTAAACCTGGCCCAAGAGCAGGTAATCTGGATCGCAGATTGCTACAGGAGGAGGCACGCTGGATCCATCGATTGGGGTCTCTGAGTCCTGGTGGCCTTAATGAGGGGTTCACTTTTGCGGCGTTTCTTTGAACCTTGTGATAGATATGTATATTTTTTTCATTTACTATATATCTATCCCAGCATCTTTGCTTTGACCATGCTTTGTACTTATTATCTATTCTTGTTGTTTACCGATTCAGACTACTATCCTGATGGCTACCGCAGCGGTTTCCTTAGTCATAATTGCCATTGAAATCCGATTGAAATCTGACTTATTATTACTGCCATCATTGCCCTTATCCTTAATGGTAGTGCTGTGCAAAAACTTATTGTAACCATTTATGATTTCCCCTTGAATTAAGTTTATACATTGGTGATTCTTGTTTTTCTATTATGCTGATAATTACATTTGTCCCCCGTATGTTGGCTTTGCACACCGCTGTTCTTGATGAGATTAACATTGCTTAGCATTCGCGCTAGGCTCTACTGACTTCTATGCCCACTGTTTTGCGCATGCGCCTATGTTCACCTTCTTTTTGACCGCAATGATTTAATTCTGTTTCTCCCGTATTTTCTACTGTGCATGCGCTCTTATGCGAGCTCTCATTGGCGGCTCGTGCAGAACCTACTATTCGCTGTACTGATTGTCTATCAGTAGGGTGGAGGCTTGGTCCTCTATCCTGCTTTTAAATGGTCTAGACCTAATGAGGGGACACGTGCAGCTAATTCCCTTTGTATTTAGTTATGGGAAATCCGCAGCGCGCGTCACTAGCCCCATTACCCCTGAAGACGCTACATCTGTAGCGAAACATGTCAGGGGGGCTTTTTCCGAAATTTTAATACATGTTCCTGTTGACTCTTTAGAATTTAACTGTGGACTTGAGTGCAGCGTCCTGCAGCCGCTAACACTCGGTATCCCCACAATAGAGTCGTCAAACATTGCACTATGCTGATCATTGTCAGCTACGGACTTGAACTTTTTAATTTCTATGTAGTCTGTCCTTTGCTATAATTGCATAATAAAATGTTATTTTAACCTATTGATAGTTGGAAAACAGGGCTTTTGTTGCCGGCAGGCATTCTTTTGTATTGACTTCTAATGTGCCCACCAACTATTGGGGTCCATCTCTCTAGTGTTTGCTTTCTAGCACATCATGCACCCATTGAAGTGAATGGGTGCATTAAATCATGGACCGCACACGGACGCACATCCGTGTGCTGTCCGTGATACGCGCACAAGTTCATAACTAAGTCAAGTAAAAAAAAAAATGTGCACCACCAGTGACATCACCAACTGATGCCACACGAAAAAACACACGGATAACACACGGAACTGCAATGCATGACATGTCCGTTTTGCGTGCGTAAAAAACAGTGTTTTTCTTGCATTGCAGTTCCATGTGGCATCCGTGTAGGGTGCCCGTCTGTATTTTTTACGCGCGTATCTCATCCGTATGTCATGCGTTTTTTACGTCAGCAAAAAAAACTAAAAGGAGGTGTTTTTTTTCCCTCATCATTTCTTTAGCAACTGGTGTGTGAAAAACACGGACAGCAGACAGATGTCCGTTTTTTTCAAGCACCCATTGACTTCCATGGGCTGCTTGGTGTGCAAAAACTCACCAAAATAGGACATGCAGTGAGTTTCAACGGACACACGCTGCGTGAAAAACAATGCATGTCTTAATAGCCCCATTGAATTTCATAGGTCCGTGTGGTGTCCGTGAAAAAAATGGACAGCACATGGACGTGAAATACGCTCGTCTGAATAAGACCTAATTGTTTTATGAACTCATAGTTCTTATGGATTTAGTAGAACTGTTCAGCAGATAGGAATTTAATTTGCATTTCAATGTAGTAAAATATAAATAAAATATAAATAATATAGTATTATGAAAGAATGAGGGAGGATTTTAGAAGAAATATTAGCAATGGAGTATCTCTGTAGATCAAGTAATACCCATAAGACTGACATGGGAAGAAGGGTAATGAGATTCATTACACAACATTGATCTAATTGGAAAGTATTGACACACTTAATTGAAAAATAGTTTTTGGCTTTAAACCCAAAACGGGTAACGCATTTGTTTCTGGAACTACGCAAAATAGCAGAGTCAGCCTTCCTATCGCTGGCTCCTGATGGTGGTAGACCTATCTGCAAGCAACCTAGAGGTGATGTTCACCTGACTACCGGAAGTTTTCCTCCATCATAGAAAAAGAAGGCGTTTTATTGATTACAAATATTTGAAAATGTCTTTGTCTCTGAAATCGTTCAAAAGTATAGGTTCACTTTAAAAAATTATAATGGTCATTTATATTATATACTATTTCTATACAAATATTGTATAATTTATCTACAGAGAAAATTTTCAATTGGAAGAATATAATAGTGGAAAAAGACAGTCATCTTTGCAACTATAGACAAAAATACATATAACTAACAGTAAAAATATATACAGAACCTAGACAAAAAAGCTGCTGAAAATCTATAAAAGATCTGTTCATCAAGGTCTTCCTAGTACTTAAAGGGCAGTGAAAGGCCAAAAAAGTGAGACCGCCTAATTGCCAGAATCACCTCACATCATCCCAGGAGGCACAAAAAAGACCTGTCAGGCGGATGGTTTTTATATTCAGGTTATATCATTTATAAAAATAAAACAATTGTATTATTTCTATGTAGATTGTTATTTGGCCAGTTACTAATCATGTTATTTAATGTTATTTAAAGAAGATCTTTTGGTTCTGAGAAAAACACAAAAAGTGACAGTAGATAAAATTTAAAGAATTATTTCCTATATATACTAGTCCTTCTCAATGAATTAGAATATTATCAAAAAGTTAATTTATTTCAGTAATTCAATTCAAAAAGTGAAACTCATATATTCTATAGATTCATTACACACAGTGATCTGTTTCCAGCATTTTTTTCTTTTAATGTTGATGATTATGGTAACAGTTAATAAAAAAACAAAATTTAGTCTCTCAGAAAATTAGAACATTATATAAGCCCAATTTCAAAAATGATTTTTAATCCTGAAATGTTGGCCTACAGAAAAGTATGTACAGTATATACACTCAATACTTGGTCGGGGCTCCTTTTGCATGAATTACTGCATCAATGCGGCGTGGCATGGCAGCGATCAGCCTGTGGCACTGCTGAGGTGTTATGGAAGCCCAGGTTGCTTTGATAGAGACCTTCAGCACGTCTGCATTGTTGTATCTGGTGTCTCATCTTCCTCTTGACAATACCCTATAGATTCCCTATGGGGTTTAGGTCAGGCGAGTTTGCTGGCCAATCAAGCGCAGTGATACTGTGGTTATTACACCAGGTATTGGTACTTTTGGCAGTGTGGGCAGGTGCCAAGTCCTGCTGAAAAATGAAATCAGCATCTCCATAAAGCTTGTCAGCAGAGGGAAGCATGAAGTGCTGTGAAATCTCCTGGTAGACGCTGCGCTGACTCTGGACTTGATATAACACAGTGGACACTCTGTGTGTAATGAATATATATAATATATGAATTTCACTTTTTGAATTGAATTACTGAAATAAATTAACTTTTTGATGATATTCTAATTCATTGAGAAGGACTAATTATATATATATATATATATATATATATATATATATATATATATATATATATATATATATACATATATATATATATATATATATATATATATATATATAAAAATGAAATAATTCTTGACATTTTATATCATTAGCAGAACAGCAGATCTCCCTCGATACTACAGGACACAGTGGGGAAGATTTATTAATACTATCTTAAAGATAGACAGAAGAAAATAGACTAGACAGGCAGAAACTGGGCCAATTTATCACAATGAAGCACGCTGTATGATAAAATTGGCGCATTTTGTGAGATGCACATAATAAATTGGCACAACATGTGCCAGAATTCTTTTGCTTAGTAAATCTCCTCCAGTTTCTACTCTAATTTTAGGAGAATGAAGTCAAAATCTTGTCAGGTTCTGACTGGAATGTGAGATTTATTTCTTCTTTGGGAGGTACCTTTAGGGGTGAGGTGGGAGCTGATTTTATACAGCATCTGAATGGTAAGTGGAGCTTTGTGCTCTGATCGGGTCAGAATTAGGGGTTAAAAAATATATATTCACCTGTTTTGTCTAGTTCCTGTTCCATAGTAAACAAGAAGGGAATAAATTCTCCTATTTTTCTCATAAATTCGCCAAAAGCGAATCTCAAACTTGGTAAATGAAATCACTAATGCATGGTAATGTGTGGCGAATCAGTAATATGCAAAATGGGCAAAAGATTGTTTTACCTCTAGCCAGGAGCCTGAACTTCATACAAAATATTGTTGTTTTGTCAACCATGTAATACGATTTCCCTAAAGTATGTATTATGCAGTCTAGCTAGAGTAGGAGGAGACTGCTGCTTGTTAAGGGTTAATCGTAGTCTCTCATTACATACACATACTGCTAGTATTGCTTCATGAGGTTTCCAAAAAAGTGGTAGGTCCTCTTTAGGGTAGTGGCGCCTGCATTGAGCTGAAACCCTGCTTAATAACATATACCTAACGCATGCTCGTTCAAAATTAGGATAGATTCACCGCTTGATTAAATGGTTAAAAAAATATTTTTTCCTGTAGTAGTTGGGCGCTGTAGCCAACTCACTAATTCAGGCTTAAACAGGATGATCAGATGATAGAAAGGGGTACAGACAGGGCCAGATTAAGGGTGTCTTGCATATGGAGCAGTTAATTTATATGGGGGCCCCACTACTAACTTGGGGACCTTCTCCAACTCCAGACAAAAATAATGTTACTTACGCATTTTAGGCTGTATGGTTGACAATATAGACTGTAGCTTAAATCACATTTCTCTTATCTTACCCCAGAATTTTGCAAAATAAAAACACCATTAACTACCTGGCTCCTACCTGCTACACCTTGCATCTTCCTTCAGCACAATATCACTGTTACCAGGCAGGGACATAGTTACCTCTCTGGCTGGGTTCACACATGTGTAGGGTGATTCCGTTGTTCTGCTCCATCAGAGAAGCAGAACAAGGAAATACCGTAAGCAACGGTTCCATTGCACCATGGACACTCGTGGTGGCCAACAGAACCCGTTGATTTTAATGGTTTCCATCTGCTTTCTGTAGTGGAGTCCATGATTTTACCGGAAACAATAGCGCAGCATGCTGTGCTATTGTTTTCAGTAATGTCAGGCGGATCTGCTACGGAGGCTCCTAACAGCCTCCAATGCATATGTGAACAGAGCCTAATGCTGTCAAAAGTATTATGACTGAAGACATCCTCATGTACTCAATTTGCTCCACTTTTTACTACAATATTATATAGAAATAATAATCCCATACAATACCAACATAATAACAAACAAACATAATAACTTTCAATGTGCCAATAATACCTATGCAATGCCTAAAAATAGTGTAATACAGCATCTATATAATACTGTATAAAAGCAAGCGATGCTGAACTAATACCTACAGTACTCAGATAATACCTCCATACAAAGTCCAAAGAATATCACCATGTGCAAATAATACCCCATACAAAGTCCAAATAATATCACCATGTGTAAATAATATCCCCATACAAAGTCCAAATAATATCACCATGCCATGTGTAACTAATAATCCCATACAAAGTCCAAATAATATCACCATGCCATGTGTAACTAATACCCCATACAAAGTCCAAATAATATCACCATGCCATGTGTAACTAATACCCCCATACAAAGTCCAAATACTATCACCATGCCATGTGTAACTAATACTCCCATACAAAGTCTAAATAATATCACCATGCCATGTGTAACTAATACCCCCATACAAAGTCCAAATAATATCACCATGCCATGTGTAACTAATACCCCCATACAAAGTCCAAATAATATGACCATGCCATGTGTCAATAATACCCCCATACAAAGTCCAAATAATATCACCATGCCATGTGTAAATAATACCCCCATACAAAGTCCAAATAATATCACCATGCCATGTGTAACTAATACTCCCATACAAAGTCCAAATAATATCACCATGTCATGTATGAAAAATACCCCCATACAGTGCTCCTAACAGAACATAAAATACACGAAGGACTTCTTTTATTTACACGCACAGGACAACATGTTACTATACTCTCTCCTTTAGGACCCATCCACCAGCACTGCCGTCTCCTGTTGTAGTCCTGCACCTGACTTTTGTTTTAATTATTGCTTTCAAAAACGTAGATTAAAAAAGTAAATATAAAGCCAACTCCACCGCACTGTCCTGTGACCCACCGCAGCCACAAAGAGAGAAGTGTTTTTCCATAAACGCACATATGTAAAAGTTTCTCTTCCAACACGCTCAATCTATAAATATTTTCCTCATATAGTACAATCTCATTTATCGGCGGTCTTCATTTATAGACAGATGAACCCCTGACTCCCCCTAACTTCTTATTAGGACTCTGTTCCACACTACTATATTGTTGCTCAGGTTAAGTTCTGTATACTTTATATCAAAAACAGCTTGATAACCCATCAGAGGTATGCAGTACAGCCTTTTCCAAAACTTTTAATTTGGGGTGGTTTTCCTGATTTCTTCTTAGGGCATGTTCAGACTTATCGGATTTGCTACGGAATTCCTTTGTGGCCAGGTAGTGGCAAATTTACGCCAAGTCTGAACATGCCCTTATGGGGTCTGATCAGTTCTGTGGTGATCTGTGTAGAACTGTGTAACATAATACGGACCCTAAACTACACTTACAAACAGAATTCATACCTATTACATTCAGTGACTAACAGGTGACATTTTTTTCTGAGGCGTTCTCTTTACTTTAATTCTTCATCTGCTCCAGGCCGCTGTGACGTTGTCTCCTGATGACTGCAGAGTTTGCTGCCGAGACATCTTTGACCCAGCACTTCTGCTAAATTAAATCAGACCACAAAACTGGACCACTAATTTAACCCCAGACTAGATTTAGAGGACCTGTCACCAGGTCCTAACATCCAACTCACATATATTACCTTTAGCCCGCTCCCTCCCTGTTTCCAATGCTGTTTTTCTTTTTGTTCTGCTTCCCCCTGTTCCTGAGTAATGATGCTCCATACTTTAGACGCCCAATATGGTAATTCACTGTAGTTAGCGAACAAGGTGTGAACTACAGTGAATCTCCCTGTGTGGAGCCATCTTCACAGCCTCTAACGCCGTCCAATCAGCGAGAAGTAGCTTATGACAAGACTTGTCCAGTGACACCGCGCAGGGAGGAGTCTTCTAAACAAACGCGTTTGTTCTAAGCTGCCTCGCACTGGAAACAGGGAGGAAGCGGGCGAAAGGTAATACATGTAAATGGGATGTTAGGACCTGGTGACAGGTCCTCCTTAGAAAATGAATTCTGTCCCCTAAATAAATTCAGACCCGCAAAAGGACACCTAAATATTAGATCCTCAGATTAGACCCCCCTATTTACCACTCACATGTCGTACACACAGACGGTGCATACACTTCACCACGTAAGCACTAGATACACACACACTACTTACAACACATCACTAAAGAAGTATCCCACAGCGTCCCATGTACCTCCAGTGCCCCCCAGACTGCAGCTCATGCCCCTGTCTCCAGACTTCTCCCCATGTACCCCCCCCCCTCACACACTGCTCCCCATGTACCCCCTGCTCACACACACTGCTCCCATGTACACCTCTCCTCACACACTGCTCCCCATGTACCCCCTCCTCACACACACTGCTCCCCATATACCCCCTCCTCAAACACACTGCTCCCGTGTACACCTCTCCTCACACACTGCTCCCCATGTACCCCCCTCCTCACACACTGCTCCCCATGTACCCCCATCCTCACACACTGCTCCCCATATACCCCCCTCCTCACACACGCTGCTCCCATGTACACCTATCCTCACACACACTGCTCCACATATACCCCCCTCCTCACACACTGCTCCCCATATACCCCCTCCTCACACACACTGCTCCCCATATACCCTCCTCACACACTGCACCCATGTACCCCCCTCCTCATACACACTGCTCCCTTGTACACCTATCTTCACACACACTGATCCCCATATATCCCCCTCCTCACACACTGCTCCCCATATACCCCCATCCTCACACACACTGCTCCCCATATACCACCCTCACACACTTCTCCCATGTACCCCCCTCCTCACACACACTGCTCCCCATCAGTGGCGGATTAAGAAGACCATGGGCCCTGGGCTGTTACCCAAACTTGGGCCCCCCTTCTCCACCACCACCCTGCCGCGCCGTAACTATTGCTAACACTACCTAAACACTAGTACACAAAGTAGGCACATTATGCACAAAGTACACACAGTACACAAAGTACGCACATTATGCACAAAGTACGCACATTATGCACAAAGTACACACAGTACACAAAGTAGGCACATTATGCACAAAGTAGGCACATTATGCACAAAGTAGGCACATTATGCACAAAGTACACAAAGTAGGCACATTATGCACAAAGTAAGCACATTATGCACAAAATACACACAGTACACAAAGTAGGCACATTATGCACAAAGTACGCACATTATGCACATTATGCACAAAGTACGCACAGTACACAAAGTACCACATTATGCACAAAGTACACAAAGTAGGCACATTATGCACAAAGTACGCACAGTACACAAAGTACCACATTATGCACAAAGTACCACATTATGCACAAAGTACGCACATTATGCACAAAGTACGCACATTATGCACAAATTACACAAAGTAGGCACATTATGCACAAAGTACACAAAGTAGGCACATTATGCACAAAGTACGCACATTATGCACAAAGTACACAAAGTAGGCACATTATGCACAAAGTACGCACATTATGCACAAAGTACGCACATTATGCACAAAGTACACAAAGTAGGCACATTATGCACAAAGTACGCACATTATGCACAAAGTACACACAGTACACAAAGTACGCACATTATGCACAAAGTACGCACATTATGCACAAAGTACGCACATTATGCACAAAGTACACAAAGTACGCACATTATGCACAAAGTACACAAAGTACGCACATTATGCACAAAGTAGGCACATTATGCACAAAGTACGCACATTATGCACAAAGTACGCACATTATGCACAAAGTACGCACATTATGCACAAAGTACACAAAGTAGGCACATTATGCACAAAGTACGCACAGTACAAAGTAGGCACATTATGCACAAAGTACGCACAGTACACACATTATGCACAAAGTACGCACAGTACAAAGTACGCACATTATGCACAAAGTACGCACAGTACACAAAGTACACACATTATGCACAAAGTACACAAAGTAGGCACATTATACACAAAGTATGCATAGTACACACGAGTATGCACATTATACACTAAGTAGGCACATTATACACTAAGTAGGCACATTATACACGAGTATGCACATTATACACAAAGTACACCTTGTAAACACATGAATATGGGCATTAAACATACATGAATATGGATATTAAACACACATTAATATGGACATTAAACACACATGAATATGGATATTAAACACACATGCACTTACCTTTTATGTCTTCACTGCAGCTCTTCTCCTGCTCACAGCACAGAGCCCGCCGACAGTCTCCCCTCCCCCATGTCCCGACAGCTAGCAGCAGAGATGTTTAGAGCAGGGAAGGGGGGCTGGAAGGGGAGCTTCTAAAGCAGCACAGACCACGGCTGCTAAGTAGAAGCAAAGCTCCCCTCGCCTGACAGGTGCGGTCCTGGCACCGGGGCTCCCTCCGGTGCTAGCGACGCCACTGGGCATGAGGGGGTTGGGCCCCCTGGCAGTCTTGGGCCCCGGGCGACCGCCCGAAACGCCCTAATGATAATCCGCCACTGCTCCCCATATACCCTCCTCACACACTGCTCCCATGTATCCCCTCCTCACACACTGCTCCCATGTACCCCCTCCTCACACACTGCTCCCCATGTACCCCCTCCTCACGCATCCCCATATACCCCCCTCCTCACACACTGTTCCCATGTACCCCCCTCCTCACACACTGTTCCCATGTACCCCCCTCCTCACACACTGCTCCCCATGTAACCCCCTCCTCACACACACTGTTCTCATGTACCCCCTCCTCACACACTGCTCCCCATGTACCCCCTCCGCACACTGTTCCCCATGTACCCCCTCCTCACACACACTGCTCCCATGTACCCCCCTCCTCACACACACTGCTCCCATGTACCCCCCTCCTCACACACACTGTTCTCATGTACCACCCTCCTCACACACACTGCTCTCATGTACCCCCCTCCTCACACACACTGCTCTCATGTACCCCCCTCCTCACAAACACTGCTCTCATGTACCCCCCTCCTCACACACTGCTCCCCATGTATCCCCCTCCTCACACACACTGCTCTTCATATTACCCTCCTCCTCACACACACTGCTCCCCATGTACCTCCCTCCTCACACACTGCTCCCCATGTACCCCCCTCCTCACACACACTGCTCCCCATATACCCTCCTCACACACTGCTCCCCATGTACCCCCTCCTCACACACACTGCTCCCCATGTATCCCCCTCCTCACACACTGCTCCCCATGTACCCCTCTCCTCACACACTGTTCCCCATGTACCCCTCTGCTCACACAATGCTCCCCATATACCCCCTCCTCACACACTCCCCATATACCCCCTCCTCCCACACTGCTCCCCATATACCCCCTCCTCACATATTGCTCCCCATATACCCCCTCCTCACACAAACTGCTCCCATGTACACCCCCTCCTCACACACTGCTCCCCATATACCCCCTCCTCACATATTGCTCCCCATATACCCCCTCCTCACACACACTGCTCCCATGTACACCCCTCCTCACACACACTGCTCTATCTCCTTTTCAGACCACTCATTACCTTCCACCTCTCTCTGCAACATCCTTGTATCTTTTCTCTGCATAGAGATGCATTAGGAGTTAGACCCTCCCCATTCTGAGGTCAGCTGACCTCCACTCTACCTTCTATCACTTTACTATCCTCCTCAGTGGTTTAGAACCTGTCATGTGACTATGATGTCACCAAAGGTCCTACTCCTCTCCTAGTTGCTGTTTTGGCGTGATTTGCGCAAAATCGCGTAAAAAACACAGCAGTTTTTTTGTTGGGTAAATGCGTAGAGACATTTAGAGACAATGTAGTTATGCACAAAGCCTGCTAAATTTGCAGCAAAAATAAAAAAAATATACCTGGGGGCCCCCCTGAGCCAATCAGAGGCTGGGGCCTAGAGCATGGGCTCCAGGAGTACCAATGATAATCCGGCCCTGGGTACAGAGAGTGTGTGTTGCAGCTGTCCTCCTAGTAGTCTATTAACCCCTTAATGACAAGCCTATTTTGGACCTTAACCCTTTCAAGACCGAGCTCATTTTGACCTTCATGACCAGCCCCATTTTCTCAAATCTGACATGTGTCAATTTATTTGTTAATAACTCTGGAATGCTTTTGCCTATCCAAGCGATTCTGAGATTGTTTTCTCGTGACATATTGTACTTTATGTTAGTGGAAAAATTTGATCAATAAATTCATTGCTTATTTGTGAAAAACACCAAAATTTAGAGAAAATTTGCAAAAATTATGATTTTTCTTATTTTAAATGTATCTGCTTGTAAAACAGATCGTAATACCACACAAAATAGTTACTATTTTACATATTCCATATGTCTACTTTATATTTGCATTGTTTTTTGAACATTATTTTATTTTTCTAGGACGTTACACGGCTTAGTACTTTAGCAGCAATTTCTCCCATTTTCAAGAAAATTTCAAAAGGCTATTTTTACAGGGGCCAGTTCAGTTCTGAAGTGGCTTTGAGGGCCTTATGTACTAGATAGACCCCATAAATCACCCCATATTAAAAACTTCACCCCTCAAAGTATTCAAAACAGCATTCAGAAAGTTTCTTAACCCTTTAGGCGCTTCATAGGAATTAAAGCAAAAGTACAGGTGAAATTTACAAATTTTCTTTTTTTTGCTGAAATTCATTTGTAATACATTTTTTTCTGTAACACAGAAGGTTTTACCCGAGAAATGCAACTCAATATTTATTGCCCAGATTCTGCAGTTTTTAGAAATATCCCACATGTGGCCCTAGTGTGCTAATTTACTGAAATACCGGCCTCAGAAGCAAAGGAGCACCTAGTGGATTTTGGGGCCTCCTTTTTTTAGAATATATTTTAGGCACCATGTCAAGTTTGAAGAGGTCTTGTGGTGCCAAAACAGTGGAAATCCCCCAAAAGTGAGACGGTTTTGGAAACTGCACACCTCAAGGAATTTATCTAGGGGTATAGTTAGCATCTTGACCCCACAGGTCTTTTGCTATATTTATTGGAGTAAGTCTGTGAAAGTGAAAATATACTTTTTTTCTGAAAAAATATAAAAAAAAATAATATTTGCAAGGAATAAAAATTAAAAAGCACCCCAAAACTTGTAAAGCTACTTCTCGCGATTACGCCAATACTCCATATGTGGTACTAAACTGCTGTTTGGACCTACAGCAGAGCTCAGAAGGGAAGGAGCGCCATTTGGATTTTGAAGTGCAGATTTTGCTGGATTGGTTTTCAGTGCCATGTCGCGTTTGCAACGCCCTGGAGGGAGCAAAACAGTGGAATCCCCCCAAAACTGACCCCATTTTGAAGACTACACCCCTCATGGAATTTTTCTAGGGGTATAGTTAGCATTTTGACCCCACAGGTTTTTTGCTGAATTTAGTGGAATTAGGCCATGAAAATGAAAATCTACTTTTTTCTGAAAAAACATAGAAATGTTTAATTTTTACAATGAATAAAGTAGAAAAATCACCCCAAAATTTGTAAAGCAATTTGTCCTGATTACAGCAATACACCATATGTGGTAATAGACGGCTGTTTAGACACACGGCAGGACTCAGAAGGGAAGGAACAATATTTGGCTTTTGGAGCTCAAATTTAGCTGGAATGGTTTTCGGGTGTCATGTCGCATTTGCAAAGCCCCTGAGGTACCAAAACAGTGGAAACCTCCCAAAAGTCCCTTTAGGGACTGGAACGAGCGATCATTAGGTCACTGGTACAATACACTGCAGTACTAATGTATTGCAGTATAATGTCATTTTACAGGCTCCTGTAACAGCGCGATCGCTGTTCCTGTCCGTTAGTCCCAGGTGTCAGCTGTAATACACAGCTGACACCTGCAGAATATGGAGCGTGCGCAGCGCGTGAGTCCGCTCCATATATAACCCCTCGCAACACGACATGCTATTAAGTCGTGGTGCGCCAAGGCGTTAATGCGCAGCGGACGGTGCAAATTGAAAATTACAATTTTCCACTGATATGCCATTTTAATGCACAATACGTTGTGCCCAGTTTGTGCCACTGAAGACAAATACCTCATACAATGTTGAGCGGGTTCTCCCGGATATAAAATATCATATATGTGGACGTAAGCTGGTGTTTGGGCACGCTGTGGGGCTCAGAAGGGAGGGAACGCCATTTGGCTTTTGGAGCGCAGATTTTGCTTGATAACTGTTCTGTTTGGGGTTTTGCTGGTATTTCAGTTATGATGTGGGGGCATATGTAACCTGTCCAGAGAACATCAGGACATAATAAGAGGGTATAATAATGGGGTACATAAATAATAATCCGCAGATATGTGGCCGTTGTCGCACTGATAAATGGTCGCCCGATCTCATCTGCTTTTGGAACACTCTGCAAATTTTGCATCGCCATATTCTGAGAGCCAGAACTGTTTTATTTTTTCTCCAACGGAGCCGTGTAAGGGCTTATTTGTTGCGGGACAATCCGTACTTTTCATTGGTACCATTTTAGGGTACATGTGATTTTTTTTATCACTTTTTATTAGATTTTTTTGGAAGCAAAGTGACAAAGAAACATAAATTCTGACAATGTTTTTTGTATTTTTTTTTTACACTTTTCACCGTGCGGTATAAATGACATTTTACTTTATTCTGCGGGTCGGTACGATTACGGCGATACCATATGTATATAGGTTTTTTATGTTTTGTGGCGATTGCGCAATAAAATCACTTTGATAAAATTATTTATTTTCTGTGTCACCATATTCTGAGAGTCATAATTTTATATTTTTCCGTCAAAAAAGCGGTGTAAGGGCTTGTTTTTTGCGGGATGGGTTGTAGTTTTTATTGGTACTATTTTGGGGTACATGCGACTTTTTGATCACTTTTTATTCTATATTTTGGGAGGGTTGATGACCAAAAAAAAGTGATTCTGACATTGTTTTTTCATTATTTTTTTTGCGGTGTTCACCGTGCGGGAAAAATAATATTATAGTTTTATAGTTTGGGTCATTACGAACGCGGTGATACCAAATATGTTTACTTTTTTTAACATTTTCATTTTTTTCCTATAATAAAAGACTTATTATAGGAAAAAAAGCATTATTTTTTTTTGTAACTTTTATAACTTGTTTTTACACTTTTATAAAACTTTTTTATTACTTTATTTTTTACTTTTTACTTGTTTTACTTGAAGCCTGGCAGCACTGATCGCTGCTATAATACATTACACTACCTAGGTAGTGTAACGTATTATAAACTGTCAGTGTGACGCTGAGAGTCACACTGACAGGAAGCTTATGAGAACCAGCATCCGGCTGGTTCTCATAGGCTGCTGTGCATGGCAGACCCGGGGGCTGTTATATGGCCCCCGGTTCTGCCTTATAACCGACTGCAGCACCAGCAATCGGTCCCCGGGAAAGTTTGTTGTAGCAACAAACTTTCCAGTTTGTTATAGCAACAAACTTTCCAGTTCGTTGCTACAACACACTTTCCCTGCGATCACATGACCGGGACCTGAACTAATCAGGTCCCGATCATATCTCCGGGACCAGAGGCAGGTGATAACAGCGCGATCCGGGTGTCAGCGCTACTCTGAGACACCCGGATCGTGCTTTTAACACCCACCGTGAATTCACGTCGGCACTGCACAGAGCCCAGCAAGTGCCGACGTGAATATACAGTGGGCGGTCGGGAAGCGGTTAATGACCAAGCTATTTTTTACGTTTTTCAATCGTCGCATTCCAAGAGCTATAACCTTCTTATTTTTGCGTCGACATAGCTGTATAAGGTCTTGTTTTTTGCGGGACAAGTTGTATTCTTTGCGTCCTAAATCTACGCCGTTTACCGTGTGGTATAAATAACACAACAACTTTATTCAGCGGGTTGTTACGATTTCAACGATACCAAATTTGTATAGTTTTTGTATGTTTTACTACTTTTACACAGTAAAAACGCTTTTTTTTCAAAATGACTTGTTTTTGTGTCTCCATATTTGAAGAGCCGTAATGTTTTTATTTTTTCGCCGATGCAGTTGTATGAGGGCTTTTTTTTGCGGGACAACTTGTAGTTTTTATTGGTACCATTTTGGAGTAAATGCGACTTTTTGATCACTTTTTATAAAAAAATTTTAAAGTCAGTATTCACAGAAAACAGCAATTTTTCCATAGTTTTTTATTATTTTTTTTACGGCGTTCACCGTACGGGTTAAATAATGTAATAGATTTATAGTCGGGGTCGTTACGGACGCGGCGATACCAAATATGTGTAACTTTTTAACTTTATTTTGTTTTTTTAATAGTAAAGCATTTTGTAAGGGGAAAAGCTGGGTTTTTCATTTTTTTTCAAATTTTTTTTTAATTAACTTTATTCAACTTTTTTTTCACCATTAGGTGACTATAATATGCGATTCTGTGATCGCATTTATAATACACTGCAATACTTTTGTATTGCAGTGTATTACTGCCTGTCCGTTTAACACGGACAGGCATCTGCTAGGTCATGCCTGCGGCATGATCTAGCAGGCATTCACTCCAGGCAGCCTGGGGGCCTTTATTAGACCCCCGGCTGCCATTAGAGACACAGACACTCGGCGATCGTATCACCGGGTGTCGGTGGGAGAGAGAGGGAGCTCCCTCCCTCTCTCCAAAACCACTCAGATGCGGTGCTCGCTATTGCGCACCGCATCTGAGGGGTTAAACGGGTGAGATCGATACTAATATCGATCTCACACGGCAGAGCAGGGACGCCCCCAGCCCTCAGCTGCCTCTAGCAGCTGAGAGCAGGGAGATCTGACAGCTCCCTGCTCTGTAAACTTATTCCGATGCCGCGACGTAAAAAGTCTATGGCATCGGAATAAGGCCCGTTAGTGACCGACGTAGAAGCACGATGGGTCGGTCACTAACGGGTTAATACCCTTCCTATCAATGCCATATATATTCTCTGATCTCCCGTCTCAATCGTTTGATAATCGTATCCCTATGCGTTCCTGCACCACATATATATTACTTGTATCATCAGCAATGCAACCCTGAGAGAGCCTCTGACGTAGATATGAGCAGGGCCTAATAGATCCATGGATCAGCCGTTGTGGTGGTGACACATACAGGTTGGGACAGGCATACTATATGACTATTGTTGAAAATGCTAAGAATTATAATACAGGACAAATATACAGTACATACTGTATGACTATTATTTAAAAAAAATACAAAAGCCACCTTTAAAAAAAATAAATAAATATTAAAGCATATATATTTATAACAATATACACACAATAAGAGCAGACTGGATGGATCTGTAGATTCTTTTCTGCTGTCAAATTCTATGTTTCTATTTGGGAAATCAACATAACCCAGTTTAACTGAGCTTGTAATCCAGAGGTACAGCTTTGCGCATCTCTACAGAATAAACTAAATTGGCTGCTGCTCTTGTTTGCTATTATTACCTCCAAGTCTAGTACAAAAGTAAATGCATTCTCTATCTAGAATTACTTAGAACTTTTCCCAGAATTACTAATAAAGGATTGGTTTCTAGAAGAAGAAATACACTAGGCTCATTCCACTATGTAGTTGTTAGATCTGCCGGAGGTTTGGAGACAAAGAGTGTGGTTATTTGTCAGGAATAGTCGTACACAGGTTCCAGCTTCAGTCAGGATGATTTTATTTCTCAAACGAGGCAACCAGCTTGTCATTAATTTATTTAATTATCGAGGAAAAATACTTGAACTTCACAATGTGATCACAGTCTTAACAGATGAGCTGAGTTTCTAACATGACACCGCCTCCGCAGAGCTAATAAACTCTCACCAATATAGCAAAGCAGTGGCATCTGTCTCCACCCTGGGGTGTGTCATGCGGGTGTGAGTAGTACCGCCCGTACTAGGACTTTAGGCCGCTGTCTCTATATCTTGCGGTACTCTTTCTTCTAACTCAGCCTCTCTTGATTACTCTATAATTTCAGAAGGGGATCCGCAGTCACACTTGCAGCCTGATCAACACTCGTGGTTTCTGCCACTAGAGATCAGCTCAATATAATGGTGACTCGCTACCACAATAGTTACCTCTGGTGTCTCTCTATCAGAATTGCTCGATGAAACCACCAAGCATCCTTGCCGCTACTCTCTACTCAGCCACCGCTCTCTTACTAAGTCAGTATACCACAGCTCTGCCACTTTGAGTCACCTAGCATCTGACTTTGATCCATAGCTCTTCTTATCTTCACAGAGGTCCGCTCAACAGTCTCTGCACTGCACTTTAGGATGACAACCGGCAGTCTATCTCTGTCTCTCTTGGGAAGTCTTTACAGCTCTCTGTCAGGCTGCCACTGCAACAATTATCTCTGTACACACTACTGCATACTTCTCCTGTGTGGCGCCAACTACCCCTTCTATTATACAGAATCCCCTCCAAAGTAATGTCCCAATGCAACCAAAGTGACAGGCCCTATTTACATATGTTGCCCAGCAGACCCAGTGCCCAACCAAATGCCCCATTACGTACCAAACATGCTGACACATTTGAATATAACACAGTGATCAATGAAGCATACTGCTGAGCATTTGGTCATCATCAATAATGGACTTGCTCCTAGCCCCCTTTCACATTATCAAGCATTGGCACTTCATGGGTTCAAAAACCTTACATGCCCACAAATTAAAAGTGATGCTGTTACATTACCAGTTCTGTTACTGTCTATTATATACTGTATATAGAATAAACCTAGTATAGATGCTGTTAAATAGGATTTCAAGAAAATGTGCTTAATTTATTGTATGTCACTGAAGAACTTGCATACTTATCAATAAACACTTGAAGACTCAGGTTCATGAATCACAGTCATTCTGTGACCTATACAAAGTTAGACTTTTCGTAGAAATGATTTTATTAGGTTTAGACTATTAATACAATAGTATTTTCTTTAACTCTGTTCTTTTTTAACCCTAAAAGATTGATACTTAAAGAGCTATTGTAGCGTGCAATCTGGGCTGGGACAATTGGTAGGAGACTGCCTTCTACAATAAGCACAACCATTCAGCGCATTGGTAAAGAGGTGGCGCATATCAAGCAAGAATAAACCTTCACTCTTCCATAATTGGCTGGATTTCACCTGACAGCGTTTTTTTGCATAATTTGTTTACGTATTTTTTATTAGTAAAAAAAATGACAGTAAAATATTGTACATGTGGCATATATTGTGTGAACAACTAGACATATAAATACAGCCCAAGATATAGGGAAGATTAAGAATGGAGGTGGGAGAGGAGCTGCAGGAGCTGGTGGACCCCACTACAGACACAAGATAGGGTGACTAGTTGGCCCTACATTAAGCTTATCTCCATTTCTAGATTCAGACTTCCGACTTTGTAACTATGTATATATATATATATATATATATATATATATATATATATATATATATATATATATATTATATATATATATATATATATATAACCATGATAAAAGAGGATAAGATACAATATCTAAACAATTGAGGAAACTTGTACTTTTAAGTTTCTAATATACACTTCTTTCTTTGTACTGTTAACAATTCATATTGGAAAGAGCAGATGTATTATCTAAGAGACAGACATTTGCACAGTAAACACATGATTTCAAATGTCAACCTGATGGTTTTGTCTGTCACATTGGATACAGAGAGGAACAGCTACATTCTGGAATTATTTCACATCTGTTATATCTGTATGGAAATATCACTGTGTATGTTTAAATTAACAGTAGAATTATTTTCAGTACTTACCCAAAATAAAAAATATATAAATAAAGCAGGGTTAAGCAATTTTTATTTGGCTGCACATGCAAATTACAGTACAGAGAGAGTGAAAAAATATATATATACAAAAGCGTTTAAGTATGTGACTACTGGGGAAGTGAGGGGGCCTGCTGTGGGTACTGGGGAAGTGCAGATGCCCGCTATTACTACAAAGGAACTGAGGGAGGAACCTGGTTTTCTACTGGGAAATGGGTTAGGGCAACAGAAACTACTTGGACTGTGAAAGCGGGGGAAACACTAAAACTATTTTTGCTACAAGAGGGGAAGAAGGAGTGTCCCTGCTGTAAAGACCAAGGGGAACAAATCTAGTCTGACTATTGGGGTAGGAAAAAACCAGACGTACTGTATAAGGTCAGGTTCCCACATCTCTAGTTTCCGGATGTTTTTAGTTTCTGTATTTTTTGATAATGTGCATCAAATACTTGTCAATCAGGTTGTGTGCCTTATGTAAGTAAGTATAAAACATTATTTTTATAAAAACATAAGGATCCTGAGCTTTTAATGGGATTGTTATTAGGTAGATTGAAAATGTGAAGAAACAAAAATAATTGTTTAAATTAATGGAAAACAAATTTTGTTGGATCTTTTCATAAAGATATATTTTATATCTCAATTCACACCAATTTAAAAAAAAGTACAACATGGAAAATACAGATATTATTAATTATGTTATATCACCCTAACTCACTCACCACCAATGAAACTGGTATTTTAAGCATTAGGATGATATTAGTTTAGTGAATGTTTTTACAGCTGCTACTTTGTGGATCACTATGGGACTTCTTCATCTAACTAGAGGTAAACCGAATAAACCACCACATTTGGAATATGAAACTGTCAGTTCTCTAAGTTCTTTGTTGTCATATATTTAGTGTTGATTGCTATGTCTATGTTGATTCTTTTTTCTTGGCTTAAATATAACTACATATGTAATAGTTACTTGAAATAGAAATAGAATTATAGACAGCACATTAAATAAAGGTTCATGTAAAATGATGCTTAAAGAGGCTCTGTCACCATATTATAAATGCCCTATATCCCACCTAATCTGATTGGCGCTGTAATGTCGATAACAACAGTGGTTTTTATTTTGAAAAATGATAATTTTTGAGCAAGTTATGAACAATTTTAGATTTATGCAAATTTGTTTCTTAACAGACAACTGGGCGTTGTAAAGAGAAGTGTATGACGCTGACCAATCAGCGTCATACCCTTCTCTTCATTCATGATTAGCTGTAGTCACAGCACAGCGTGATCTCGCGAGATCACACTGTGCTGTCACTTACTGCCACATTAACTTTACCGAAGTGTCTTGAGAGTGAAAAGACATCACCTCCAGCCAGGAGGCGATGTCTATTCACACTCCCGACACTTCGATAAAGTTTCTGTGGGACTTAAAGAGGCTCTGTAACCACATTATAAGTGCCATATCTCCTACATAATGTGATCGGCACTGTAATGTAGATAACAGCAGTGGTTTTTATTTCGAAAAACTATCAATTTTGACCAAGTTATGACCTATTTTAGATTTATGCTAATGACTTTCTTAATAGACAACTGGGTGTTTTTACTTTTTGACCAAGTGGGCGTTGTGAAGAGAAGTGTATGACGCTGACCAATCAGCGTCATACCCTTCTCTCCATTCATGTACTCAGACATCGTGATCTTGCGAGATCACGATGTGCTGTCACTTACTCACACATTAACTTTACTGAAGTGTCTTGAGAGTGAAAAGACATCGCTTCCAGCCAGGACGCGATGTCTATTCACAATCCCGACACTTCGGTAACGTTTGTGTGGGACTTAATGACAGCACAGCGTGATCTCGATATGCTGTGCTGTAAGTCTCACACAAAGTGCGAAGTGTCGGGATTGTGAATAGACATCGCGTCCTGGCTGGAAGCGATGTCTATTCACTCTCAAGACACTTCAGTAAAGTTAATGTGTGAGTAAGTGACAGCACATCGTGATCTCGCAAGATCACGATGTCTGAGTACATGAATGGAGAGAAGTGTATGGCGCTGATTGGTCAGCATCATACACTTCTCTTTACAACGCCGACTTGGTCAAAAAGTAAAAACACGCCCAGTTGTCTATTAAGAAAGTCATTAGCATAAATCTAAAATAGGTCATAACTTGGTCGAAATTGATAGTTTTTCTAAATTAAAAACTGCTGTTATCTACATTACAGCGCCGATCACATTATGTAGGAGATAGGGCACTTATAATCTGGTGACAGAGCCTCTCGAGATCACACTGTGTGTGCAGTGAAACAAGCTGGGCTGGAACGATGAGAAGTGTATGAAGTTGATTGGTCACTGATTGGTCAGTGTCATACACTTCTCTTTACAACGTCCAGTTAGTAAAAAGTTAAAAACGCCCAGTTGTCTATTAACAAACTAATTAGCATAAATCTAAAATTGCTCATAACTTGCTCAAAATTGATAGTTTTTTTAGAAAAACAAAACAAAACACTGTTGTTATCTACATTCCAGCGCCGATCAGATTATGTAGGAGATAGGGCAATTATAATCTGAGCCTCTTTAACCCCTTAATGACCGGGCCTGAAAAGGTCTTAATGAGCAGCCACATTTTTAAGTTTTTACCTCTCTGCATTTCAGCAGCCATAACTTTTTTACGGAGAAATTGTATTATTTTTTTTTATAGTTTGGAGGTAGAAAAAAAATACTTTTACGGCGTGAATATAAGAAAAAGCGATTATCTGCATAGTTTTTCTTGTTTATTTTTTATCCCGTTCATGTTTCACACTAAATAACCCATTAGATTAATTCTTCTGGCTATTACGGTCGTTTAGATACCTAATATGTGTAGGTGTTTTGTTTTTATTTAGTGTAGGGGCAATAAAATTATTTAATTTTTTTTTTACTTTTTGTTATTAAACAGCATGCTTACTGAACAGACAGCCCTGGGGTCCTTTGTAGGTCCCCAGGGCTGACCGCAGAGGGATTCCCCGGTGTTTGATCATGTCACCGGGTTTCCGATGACGAGATCAAAGCGGGGAGTTCCCTTTGATCTTGCCGCGGTCACGGACCGCAGCGACCAATGTGTTAAACAGCTGGGGTTGGAATGTATTCTGACCCCAGCTGTATTCAGCAGGCTGCTCTAAGATCAGGAGCTGTTAGTTACAGCTCCTGCTTAGAGGATGACAGGAGCGCTCATCAGCCTCTTCTACAGCGACGCCAAAAGACGTCACTGTAGACCAAGAACATTCACCGCCTGCCGTCAAAAGACGGTGGGTGTTTGTTAAGGAGTAAATTTAACCCCTTCTCACAGTAGGGCATACATACAGTATACGTCATCAGCAGGAAAAATATGTCATCAACAGGAAGTATTTCCCACATTCAAGTGTAAATGGACATTTTCTAGTAAAGAAAATAAAAATGCAATTATTTAGGTGTGGGGCCACAATTTAAAATGTACTTGGAGCCAAAAATTAAAATTGTTAAGTTTTTGAATCCTTATATGTAGTAGTTAAAGCCATCTTGTTTTTGTAAAAATCAGCCATTTGGTTTTGCAGCTAGACATGCTGGGTAATGTATTTCAGTGATGGCAACATCAAGGGAGGACGAAATACCATGCAGATTTAGAATGTTTATCTCACAGAAGTCAGTGTAGTTATTTATTTATATAGCACCATCAGCAACAAGCTATAAGAATAGGTCACAGATACAAGAGATCAGGAAATGGAGCAAGCAGCTCAAGACCTGCCAGGAAAGGGCAATGTTGGAATACCAATTGGGGCACTAATACGGCCAGGTTATAAGGTTGTCAGTAGAGGTGAATTTCTGAAGGTTTTTAGAATTGGAGAGTGTCAGATGGAATAAGGGAGGGTGTTCCACAATACAAACTAGGCACACAAGATGCTTGGAATGCGAGAGTGCGAGAAAGTGAATAGGGTGGTAGAGAAAAGGTTTTCATGGGCAGAGTGCAGGAACCGTGTAGAGTGAGTATTTTAAATTGTTACTTTGTGTGAGGGGCACAAGAGGAGATGAAAATGAGACATTCAGCCGAATTTGGGATAGATTGGAGAGGTGTTAGTCTTTTTGTCTGAGAGCATCTTAAGTGCAATATAGAGTACAACTTTAAAAAAAAAACAAAAAAAAAATTTTTTATTCTAGACCATGGCTTCTTAATATTTTTCTACTGGGGCCACACAAACCAGAACATGATGATGTCTAAGTCTCACCAGTAATCATAGTCAATGCAATAATGTTTGAAAATGACCTCAATTTATCTTAAAATGTGTCTTCCCAAACCCAGTAGAACATTAACAGAAGCACATAAGGCATCAGTTATGTTGCTAAACTAGAGATTGATGCAGCCAGGCAAAGGCCTCCACAGCGTATGATGACTTCTGTCAAAACTGTCTCCCCAGCTGCACTTTACCAACAACTTGGGGGCCGCCTCACCAGTCAAGCCAGCCTCATGGTTTGAGAAGCACTGTACTAAATCGTAAGACATGTATACTTAGTATATTTCTTCGTCCACATCACTGCAAATAAATGATCTGCTTGTTAATATTAGCAACGATAATTATTATCTTTATAACTATTGCCCACACAAAATCATGGACATAGGTGGAAAAAAAACCGTATTACTTTATCCATTTGTCAGCTGGTTCCCAATAAAAAAAAACTAAGTGCAGTTGCACACGACCGAGTTCCACTCGGGCTGTTTTTCACGGCATCTGAGTGGCACCCGACATTTTAGCGGGTGAATGTGGTCCATGAAAATTGACCCGATTCTCCGGTCTGCGGAAATATAGTGTCACGATCTGTGGGTATTGTGGACCCACTGGGCTATAATCAAAGTCTATAGTTCATATAGGTGTACCTGTGGTAACTTTAGAGAGTAGCAGGATAGGCTCGGATGGGACGTTGGCAGCAGGCAGACACCAGGCGTGGTGTAACAAGACAAGCGTAGTATACGCAATAAGAAGAGGAAAAGAGGACCAGTGGCGCTGCTAAATAAAGGCAAAATGGGCTAAATAAAATGAATAATTTAATAAGATATACATGGACAAGGGCTACGCGTTTCAAAGCCGGACCGGCGTCTTCATCAGGCCGTAGCCCTTGTCCATGTATACCTTATTAAATTATTCATTTTATTTATCCCATTTTGCCTTTATTTAGCAGCGCCACTGGTCCTCTTTTCCTCTTCTTATTGCATTTACCTGACAACAAACGTAGTTTTTGTTGTGATTACGGACCCGGCAGCAGCTTTTTTCTCATACTTCTCCTTGTTGTGACACCTGCCAGTATCTACAGCTTAAGGTGAGCATTTTCCAATTTTTGGGAGTCTTACTTAAATCATCTTTTACCTGCACTATGTGGCACCGTGTTCCTTTTACTCTTTCCAAGCGTAGTATACAGCACAACACGACTCCATCTCTACACGGCACTGGAACAAGATAGCACGGGATTCAGGGTACAGGTAGCAGGAACAGGAACACTGGAACTGGAAAACACTCAAGGGACCATTTGCAAAGACAGACACGAGTAGGTACAAATAATTCTCAGGCAATGCAGGAATGGGCAGGGCCCTTCTAATAGTCCAGAGTGATCTGGGAACAATCAGCTCAAATCTAAAACATGCATGTGCTCTGGCTCATTGAGGCCGGGAATGAGCTTGAGTGCGCACCCTAGTGGTCACTGCAGGACAGGACGGCCACATGTGCTGGCATCTCTGGGGAGGACGACGTCTGCAGGAAGATAGGAGTCTGCGGTCAGCGACCACAGACGTTACAGATAGGACATTTCCTATCTTTCCATGGATCACTGACGGGACCCGGCCGATGCACACAGTTGTGTGAATGCGGCATTAGTGTGGCCCAGTGTCTCCTCATATCTGTAGTAAAATACTCCCTTTCATATCTAATGATACAAAGTCGGTAATATTTTGAGAAAAAAAATTGACTCTACTAAAAACAAAAGCTGAATTATCAAAACTTACAAAATTGAGATTGACTTCAAATTGTTACTATTGAATACTTCAATATAATGGTGTGAGACTGAATGTTGTTTATACCACATTTGCTGCAAATAAGTCAGTGGGGGCTGAAATGCTGGAATATAGATTCTTATTTCTGCCTCCATATGTTGATCAAGTACGGCTCCTTAGCAGAATATATATCCTGCATCGAAAGGTCAACAAGGGAAGTTTTTTACTCATATAGATGCTTAACTTGCTGTTTTTAGACCTCATGCACACTGCATAGTTGTGTGCAGAAGGCTGTAGGTTGGCACACACACAATCCCAAGCAATAAGAATAGCTTTAAATATATGGAGTCCAATGGAGCATGCCACAATTTTTGTTCAGTTGGATTCGTGCAGAATCCAACAAGAAACATAAAACATCTGTATGCCTTCATATTAAATTAGAGGCATGCAGAGTTACAGTATAAGCCTGAAGCACCTCCTTGGAAGTCCTCTAACAGTTCCGTACCGTAAGTAGCCATAATAGGCCAATGTACACGAGGCCTTAGAGCCATCAGCTTTGCCATTGTAGAAAACATTTCATTTCTGAACATGGTATAAATGTAATCATTGGATTTTTTTCTTTTTAAACGGTAAAAAAAAAGGAGAGAACTCTAAAAATTATTATGTATAGTATGTCCTATAATATCTAATTACTGCTAATGATAAACTCCTCCATGGCTAAAAATACTAATTTAAAATACTAAAAGGACATCTGAATGGGTGCCATATTACGACTCTGCGTGCATGAGCCCTTATAACATCTCTAAAATAAGACATTACAAATGCTAATCTAGTGGGTTGGTAGTTTCACCAAGTTTAATATGCCATTAAGCATTCTGATGCAATATAAGTCTATAGGAGCGCATCCTACTTTAGTTCTAAAATCTTCGGAAATGTGTGCATCTCTGATCTACCAGCTGAATGGGCACAACTCTTGGAAGAGTGCCAGGGCTCCTTTGTTATATCAACCAACAGGGGCTTACGACATGTCAAACATTTCTAAAAATTGGAAGTATACTGAAGTGCATAGCGTGCAGTGCTGTAGTATTAGTTTGTCTATAAACTACAGCCAACAGCCATGATGGTCAATTCACACATTTAAAAGCACCTTGTTAAGACATGAAATAGAATTGTTTTAGGATAAAATTAGAAACACGGAATATAAACCAAGATTTAACAGAATAGCTACAAATTAGATCCATATGAAGCTTTTAATTTTTCAGGAATGTTTGATTTTCCTATAAATAAGTAATATTATTTGCCTAAGTGATCCTATGCCCTTTAATGCTTAACCTTGAATTGATGTGTTTCATTTATTAGACATATCATTCTTATTGTCATGTCTTATTGTAGAGTTCAGGGTTCTCGTATAGCCACAATTCAGTTTTAATTGCCCATTTTCCTAAAAAAAAAAAAAATAGGAACGAGGTTAAAAACAGAGTTGCAGAGAATAAAAAAAAATTACCTTAAACAATTAGCATACTATAAACAAAGACTTATATCATTAAGAAGCAGCATTTGTGTTGGGACAAAGACTTTGATTGGGATTCTCAAAAATGCCGATGTGCACTGTGTCGTGGAAATCCATCGCTCAAAATATATTAGACTGACATTTATACGAGTCCAAACAGACTCTCAAGGCCAGACCCCATTAGTCAGTATCCTAATTAGGATATTTCACCGATATATATCGAGAGAGGAGAAGAAAACACACAGACGCTGCTGATATGTTCAAAAATACTCCTCTGAAGGATTTATTACCAAACTCAAACTGTTAAATAAATTCAGGAGGGGTGTAGGCTTGAGGTTAACCAATCAGAGACAATGTGACAATATTTGTTATTCAGTAAAAAGCATTCAATAAAATACATCCCAGATACATCATTATAATTCTTCACACATTAGGTTTGCAGGTGCCTTATCTCTTTTGGACAGAATATTCTCGTGGAGATGGGGGAGACCTTCCTTCACGCATACTTGCCACCCTCCCTTCTTACTCCCTGTCCATTCTCTGCCAACTTTGCATGCGAACCAAGGTCAAAGATAAAACATACGAAATCAACATTACTTGTATTAAAGGAACAATGACTTTTCTATTCACTACAATAAAACCAAGATGGGAACCCAGACAAGATGGCTGCTGCACGAAACTAAATCATTTAAACATTATCATCACTTTCACATAATACATATCTTAGTAATTCGGCATCCTGCTTGATAATTCACAATGTAATTTCATACAGAGAATATAAGCAAATAAATCATCCTTCACAAACTCCCCTTTTTCTCATATTAAATTACAGAAATTATATATTATGATTATGAAACTCAAACAATATATCAATAGGGCCACAACTAATATGATGCCATCACCAATGTCCGGTTTGGGTATGGGGTCCCACCAGTGTATTGACAAGTCCTGTACATCATCGTCCTCTTCTTCTCCTGTCTTCTGATTAGAACACTTGATACTGCTGACGGATTCACTCAGGTCTTTGGTCTTTACTTTGAACTTTGCTGATGTCATCAGGACTTGGTTTGGTCCTTCTCATCTTTCAGACCCCGTATCTTTTAGTTTACGTCACCGGGCTGTACACAGCACCTCATGCTGTGAGCCTGGTGTGAGATCCCACGTAGGCGGATTAGTGGAGTGTTATTGTGACTACCACAAACCCTGCGCTCATCTGTCTTCTTCCTCCGGTAACTTACTTGTCTGGGCGGCTGCTTGGAATTGTGGCACTGCCATCAGTTCATGACAAACGCGTTGTACTGGCTCCGGCTGCGCCTGCCGCATCTCAGTGATGGAGTTAATCGTATTAAAAATCATTTAGTTCATATTTACTGGCACTTGCTGGGGACCCCCAACCCTTGTCAATTTGTTAAAATAAATACTAATCTGGTGATAACATCTACGTACTATAAAAGTTGTTCTAAGTACATACAATAACAATGTCAGGCCCTTAAACTAAATCAAACAAACACCTTTTATATAAGAAAAACTTCTCTGTTCCAATGGACATGGCACCTAGAAGATGTGTAATTATTGGGTACATTTCATTTGCACTTGGTGTCACACTTTCCAGCAGGATTTGTACCTTGATCTGAGCTGATTGCCTGGAACATCTACAGCTCACCAAAATATACACAGATTCCACATGTTTATCTGACAAATGTCGCAAACCAATTTGTCTTACTCTAATTTGTATTGCATGAGAAGGCCTCTCAAGGTCTGTTCTCTTTGTGGGAGGCGGGTATGATAAGGTTGGCACCGGTCTGCCAGGATTGTTCTGTAGGCAAATCAAACCGCTCTAACAGAATTTAGCAGCAACAGCTGTAAAGCCTGGGACATACCAATTAGATCTTACCACATCGATCCTTGCAGTCTTGGGGCATATGTGAGGTCATACACCATCAATACAAGTGCTATCAAGAGTGCCTTGGGTGTTACCGGTTCACCTTCCCTTATCCGTCCACATTCTGTTAGAATCTGGTTCTCACGCCTCCATTCGGAGTTGGACTCTTCCTGTGGAGAACAAGGTTTTTCATTGTATAAACATTAATTGATCTTAATCAAATAATTAATTTGAAGAAAAACATTAACAAATAACATCTTTACATCAAACGTTCACATTGAGCAATAACTAGAAATAATACATGCAAACTCATTTTTCTTCTTTATATATATATATATATATATATATATATATATATATATATATATATATATATATACACATACAAACAAACACTGCACAGAATTTTCCTTTCACAATAGCAACGACAAAAAACAAATAACTAAAAATGTTTTCAAATGGGAATATTCCACTTCTGTACCTTTTATCTGACGCATGACTCTAATAGTCCAATGCTAAGGCTGGTCCAGAACTTTACATAAAACTTAACTTCAGTATTTAATATTCCCACAACACTTCTCAAATACAGTTATTAAACAAACTAACTTTGGGACAACATCTGGAGAACTGCTGACATCTTATTATTGTACAAACATCAGGTCAATACTTGGGATAACACTGTTCCCCTGTCACTTACACAAAACGTCTGCAGTGGGGAAGATACCGGCCGGGCTTCAGGCCCCCCTGAGAACATATCTACACACACGAGCACATTGTCATACACTTCTACCTCGGGTAGTTGTATGTTCTGCAGTCGCTGGGACGGGTAATCTGGCCGGGCTGCACTTTTCACAGGTATCTTTGCTGTTTTACCTATGCCGTGCGCACATCATGCCGGCTGCTACAAAATTAGTGGTCGCATTATTGTATCCAGGGACAAGCCAATTTACTGACACCTGGCTGCACATACCCTTGTTGTCAGGTCTGTCTTCTCTTGCTCTCTCAATTGGCTTACCCGATGATCCAACAAAATTCCTACTACCAATGGGCCCATAATTGTGGGCGATGCCAAAAGCGTACCTAGAGTCAGTGTAAATGTCGGCCATCTTACCTTCTGCCAGGTTACAGGCCTCAGCGAGCACCTCCAGCTCCGCTCCTTGAGATGAACAAGAAGGTGAGAGTGGTTTCTGGGTAATTTAGCTTGTGCCTCGTATCCTGTTCTACACATACTGTATATGATGAAGTATGTGTACATTACAAATTTACGGAAACCCATGTCACATATAGATAGAACATTTCAAAAGGGTGGAGTTTTATTGTTCCACATTCATCTGATAATCCAGAACACTTGTAAATCCCACCCACCAGGTCCTATAAATACCTGATTAATACAAAAACAAACAAAATATGTTACTGAAATCTGGAATAAAATAAACAGTGTTCAGACAATTTTTATGTTTTGCCCTCTCCCCATCTAAATCTGTAAAGACTCATCTGTGGGTGACGTCACCTCGCCTCCTGTGTAAATTTGCTGGGGGGGGATGGTCTCTTACACAATACCTCATATTGGGTGGAGACTACAGCACAGCTTACCCAGTGCCATATTCACCGTTCTGGAAGGATCTGGAACCATCTACACAGAAAAACCTCAAAATGTAGGTTACTGTCATACACATTTAATCTGGATTACTCATTGAAGCTCATACACATTTTGTAGATCTCCTAGAACCAAATTCATTAATTCAAAACAAAATAAAACACAAAACAAAACTACCTGATCAGTCCCTTCACCATTCCCTCCTATTTGGACTATAAGTAATGTAGCAGGGTTCAAAACTACATATCAACATAATGAGATTTGGCACTCTGTAATACACAACAGCCTGGAACAAAAAAGATGACTTTCTCCTGACAAAAATACATTTTATCTTTAAAATGACCTGCAACCATTTACCTGTAAAACAGCTCACATTTTCAAAAATAACATTTAGGTAGCACTATAGCATGTGCCTTATGTGTGAAAACAAAAAAAAACAAGACAAATGTAATTAGTTATTCAATAACACAGAAAATAATATATCTGGTAATATTAATTACTGCAAACCAATAAGCTATACATAAAAATAGGGAACAGTGGGGGCACATACATTTTCAAGACCCCGTGTCTCACAATATCTGTATTTTAACCCCTTTAGGACACAGCCTCTTTTGGCCTTCAGGACACAGACGATTTTTTCAAATCTGACATGTGTCACTTTATGTGGTAATAACTCCGGAACGCTTTTACCTATCCAAGCGATTCTGAGATTGTTTTCTCGTGAAATATTGTACTTTATGTTAGTGAAAAAATTTGGTCGATAAATTCAATATTTATTTGTGAAAAACTTCCAATTTTAGCAAAAATTTGCAAAAATTTGCATTTTTCTAAATTTAAATGTATTTGCTTGTGAAACAGATAGTAATACCACACAAAATAGTTACTAGTTAACATCCCCCATATGTCTACTTTATGTTTGCATAATTTTTTTTCACGTACTTTTATTTTTATAGGACGTTACGAGGCTTAGAACTTTAGCAGCAATTTCTCATATTTTCAATAAAATTTCAAAAGGCTATTTTTTCAGGGACCAGTTCAGTTCTGAAGTGGCTTTGAGGGCCTTATATATTAGAAAGTCCCCATAAATCACCCCATTTTGAAAACTGCACCCCTCACGGTATTCAAAACCACATTCATAAAGTATTTTAACCCTTTAGGCGTTTCACAGGAATTAAGGCAAAGTAGAGGTGAAATTTACAAATTTCATTTTTTTTGCCGAAATTCATTTGTAATAAAAAAAAATCTGTAACACAGAAGGTTTTACCAAGGAAACGCAACTTAATATTTATTGCCCAGATTCTGCAGATTTTAGAAATATCCAACATGTGGCCCTAGTGCCCTAATGGACTGAAACACAGGCCTCAGAAGCAAAGGAAAACCTAGTGGATTTTGGGGCCTCCTTTTTTTTAGGAATATATTTTAGGCACCATGTCTGGTTTGAGGAGGTCTTGTGGTACCTAAACAGTCGAAACCCTCAAAAAGTTACCCCATTTTAGAAACTACACCCCTCAAGGCATTTTTCTAGGGGTATAGTTAGCATTTTGACCCCACAGTTTTTTTTTGCAGAATTTAGTGGAATTAGTCTGTGAAGAAGAAAATCATCTATTTTTCTGTGGAAGCATAGAATTTTTTCATTTTTACAAGGAATAAAGGAGAAAAAGCCGCCCAACATTTGTAAAGCAATTTCTCCCGATTATGGCAATACCCCATATGTGGTCTTAAACTGATGTTTGGACCCACAGCAGGGCTCAGGAGGGAGGGAGCGCCTTTTGGATTTTGGAGCGCAGATTTTGCTGGATTGGTTTTCAGTGCCATGTCGGGTTTGCAACGCCCGGAGGGACCAAAACAGTGGAAACCCCCCAAAAGTCACCCTATTTTGGAATCTACACCCCTCAAGGAATTTTTCTAGGGGTATAGTGAGCATTTTGGCCCCTCAGGATCTTTTTTAGAGCTAAGGTGACCAAAAAACAGCAATTTTGACGCTGTAAATTCTTTATTTATTACAGCGTTCACCGTGCGCAATAAATTACATTTTAATTTATTCTGCCGGTCGGTACGATTATGCCGTATATGTGTATAGTTTTTTTTACGTTTTGCAGCGTTTGCACAATAAAATTAAGTTTCTATAAAATAATTTATTTTCTGGGACACGCTATTCTGAGCCGTAACTTTTTTATTTTTTCGTCAAAAAAGCTGTGGGAGGTCTTGTTTTTTGTGGGACGGGTTGTAGTTTTTATTGGTACCATTTTGGGGTAAATGCGACTTTTTGATCACTTTTTATTCTATATCTTGGGAGGGGTGGTGACCAAAAAATAGCGATGCTGACAGTTTTCCGTTTATTTTGTTTGCTGCGTTCACCGTGTGGAAAAATTAACATTATAGTTTCATAGTTTGGCGCGTTACGAACGCGGCGATACCAAATATGTGTACTTTTTTTTAAGGTTTTCATTTTTTCCCTATAATAAATGACTTATTATAGGAAAACAAAACCTTTTATTTTTACACTTTTATAAAACATTTTTATAAACTTTTTTTTTATTTTTACACTTTATATTTTTGTTTATTAACTTTTTTTTTACTTTTTACACTTTCTTTTTTTTGACCTGCAGCTTTGATCGCTGCTAGAATACATTACACTACCTTGGTAGTGTAATGTATTCCAACTGTCAGTGTGACGTCACTGTCACCCTGACAGTTGGTCTACGAGGATCAGCAGAGGCTGATCCTCATAGGCTGACATACATGGCAGACCTGGGGCTGTTGTCTGGCCCCCGGGTGCCATCACAAGCATCAGAAGCCCCCACGATTGCATGGGGGCTGCTGATGCGCTACAAACCCGCTACATGCGGAGATCGCAATCGAGCCCCGCATGTAACGGGTTAATTGCCGAAATCAGCGGCGATGAGCCGCTGATCGGCAACACTGGAGAGTGTCAGCTGTCGGGGACAGCTGATCTCCAAGTTCCCGATGCACACTGTCGCCGACAGTGTGCATCGGGAACGGCACAGTGACTTTCTGTCACTCTGACAGGAAGCCTATGAGGACCAGCCGTAGGTTGGTCCTGATGGGCTTCCGTCCATGGCAGACCCGGAAGCCATTGTTTGGCTTCCGTTTGCCATACTAACTATTGGCAGACCCCGCGATTTCGGACGGGGGTCTGCTGATATGCTAGAAACCCCTAAAATTTGTCGACTGCACCCGATCGCCGAATTTAGGGGGTTAATTAGCCGAAATCAGCGGCAAAGGACCGCTGGCCGGCAAGAGGGGAGTGTCAGCTGTCGGCGACAGCTGACCTCCCGGGTCCCGGTGCACACTGTCGCCGACAGTGTGCACCGGGAAAAACTCAGTAACTATACGTCCTCGTGCGGGAAGTAACCTCCCGCAACGACGGACAGTTACGTCCTGGTGCGGGTAGGGGTTAATTCATTTGAATCAACATCAAAACATTCCAACATTAAATCTTATCACATTATAACACATTAATATGCAGTATAGCTTTTATCTTTTTACAAACAGATCCAGCCGGCTGTAATATTTTTCTTGCTTGGTGTCGTTACAGACGACTGCGCGTGCGCGAAGATAAGACACATTCCATAAAAAAAAAAAAAAGTGGAACTGATTTTAACCCCATACACAAAACACTAAATTTTTTAGACATTACTGCTGTTAAAAATAGGAAACATACAATATAGTTCTGCTTTTAATGTGGCCATTAGTTTCAAACTTCAGTCATGTTACATTACACACATCACATATCACACAGATGTCTCATCACATCACACATGTTACATCGCACCCGTTCACATTACACTCCCCCCGTTCTGACCCACATTAGTCACTGCAATGTACCCGGCTGCTCCGTTTTCTTCACTCTTCCAATAAAAATTGACACCTGTATTTAAATTGTTCTTTCTCACATCATCTTACTTGTAACCACCTGTAATCACCTGCTTTGTCCTTTTAACTTATGCCTTGTCCTGGCCACTCCACTCCCTTTCTCAACATATATTTTATCACATGCAAACATCCTTGTTACGGCTGCCAGCCTCTTCAACAATTTTTTTACAGTGTGTTATTTTGCCTTCACTTTCTTTACAATTAAAGCCCCAGCTCCTTTTGCTCATTCTAATGTTGGCCGGGACCAGTGCCCCAAAGCATCTATGTCCAACTTCCTCCTGACCCCATGGTCGGAGAGCAGTAGGGTGATTTCCGGTAAATCCCCCACCTCCAGGCAAACAGGCCACGTTTGCCGACAGATATCTCAGACCAGTCTATCTTCTAGACTGTCATACCAATACGATATCAAAAGTCGTTCCTCCAGACATTCTAGCAGTAGGATCCTCTGATCCCTCACTGGATTTAACATCAAGAACAGACAAAATGCTGCCAATCAACAATTGCAAGAGCAAATTCTTCAACACAATCGACATTCATGAACCTCCATTGATTCAAACAGGATTTGGTCACATTCATTTATGCAGAACACTTGCTGCCGGGGGGTGTCTTTTGGTTCATACAGCCTGTGATGTAGCATATATCCCAAACTCTTTCCTCTAGCACTTTGCAATGGTTTCACATGCAAATTATATTTGGTAACATATATATATTATCCTCCCCGCTCAGCCGTTCACTCTGTGGGTTGTAGTTTAGGGGGCTGTTATCTATGTTGGTAATGATTTCTTTATGGGCTCTGGGTCTGAGCCAATACCAATGTCCTTCACTGTAATTACTACTACGACACAGGTGGCACCTGGGGTAAGTGTCAGGGTCATTCATTGAATACAGGATGTTATATTACAACGGTATTCAATCCAGCGATCTGATGTTATACTACTACCGACTTAATTACTTGGATGTTATTTTACATCAAAGTGTATATGCCGGATTATGACATGTGCTAGAAATCAGTCTGTACTGATTCCCACCTTATGCCAGTCTGGCAATGCATACAACTGGTTTATGGACCCTTACACACAATATCACTGTCTGGCAATGAGTTAGGAAAATATAAATTATTTCTAATACAGTATTCAAAGTTTTCCCTGTTGCACTGGGTAATGGTATTGAGTGCAAATTCAATGTAGACACAATTGCTTCTCCTTGCACTGGATTCTACATTATCAGGACTTAACCATTGAAGCCACTGTGGTACTACAGGATATTACTCACAACTATACAACTTTCCTCTCACCTACAAACAGTCAATACCTCCCAACTATAATCCCAGACAAACGGGTAACAGAACAACTATTAATCCTCAACAATTTTACACAACTAAATAACAAATTACGCTACAACAGAGCAGCAAGCAGAAGTTTTGTTTTTTTTCCTCACAGTCCAGACTACAATCTTTTCATTTCAAATACTTCACATGTGAGTTACGACTTCTCTCCGCCATGCGCTACGTCACTGCATTCCAAAGGCGGAGGTCTTACACTTCTCACAATTTTTCTGGTTAACAATATAATTGCTGGCAAAAAATTCTCTCATGTCTTTCATATCAACAGTTTAAGATCACGTACACACCTGCAATCCTACATCACACAAAAAGCTTCAACATACCTTTTTGGATCCATCTTTCAACCCACTGCTGACTAAGGAGGCCTCGTCCAAAAGATGTGACGTCTGACAGCTAGATTTCAAGGCTTATGCAATACATGTGTGAATGGTGTAAGAATAAGCTCCTTACCTACCGCGGTTTTTTGTAATTCACAGATGCAAAGCCAGACCTCTCCAGTGACAGCTTATCAGACGTGCAATCTCCCGGGTTTTATCGGCACCATTACTGTCGTGGAAATCCATCGCTCAAAATATATTAGACTGAAATTTATACGAGTCCAAACAGACTCTCAAGGCCAGACCCCATTAGTCAGTATCCTAATTAGGATATTTCACCGATATATATCGAGAGAGGAGAAGAAAACACACAGACGCTGCTAATATGTTCAAAAATACTCCTCTGAAGGATTTATTACCAAACTCAAACTGTTAAACTGAAATTCAGAAGGGGTGTAGGCTTGAGGTTACCAATCAGAGACAATGTGACAATATTTGTTATTCAGTAAAAAGCATACAATAAAATACATCCCAGATACATCATTATAATTCTTCACACATTAGGTTTGCAGGTGCCTTATCTCTTTTGGACAGAATATTCTCGTGGAGATGGGGGAGACCTTCCTTCACGCATACTTGCCACCCTCCCTTCTTACTCCCTGTCCATTCTCTACCAACTTCGCATGGGAACCAAGGTCAAAGATAAAACATACGAAATCAACATTACTTGTATTAAAGGAACAATGACTTTTCTATTCACTACAATAAAACCAAGATGGGAACTCCAGACAAGATGGCTGCTGCACGAAACTAAATCATTTAAACATTATCATCACTTTCACATAATACATATCTTAGTAATTCGTCATCCTGCTTGATAATTCACAATGTAATTTCATACAGAGAATATAAGCAAATAAATCATCCTTCACAACTGTATTAAAGATCAAAATATTGAAAACCAGCATGACTCAGTTTTCTTGCTTGATATATCACTTGATTTAAAACTTCACATTAAAATTTTAACTTTCTTAAATAAGTACCTGTCATGAAAAAAAAACACGTAACAATTCCTCCTTGCTTGGACTTCTCTAAGGTGTGAAAGACTATGGGGGAGTTTTGCTGTAATTACTGGGGGGCAGGGGACTGACTACTGTTTAGTACAAAAGACTGTAGGGGCGTGCTGCTGTGATTACTGTGTGGAAGGGGGCTGAAAAGATTTTAGCTGTAACTTCTGGGAAAGTGGGGGGCTTCTGTTACTACTGAGGAAGTAAGAAGGGCTGTTATAACTACTGGGGAAGTGGGCGCTGTGTCTACTGGGGAAGTTCTGGCGGCTGCTGTGACTACCTAAGAAGTAGTGGGACTTCTGTGACTACTGAAAAAGTAGGGGAGCCTTCTGTGAGTACTGAGGAAGTAGGGGAGCCTTCTGTGAGTACTAAGGAAGTAGGGGTGTTGTAACTACTGAGAAAGTGGGGCTGCTACTGCTGAGAAATCTGTGGACCTTTTTATATATTTTAAATCTCAATTCACACCATTTAATAAATACACATTTTGGCAACATGAAAATTCAGAAATTTTCCATTATATTATATAAGGGCACTCTCGCCTTTACTGACTCAACATAAATGAAACTCTTATTTTAAGCATCAGGATAATATAAGTTCAATAAATGTTTTTCCAGCTGCTACTGTATTTTGTGGATGATTATGGGACTTGTTTACTGCGCAATCTATGATGAAAAATAATAAAGTAAGTCCTTAGCGATATCAAGGTTGTTATTGTGAAAAATACAGGCCAGATAAAGGGAGAGGGGTGGACTTGGATGCTCGTCTTCACGCTATGGGTGATTTAACACAGCCAAAATTTTATGGTTGAGTTAAAGTGGCAATCGACGTTATAGCACGTCGATTGGCGTCTGTTTAGCTCCATTTACATGGAGCAATAGTCGGAATGCACATTTGCATCTTGTCAGCAGAATATCCCATGTTTACGCAGGAAGATATGCTGTCGACAAGCGACCATTTCTTCAGCCCTATAAAAGATGCGATCAGCCGATGAACGAGCAGTTCGCTGCAGGCGCTGATCCTAACAGTTGTGCATCTCTGGCAATGTGCTATACAAATTCTTCACTGTCAACTGGCATTGGCTATTTTTAAAGTGTGTGTTTTTTTTTTTTTGTTTATTTTGTTTATTTATGAATAATTAATAAAAGTTATATTTTACTCCATTTAGTTAGCTAGAAATTAAGGCTTCTTTTTCCTTAATCGCAAATTAGTTACATTTTGTAGTGTTAATAATTCAACCCAATAGTGTTAATAAATAAGTACAGTACCAACCATAGTAATAATATAGTACAAGCCAAGTACTAACATACAAAAGGTACCAAGCTATGCTGCCCAGATAATAGTTTCAGCTGTAGTTCCCATAAAATGCAATAAATTTAACTCATAATGCCAATAAACTATTCTAAATAAAATTCCACAGGATAGGTCATCAGTATATGATCGGTGGGCAGGGCCAGACTGACCATCTGGCAGTTCCGGCAAATGCCAGATGGGCCGGTGAAAACTGGGCCGCCTGCTGGCCGTCTAAACAATCAGTGTTGGACAGTGGTGAACACAAGCACGAACATTACAATAACTGCTGCCTCCTGGTGTTTAAAACCACATCTTTCGCAGATTTATTTCTGTATACTTTGCAATTATATATAAACTTGAGAAAAAGAGTCCAAGGAAAACCAAATGTTTAAGAAAGTACAAAATCTTTATTGATCAATATATAGGAATCTAAAATACATTAATAACTAGATCAACAATGAAAATACATTTGATAAGAATTGAGTACAGGTAGTACATGACATGAATAGAGGTTCAGTACATGTGATATATAACATGAAGAAATCACTCTTCGAAACATACTCATGTAAATGGTCATATGTCAGAACAGAAAAGAAAAAGTAAAAGTAAAAGGTAGGAAGTCACAATTCAACACTTTGTTCACTGGGTCATACCACTACGCCACTGAATATGGGTAAGCACATGACAATGGCTCTGTCAGGCTCTATAGAAAGCTAATACACTGTCTATGTTCACTGGACGTGAATTGTGACTTCCTACCTTTTACTTTTACTTTTTCTTTTCTTTCCTGACATATGACCATTTACATGAGTATGTTTCTAAGAGTGATTTCTTCATGTTATATATCACATGTACTGAACCTCTATTCATGTCATGTACTACCTGTACTCAATTCTTATCAAATGAATTTTCATTGTTGATCTAGTTATTAATGTATTTTAGATTCCTATATGTTGATCAATAAAGATTTTGTACTTTCTTAAACATTTGGATACTTTGCACTCTTTTTCTCAAGTTTATATATATTATTGTCTGGAGTTCGTATCTCCGAAATATTGCGGGTGGTTGAGACTTTTTGTATCCCACCCCTATACTCTTGTGTCCTGTGAGACTTTTTCGTCTAACTATACTTTGCAATTATCGGAAAGAGCACTGCAGAAATGAAGTATAGTGCTTGTTGGCCGAGCCACAGCTAATCAGCTCTAAACTTGTTTTCAGGACTGATGCCTCGCTTATGAGCGCACATCTCTGGTGCCGCAGAGGAAAAGGCGAATCAGTACCTCCCCAGTCTGCATGTACAAATCAAACCTAATGCTGGTTGGCTAAGCATCAGCCAATCAGTGATAGGCTTCCTCTTTCCACTGACCCCTGAGCACAGCTTCAGTCTGGCTGCCGATGAGAAGGAGACTCCAGCCCCTGCCAGATATGTTGTTGATGGCTGTAGCGCCAGCAGGTTTATTTCTTTATCTGCTTTAGCTTTATGTAAGCTGCAAGCAGCCTTCTACACTGAGGTGGGTAGGGGGGGGCATAAGTGAGTGTAAAGGACATGGACGATGCACACATTATCTGCAAACAACCTGCTTGTGGGGGGGAAGGGGGTCCAGATACTGTAGATAGGAGGAGCTATAGGGTTAAAAGGGTGAGTATTAGGTTAAGGTTAATTTGAGCCACAGATGGGAGGAGATTTGTAAAAGGGGTGTGGCTTGGTGGTGGTGGGGGCATCTCAGGTATAGATGCCTATGTACTGCCAGCATCCTGCATGTCAGTGCCCAAGAATCAACGGTCTACAAAAGAAAGCAGGTAAATATAGCAATGTGAGTGAAGTGTTGGGTTGATTTTTGTAGTGCAACTGGTTGTTGTAGTGTTAACAGTGTATGTCAATTGTATAAGTGAAATATGCAATTTGTGTGAGTTTTGTGCCTTCTTCTAATGTATTAGTGCCATTTGCATGCGTGTTGTTTTCAATGTGAATGTTAATGGCATGTGTGGTATAGGTCTAGTGTGTACGTGTTATGTGAGGTATGTGTTTAGCATTTGTGTGGTGTGTGCGGTATGTGTCTAGTGTGTGGTAAGTGTCTAGTATGTGAGTGGTGTGTGCAGCAGCTGTACCAGGTGTGAGCAGTGCGTGTTCAACATGTGTCCTTGGTGTGGGTAGACAACATGCGGCATAAGTCTTAGGTGTTAGGGTATGTGCACACGATAGCAGGCATTTACGTCTGAAAAGACAGACTGTTTTCAGGAGAAAACAGCTGCCTCGTTTCAGTCGTAAGTGCTCCTCCTCGCATTTTGCGAGGCTTCTCTGACAGCCGTAAATTTTGAGCTGCTCTTCATTGAGTTCAATGAAGAACGGCTCAAATTACGTCTGAAAGAAGTGTCCTGCACTTCTTTTGACGAGGCTGTATTTTTACGCGTCGTCATTTGACAGCTGTCAAACGACGACGCGTAAATGACAGGTTGTCTGCACACTACGTCGGCAAACCCATTCAAATGAATGGGCAGATGTTTGCCGACGTATTGTAGCCCTATTTTCAGACGTAAAACGAGGCATAATACGCCTCGTTTACGTCTGAAAATAGGTAGTGTGAACCCAGCCTTAGAGGCGAGAGTGGAGGATATTTCTTAGGTGTGAGTGGTGTGCGTGCTCATGTGTCCTAGGTGTGAGTCATGCATGTATGGCATATGTTCTAGGTGTGAGTGGGAGATGTGTTTTATACCCCATTCACATGCAGCGGAAATAAGTTTGCTTGAATTTTTTTCCGCTGTGCAAAAAAAAATCCTCCAGCATAATGAGTATGTTCATTATTCTCGTGGAAAGCCAGTGGATTCGTTGGAGTTGGAGCTATCAGGAACTATTCCTCTTTTCATTTACACCTGTTTTAATAAATCTCCCCATGTCTTGTACAGCTGAAAGGTGGTCCCATGTACTCCAGCCCAACACTGGCGGCTGCGTATGGCCTGCGGTGGGCCTGTGTGCTTCAAAATGCCAGTGCTGATTTTAAGTCCCAGTCAGGTCCTGTCAGTAGATGTCCAACACACGGACCCCGCACTGAACATCTGACTCCAGATGGCTCTGATCACAGAATAGCGGCCGAGCTGCGGTACTGTAGTTAATCTCCTATTTAATTGAATAAGAGCAGAGTTCCTGTTCTGCAGCACGGGCGCGATGCAGTGTACGGAGCCATCTGCTTCCGGCTCGGAGGCAGCTGGCGCAGCTGATCGGTGCCGATCATATACCGATCATATACTGATGACCTATCCTGTGGATAGGTCATCAGTTGTCCGTGCCTGGACAACCCCTTTAACTAGGGATCAGTTAAGTGGCATACTTATTTGTATATAACACTCTGGCTCATGTGTACAAAATATGGGCCCTATGGCTGCTTTATTTTTTATATACGGTTTTGTTATTTAGGGACAAGGGCTGTTTTCTCTTATGAACAAAGTAGTTGTTTTGTTATAAGAATTTTATCTAGCATCGTTTATTGGCATTATGAGTTAAATTGATTACGTTTTATGGGAACTACAGCTAAAACAATTATGTGGGCAGCATAGCATGGTACCTTTGTATGTTAGTACTTGGCTTGTACTATATTATCACTATGGCTGGTACTGTACTTATTTATTATCACTATTGGGTTGAATTATTAATACTGACACACTTTGTGGTGTACCAGTATCTCTACCCTATGCAGCATGAACCTTTTTTTAAATATTTTTAACTAGTATATGACACTATGTGATGTATTACTATGTAGGCACTATGGCTGGTTCGTGAGTCAGATTATATATTTCATGCTTTTCTATTAAGTTATGATAGCCAATTCTAACCTGAGGGTGAGGTTAGTGTCATAATTGTATGTTCCCGCAAATATAACCAACTTTAAACATGTAGTTAAGATAGAGAGAGAGAGAGAGAGAGAGAGAGAGAGAGATAGATAGATAGATAGATAGATAGATAGATAGATAGATAGATAGATAGATAGATAGATAGATAGATAGATAGATAGATAGATAGATAGATAGATAGATAGATAGATAGATAGATAGATAGATAGATAGTTTATTCATACATTATTTATGCATCTGAATTTCATTTTTTCCTCCCCACTCCCCATAACTGGCAAAGCAAGAACATAGCCTGTTGGACATCACAATAAGATAGGATTTGGAGGCGTGAGAGATACTTTTTATTTTGACGTTCATGAACATTTTCAGAAGGTTCGTTCTATATATGGGTCTTGGGTCAAGTAATACTGATTCACAGACATCATAGAAAAATAGCTCAAAATGTGCTCTTTACAAACAAGATTTCCCATCTGAGAACAAACGTAAAGAACAAAGTGAAATAAAATAGTGTTTGAGTCTGAGCAACATTACGGTGAATGTTAGAAAGCAGAAAAGATGAACAAGATCATTAAAGTAGTGTGCTAAGAGGACCAAGGTCAAACAACATCTAAAGATAAAAGAAAATGTACTTTATGAAGTAATAACATGACAATAATTGTAATTTTACTCGATTTAAAACGTGTTTTTAAAAATACAGCTACTTGGTATCCTGTATACTGAGCAGCTGTATCTAGAGCTGAAACGTGTATCCGTTGTGCGCTGAGACCTGAATCCGTCAGGTCCGCGGGATTTATGGGCTCAGTGTCAGTGGGTCCTGCGTGTCTGACACGCAGGATCCACCTATTATCGATCACATCTTAGTTATGAACTTAGATGTGATCAGCAATAGCTCGATCTTGCGTGTCAGAGGCACACAGGACCCGCTGACACTGAACCCATCAATCCCACGGACCTGACAGATTCAGGTCTCAGCGCTAGATACAGCTGTTCTGTATACAGGATACAAAGCAGCTGTATCTCAAAAAGTAAAAATAATTTTTAGTAAAAAGTAATAAGAAAGTTGCACCCAACACACTGATAGACATTTTTATTAAAAAAACAAAAACTTTTTCAAAGGAGTGCATAGCTTTTAATAATATTTTCTGTTGCAGCATATCTTGTTGGCTTCAAGGAGTATTACCAATTTAGACACATATGGCATATCCACAGGATATGTCATAAATGTTTGATAGATGCATGTCCCAACTCTTAGACTCTATTCACACGACAGGGTCCGAGTGTCGGCCGATAAAAACGGCTGATTTGGTAAGTTTTTCTCGACCGTTTTGCATCTGTTCCATTTCGTTCCGGACCGTGTTTCCGTTTTTAACAGCCGATTTTGACCCGTTTTGCATCCGTTTTTTCCCTGTCCGTTTTAAAAACGGTGAATTTCATTTGTAACGTTTTTACCACACACTTCCCTCTGTAGATAATGCCACACACTGCCCTCTGTAGATACTGCCACAGCCCCCCTGTGGGTAGTGCCACACAGCCCCCTTGTAGGTAGTGCCACACAGCCCCCTGTAAGTAGTGCCACACAGCCCCCTGTAGGTAATGCCACACAGTCCCCTGTAGGTAATGCCACACAGCCCGCTGTAGGTAACGCCACACAGCCCCCTGTAGGTATTGCCACACAGCCCCCCTGTAGGTAATGGCACACAGCCCCCCCATAGGTAATGCCACACAGCCCCCTGTAGGTAATTCCACACAACCCCCTGTAGGTAATGCCACACAGCCCCCGTAGGTAGTGCCACACAGCCCCCTGTAGGTAATGCCACACAGCCCCCGTAGGTAATTCAACACAGCCCCCTGTAGGGTAAGCCACACAGCCCCCTGTAGGTGGTTCTACACAGCATCCCCCCCATAGATGGCACCCCCTCTACCTTTCTGTAGATAATGCCACCGTTCCAGAAGAAGTCCCTGACTTTAATGTTCTTATATGGACAGTGAAGTCACAGCGCCGGGGATTCCGCTTCAGAAGTCCCTGACGTCACTGTGTCCATATATGGACAGTGAAGTCAGGGACTTCTCCTGGAGTAGAAACACTGGCCACAGCACCGGGGATTCCGCTTCAGAAGTCCCTGATGTCACTGTGTTCATATATGGCAGTTAGCGTTACCGAAGCTGTGGCCGGAGATTGGGGATTCCGCTCCTACAGGGAGCAAAAAAATGCCCTCCTCCTCCTCACATGCACTTCTCACTGTGAGGAGGAGAGAGCGAGCGACGGATGACACAGCCGTCCCTCGGAACACATTTGAGTGATGGCCGTGTATTACCCGGCCCCATAGACTTCTATAGGAGCCGGGCGGCTGGGAGAACGGCTGAAAATAGGGCATGTCCTATTTTTTGACGGCCCGGTTTCCCGGGCCATCAAAAAGTCTGTCGTGTAAATAGCCCCATTTATGTGAGATTTACATCAAGGCAAGCGTAATCTCGTTTTAAATGACAGTTTACAGCGTAATCCCGCGAGATTATGCTTGCCTTGCTGTAAATCTCACACAAACGTTTCCGAAGTGTCAGGATTCTGAATAGACATCACGTTCTCGCCGGAGGTGATGCCTATTCATTGTCAGGACACTTGAGTAACGTTAATGTGTATGTATGTGGCTGCACATAGTGATCTAGTAAGATTACTATGTGCTGTGTAAATGAATGGGGAGAAGTGTATGATGCTGATTGGTCAGCGTCATACACTTCTCTCCACAACGCCCAATTGGTCAAAAAGTAAAACACACCCAGTTGTCCACTAAGAAAGTCATTTGCATAAAGCTAATATAGGTCATAACTCCGTCAAATATGATTGTTTTTCTGAATAAAAAACACTGCTGTAATCTACATTACAGCGCCAAACACATCATGTACAAGATAGGGCACTTATAATGTGGTGACAGAGCCTCTTTAAATAACGATATATTGTAATAGTTCAGACTTGTACGGCGGCAGGGATAACTGTTAACTTTTTTTATTTTTGACATTACTTTAGGGAGAAAATGGGAAAAGGTTTTTTTTTTTAAACTTTTAATATAGTATATATATATTTTTCACTACCAATAAATTCTTTCACTGTTTTTGGCACACTCTATTAGCCCCCCTAGGGGAATTGAACCAGCGATCCTATTGCAGTATATCTCGTCATTTTTACAGGCTTCTGTTAAGCCCTGCCACAGGGCTTAACAGAGGCAGAGTGGAGGCAGTTCTGGGGGCCTTCAGTAGGACCCTGGGCATGCCATAACAACTGTCATCACCCCCGATCTCACTGTGGGGGTAGCTGTGAGCTGTCGGAAGGGCCACCCCACTTTTTAATGCCTCAGATGCTGCGATCACGATTGATCGCAGCATTTGAGGGGTTAAACAGCCAGGAACAGCGCGATCGCTGCTCCCGGGCTGTTAGTACCGGGTGTCCGCTGTAAAATACAGCCGACACCTGCAGCATATAGGGCACGCTCAGCGCATGAGCATGCTCCAAACATCACCCCCCGCACCCGGACGTAATAGCACATCTTTCACACTACCGTTAGTATACGTTTAACTCTCTTTCATCAGAGGAAGAGAGGATCGAAAGATTAAATGGAAAGTAACGGTTCCGATAGAATTACCATTGCTTTCCGTTTGTCTCCGTTCGCTAGTTTTCCGTTTTTTTCACGGAAACAAAAGTTCTGCAGACTGCACTTTTGTTTCAACCAAAAACAGAAACCTAGCGAACAGAGACAAACGGAAAGCAACTCAAACAAAAGAATTATCATTGAAATCAATGGTAATCCTAACAGAACCGTTGCTTTCCGTTTAATGTTTAGATCCTCTCTTCCTCTGACGGAAGAGAGTTAAGTGTATACTAACAGTAGTGTGATCTGACATAACAGATAAATCAAGAATAAAAAAACAGAGGATTCGCCCAGGAGTGGGCAATACATGCTAGAAAATACTAATTACAAAAGACTTCTAATGACCATCACTTGCATGGATCTTAGTGATACAGAAAGTAGGGAGAGACCTCATCATTAGACTCAGAGCATTACTGACATTTCTATGCATGAAACACTGATTTCCTTATTAAAGAAACATAGGGGGAAAAATGGTTAATTATTAAACACCAATATACACCTAAGGCCTTATTCACACAAACGTGTCCGTTTTGCGTGCACAAAAAACGCTGCGATTTGCGTGCGCAAAAGTTCAGTGTGGCATCTGTATATGATGCGTGGCTGCGTGATTTTCGCGCAGCCGGCATCATTATGACAATCTGTTTTTATGTTACGAAACAGTAAAGAAGGAGGGGCTTTTATGTTTCCCTTCACTTCTTTAACAACTGCAGCGCGAATAACGCGCGTCACCCGGAAGTGCTTCCGTGTGCCGTGCGCGATTTGCACGCACACATTGACTTCAATGGGTGCGTGCTGCGCGAAACACGGGCAAGTTTAGGACATGTCGTGAGTTTTACGCAGCGGACACACGCTGTGTGAAAATCACTGACAGTCTGAACATCCCCATAGCCTAACATAGGTCAGTGCGACGCGCGTGATTTTCTCGCGCGTATCACGGACGTAATATACGTTCATGTAAATAAGGCCTAAAGTAAATGCTTCATTTGGGAAGGGGTCATAAGATAAGGTGGTCACGAGGGACCAGTGGCGGATTAAGTTTACCATGGGCCCTACACGCAATTAAACCTCCCCAACCAGCTGACACTGTATCCGTCAGTGCCACTGACCTGACGGATACAGGTTTTAGCACTAGATACAGCTGCTCTGTATTCAGGATATAAAGCAGCTGTATCTAAAAAAGTAAAAATTATTTTTAATAAAAAGTATTTAGAAAGTTGCACCAAACAAACTGATAGACTGTTTAATTAAAGAAGAAAAAAAAATTTATAATAATAAAATTAATAATAATGTAAAAAAAATTCTAACACCTCTCTTTAAAGTGAAACTAAACTTTTAAGATGTCATAATGATATGTCAGAACTTTTAATTGGTGGGGGGTTCGAGCACTGAGACCCCCACCGATCGCTAAAGTGAAGCGGCAGAAGCGCACGATTGAATGCTGCGCCGCTTCGCTTCTGATCGCCATTCCTCGGAGTGGTGTACGTCCGTACACCGCTTGCTCCGCTTTCCGAGAAAAGCAGATCAGAAACTAAGCGGCACAGCGGTCACCTGAGCGTTTCTGCCACTTTGTTTTAGCGATCAATGGGGGTCTCAGTGCTCGGACCCCCACCGATCAAAACTTCTGACATTTCACTATGACATGTCAGAAGTTTTTCAGAAGTTTAGTTACACTTTAAAGCGGTTTTCACGTGAGGGAAATATATGACATATCCTGTGGATCCTGTCAGATAGGTGCAGTTCCCAGAGGTGGGACTCGCATCTATCTCTAAAACCAGGCCCCCTAAACCCTGTTCTACCTTTTTCTGCTATCGCTGCCTCTCGTCCACTTCCTGACAATGGACTTTCCATAACTCATAGTAGTGAATGGCAGTTACGGAAGCAGCGTAGCATGCGAGCTACCCTGTTTCCATAGCTACCATTCAGTTCTATGGGACTTACGGAAACAGTGTACCAGAACCAAGCTCAGTACATAAATACAACACCAGAACCAAGCTCAGTACATAAATACAGCCCCAGAACCAAGCTCAGTACATAAATACAGCACCAGAACAAAGCTCAGTACATATATACAGCACCAGCACAAATACAGCTCTATTTAGTGCAACCCCTGCTGTATAGGTTTGTATGGATAAAACTACAGCTCCCAGCATGGCCTGAACAATGGTAAGGATATGCTGAGAGTTGCTGTTTCCCCCAAAAAAATATCATACCACCCATCATCTCGCTGCAGACTATACAGTGACTGCAGTACTGATTAGAAGCAGAATAAACATTTACATTAAGTGACTCACCGGTGATGTCTCAGATTCTAGTTCTTCTTTTTCTCTTTTCTTCTCCATCCGGTCCAGACCTCTATGACTTCTCCCGGCCACGACCCATTTCTGCAGTTTTCCGCACAATGTCTTGGGCTTCTCACTTTTCAAACATTTCTGTATCTATAAACAAGGATAAAGTTAACATGGTGCCCCACAATACGTTCCTACATATAATAGTATCATACACTGCACCTCTAATTATAATAACGCCATACACTGTGTCCCTGATTATAATTGCACCATACACTGTGTCCCACACACACACATGGTGCCCCCTGTAGATAGTGCCCCCTGTAGATAGTGCTCCCATAGATAGTGCCCCATAGAGCCCCCTGTAGATAGTGCCCCACATATATCCCCCCTGTTGATAGCGCTCTACATATAGCCCCCTGAAGATAGCGCTCTACATATGGCTCCCCCTGTAGATTGTGTCCCACATAAAGCCACCCCTGTAGATTGTGCCCCACATATAGCCCCCCCTCCTGTAGATAATGCCATCCACGCTTTTTAGTTGAAAACAACAAAATTTATATACTCACCGTGATCCCGTTCCCACGCTGTCCTGTGTCAATGCAGGCCTGCTCTCTTCTGAGCAGGTCTGCTGGGGCTGAGCGACGTTGAAAGGCGCTAACTGGCAGGGCAGAATGACATGCCCCGTCAATCAGCGCCCTTCAACAATGGAAGCTGTGCGATGACTTCATCGCGCCGCTACCATCTTTGATTGGCAGGGCAGAATGACTTCCCCCACCAATCAGCACCTTTCAATAAGTTGAAAGGCGCTGATTGGCTGGACAACTCATTATGCCCTGCCAATCAGCGTCATTGTAAGGCGCTGAATGGTCAGGCACGGAACGTACCAGGCCATTCAGTGCTTATGCATGTAAATGTACCTGCATTATATAGACGCAGGTACAATTATTGCAGGAGGGGGTGGCGGCGGCTGGTTTCAGTTGCGCCGCAGCCCCCTCAGAGAGGCAGCAGGGCGGACGGTGCGGCCCTATTCCCTCTCAGACCGCCCCCTCCCCTAAGCGGCGCTAGCACGCTACAATGTGATTTTTTTTTTAAATGATGTGCGGTTCGGGCATAGGACCAGCAATAGCAGTCCGATGGTTGATGGCACCATTAGATATGTAGAAAGAAATCCATATTGACCACTTGACATCAAAGTTTCCAACAGAATGAGAGTATAGTGCCAACAAATAATGTATGCAAATAAACTGTATGCAACAGTTCATTTAGGGCTCATTCAGATGAGCGTGTATCACGTCCATGTGAGTCCCATTAAAACCATGCCCATCACGCGAACTCATGTATTTCAATGGAGCCATTCGCACGACCGTTGTTTCAACAGAGCGTGTGAAGGGTCCATGAAAAATTAGGGCATGTCCTATTTTTTTGTGCTTCACGCATCCCTCCCTAGACTCTAGGGGGGATGCGTGATAACGCGTCCCACACGGTTGTACCTCGGATGTGAAAAACTGCAGTTTTTTTATGTCCGAGGCTGGCCGCGTTCGTGTGAATGTAGCCTTGCAGTCAGAGGAGAGCTAGATTTTCAATTGCGGGCAATACTATTCTGGCAGCTAGTATGATATGTCCATTTAGCATGCATAATTAAAAGGGTATGTCTGCAAGGCCCAAGAAGAACAAGGCCAAAGTTGGTGTTGGGTGTCATTTGTATTCCCAAAATAGTGGTTATTAAAGAATATGTGGCAAACCAAAAGGATTTAATTAGTGGACATTCCGACCAAGTGTGCAGGTATGTACCAGTGAGACTGAAGCCTCTCCATCAGTAAGCAGGGTATAAAGGACTGTTTTTTGCTATATGTTTTGGGATGAGGTAGCAGTGTAGGAGGATCTTGTGTGCAATATCCCAGTGGCTGACTGCTTTTGATATTTTCTTTACCCATTGAATAGCAAGATACCAATCAATGCGATCAAGGATCCAGTGAGTTGCAGGTCATTCCCACTTAAGAATATAATAGGGTTTTGTAAATGTGTATGGTTAATTGAAAATTTAAAAGAATATGAAAGTTCCTTTTAAGGAAGAATTAGAGGGAGAGAAATATTGGAATGCGCTGGCTGAGATAGTTGGTGTCTGTCAATTTTCTCTGTGCACGGCATGTCAGATTGTAGATATCTGTATTTGGAAAAATCTTTGGAGAGAAGATTGTACCTGCAGGACAATAACTCATAGGTTTTCAGATTTGAATCTTGGAATTACCCTTTAATAGCCCTTAGGTCTATAGATCTCCATCCAAGGAGAACTATGTCAGAACTTAGCGTGTTTAGAAAATGTAGTGGCATGAGGCAAAGCCCCGTGAGGGAGTAGTTGTAGGTATGTAGTGCCAATCCTTAATGGAGAACTCCGTGCCAAGTAATCCAGGATGGAGATAGTGTGTTAGTTTCCCGGAAAGCAAGGAAATTAATGGTTTACAGAATACTGAGTGTTTGATTTCAGTCCATTGTTTTCCATAGGGTGGGCTCTACCAGGCTTTAACTTGTTCCAGAATAGTCGACAGGCAATAATGTTTAACATCTGGAATCCCATGGTCTAGTCATAGCAGAGAAGCAGTATCTACATAAGTGTTATTTCTAGCTAAATAGAGTTGGTAGATAGTTACATAGTTACAAGTCATGAGCTGTATTCATGAGGGGAGCATTACCCTCGCCCTCCTCACCAGTGAATTATAGGCAACTGTGTATTTGCATGTGCAGTTTGGGCTAATAGTACAGCAGACTTGTCACCACACAATGTTGCCCTTAAATGGAGCCTCCAACACAAATCTGAACAGAGCCTAAGGGCACATTCAGACGTGGTAGAATTGCTGTTGAATTCCGCTGTGGACGGTCCGCAGTGGAATTCTGCAGCAGCCATTTTTTACATTTATTTCTATACATTTTTAAGAAACTTCGTTCAGACGTTGCTGAAATTAACTGTCCGGAATTTAGGCTGCGGTGCAGAATTTTACCTCCGCAGCATGCACATTATGTTGCGGAGAAGAAGCAGAATTTCACAGCGGATTTCAGAATTTGCAATGCAAAAACCATTTGCAGCGGAAAAATTCTGCCACGTCTGAACATGGCCTAACACTGAAACAAATACTGTATGATTCCATAAATCTATTCTTTCTATTTTAAAAGCCACTTCACACAGTGTTGCAGCAAAGATATGTTTAAATGTTATCTATCTGGTCTACTTTTTAACATTTTGCTCTGTCGCTGACAGTAAAATTCCTAAAATCTGGAACTAAAGTGATTAGGTAAAAATTACAGGGAAAGTGTCAAAAAGATTTGTGTACTTTTTTTTTCTATGTGGTTTATGCTTTTGGCTAATCCTGGCAATGTGTGGATGAGACAAATCTCTTCTGAAAAGGATGAATATCTCACTATTGGCTGGAGCCATAATTGTAGAACATCTTAGAGAATGCACGAACATAACCTTTTAGGCTAAATTATTATTATCCAGTAAGTGGAGGAATTATTTTTTGTATATATTTTCTCTTTTTATTTATTTCTTTTTTCTACAAGTTGCATTGAATTCTCACTCTCCGAAAAGTGACTACGTGTGTGCACCCGTAATTACAGGAGCGTTGCTAGGCGACGTCAGTGTATAGTCACTGTCCAGGGTGCTGAAAGATTTAAACAATCGGCAGTAACTCTTTCAGCGCCAGGGACAGTGGCTACCGATCACAATATAGATAAAGTTGTAAAAAAAAAAAGACGTTCCTAGTTACCCAGAACTCCCTGCTTCTTCCTCCAGTCTGGCCTCCTGGGATGACGTTACAGCCCATGTGACCGCTTCAGCCAATCACAGGCCAATCACTGGCTGCAGCGGTCACATAGACTGCGCGTCATCCAGGGAGGTCGGACTGGATGTCAAGAGAGGGACGCGTCACCAACACAACGGCCAGGTAAGTATGAATTTCTTTTACTTTTATTACGGAAAGGGCTGCCCCTTCCCTCTATAATGCACTGATAGAGAGAAGGGCTGCCGATTACTGCAGTGTAATTTTGCAGCGATAACGTGCCCGTAAATACGGGTGGAATACGGGTCGAATACGTGTGACCAAGGACCCATATTTACGCCAGTATTTACGCGTGGACAAAAATACTGTCGTGTGCATGGGGCCTAAGGTAGCGAATACATTTTAATTACTGCCCTATAACTGTTCTTTTTAGCTTATATGAACCAATACAAATGGATATTTTATAAATACAGCTTCAAAAATATACCTAAAAACTTGAATAATCAAAGTCTTGAAGGAGTCGGTAGAATTAAACATACAAAGTCTTATTAAAGGTATGTATACTGTGCATGTGTACAGTATATATGTCTAGTTTGCATATTATAATTTTGTGTATTCTTGCAAACCGGGCCTTTTAATGGGTTTTTCACCAAACCCATGAAAAAGCAAAGCACCTTTTTCTATGTTACGATATATACAGTATATATAAATTTTCTTTTATTTTGTTTACTTTGTTGTTATCACTATGATTTTAATCATGCATTTAAGGGCCTGTTCACATCAGCGTTGCTTTCCGTTGAGAGGTTCCGTCTGAACTTTCCGTCGGGGGAACGCAAATGGAAACCTTAGCTTCCGTTTGCATCACCATTGATCTCAATGGTGATGGAATCTTTGCTAATCGTTTCCGTTTGTCACCATTGTGAAAGGGTTCCGTCGTTTTGACGGAATCAATAGCGCAATCGACTAGCTAAGGTTTCCGTTTGCCTTTCTGTTGAGGGGTTCCCCAGACGGAAAGATCCGACAGAACCCCTCAACAGAAATCAACACTGATCTGAGCACAGGCATTTTGATAAAACCACATGCCATTTCACAATATAAAGATTGTTTAGAATTGACTAACGTGGTGGTGCAGCTATGGACTCCATTTGTCATCTAAGTTATAAATTATTTCCATTGTTTTATCAGATGTACCTTTTTTAGTGTACACCGAAGACCTGCACAAGTCTGTTTCTGCATTTCGAATAACATTTGAAGTATACTTAAACTTATAATTGCCAGAGGCTTGTGCTAAAATTGCGACATGAGAGACTCAAGCATTTGAATAAATTTAATGTAAATGTTATTAAAATTAAATAATATATTTAAAAAAAATGTAAAGCTGAAGAGATCAGAAGAAAGATCAGAGGGGGCGTGGCCTAGCAGCTTTGTGAGGATGTGTTTTTCAGAGCTCCTGAACACTGCATCCCAATCCGGGTGAATCCTGCCTCCACATTGCTCCAGAGTGAGCAATCATCCTTATTTTAGTGAGGAATGCACTGACACTTTGATTCAGGCCGTTTGACCATTTTTGAAGTTGCGGCCTAGTGCCACGTGTGAGCCGCAGCCTCGATTTCGGAGCCGTCAAGCCCCCCTGTGGGCTCACTCGTTATCCCCATCAGAAAAAAGATGCCCCATAAAAAAAGTATGATGCCCCCACAGTATAATGCCCTATCTAGTGTCCCCACACCGTATAATGCCCCTTTAGTTCCCCCAATACAGTATAATAATATTTAATAATATAATATACTATGACCCCTTCAAGGACACAGTATTTTGTCCTCTAATTGTGCCCACATAGTATTATGCCCCCTAAGTGCTACACACAGTATATTGCCCCTGTAGTACCCCTACACAATATAATGTCCGCTTAGTGGCGCCCACACAGTATAATGCCCCCTGCCTGTGTCTGCCACACACAGCCCCCCTTGTAGATAGTTCCTCCCTGTAGATTGTGCCAAACAGCCTCCCTGTAGACAGTGCCATAATCCCCCACCTCCTCCTTGTAGATCGTGCCATAATCCCCCACCTCCTCCTTGTAGACAAACAAAAAATTGTACTCACCTATGCCCCATTCCCACGACGAACTGAGCTGCTCCACGAGGGATCCTTGCGTAGGTCGGCATGATCTTGTAGCCTAGTACAGAGTTTCCCAACCTTTTCGGACTCGAGGCACCACTGGAAAAATAAAATTTCCTAAGGGCACCCCTAACAAAAATTGTTTTGAGAAAGACAGAAAACGGCTAAAAACAAGCACTACACTTGTAGGGTATGTTTACACGGCGTTTTTTGTTAGGCAAAAAAAATCTGACTCAAAGTTCCTTCAGGAATTTTGAAGTAAATTTTGAATTGACAGCGTTGTTAAATCTTTTTTTTTTTTTGCGTTTTTTTTTAAGCCATTGAAGCTAATGCAAAAGACGCAGGCAAACAAACACTCCAAATGGGCGCTGCAGGCATTTTCTGCCTCCTATTAATTTCAATTGGAACTCAGAGGTGGAAACCACATGAAGACTATCAGCCCCCACTCACAGTAAAATGACCATCAGCCCCCCACTCACAGTAAAATAACCATCAGCCCGCCACTCACAGTAAAATGACCATCAGTCCCCCACTCACAGTAAAATGACCATCAGCCCCCCACTGACAGTAAAATGACCATCAGCCCAGCACTCACAGTAGAATGACCATCAGCCCCCCACTCACAGTAAAATGACCATCAGCTAGCCACTCTCACTAAAATGACAAACAGCCCGCCACTCACAGGTTCCCCCTGTAGATAGTGCCACACAGCCCCCTTGTAGGTAGTGCCATACAGCCCCCTGTATAGTGCCACACAGCCCCCTGTAACTAAACAGTAGAGGAGAAAAACCAACACAAAGCGCACATAGTGCATAAAATGATATAGTAAAAAAGCCACAGCTAGGTGATCAGCTCTGCTGACCTGGTTGGTTGTGCTAGGAGCACAACATTCTTGAAAGCGTGTTTTAAAATATTGCTGCAGCCTGGGTTCCGATCCGGATCCAAAGGGTCCAGTGGTAAATGGTAATTTGAGAAGTTTGAGGAAGCTGGGGATTCCGCTTCAGGAGAAACCCCTGACGTCACTGTATATATATGGACAGTGTTGTCAGGTGCAACCCCAGAGCCATAGTCCTGGGCAGAGCACTACTAGCACTCTGCCTGGAACTCTTGCTCTGCTCCTGACATCACTGTCCATATATGGATAGTGATGTCTGGAGTAGAGCTGAAGTCCCAGGCAGAGAGCTAGTAAAGGCTCTGCTCCGGTACTCCAGCTCCGGGAAGCCACTGACATCACTGTCCATATACAGCTAGTAATGTCAAGGGCAACCCCAGAGCAAAAGTCCTGGGCAGAGTGCTACCTGCCTGGGACACTGCTCTGCTCCCGACAACCCTATCCATATATGGACAGTGATGTCAGGGGCTTCCCCAGAGACGGAGTCCCGGAGCAGAGCCGCTTCTAGTGCTCTGCCTGGGACACCTTCTCTCCCTCTGACATCACTGTCCATATATAGTCAGGGGCTTTCCCAGAGACAGAGTCCCGGAGCAGAGCCACTTGAGCTCTCCCTAAGACTCCTTCTCTCCTCCTGACATCACTGTCCATATATGGACAGTAATGACGTGACGACGGACATTGATGTCAGGAGCTTCCCAAGAGACGGAGTCCCTGTGCAGTGCAGCTAGTAGCGCTCTGCCTAGGACTCCTTCTCTCCCTCTGACATCACTGTCCATTTACACCGCGTTCCAAATTATTATGAAAATGTTATTTTTCGCTGATTTTCCTAAATAGTTGATGCAAATGACAGTCAGTATAATCTTCAAGCCATCAACCGTTGGAGTATAATGCAAATTTTAGTAAACAAATCTCCTAATGATAACAGATTTTTTTTTAGAAGTAAAAAACTCAAAATGCACTGTTTCAAATTATTATGCACAACAGAGATCAAAACATTTTAAAGGTTGTAAAGATAACTAAAATGGTAATTTGTTGAATTTGCAGCATCAGGAGGTAATATTTACAGAAATCAAAAGCTCTTTCAATCAAAAAAAACGTAACAGGCCAAGTTACATGTTAACATAGGACCCCTTCTTTGATATCACCGTCACAATTCTTGCATCCATTGAATTTGTGAGTATTTGGACAGTTTCTGCTTGAATATCTTTGCAGGATGTCAGAATAATCTCCCAGAGCTTCTGTTTTGATGTGAACTGCCTCCCACCCTCATAGATATTTTGCTTGAGGATGCTCCAAAGGTTCTGAATAGGGTTGAGGTCAGGGGAACATGGGGGCCACACCATGAGTTGCTCTCCTTTTATGCCCATAGCAGCGAATGACACAGAGGTATTCTTTGCAGCATGAGATGGTGCATTGTCATGCATGAAGATAATTTTGCTACGGAACGCACGGTTCTTCTTTTTGTACCACGGAAGAAAGTGGTCAGTCATAAACTCTACGTACTTTGCAGAGGTCATTTTCACACCGTCAAGGACCCTAAAGGGGCCTACCAGCTCTCCCCTCATGATTCCAGCCCAAAACATGACTCCACCACCTCCTTGCTGACGTCGCAGCCTTGTTGGGACATGGTGGCCATTCACCAACCATCCACTACTCCATCCATCTGGACCATCCAGGGTTGCACGGCACCCATCAGTAAACAACAATTTGAAAATTAGTCTTCATGTATTTCTGAGCCTACTGCAACCGTTTCTGCTTGTGAGCATTGTTTAGGGGTGGCCGAATAATAACTTTATGCACACTTGCAAACCTCTGGAGGATCCTACACCTTGAGGTTCGCGGGACTCCAGAGGCACCAGCGGATTCAAATACCTGTTTGCTGCTTTGCAATGGCATTTTAGCAGCTGTTCTCCTAATCCTATTAATTTGTCTGGCAGAAACCTTCCTCATTATGCCTTTATCTGAACGAACCCGTCTGTGCTCTGAATCAGCCACAAATCTTTTCACAGTACGATGATCACGCCTACATTTTCTTGAAATATCCAATGTTTTCATACCTTGTCCAAGGTATTGCACTATTTCACGCTTTTCGGCAGCAGAGAGATCCTTTTTCTTTCCCATATTGCTTGAAACCTGTGGCCTGCTTAATAATGTGGAACGTCCTTCTTAAGTAGTTTTCCTTTGATTGGGCACACCTGGCAAACTAATTATCACAGGTGTCTGAGATTGATTACAATGATCAAAAGAGCCCTAAGGCACAATACCATCCATGAGTTTAATTGAAAAACTAATAATTAAATGTTTATGACTAGAGATGAGCGAACCGGGACAACCGAACCCGGTTTTGGTCCGAACATCGCGAAAAGTTTGGTTCACAGCGAATCCGAACTTCACTGGGTTCGGCCGAACACGTTTTGACCGAACCCGGGCGGGCAGAAAAAACATTACAAAAATATTATACTAATCGGCAGCCACTTGTCTCTATTAATCACTGATAGAGAAAAGAGGCTGCCGATTAAAAATAAAATAAAAAGCATTTCATACGTACCCGGTCGTTGTCTTGGTGACGAGTCCCTCTTCTTCCTCCAGTCTGAACTTCTTTCCTGACGCGGCAGCCTGTAATTGGCTGCAGCGGCCGCGGCAGCCTGTGATTGGCTGCAGCGGCCGCGGCAGCCTGTGATTGGCTGCAGCGGCCGCAGCAGCCTGTGATTGGCGGGAGTTTGGCGTGAGTACGAATGGCTTTGGTGCTATGCACCCATTTCTCTCCTTCTCAGCATTTAAATCCTATTAGATAAGACAGACCGCGTCTGCAGACAAATTTACAAAACCTGCCTCTGGCCCTGGCGCGATATAGGTTATTGTAGCCGGAACGGTGTGGCGTGTGTGACTTGCACTTTATGTTTTATGTAGCGGACACTTTATGGGGTCTCTGTGGATGGCCCTGTTAGATTGGATCTTATCTTTATAGTGTTTTGGAGCACTGTGGATTCCCCAGATATGGGGGCACTATATTTGGATGTGACATGGAGCACTGATTTGCATCGTTATGAGGTCGCTGTAGTTGGCAAATTTATGGAAGTATGTTGTAAGTACGTAGATAATGGCTGGCTAGATTATGGGGGCTCTGACTTTTGCTGACATTGAACATGTCCATCAACTACACATGTGTATCCAAAAACATGTGAAGTCCATCTTTTCCAAAATGCCGCTAGGCAGCGATTTTAGAATGGAAGGGATCATGTGACATCAACTTTGCTTCTGGCACTCTGCCTGGGATTCCAGCTCTGCTCCTGATATCACTGTCCATATATGGACAAAGATGTCAGGGGCAACCCCAGAGCTGGAGTCCCGGGCAGAGCGCTAGTAGGCTCTTCCTGGGACTCCAGCTGAGCTCCTGACATGCCTGGGATTCCTGCTCTGGGGAAGCCCCTGACATCATTGTCGATGTATGGACAGCGATGTCAGATGCTTTCCCAGAGTCCCGGAGCAGAGCCGATAATAGCGCTCTGCCCGGGACTCTGCTCTGGGGAAGACCCTGACACACGGTCCATATATGGGCAGCGATGTCAGGGAATTCCACAGAGTCCCGGAACAGAGCCTGTACTAGCGCTCTGTCCGGGACTCCGGCTCTGGGGAAGCCCCAGACATCGCTGTTCATATGTGGACAGCGATGTCAGGGAATTCCACAGAGTACCCGGAGCAGAGCCGATACTAGCGCTCTGCCCGGGACTCCGCTCTTGGGAAGACCCTGACACACTGTCCATATATGGGCAGCTATGTCAGGGAATTCCAGAGTCCCGGAGCAGAGCCGATACTAGCGCTCTGCCCGGGACTCCGCTCTGGGGAAGACCCTGACACACTGTCCATATAGAGGCATCTATGTCAGGAAATTCCACCGAGTCCCGGAGCAGAGCCTGTACTAGCGCTCTGCCCGGGACTCCGGCTCTGGGGAAGCCCCAGACATCGCTGTTTGTATGTGGACAACGATGTCAGGGAATTCCAGAGTCTCGGAGCAGAGCCAATACTAGCGGCTCTGTGTCCCGCGGGCCACAGATAACAGCCCCAGGGGCCGCATGCGGCCCGCGGGCCGCGTGCTTGAGACCCCTGGTGTATATGTACATGTTTCAATACTGCGTTAGCCACAAGGTCATGAATTTCTCATGACCCACCTTTAAACATGAACCTAACTTCTGTATGTTTCCTGAAGAGAGACATTTTTATTTATTTTTTTGGCCTGTGATTGGCTGCAGCGGCAGCCTGTGATTGGCTGCAGTGGCCGCGGCAGCCTGTGATTGGCTGCAGCGACCGCGGCAGCCTGTGATTGGCTCCAGCGGCCGCGGCAGCCTGTGATTGGCTGCAGAGGCGGTCACGTGACGTGCGTGACCACCACTACAGCCTGTGATTGGCTGCAGCGGCGACATGGATGAAACGTCATCGCTGGAGGCCGGACAGGAGGAATGTAAGTATGAACGTATTTTTTATTTATTTTTATTACATTAAAATTTTATTTTCTGCGTGCCGAGCATGGTACTGTCAATGTTGCTGAAAGAGTTAGTGCAGCCCATTAACTCTTTCAGCACCCTCGACAGTACCATGCTCGGCGCACGGAAATTACAGGTTCGGTCAGAACTAGTTCAGTCCGAATCAAACTTTTTCGTGAAATTCGGCGAACCAGCCGAACCAAACTTTTCATAAGTTCGCTCATCTCTATTTATGACACTTAATTCCAATGTGCATAATAATTTGGAACATGGTGTATGGACATTGATGTCAGGAGCTTTCCAAAAGACAGAGTCCCGGAGCAGAGCCGCTAGCGCTCTACATGGGACTTCTTCTCTTTTTCTGACATCACTATCCATATATGGACAGTGATGCTGTGACAACGGCAGCGACAGTACCCGGCACTTGCCCAGGTTTGCCGGGTGCTGACGTCGGCCCAGCCCCTGTGTATAAGTAGTAACTGTAATGCCCATGGCCGCGGGCTGCCAGGTTTACTTACCTCCTGACAGCCGCAGCCATGGATCAGTGAGCGCTGGTCCCCATCTCCTCCTCAGGAGACGCCAGCGCTCACTTCCGCTTCACTCTGCTTTGTCCCATAGGGTGCACACTCGTGCCCGCTCTTAAAGGGCCAGCGCGCGCACCTGAGTTAAAGACCAAATTGGCCCATAAGCACCCTGGACTATAAGAGGGGCCCAACCCCTTCCTGCATTGCCTGAGCGTTGTTGTTATTTACTTATGTTTGTCTCTGCAAATGGTCCCTTACTGTTTCCTAGTTCCCAGTGTTCCCGTTCCTGCTACCTGTATCCTGTGTCCCGTGCTATCCAGAACCAAGTGCTGTATAGAGTTGGAGTCGAGCTGCGATAAGTACTACGCCTGTCTTGTTACACCACGCCTGGTGTCTGCCTGCTACCAAAGTCTCATCCGAGCCTGTCTTGCTGCAGTCCGAAGTTGCCACAGGTACACCTATTTGAACTATAGACTTTGGCCTGTGTCCTGTTGGCCAGCTACCATACCGTTAAGGCGGTACGGCCCAGTGGGTCCACGCACCCAACGTGACAGTAGCCATATAAAAGCCAGACCAATGAATTTAATGTTTGAGCATCAACAATCTGTGGTTATATGCATGGCTGCGCCTACACCAATGCTGTCTAAGGTCAGTCTAAATCCTTTTTAAGAAACATTTTCCCTCAAGTAACTCCAAAGAAGACATGTGCGGAGAACAAAGAAAGCCTGTTGGGCTGTTCTGCTGTCAATATTTTATGGTACCCTCTTTTCTTTGTGTGAAGTCACCTCATTAGGTGTATTGGTATGGTAGTAATATGGCCTAAAATACCACAACTCATCAATATACATCAATATTGTCACGTTGGGTTTGTGGGCCGACTGGGCCGTATCGCCTTGACGGTATGGCAGCCGGCCAACAGGGCGCAGGTCACAGTCTATAGTTCGTATAGTTTACCAGTGGCAGCTCGGACAGTAGCAAGGCAGGCTCGGCTGGGACTAGGCAGCAGGTAGATTTCAGGCATGGATTAGCAGGACAGGCGTGGAATACAGCACAGCACGACTACAGCTCAGCACGGCACTTGACCAGGATAGCACGGGATGCAGAATACAGGATACAGGTACGGGGAACACTGGGAACTGGGAAAACACTAAAAGACCATTTGCATAGACAAACTTTGGGTACGACAACAATGCTCAGGCATGTGAGGAAGGGGCTGGGCCCTTCTTATAGCTCAGGGTGCTATGGGAGCAATCAGCTCAATCTCCCACCTGCGTGTAAATTTGTCTTCTTAAGTCTGGACTGAGCTTGGGGGCGCACCCTTGTGGTCACTGTGGAACAAGACGGTCGTATGTGCAGACATCTCTGGAGAGAAGGGCGTCGACTGGATGGAAGGAGTTCGTGGTCAGCGACCATGGACGTTACAAATATACATTATGTTATGTATACATGATGTTATCATGTGATAGTTTGCCATAACAAAACAGTGCAGTGCTCTGAAAACACTATCCTGTCATGTACTTTATTCATCTAGAATTTACAATAGTACAGTGATGGTCAATATCACAAGACCTGACATGTATATTATAATATCAAGAACATGTATTTAAAAAAAATAAAAAATACTTAGTATTGTATAGTTTGTGCATTAAGATATTAAATCCATGAAAACGTATGAAATTTGAAACATTTTTCTATGCTATACTTGTGCCAAAACTTCAAATGACGTCACTAACATCAACTATGTCATTAACTGATCCAACTTGCATTGGCTGCATTGAGTAACCTTGCAATTTAGTATATGCCAAACATTTTAAATTGGTGTTCAATCCAGGTTTCCACAACCTATCTATGCTTTTGCATCAGCCCTGATGGTAACTTTTATTATTAAAGGTCATAGCAGAACTATTTGTCATCAATAGTTGTTCGGTTTAGAGAGGATCTGTCACAAGATTTCACAATACACACTGCATGCATTATTAAATAGATCTCTTAGACCTGATGAGGCTGGTGTACTCACTTTGAAAATCCATGTCTGAATGCCTGTATAATCCTTTTTGAGGAGTTTTCCAACCTGAGTCCAGCTAGAGACAGAGAGCTCATGAGTCTATTGTATTCATTAGGGAAACAATCTTCATCCACCTAGAGCTCACAAGCTCCTGGCAGTATCCCTCCTCCTCTGCTGCTGCTGAAATGTCACACATGCTCAGTACAAGCTGCAGCCTCGCTAGCCCTCGAAAAATGTTCAGTTCATGCCGCAGTCTCCCTGGTTCTGCAGTTGAGGAAAGCAGAAGATGAGATTAGAAGTTGTGATTTCACACTGAAACTGCTGCTGGCAGATTGGCTCTCTCACTGCAGAGCCAGGGAGACTGCAGCTTGTAATGAGCACAGGTGATAGCCAGGGTGAAGGCAACTTATACTGAGCATGTGTAAGATTTCAGCATGGTGTGGGTAGGAGTCACTGCTACACTGATAGATGCTTGTCAGCTACAGCTGGGCAGAGATTATGTTAAGCTTATGAATACACTTGGACTCATGAGATCTCTCAATCTCCAGTGGGACTCATAAAAGGCAAATTTTTAATATGAGGCAGGAAAATCTTAAAAAAGATTATACAGCCATTCTAACATGGATTCATCAGGCCTAAGAGATATATTTAATAATTTATGCCATTTGTTTTGTGAAATCAGGTGACAATCCTCTTTAAATTTGTCAGATCCTATATCTAAGTTCATCTGAGCCAAATATGTGACATCCCCAAATATGAAGATAATATACAGGCTCCTTAATAGATGTTTCACCCACTCAGCATACTGTATTCATGAATTATCCCTACAATCCCTGGCAATATGAGATTCCTCGTGATGCCTCCATAGCAATAGAACTGAAAATTTGCAGGTTTGTAGTTATGGGAGCTCTATTGTGATTACACTGATAACTATAGTTATTTTTTTGTTAGAATACCAATTCATTATAAAATATAATGATATTTTAGGTCAAAGAAAATATCGGTTACTTTAGCAATATTGGCAGTTCTCACTGCCTGTTATTTCCTTTGTTTAAAGAGATTGTCTCATCAAGGCAACCCCTTTTCAGCCTGGTGTATCGGTTGATTGCCACGGATCTAGCTGCAGAAGCCATCATCTAACATTCAAGTTTGACTAGGTCATGAAATAAATGGCTGGGTCTGTGTCTGAGCCTTTCTAACTCAAACATTAAAAAATTGGTATTCTTAGAATCATATTCCCAATAAAGATATAATTACAATTAACAATATATACATTTTGCAGCAGAACAATACACATTACTCCAGAAGTTAATCTTACAGCTATAATCTATCACAAAGGGCAAATACTTACCTTATATTACATGATTCAATTAATTAAGGACAATATTAAATTAATTAACAATTATAAATTCATTTAAAATTTTAAAATGTTATATTCAACTTTAAAATAGTAAAATGTATTTATATTTCGCTAAAATGCTACTTCTATAGGTTTAGGCAATAAAAGAAAAGCAATAGCTCCCTTTGTGGAATATAGAGTTTTTAAAAAAATTATATTTTGTACCCATGTATGAGAAAAGCAAAGATAAAGGTCACATTGTATAATTGAAAAGCATTATCTGAAAATTATATGTAATCGGACATCTCTTACATGATCTCTTGTTTACTAGATTTTTCTTCTTTCCAATGGGATTTAACCATAGGTGTTTTTACGCACAGTATTGGTTTATATATAATAAAGTTTACATCTCCCATTTACATATATCCCTATGTAAAGCAAATTATTTTGTATGTTTTGTTTTTTGACTCTTTATACGTATGACATTTATTCCAACATTTTATTTATTGTGCTATATAAAAGGGATTGTCTGGAGTCATTTATTACATATACCCAGCTGCTTATTATCCTTGAACAGTAGAAGCCCCCCACTCAAGGCTTCCTCTATAGGCCAAACCATAAAGCCACTGCATTGATTTTAATGGGCACCGTACAACGATTCATTTCTCCATGTGTAATTTCATTAGGCAGATTGCATATCCATGTCTCTGGAAAAGTTGGATGACAGCCCCCATAAGAGTTTCATTGGTAACAATGTGGGTTTTCACCAGGTTTTTCAAAACTTGACAGTAAGTAAAGGATGTGCATAATCGTTTTAACACAAAAAAAATAATAAAAACCCATACACTTTTTCCAGGTTTTTTTTTTAATGTACAATAAAACATGTATTGTATAATTAGTTAAAAGTACTGTATCATAATAACTACAAGCTATACCTTGTTGTATGTCACTTAATAATACTGATTTCTCTGCTTTGATTTCTAGGAAAACTATACCAAAGAGATAGGGTTTGTCAGGAATTTACCATGCTTGGAACAGAAACATTTTCTGCCATGTAAGTTTTCAAAACAGTATTGTATCTATTATTATATGCTTATTTACTTGTGATCTACAGAAGTATGATATATTTTATAAATGTGCTTTTTGAATTTAAATTACACGAACAACCTAACTTGTCTAACAAAACATTACTGTGGATGGAATACATTCATCACAATTCATCGACTTTTAATTATTATGTCAGTTACCATATAGCAGTCTTCTACGTTGCTCTATTAGATAACTTGTTAAACATTGTATGTTTTTCTCCGGTGAGAATAAGTAATTATTCATTAAACACTCAATTACATTTCCAAACCTCAGACACACTGGGCCATTTACTAATGCTGTCTAATATTTGAACAGCGTAAACTTAGAACAGACAGTCAGCACTTTATCATAGTGACGCACATGATATGATAAATTTGGGGCATCTTGCTAGATATACCTGACACTTTTCTCTTCTTTATACCACCTCTTGGTTGGCTTAGTTTACGTCAGGTTTTTGTTCCAAATTTTGGCACAATTGTGTTGCACACTGACACATTTTAAGCCACCCCCTTTCCATTAGATCATTCCCTATTCATCTAAGCCACACCCCTTGTCTAGCGTGGTGCAAAAAGTGTCTAAAATGGTGCACAGCCACTTATTATTTAACATTGGAGTGAATTGGATTATTGATTTCATGTGATAAATTAATTGTTTTTTGGTTAAAAATACAAATGCATTTGAAAAATTAATATTATTTCCGTGCTCAAATTAAGTCATTAACCCCTTAACAACGTGCCACATACATGTAAGTGACAGCCGTTAAGGGGAAGTATGGAGTGGGCTCACGGGCTAAGCGCATTCCATACTCAGCGGGTGACGGCTGTGTAATATTACACAGCCAACACCTCACTGCAATGGACGGAATCAAAGATAGCTTTGATTCCACCCGTTTAACACCTTAAATGCTGTGGTCAATCGCGACCGCGGCATTTAAATTGTTAGAATCAGGGGGGCGGCTCCCTTCAACGCACCATCAGCCACCCCACAACGTGATCAGGGGATGCCGATGGTTGTCATGGCAGCCTAGGGGCCTAATGAAGGCCCTCAGGTCTGCCATCTTTGTACTGCTTTGAAGACTCTGCCTCTGGCAGGGCCTCAAGGAGACTGTCAGTATAGCGATATACTGCAATACTTTAGTATTGCAGTATATCATGCAAGTGATCAAACGATCGCTGGTTCAAGTTCCCCTAGGGCGACTAATAAAAAAAGTTAAACAAAGTTGTTTTTAATGTTCCCAAAAAAATATTAAAAGTTAAAAAAAAAAAACATTTTTTCACTAAAGCATTGTTTAATAAAATAAAAGTTAACACAACTAGTATCACCGCATCCGTAAAAGTCTGAACTATCACAATATAGCATTAAAAAACATATGCATAAAACACACAAATTGCTGTTTTTTGGTCACCTTAGCTCTACAAAAAAATGAAATAAAAAGTTATCATAAACTTGCATGCACCCCAACTTGGTATCGATGAAAAGTACAGCTCGCGCCATAAAGATTCAAGCCCTCACATTGCTAAATTGTAAAACATAAAACAAAACATATAAATTTGGCATTGTCGTAATCATATCAACCTGTAGAATAAGGTGAACATGTTGTTTTACTGCCTAATAGATGCCGTAAAAACAAACCCCCCAAAAATTAAAGTAATTGCTGTTTTTTGCCCATTGCACCCCACAAATAATTTTTTTCAGATTCTCAGTACATTATGCGGCGCAAAAAAACAAGCCCTCATATGGCTATGTAGATGAAAAAATAAAAAAGTTTGACTTTTGGAAGGCGAGGAGGAAAAAACAAAAATGAAAAAACTAAAATTGGCCTGGATTTTAAGGGGTTAATCTTCAGAAGTAAGTCTTAATGCGAAAGTCTTCAAGTCAAGTGTTAGGCTGGGTTCACACGACCTATTTTCAGACGTAAACGAGGCGTTTTATGCCTCGATTTACGTCTGAAAATACGTCTCCAATACGTCGGCAAACATCTGCCCATTCATTTGAATGGGTTTGCCGACGTACTGTGCCGACGACCTATCATTTACGCGTCGCTGTCAAACGATGACACGTAAAAAAGACGGCTCGTCAAAAGAAGTGCAGGACACTTCTTGAGACGTCATTTGAGCCGTTTTTCATTGATTCCAATGAAGAACAGCTCCAAATTACGGCCATAATTGATGCCTCGCAAAACGCGAGTACATGCAATTACGTCTGAAATTACGGAGCTGTTTTCTCCTGAAAACAGTTCTGTAATTTCAGCCGTAATTGTCCTTATCGTGTGCACATACCCTTAGTCTTGACTACAAGAAACAAACTTCTATAAGTTAAAGCATTTCTCTAGTGACCCACTTAAAACCCACTTGCTGGATTCACACACAGCGGTTTACATTGGCATTTTTTTACTGTTTTTTACTTTAGGTCAAAAATGCTGCAGCCAGATGTAACTTGAAATTCTAGAGTTAATTATTGGAAGAAAAAAATAATAAAATAAAAGTGCCTTTATTTTTCAAATTTATATTTATTTTATATATCTAGAAAAATACACATATATGGTATCTCCATGATCATAACAACCCACATAATAAAGTTAACATGTTATTTTAACCGCATGTTGAACTCCGTAAAAAAATATAAAGAAACAATGGGGGAGTAGCTTTTTATGTCCATTCCCCACCCTGAAAAAATTCTAAAAGTTAATCATTACCGTAATTTATATGTAACCCCAAATGGTTCTATTAAAAAATATATAACTTGTGCTGCAAAAAACAAGCCCATGTACAGCTACATTGACTTAAATAAAAAATGTATGGCTCTTGGAATGCGGCAACATAAAAACTATTATTTTTACATGAAATGTGCTATTACTGAGAAAAAGTAGTAACACATAAACAAAAAACGATACACATTTGGTATCACTGTAATCGTACCGACCCATAGAATAAAGGTAACATGTTATTTATGCTGCAAGCTGAATCGCATAAATTTAAAACGCAAAAAAACACAATGGTGAAATTGCTTTTTTTTCCACCCCCGTAAAAAAAAGGTAATAAAAGTTAATCAATTATCTATAAGTACCCCAAGATAGTTATATTAAGAGATGTGACTCGTCCCGCAAAAAAACAAGCCGTCATACAGTTACACCGACGTAAAAATGAAAACGTCATGGGTCTCGGAATGCGGCAATGAAAATAAGAAATAAGATACTTTGTCCTAAAGACCCAAAACATGCTGGTCCTAAAGGGGCTAAATCGAATCTATTACAATCTAATAATCCTAATTTTTAGTAATGCAGTGTATTCTGTATTGTACAATTTGCAATGGTGTATTATAATTCACAGTGCTCCACTGATTGCAAACAGATGGCGTCGGATTGATGTCCAAATAATAGCAAGAACATATACTGCTGACTGTTTCATTGCATTAAACTGCATTAATAAATGTGTCCATGCTGTGTCTGCTCTATATCTGAATCCGTAAATGGACATACGTTTTTATTATCTGGGCTTTTATTTGATTATTCCGCTTCCAAGAATACATCTATTGATATAGTTTGTTCTCTTTAGAGCGGTCATCATGAACAGCAGGAAGTATTCCAATGCTACTTTTGAAGAAATAGGTCACCTAGTGAAAGCCATAGTCTCACTGGCAGTAACATGCTGCGCAACAGGAGCCGCTGCTGACTGTTATGACAATGGGGTAACTTTATAACTTGTATCCATTCCTAACAATAGGGTTCTCTTTCTAAAAGCTAACAATAATTTTTTTCTTTAGTTTGTCAATAAACATGTTTTCCCAGAGTTACAAAAACTTATTTGATGTTGTAGTAAGAAAATCTTTAAAGCATAACTGAATATAATTCAGGTGACCTCCTGCTGACAACTGCTAAGAATCATCTGAAAATGTATCTCTGGGTATTTTCTATTTACTGTAGAAATGCTGTCTTTAAACACTTAGGCCATATTCACATGAAAAAAACAGCCATTAAAAATTGATCAATTGTCAGTTTTTCATGGCCATTTTGCATCAGTGTGTTTCCAAATTTTCATCCATTTCCCAGCCATTTGTCACCTTTTTTAACAGCCGATTTTTATCTGCGTGCCATCCGTTTTTTACGTCCGTTTAACAAAAGGATGAATTTGATTCTCATTTTTATTTGTCCCAACCCTCTGAAAATACCACAGTGCCCTTGTAAATAGTGCCACAATGCCCCTGTAGCTAGTGCCACTGTGACCACTGTAGATAGTGTCCACATAGATAGTGCCAAACTGCCCACTGTAGCTAGTGCCCACATATAAAGTGCCATTGCCCACATAGTGCCACAGTGCCCATGAACATAGTGCCACACACAGTGCCCATGTAGATAGGGGATTACGGCATCTCAAAGCTCCCAACATCACTGTCCATGTATGGACAGTGACGTCGGGGACTCCTCCAGTCCCGAAGTCCCCGGCCAGAGTGTTTCCGATGCTCTGGCTGGGGACTCTGTAGTGTAAGGCCCCTGACATCACTGTCCATAAATGGACAGTGACATCAGAGGCTCTATCTAGGAGCGCAATCCGAGAACAGTGCATTGTTTCGAATGCTCTGGCGGGGGATTCTCGCATTACAAAGCTCCAAACGTCACTGTCCATATATATTCAGTGACGTCAAGGGCTTTCCCAAGACAGGAGTCCCTGGCCAGAGCCATTGTGAGGGCTAGGATCAGTTTTTAAAGGCCGTCACAAGGATGGCTTTCTAAAAACGGCGTTTAAAGACTGATTCAATGACCTCTATGAAGCTGTCGGGCCGTGAAAACGAACAAAAATAGAACTTGTTCTAAGTTTTTTATGGCTGTGTGAATACACCCATAGAGCTTTATTTTTCTGAAAATGGCCGTGTGACAGCTGTAAAAACATCACACGGCCGTTTTTAACTGTCGTATGAATATAGCCTTAGGGCCTGTTCACATCACCGTTCGCTTTCCGTTCCGGGGTTCCGTCTGAGGTTTCCGTCAGGTGAACCCCACAACGGAAAGTGAAAGTGAAACCACCGCTTCCGTTTCAGTCACCATTGATATCAATGGTGACAGAAAAATCGCTAATGGTTTCCGTTCGTCACCATACCGGCAGGTTTCCGGTTTTCCGACGGAATCAATAGCGGAGTCGGAACGGAAAGCGAACGGTGATGTGAACAGGCCCTTACAAAGAACAAGTGTTACTGATAGATTTAATTGATCCTTGTATTTCATGATCTACTAAAACTATACGTATGTTTGAAGTGACTTAAATGTGTATTAGGGTATGTGCACACGAGAAGTGGCTTTTACGTCTGAAAAGACAGACTGTTTTCAGGAGAAAACAGCTGCGTCGTTTCAGACGTAAAAGCTCCTCCTCGCATTATGCGAGGCGTCTTTGACGCTCGTAAATCTTGAGCTGCTCTTCATTGACTTCAATGAAGAACGGCTCAAATTACGTTGCAAAGAAGTGTCCTGCACTTCTTTGCCGAGGCAGTCAATTTACGTGTCGTCGTTTGACAGCTGTCAAACGACAACGCGTAAATGACAGGTCGTCGGCACAGTACGTCGGCAAAGTTAAAGGTTGCTACATCTGTATATTGGCTATAAGAAGAACTGAAACTAAAGCTTAGTCTAGGCAATTGTAAGGTTCCTCAATGGCATAAGTCCAGAGACCTTTCTTCTTTGGTGATCGCTACTTTATCTCACATATGTCCAGTACTGAGAACCTCCAGAAACTTGTAGATACATATGAGCAAATTCTCTTTCTATAGGACTTACTTTTATAAGCTGTGCACTTTTTTCTAGTGGCCCTTCAAGAGATTTTTAACTCTGGCTATGTCTACAGTATGATATAAATTACCTTCTTGCACAAGTAATGAACCTGTACTCAATAGTCAGTGTAATTTGATGTAAGCAGTGGGATACCATAATAGAAAAGTTATGATGAAATGGAAATTTCATTCCACCATTACTTTTTTTCTGTTAAATGTGAATCATAGTCAAATGTGATATGCATACTTAACATACAGTAAAAATTATGCAGTGTATTTATGCATGGTATCCATGGTCTATATACGGATGTAGCCAAGTTTATCTTGACTGATAACTCACATGATGTTACACAACAAAAGCCATTGAAAAATCGTTGAAAAAGTCAAGTTAAAGTTTCTTGCCATTGTGTATTTAATATGGTAAAAGTCAAGATAAAGATGGCTACATCTGTACCTTTCTGTCCTGTCAATGTACAGATGTAGTAATCCTTATCTTGACTTTGATAACTTGCTTCACAATGATAACTTATCAGTTAAGCCATTGAAAACCATTGAAAAAGTTTCATACCACTGTGTTTTTAATGCGTTAATATTCAAGTTAATGATCGCTAAACCTGTACGTACAAATTTAGTGGCCTGATGATAATACAGTTTCCTTGCTTTAATAATTCCCAACACCAATGCTATGGAGGAACGCCTGAATTTTTTTTCACTCTGGGGGAATCACTAGTTTCTACCTCAAAGAAGGTCGATTTAGGGGGTATGCATTGTATAGTTTTTGCTCAGTGCTATATTCGGGCCCAGATTCGTTAACTTCTTTGCTAAGGATCCTTTGAGCAGAATGAAAGTCGTCCATCCCTACCGTGAAAGTAAAAAGACTTCCTGCTGCTTTCTTCTGAGGAACTGCTGACCAGGTGTCAAGGAATTGCAGGATTTCGCTGAACCCTCATTTGAAAGCACTGCCTTAGATATTCTACATGTTATTCTAAGTGTTGTATGAGTTAAGGCCCTTTTACATCGGCCGATAAGGGGCCGGTGCAGCGAGCGCCGATCAACGAGACATCGTTGATCGGCGCTCGTTTGCTCCTGTCACACGGAGCTAGGGATGGGGACGAGCGGACGTTACGCCCATCGCTCGTCCCCATCCATTATTATCATGTCAGCAGCACATCTCCCTGTTTTTGTGCTGCCGACAATGATAATCTTTTACTTTTTTAAAGTGATACGACCAGCAGATGATTGAGCGTTTGCTCGTTCAACTGCTGATCGCTCCCCTGTTTACACAGGGCAATTATCAGCAACGAGCGTTATATGAACGCTCGTCTGCCCGATAATCGTTCTGTGTAAAAGCCCCTTAAGGTTAGAAAGATTTTTTTTCCAGGAACAATGCCAAAGTCAATGGGGCTGAGCTGTAATATCAGATAAAGCCTATTAAAAAGAGTGCGATTATTTGTCAAGCCAGAGCTCTTGTTCGGGACTGTGAGCTGCTGTTAAATAGGCTCATCACAATATATTGTTTACATTTTGATCCTGGTAAAAATTCCTGAGACTGGTCTAATTTGTATTGGACACTTCTAAAGGCCCATTTACACAGGCCAATGATCGGACAAACGAGCATTGTGTAAACAGGGCAGCGATCACTCGACGATCGAGCAAACACTCGTTCATTGGCTAATTTAATCTTTTAAGCTGCCCTGAAAATCATCGTTGTTGGCAATACATCTCCCCGTGTAAACAAGGGATGCATAGCCGATCGTATTAACAATCATTTGACCCCATACAGTTTACATTGGCACTTTTAACCCCTTAGTGACCACCAATACGCCTTTTCACGTGAGTCACTAATGGGCTTTAGGCTAGGCTGACGCCTTTTCACGTCAGCCTAGTCTAAGTCCTGCACGGGTCTCCCGTGCAGGCAGGAGCTGGGGCTCTGCTGTCTGATGACAGCTGAGCTCCTGCTCCAACACCCGCGATCGAAGTTTACTTCGATCGCGGCCGTTTAACCCGTTAAATGACACCGTCAATAGCGACCGCGGCATTTAACTTTGTTTACAAAGGGAGTGCGCTCCCTCTGTCACCCATCGGCGGCCCGCGAATGCAATCGCGGGTCTCCGATGGGGTGTCATGGCAGCCGGGGGCTTGATAAAAGCCCCCAGGTCTGCCCTGGACATATGCCTGTTAGGACGCGCCGGAGGCACGTCCTAACAGATTGCCTGTCAGATTTACACTGACAGGCAATAATGCTCTGGTATACGAAGTATACCAAAGCATTATAGCAGCGATCGGAAGATCGCACAGTAAAGTCCCCTAGTGGGACTAATAAAATAAGTCATCAATGTGAAATAAAGATGATTAATAAAAAGTACAGTAAAAAAATAAATAAAATCATTTTTTTCCATAAAAAGTGGTTTTATTTAGTAAAAGTGTAAAAAAAAAAAAAAGTACACATATCTGGTATTGCCGCGACCGTAATGACTCCATTAATAAAGTTAATATGTCATTTAAACCGCAAGGTGAACACCGTAAAAAAAAAACGCAAAAAACCATGGCGAAATTGCAATTTTTTTCCATTGCCCCCCAAAAAAGTCATAATAAAAATGAATCAATAAGTCCCATGCACCCCAAAACAGTACCATTCAAAACTACGTCTTGTCCCGCAGAAAACAAGCCCAAAAAATCACTACATTGATGGAAAAATAAAAAAGTTACGGCTCTTGCAAAGCGATGATGCAAAAACAAATAATTTTAGTTCAAAAGTGTTATTATTGTGCAAAAGTCGTAAAACATAAAAAAACCTCTACATATGTGGTATCGCCGTAATCGTACCGACCCATAGAATAAAGATAACATGTTACTTACGTCGCACAGTGAACGGCGTCAATTTAAAAACGCATAGAACAATGGAGGAATTTCAGGTTTTTGTTATAATCCCCCCCAAAAAGGTTAATAAAAGTTAATATAAAAATTATATGTACCCAAAAATGGTGCTATTAAAAAGCACAACTAATCCCGCAAAAAACAAGTCCTCATACAGCTATGTAGACGAAAAAATATAAACGTTATAGCTCTTTGAATGTGACTATAGAAAAACGAATAAAATAGCTTGGTCATTAAGGCCTAAAATGGGCTGGTCACTAAGGGGTTAAAGAAGCTTTATATAAGTGCTGATCGACATGCAATTTTCGGCGATCGCCGCTCATTATGGGCACATATCTGCACGTGTAAACCAGCCTTACGGAGCATTTTAGACTATTATGACACTACTGTATGTATTCAGAGATGTCTAGTACCAAACTAACTTACTCATATATAGAGTGTTTCTAACATATCTCATGTCTGATTTATGATCTATTTTTGTTTTTGTATTTCATTCAGGTTCCCATAAGAGTCGCTTGTGTGAAATATGTATAAACTATGCATATAAAATATTTGAAATGGCAATAAGGCATATGCTTATTTCATTTTAATGTATTAATTACATACTACTTTTATCTTAAGGCATCTGCCTTGTCAGCTAAATCCTGTGATCCGAAGTCTCCATTCCCTAAACACCCTGATGTTGCAAGTTGTTGTGTTCATAAGGGTCTTGAAAGAAAACTGTGTTTGGCTGACTTAAAACAACCTCCAAAAGAATTTCCATCATATGTGGAACAGTCTAATGAAGACGTGTGTGATTCCTTTAAATCTGATGCACAAACATTTTCCATGAGGCAAGTCAAAATACATAATGACTTTTATATCTTATAAAATATGGTGTATAAGTACAATAAACTTGGAAAAAATGGGGAATATCCTCCAGCTCACCTTGTCACAGGTATGGTATAGGTAGTCAGCGCACGGATCCTCGTGTCGGCACACGCAAGGGAAACAGCAGAAAAAGGGAGTTGGAACCAGTGCTGAGAGTAGAAAATCTGTTAAAAACGGGAATCTTCTTCCAAGTTTTAATGTTACTTTGTTAAAAAACAAAACAATGGACTGTGAAAAAATATAGTGGTGACGGGCAGGTAATGTCCGAGGTACAGAGAGTGATGAGGAGATAGGCGGTAGCCTACGCGTTTCAGACCCCTGCTGGGTCCTTAGTCATGGCTTATGATTTGTCTGACTGTGCAGTCTAGACCTTTTGTAGCTGTAGCCAGTCCGACTAGCACCAGTACTTCCATTGGGCCAACTGGGAATACATTGAATGATCTATATTTTATCACAGTGACTGATACTTATCTAATCATCATGCTCTCAGTCAAACTTTCTGCATGAATATATTGCGTATCATAAAATTAAATTTTGAAAAGTTTTACATTTTTAGTTTCTCTCTATAAAACCTGTCCAGTTAAACCTGAATTATTTGTTAGATGATGATAATTTACATAGAGTTTGATATTATATTATGAGAAATATGGCTTGGAAATCTTAGGAAATTGATAAATGTTTTGGGAGGAAGGTCTGAAAGAGAAATAATAGAACCATAAAAAGGAAAAAAAAAACATTGGGAAAAAGTGGGGAGAGATGTGTGTACTGGTAATAATGTACCTAAGAAAGAAGAACAAACCCTAATTGTCAGGCCGGCGTCAGCACCCAGCAAAGTTGGGCAAATGCCGGGCCCCGCTGAACCAGGGCTCAGAGCAGCTGACTTTCTTATATTTCGATTCTGTGTAGTTTATCTGTCATAGGAGAGTAGGAGAGACAACACAGTATATTGCTGTATTCTTTCATCCTATGTAGATTCTCCTACACAATACATTAGTTTATCCTTCGAGTTGCTTCGAGGATGCCCCTGTATATTTAATATATTTTCAGCCATTACTTGTAAGGTGTCTGTCCAGGGTATCAAACTCTGGATCTTCTCTATGGGAGGCAAAAACACTGAGGGTATGTTCACACGCAGTGGCGGATTAAGCAAACCATGGGCCCTGGGCTGTTCCTCAAGCTTGGGCCCCCTTGTCCACCACCGCCCTGCCACGTCATGTCTATATTAAACACCACCTTTCTGTGTGAGCATTGACAAATGAGTGCTACGATTCCCCATGTCAAAGGGCTGTGTCCCTACATATTGACAGTCTCCAACCATCGCTGACAGTATCACACTGTGTAGGGACACATCCTCCTGACAAGGGGAATGGTAACACGCATGTGTCTATTAGTCCTGGGTACACAAAGACTTTATGTGAAATACAAGGATTTCCGATAACTGACATGTCAGGAGAGGTGACAGATCTATAAATGCAATGACTCACAGGTGATGTCTTCACTGATGGGTCGTTCTCTTTTCTTCTCCATCTGACACAGACCGTTATGGCGACTTCTCCTGATGACTGCAGAGTTTCCTGATGAGAAATCTTTTCCCCTTGATTCTGTAGCAATTTTCAGCATCTATAGCAACATAAAAATTCAGACATAAACACCATAAATTGTCTTATACCCCAGACCCCTAAGCAAATTAAGACCCAGGCCCATACATTAACTCAAACCAATAAATTCAGTCCCCAAGAGGTAACTAAACTTTTAAAAAACATTTGGCGTGTCATAGTGAGAGTGATATGTCAGAAGTTTTGATCGATGGGGGTTCCAGCATTGAGACCACCACCGATCACTAAAACAAAGCAGCAGGAATGCTCGGGTGAGCGCTGTTCCACTTCATTTCTGATTGTCTTTCCTCGGCGCGGTGTACGGACTCATAGACTTTCTGTTGTGCCCATACACCGCATGCTCGGATATCAGAGGAAAGACGATCAGAAACAAAGTGGCTCCTCACTCACCTGAGCGCTTCTGCCACTTTGTTTCAGCGATTGATGGGGTCTCAGTGCCGGGACCCCCACCGATTAGAACATTTGACATGTCACTATGACATGTAATTTTTTTTTAAAAGTTTCGTTAGTTACCCTTTAAGCAGTCAGACACCCCTCCCCAGTGCATCTGACTGACTGCTGAGTGCCCTATGGGAGGGTCTAAGCGTCTGACACTTAGGGCGGATTTACACGAGCGTGTGCGTTTTGCGCACGCAAAAAATGCGGCGTTTTGCACGCGCAAAAGACACTTAACAGCTCCGTGTGTCATCACCATATGATGACGTGGTGCTTTTCTGTTTGCAATCATAGTTTTACTGCTGTTGAGCAAATCACGCACGTCCCACGGAGGTGCCTCCGTGTGGCATGCGTGATTTTCACGCACCCGTTGACTTCAATGGGTGCGTGATGCACAAAAAACGCAGAAATATAGGACATGTCGTGAGTTTTACGCAGCGGACACACGCTGCGCAAAAATCACTGACGGTCTGCACTGCCCCATAGACTTACATAGGTCCGTACGACACGCGTAAAAAGCACGCACGTTGCACGGACGTATTACACGTTCGTGTAAATCCGCCCTTATGGCTCTGGGGGGAAGGAGTTATTCCCCTATAGAACCCTCAACAGTCAATCAAACACTCTGACCCCCCCCCCCCCTGCAGTATAATAACTACTGAGGGCTCTATGGGGGAGATTATATTGCTTGGGGGGTTCTGAGCATCTGACTTACTGCAGAGGGCTCTATGGGTGGGAAATTATTTCACACACAAAAAATGTGAGATTAAACACCCTATATACAATTCACACTAACACCACACACTATATATTCAAACTACACACACTACACGCACACACACACTATATAGACTTACATTATAGACACTATAAACAAAGCACACACTATATAGACTATATACACAGCACACACTATATACACAGCACACACTATATACACTATATACACAGCACACACTATATACACAGCACACACTATATACACAGCACACACTATATAGACTATATACACAGCATACACTATATACACAGCACACACTATATAGACTATATACACAGCACACACTATATACACAGCACACACTATATAAACAGCACACACTATATACACAGCACACACTATATACACAGCACACACTATATACACAGCACACACTATATAGACTTACATTATGACACACACACACACACACACACTTACCACAGTCTCTTCCTCTGCGGTGCTTGTCTCTGGCAGCCTCCAGGACCTTAATCATGTGACTGTGACGTCACCACAGGTCCTTCACCCTCTAGTTTCAGTTTTGCCGTTATCAGGCAGCTGCTGGAGGTTTAAACAGGAGGGACAGTGCACAGCAGCACAGAGGAGCAGACTGTCAGGGAGACTCCAGCATCTGCCAATCACAATCTCTGACAGTCTGCTCTCTACAGCTGATGTGCTGTGCCCCTGTTCCCTGGCCGCAAATTACTCCCCCTGCACATCCCCCCTCCTCTTCATCAGCAGCACGTGGGACCGATGACCGCTAGAATGCGGCCGGCAGCAGCCCTGGACAGTTTTTTTTTCACTTGTGTGCGGTTTGGGCAGCTATGGGCCCCCGTGCAGCCTTGGGCCCCGTGCGGCCGCCCGAAACGCCCATATGAGGATCCGCCATTGTTCACACGTACACGTCCGTTACGGATGAAATCACGGAGCTGTTTTCAGGAGAACACAGCTCCGCAATTTCAGACGTAATGGCAAGTGCAGGCGCTTTTCGCTGCGTCCATTACGGACGTAATTGGAGCTGTTTTTCCATTGTGTCAATGGAAAACGGCTCCAATTACGTCCCAAGAAGTGACAGGCACTTCTTTGACGCGGGCGTCTTTTTTACGTGCCGTCTTTTGACAGCGGCGCGTAAAAAAAATGACCGTTGGCACAGAACATCGTAAAACCCATTCAAATGAATGGGCAGATGTTTACCGACGCTTTGGAGCCGTATTTTCGGACATAATTCGAGGCTAAAACGCCCGAATTACGACCGTAAATAGGGTGTGTGAACCCAGCCTAATAGTGAACCGCAGTCAATACAGTTAGAGGAATTTCTCTGAAAATCCTCAATACTATTATTCTTCACAGGCATAATCTAATGGTATATACAGATATATAGATCTGCCAGTACATTACAGGTGAAAAAAAGATGAAATAGGTAAGTGTCACTTAATGGCACTAAAAACAATGTGAATTTTATTAAATAAACATTCCAAAATAGTAAACAAAATAGACATAATTGGTATCCTCATAACCATAAAACCTGGACAATACAGTTTTTACATTAGTTATGGTGATCGGTAAATGGTGTAAAAAAATACGTCAGGAATTAAAAAAAAATCTGCATTACCCCCATAATAAAATGTAATATAAATGATATGCTTACTTATGTGTTTTTTTTTTTTTACGTTGACGTAAAAATTTAAATGTTCTAGCTGTTGTATTGTGGGAAGGTAAAACATAATACTTCTGGCTAGCTAAACAAATACAGCACTCACATTTTCAGTTGTTAAAGGGCTAAATGAGTTGCCTTTCCTCCTCTTAGGGTATGTTCACATTCAGCATTTCCACCAGGTTTTTCAGGCGTTCTTTGGTAAAGATGACAGGAAAATACATCGAAAGCACATCAATAGCAACACTAGTGCTATGGATGCTGCAATGAAGCATCTGTGTCGAGGACATGACATGAACTAGGCCCAAAGGCATGAGAGGCAGAAGCAATTAAGATATGCATGCCCAGAATTCATGAACTCTGACTGGAAAAATAAAATTAGTTTGAGAGTGAATCCCAGACCAGAAGGCATTGATCATTTAATGATAAGCAAGGGTTCAAGTGAGGTTTACACAGCTTTCCTGCTGCACAGTCAGTCTTCTCAGGCACCCATCCTCTAAGTCACCTTTACTTTTGAATATTAACCATGTTACTGAATGTTCTGTACAGCAGTGATCCCCAACCACAGGGCGGCGGTCAAATACCGGGCCGTGAATCATTTCGTACTGGGCCGCGGTATCTGGTATCCGTTCCAGTGGCCGTAGGGAATTCCGGCCGAAAAACCGCACCAAATTCTGGTGCCGTTTTTTGCCTGGAATGTCTGCTGCGGAAAAATGCTGAGCATTCAGCCGGCCTGCTATCAGGCCGGCCTCTTGGGGGGACGTCTGTGATTGGCTGCAGCAGCGGTCACATGGGATAAATCCTCATCCCAGGAGGCCGGCCTGGAGGAAGAAACAGACTTCTGAGTAATTATAGGATTTATTTTTTTCCTGTGATTCCACCGCAATAAACTCAACAACTGCTATTTGTTGTGGGATTTACTTCCCATTGAACTCAATGGGGAAAACCCGCAAATAAGCAACATTTACGCAAATACAATTGACATGTTGCGGAATAAAACTCTGCACCGCAGGTCAATTTCTGAGAGGTTTTTCCGCTCACTATTTACGCAGCGTGTGGTTGAGATTTGTTCTATCTCATCCACTTTGCTGCTGCTGCATTATGCTGCGGATTTTCCGCAGCAAATTCCGTTGCGTAAAATCCACAGTATTTACGCAACGTCTGAACTGACCCTAAACCCCCGAAATCCCGCGTCCCCCTCACCCTGCCGGCCCGTGGAAAAATTGTCTTGGTTAAAAAAAGGTTGGGGACCGCTGCTGTACAGTATATTGCAAATTTTTCTAGTATTGTGAAAAAAAATTATTCCTCAAGGAAATATCTTATATAATTCTGCTTTCCGTCCAGATTTTTATATGAATATTCCAGTAATTATGCACAAACTCCATTTCCTGCTATCATCAATTCCACAGAAAATTACTTGAGCATGATAAAGGAATGCTGCACATCTGACAAGTCTACATCATGTTTTCTAAGAAAAGTGAGTGTCTTGCTTTACTGAAAATTTAGTTTTTCAATATTTCAATGATTATTATTGAAAGTTTTATACGTAAAGCAGACAACATAAGTAAAATAAAGGTCTCATTAGGAGCAATAGTGGTAATGTTAATGGTCCAAATTGTATTTAAAACTATATAGAACACATTGAATTAGCGCCTGCTGGACAACCATCAGGTGGCATTTATTTCATAAAAAAGAATTTGCATCTATAAAACTAAGAACATAAGAATCACAAATAAGGGTATGTTCACACGGCTTATTTTCAGGCTGATTTTGGAGCGTAAACGCCTCCTTTTTCTCTCCAAAGTGGACTTGAAATAAGCCTGCAAACAGTTTTCCATAGATTTAAATGGGAAATACACTGTACAGGGTGGGCCATTTATATGGATACACCTAAATAAAATGGGAATGGTTGGTGATATTAACTTCCTATTTGTGGCACATTAGTATATGGGAGGGGGGAAACTTTTCAAGCTGGGTTTTGACCATGGCGGCCATTTTGAAGTGTTTTTTCAATGGGAAGAAGGTCATGTGACAGATCAAACTTATCGAGAATTTCACAAGAAAAACAATGGTGTGCTTGGTTTTAACATTACTTTATTCTTTCATGAGTTATTTACAAGTTTCTTACCACTTATAAAATGTGTTCAAAGTGCTGCCCATTGTGTTGGATTGTCAATGCAACCCTCTTCTCCCACTCTTCACACACTGATAGCAACACCGCAGAAGAAATGCTAGCACAGGCTTCCAGTATCCGTAGTTTCAGTTGCTGCACATCTCGTATCTTCACAGCATAGACAATTGCCTTCAAATGACCCGAAATATAAAAGTCTAAGGGGGTCAGATCGGGAGGCATTTCTTCTGCGGACTGGCACTAGATACCATTGTCAAAGTACCTTATATGAAAACTCTAACATCAATGTATTTATAGAGCTATGTGTAAGGCATTCGGAAATCTGGAAATAGTTATATATCTCAAAACATTGGTCCTATATTCCATCCATTGATAGATTCTAGAAAAATATATTGAAAAGTTTTATATTTTTATATTTTAGGAGCAGGGACCTTTTATTTATGTTTATCCATGAATAAAAGTATGTATTTCCTTATTAATTCAAGTTGCATCAAGCATACAGTATAGTAGTGAAAGGCACTAAAAAGGGGAATTGTAAAGGCAGGGCCATGGTCAGGGTAAACCCTTAGAAATGTAGACGAATATAGTAGTGCTGAAAGTTGCTGTGAAGTGTTCGGTTGTTTTGGGGACATGTATAGCAGCCAACGCATAGGAGATTTTACAGTACTGTTAGTTAAAAGCTTTCTATTGGCATTGGAACCAAAGCTGGTCACATGGATATGAAGCCTGGGAATACTCTTCAAATGTACAGTATAAAGGTTAAGCATCTCTCTTAACTTCCTTGATACCTCTTTCATGATATTGTCAGGAGCACGAGTCAATATAGAAATATATGAGGTATGATTCCTCCACCCCCCCCCCCCCCCAACGAAACACGTTCATAATTAGATAGATTTCAATTGTAATTTTACCTGCCCTCTTGGTTTTTTTTTTTAGAGACTCCAAAGGCAGCCATTGCATTTACTTACTGTGATGTCCAACAGGCTATGTTCTCGCTTTGCCAGTTATGGTCAGGACAATTTGAAATTCAGGTACATAAATAATTATGAACAAATATCTATCTATCTATGTTCACACTTGCCCTATTTTTTTCCCCATCAGATTTCTGTTGTTCTTTGATGGGCAGAATAGTACTACATTGTGCACTATTCTATCTAGTATAAAAAAAAAAAAGCAAACGAGGTGGACCTGTTATAAGTCAATGGGATCCATCAGATGTCAAAATGTTTTTAGCCCAACGACTGTACTCTATATAGGAATATAAATATATGTTTTTTATGTCCTCTTTTATTCTCAAAATACTTAAAGGCTATGTACACCTTTAAAAACGTTGGTTTTTTTTTTAAATAAAAATGTCTATCAGCGTGATTAGTGCAACTTTTTAAATACATTTTATTAAAAATTATTTTAACTTTTTGAGATACAGCTGCTCTGTACCATGTAAACAGAACAGGTGTATCTAGCGCTGAAACATGTATCTGTCAGGTCAGCGGCACTGACAGGTTCAGTGACAGTGGGTCCTGCGTGTCTCTGACATGTAGGACCGAGCTGTTATCGATCACATCTAAGTTCATAACTTATAAGTGATCGATAACATGTGGTTCTTGCATGTCAGAGACACGCAGGACCCGTGAACATTGAACCCGTCAGCGGGGCAGTATTTACTACTATCACTGGGGGTGCAGTGCCTAGGGCTACTCCTTATGGGGGGTGGCGCAAAATGAGTAATACAATATTTATTTTAAAGTTATTTTTTTTACAGCCCCTTCCCTTGCTTCCCGCCGGACTGACAGGTAAAAAGGGGGCAGGGGGAGGGGGTTCACATACGGGCCGCACAACAGAGAGGAAAAATGTTCCATCCTCCCCTCTGCTGTGCAAAGTGAGCGCTAATTGGTGTAGCAGCAGGCGCCTCTGTCTGCTCCACCAATCAGTACAGTCTGTCCTGCACACAGACTGAGCTCCTCCCTCCTCTGCTGCTGCCACAATGATAACTCTTCCTCGGACCTCCGGAGTCTGGTTAGAGCCGCAGCTGTAGTGTAATCCATGTTAGTTTATGTTCTGTGTGAGGGAAGAGGGACCTATAAATTATATCTATGAGAGGATGGGGCTTCTGTATAGATTGATTTTGTGGGGAGGGGACATTGCTCTGACTGCATGTATACCATAACCCTTAGATAACACAGCTAGGGATAGCCTAATAGTAAATTGACACAGGACAACATGAATGTTCCTTTAATGTGGGTTGACTCGGGGTCGGCCACAGCTTTTATTATAAATATAACAAATATAATTTAACATTTTTTAAGGTAAACACCCGTATGCCGCCTACCGACATAGGTGGGCATGTAGGTAATTCACCTTACCAAACCGCCAGCTGCGACAAAACAACATTTCACCCATGAACAGAACATAAATGAATAAACACAAGAAAAGTGAAAAATACCACCCAATACAATTGTAGAAAAACCCCCGCTCTGAAGGCAGTGCCATCTGCCACTTTGAAGTATTGCTAACCGCAAGGCAAACCAGCTATCCTGCACCTACGAATGCCGGTGCTGGTACAAATTATTATTATTCTTTTTTTTTAAATGTATTAATTGATTTATTATTATTTTTTTTTATTTTATTTTTATATAACACCGAACATTAATTTTTAAAAGGGGGCGGGAGGGAGGGAGATTGCAATGTAACGGCCAAAAGAGGCAGAGACCCGGAAGACAGCTCCTTAAATCCACTAGGAAGGAGGGAGAAAGGAGAAGGACCATAACCCCTCCCCCAGGATGGAAGGGGCTAAGAGCAGCAGACAGAGGTAAGAAACTTATTAACCCCTACCCTTGCTGGGCATACAACAAATAACTGAATCCCTAGCTGGGGCCCTATTAGTTTTTCACCCACGATACCTGCAGTCAAAGACCCAGTGGTTAGACATCATAGCTAGGGATAGCCTAATAGTAAATTGACACAGGACAACATGAACGTTCCTTTAATGTGGGTTGACGCGGGGTCGGCCACAGCTTTTATTATAAATATAACAAATATAATTTAACATTTTTTAAGGTAAACACCCATATGCCGGCCTACCGACATAGGTGGGCATGTAGGTAATTCACCTTACCAAACCGCCACAAGGAGGGTGTGTAATCACCCTACACGTACCTCCGACCCACCACGACCCCCAGCCAAGAGAAAGAGAGCCTGCTCAATCCCGTCCTGCAGGCCGAAATATATCCAGGCCAATATCATTCAGATGAACTCCATCCGCCATTAACAGGCCTCTGTTGTCGCCCTCCAATTCCCGGTGCCTGATCACTACACCTCCTCTGCCCCTCACGAAACAAGATATCCGAGTATTGAGAAGTCTCCGGCCCCTCTCAATAGCGTTACCATCTCTTGCACCATGCCACACCAACCTGGGGATTACCTCTGACCATACCAATACTAGCTCCGGAAAAATGAAGCGAACTGCTCGAGGTCAGACTGTATTAACGACATCAACTCCCCAAGACGCACTGAGCACAGATCGTTTCCCCCGATGTGCAACACCAACACAGTCGGCACCAACCGGTGCCGGCTAATATGCACCACTTCCAGCAAGGCTTGTAACCACTTCAGCCCCCTCAGGCCTCTCCAAAAGATCTCAGCAAACCCCAGCGATTGTCCCCCGGGCCGTATGGCTGCTCTCCGCTCAGCCCAGAAAACGTAGGAATGGCCCAGAATCCATACCGATGGTCAGTAACCTACAAGAAAAGAAAATTAATGCAGCAACAAATCCGGGCGAACGTACCCTGCAAAGCAATCGGAGCGCCAGCGCCCTATCTGACGCACTTCCGTATCCGCCAAGCCCAATTTGCTGGCGGTCGTAGCCGCACCAATGCGAAATTAGTGGGTGCCAAAATCACCAGGGGGGGGAGCCCGCAGCAGACAGGGCCTTCTTAAACACCGCAGAGAAGTGAAACTTGGTGAGGGGGCTGCCGTCGATATGTGCAAAACAAAACTGCGAGCCAGACTTACGCATGCTTAAATAGGAAGCTGCCAGCGCGACCGGGCAACCCGCCCCCCCTATCGCCCACAATGACACCCAGCAGCCCCTGCCGAACACGTCTGTTTTGGACCGACGGATCCGGAAACGCAGGCTAGATGAAGACAAACTAACGTCTTCAAATAAAAGGCCGCCCACCCGGGAAGCACTGGGCGGGACTCATTCCGATATTCGCAAAGCGTCAAAAAAGGAAAAAGAAAACGCTGCAGACAACAGGGCCTATTCGAACATAGATGCCACATACCCGGCAAACAATGCAACAGTTTCAACAAAATAGAAAAAGAAATAGGGCGCCTAGATTCCCTACGCACAGCTGACTTCTTCCACCCCTTAATGGCCTGCAGGATAAAAAAAGATTTTGTGACATCTGGCCACCCATGGAGCTTAAAGAAAAATGACAAACCCAGTAGGCGGTGCTGTGCAACTAACCCTGACACACCGCGTTCCGACAAACCAGACAAATACTCCATCACATAAGACAAGCGAGGAGCTTCAGGAGGCCCAACGATACTTTTGCCCAACATATTTAACCACTCATTCCACGCATTACCGTAGACCGACCATGTCGATGGGGCGAGTGATGCCCGTACGAACAGCACTAACTGTGATCCAGCAGTCTCCATAGCCCAGCCGGGCACTCCGTCCCCTCCATGTCTGCCTGCGGGCAGAGCGAACAAAATGGCTGAACATTAAACCGAGAAAGAGCATCAGCAATTTTATTATCAACACCTGGAACATGGCGAGCCCTGAAGTGGATGTTATGCTGCAAACACCTCAGCACCAACCGGCGCAGAAGTATCACCACAGTGAGGGAAGCAGAGGTCAAGTGGTTCACAGCATGCACCACTCTCTCATTGTCTGACCAAAACAACACAGATGAGTTAGCCATAGCCCCACCCCACCGTTCAACTGCTACAATTAATGGAAACATCTCCAAGAGTGTCAGGTTACCACACCAGCCCATCACGCCGACAATGCGAAAACCAACATGGCTTGTAATTTGTCAATTTTGTCAGCCGGCAAACGAAAACCATATGTAAGGAGTCAATCTCAATCCCTAAAACGAAATCACAGTAACGGGACCTTCAGTTTTCTCCAGGGAAAGTGTAACGCCGAAACGACTAGCCAAAAACTGGAAGGAACTGAGTAAAAATTGGCAACGCGGTGACGCTGGGGGACCAACAAAGAAAAATCATCCAAATAGTGCGTAACGGACGCAGCTCCGGTGTGCTCCCGAAGAACCCATTCAAGAAATGAACTAAACACCTCAAAATAAAAACATGAAATGGAACAACCCATAAGGCACATGTCGTAGTAATATTGGCTTTTTTTTTTTTCTTTAACGTGTCCTCCAACTGGAACCCCAATAAATTAAAGCAATTTGCATGAACCGGCAACAGCCGAAACGCCGATTCGATGTCAGATTTAGACATGAGGGCCCCCCGCCTGGAACTACAAACTAATTCTACTGCCCTATCAAATGAAACATAAGATACCACCGAAATATCCCTGCTAATACCATCGTTAACAGAACTACCCTTGGGGTATGCCAAGTGATGAATTAAACTAAACTTTCCCGCTTCCTTTTTAGGAACCACACCGAGAGGCGAAACACGGAGATTAGGAAAAGGCAAAGCGGGAAACGGACCGACCATGCGCCCAAACTAACTTCCTTAACAACCTGACAACGGTTGGAAATTCACTAGCTGACTTCAAATTGCGTGAAAAAGTTGGAACGGGGCTATAAACAAACGGTATGAAAAAACCAAACATGAAACCAGTTCTAAGTAGGGCGGCTTCCCCCATCCTGGGGTACTGATCTAGCCACTGCCACATCGCGCTGACGCGTACTGGGGTCCTCGACTCTATCAAAGTTCTGCGGCTTAGCAGGAGGGGGGGCTCGACGTGAGCAACGCACGGCGGCATGACCACCCCTGCAGTTGGAGCATACATGCTTGAATTTGCAAGATCCGTAAAACTTGCAATGCCCTTCATTGAAGAGCCAGCAAGATCCGGATCGGCGCAATGCAGGGCCCCCAACCCCGGGAGAGGAACCTGAAAAGGACCCGGAGGAGGGGGCAGCGGGCTGAAAGGGACGCTGCGACATCACCATACGCAACCACATGTCCGTTGCTTTCGTGTCTCAACCTACCTCAGGACGCTGCACCATTCTACGCCTAAATTCCTCATCATAACGCCACCATGCGGCTCCCCCGTGGGTCTTATAAGCGCTGAAAATTGTGTCCAAGTACACAAACAACTGGAACGACTTCTCAGGGAAATCCTGCGAAACCACACATCCTAACACTGCAAACGCCTGCAACCAGTTATTAAAGGTACGCGCTACTTTCGGTTTAGACTGCACCCCCCTCAAAACGCCGCTCCTTATCGATAGTCACCGAATCCACTGACACCAAGGACCAAATATCCACATAATCGTTTCTACATATTTTTTCCCTGGTGTCATCAGACAAGTGAGACCCGAGGGGTGCAATACCACAAAAATATGTATCCCTAAACGCAGGCAGCACCGGAGTAGACGTAGATGTGGAAGCCTCAACCAAAGACTTTGCCGGCGCTGGAACAGGCACACAATCGACCTGTGGCCCGGTACTGCCCGCCAATAAAGATTGTAAAACAGACAGTAAATCAACATTTGAAACATTATTCGTACGCCATGCCCGTAGGCAGTCATACTCAACGGGTCCAGAAGCAGAGGCAGTAGGTAGCGGTGGTGGTTGAAGCACAGGTGCCTCAGGCAAAACCGGCAATACAGCAGAGGCAGTTGGTATCACCGAGCGTAAAGGTTCCTCGGGCGTCCGAGCCCTACTCGTTGAGGCGTGGCCACATTCAGAGGTGCCACGGTTACGAGAATTGCGACGTGCTCGTTTAGAGGAGATGTCCGATGAGCTATTGGAAGATGAAGTCGCCCTACGCCTGGAGTAGCGGCGACGAGAGCGACGCGAACCGTGACAAGCGATGGCGCCGCGACCTGGAACGGTACCGAGTCAAACCCTCGCGGGAATGGGACGACCAAGAATCAGAGCGGCAGAGGTCACATAAACACTGGCACGTCAGCGATGGTGGATGCCAGGGTAGAAACAGCAGGAGGAACCTGCTCAGCAGGAAATAAATCCTCCCCACTATCGCAGAGAGAGAACACAGGCTCATCGTCTAGGGGAGGTGGGGACAAATCATGCCTTGTGTCCCCTGCCACCTCCTGGGGAACAGTCACACTGCCACCTGCAGCCGCAGGTACAGTAGGAATCACTGGTCTGTGGGAAGGGGGGCACCCCTGGGTACATCCGCCAAGCCTGCTGTATTGGTAGCCAGGCTTGCGGTGACACGAGTCATTTGAACTGTCCCCATGCGGGGCCGAGCCCTACCCATTCCTTTAGGAGCTGACAGGCCAGGAGAGGGGGGAACATAATCCCCCATCACAGCCTCTGAGCTGAAGTCTCTTGTTCCCTGCACAGACAGTGGGGGAGGGGCGGATGCCGACTGATAAGGAAAGTCTACAGGCACCTCATGGCTTTGCACCATGCAGCGCTGACTCACTGTTACAGATGGGGACAGCCTCGTCGGTGGGCGAGAACGGCGAGCAGACCGCCGCACAGGATGCACAGCAGAAGCCAGAGGAGAAGAAGAAGCTGGGTGGCAGGTCTCATCCAGCAGAGACTGCAGCCAGCCTGGACCCTCTTGGAGCAGGCGACGACGAATTGAATCCTCCATGCTGCTCTCTTGCCGGTCAGTACTCTCACAAGATGTGCAGGAGATTGCAATGTAACGGCCAAAAGAGGCAGAGACCCGGAAGACAGCTCCTTAAATCCACTAGGAAGGAGCGAGAAAGGAGAAGGACCATAACCCCTCCCCCAGGATGGAGGGGGCTAAGAGCAGCAGCCAGAGGTAAGAAACTTATTAACCCCTACCCTTGCTGGGCATACAACAAATAGCTGAATCCCTAGCTGGGGCCCTATTAGTTTTTCACCCACGTTACCTGCAGTCAAAGACCCAGCGGTTAGATACCTATGGGTCTACTAAAATGTTATAGGAGTGTGGGGGATTCTTTATAAATCTATTTTGTTGTAGAGGGATATTTCTGTATAGTTTATTTTGTGGTGTAAGAGCTTATGTGAAGGATGGAGTGGACAGAAGTTAATGTTTATAATAATTTTCTTTCTTTAATAAAATATAGACTATAGAGTTGTGTACATAATTGTGATGAAGCAATAGTAATAGGATTAGATAAGTATACGTGGCAAGATGGCCCCTGAACAGGGACTACGCACTAATAAAATAACAAGTCACTTCCTGGTATGAACAAACTATGAAGACATATCTAAAGGACCAGATAAGGGTGAACCTATCCAAGGATGACACAAAGTAACAAGAGGCTTACAGTGATACGTGCTTTTATAAAAGTGTGATAACATGTACCCACCCCCAGGAGAAAGGGGATATATAGAACAAATGTGTGTAATAAATAAATCAGTGACGCCTGATGCTGAGTGAGGAGCTTTGTACCAGACTCTGTGTGGTGTGATTCCTTTCGTACGAACTCAGCGTATTATCCCTGCCGGTTGAGACTGATTAGTACCCGAACACTTATTATAAATTATATGTGGGGGAGGGGAACTTTTGTGGGGGAGAGCAATTTGATTATATGGGTAGGAAAACACAGGGCAGATACACTGCGTAAAACCACACAGAGTATCCGCCCTGGGAACTGCAGGGAATTCCACCTGAAAAACTATAATTTTAACTTTATAACTATAATAACTGAAAAATATATTTTGGTGCAGTTTTTCGGGCAGTATGTCCGCTGCGGAAAGACTGCAGAAATAATACTTACTCCAGCCATAGTCATAGCGACCTGTTTTCTGTTCTGGGCACAGCCTGGACTGTGTAGTACATGTGCCCGCTGCAGCCTTTCATTGGCTGCAACAGTCACATGGGATGAATCATCATCCCAGGAGGCCGGACTGCACTCAGAACAGAATACCCGTCGCTATGACTATGGCCGGGAGTAAGTATAAGCTTGTTTTTTTTTCTCATTTGAGATTTTTGTGGCGGAATCGCATTTCTGCCGCTACACATAGCTATTATTTTTGCTGGATGCCACAAATAAAAGAAAGAATTTAAGCAAAATGGGTAAGTGCCGCAATTTCATCTGTCTCATTACATGTCAACACATAGCTATGTGTTGCAGGTTTTACCTCCCATTGGATTCAATGGGTAAATCCCACAATACAAGAGAAGCAATTCCACAGCATAAATTGACATGCTGCAGATTAAAAAAAATGCACTGCAGGTCATGTTGTGAACGGTTTCTGTGTAGGGATAAGATATGTTCACATATCATCCATTTTGCTACTACTGTATTATGCTGCGGATTTTATGCTGTGTGTATTCCTATCCTAATGCAGAGTACACACGGGTCGGATACACTACGTAAAAGCACGCAGCGTATACGCCCTGTCCACCGCAGGGAATTCCGAGTGAAAACCACCACCAAACTGTGGTGCAGTTTTTCCCCCAGAATGTCCGCTGTGGAAAACTGCAGCACTTACCTGGCCTGCTAGCAGGCCGGCCTCCTGTCATGACGTTTTATCCCATGTCACATGAAATGAAACGTCATCCCAGGAGGCCGGCCTGGTGGAAGAAACACAGATTCTTGGGTAAGTATAAGATTATATATTTTTCTGTGTTGCATTTTTTGTGGCAGAATTGTTGCGAACCCGCCACAAAAAAACTCAACAACTGCTATTTGTTGTGGGATTTACCTCCCTATTGAATTCAATGGGGAAAACCCGGAACAAATAAGCACTGTTTAAACAAATACAATAGACATGCTGCGGAATAAAATTCCACACTGCAGGTCAATTTCTGAGCGTTTTTTCCTCTCAGTATTTACGCAGCACGTGGATGAGATTTGTTTTATCTCATACACTTTGCTGCTACTGTATATGCTGCGGATTTTCCTCAACGAATTCCGTTGTGGAAAATCCACAATATTTACACAACGTGTAAACGGACCCTAAGAGTATATTCACGTGTTGCAGCCATATTGCAGTTTTTGCTGCACTTAATTTTGTGAAATTTGCAGCAAAATATGATGGCAACTTGTGAATTCATCCTAATTAAAATGTGTGGCGCAGCAGGGCTTAGTTATAGCTTGTTTGTGTGGGGGAGGTAATTTTGGCATTAGGACGACATGCGCATCAATTTTAATGTTTTCCTATAAGACATTTTGAAATGTTCGCAAGGTTGCGCACAACTTTTCTGTTCTCATAGTGTTATCTAGTCACTGTATGATGGTATTATTCAGTCACTATGTGGAGGTATTATTCAGTCAGTGTATGGTGGTATTATTCAGTCCCTGTATGGTGGTATTATTCAGTCACTGTATGGTGGTATTATCTAGTCACTGTATGGTGGTATTATTCAGTCAGTGTATGGTTGTATTATTCAGTCACTACATGGTGGTGTTATTCAGTCGATGTATGGTGGTGTTATTCAGTCACTGTATGGCGGTGTTATTCAGTCACTGTATGGCGGTATTATTCAGTTACTGTATGGTGGTGTTATCAAGTCACAGTATGGCGGTGTTATTTAATTCACTTTATGGTGGTATTATTCAGTCACTGTATGGTGGTATTATTCAGTCCGTGTATGGTGGTATTATTCAGTCACTGTATGTGGTATTATTCAGTCACTGTTTGATGGTATTATTCAGTCACTGTATGGTGGTATTATTCAGTCAGTGTATGGTAGTATTATTCAGTCACTGTATGGTGGTGTTATTCAGTCAATGTATGGTGGTGTTATTCAGTTAATGTATGGTGGTGTTATTCAGTCACTGTATGGAGGTATTATTCAGTCACTGTATGGCGGTGTTATCTAGTGACAGTATGGCAGTATTATTTAATTCAATTTATGGTGGTATTATTCAGTCACTGTATGGTGGTATTATTCAGTTACTGTATGGTGCTATTATTCAGTCACTATATGGTGGTGTTATCTTGTCACAGTATGGCAGTGTTATTTAGTCACTGTATGGTGGTATTATTCAGTCACTGTATAGCAGTGTTATCTAGTCACAGTATGACGGTGTTATTTAGTCACTGCATGGCGGTGTTATCCAGTCACTGTATGGCAGTGTTATCCAGTCACTGTATGGCGGTGTTATCCAGTCACTGTAGTGCAGTGTTATTTAGTCACTGTATAGAGGTGTTATTCAGTCACTGTATGGTGGTATTATTCAGTCACTGTATGGTGGTATTATCCATTTACTGTATGGTGGTATTATTCAGTCAGTGTATGGTGGTATTATTCAGCCACTGTATGGTGATGTTATCCAGCACTTTATGGTGGAGTTATTTATTCACTGTATGGTGGTATTATTCAGTCACAGTATGGTGATGTTATCTAGTCACGGTATGGTGGTATTATCAATTCACTGTATGGTGGTATTATTCAGTCACTGTATGGTGGTATTATTCAGTCACTGTATGGTGGTGTTGTTATTCAGTCACTGTATGTTGGTGTTATTGATTCACAGTATTGTGGTGTTTTCCAGTCATTATATTGTGGTGTTATCTAGTGACAGTATGGTGGTATTATTTAGTCATAGTGGTAATATTTAGGCATTGTATTATTATAATTTGGGGGTAGGACTTATCTATGTATGCAGATTCCAGACTCTGGTACAGCATAGTGTGCCCGCTATTTCCCAGTAGAACACATGAGTTTTGGAGAACACAGTCCACACCACCTGGAACCAGGACCGGGCTGTGCGCTAGGCATCAATGCCAAGTGTAAATTTTACTATGAGCGGCATTCACATTTATCAATCGTGTCACTGACAACAATTATTTTTACATGACAATTGCAGAGCAACGATAAACAAAGGTTTTATCATTGATTTTCTCCTTTGTTATCACTGACCAAATATCATTATAATTGGTCAGAAACTAGCAAATTGTGATGATAATTGTAGGCTTAGAGCAGGGGTCGGGAACCTATGGCTCGCGAGCCAGATATGGCTCTTTTGATGGCCGTATCTGGCTCGCAGACAGGGCTCCTACCCAGTGGCGTAACTACCGCGGTAGCAGCAGTAGCGGCTGCTACGGGGCCCGGGGCTTGAGGGGGCCCGTGCCGCCAGCCGACACGCCCTCCCAAATGCCCGGTGGCGCCGCTAGCAGCCGTTATGGCTGCTACAGGGGTAGCACCGCTACTGTGGGGCCCGCGCCGCCGAGCCTTACACAGGCACTCTCATGCCTGTAGGTGTCGCTAGCACCGGAGGGGGCCCCGGTGCTAGCGGCAGCCAAATACATGTATTAGCGCTGAATGGCCGGGCATGTTCCGTGCCTGACCATCCAGTGCCTTACAATGACACTGATTGGCTAGCGGCGCGATGACATCATCGCGCCGCTTCCATGCTTGGAAGGTGCTGATTGGCGGGGCAAGTCATTCTGCCCCGCCAATCAGCGTCATTGAAGGACGCTCATTCAGCTCCTGCAGACATGCTCAGAAGAGAGCATGTCTGCATCGCCAGTGAACAGCGTGGGAACCGGAGAATGTGAGTATGTCAACTTTATATATTTTTTTCCTCAGAAAAATGTGAATGGCATTATCTATAGTGGGGGGGGGTCTATCTACAGGGGGGGGTCGTCTTTATGTGGGCTATTATATATAGGGGGTCTATATGTGGGGCAGTAGCTACAGGGGGGTCTATATGTGGGGCAGTAGCTACAGGGGGGTCTATATGTGGGGGTGTGGGCCACTATCTACAGGGGGGTCTATATGTGGGGCAGTATATGTGAGACACTATACAGGGGTGGGCTATATGTAGAGCACTATCTATAGGGGAGCTATTTTTTAGGGTACTTTCTATAGGGGTGGGCTATGTGTGGGACACTATATACAGGGGTGGGTTACCTGTGGGGCACTAGCAACAGGGTGGCTATATGTAGTGCACAGTCTACAGGGGTGGGCTATATGTGGGACAATATCTACAGAGGTGGGCTATACGTGGAGCACTAACTATAGGGGAAGCTATATGTAGGGCAGCACGGTGGCTCAGTGGTTAGCACTATTGCCTTGCAGCTCTGGAGTCCATATGTGGGCACTATCTACAGGGGCTTCTATGTAGGTCACTATCTACAGGGGGCACTATCTACAGGGGGCACTATCTACAGGGGGCACGGTGTGTGTGTGTGTGTGTGTGTGAGACAGTTATATTTAGATGTGTTGAGAATTGTAACTTTGTTTACAGGTGCAGAAATGTTTTAAAAGTGAGAAGCTGAAGACATCTAAACGGAAAACTGCAGAAGTGGGTCATGGCCGGGAGAAATCCATCATAGATGTCTGAACCGGAGGGAGAAGAAAAGAACTAGAATCTGAGACGTCACCGGTGAGTCACTTAATGTAAATGTTTATTCTGCCTCTAATCAGTAATGTAGTCACTGTATGATCTGTAGCGAGATGATGGTGGTATGTTTTTTTTTTGTGAAACCGCATCTCCCAGCATATCCTTATCATTGTTTCGGCCATGCTGGGAGCTGTAGTTTTACGCCGTACAAACCTATGCGCAGTGGCGTAAATACCGCTATAGCAGCCGTAGCGTCCCCTAGTGAAGCGGCATCTGCCTCCTCCCTTGTGTCTCCCTTGGACGTTCCAGAAACCCCTGGCTGTGCTGCTGCTTTGAATGTGAACATTATAACATGGAAATTGTTACACAGCCTCATGGTCAGCAGCAGTGAGCTGCATCAATAAAGGGGCTGTGTAATACAGTGTGTCCCACCAACCCCCCCTTCCCACTTCACCCCTGAAAATAATCCCACATAATCCATTATATAGCCCCCCCCCAAAAAAAATAAAAAAATATGGCCTTAAAAAACATCTGCCACCCATATTACACTCTTGGGGGCTTTAAATTAATCTCTTGTGGGCATAAGAAACTGATTTAAAGGACCACTATCAGGGCAAAGATCTGTCAATGGCCCTTTAAACATATTGTACGGCTCTCGCGGAATTATATTTCAAAATATGTGGCGTTTACGGCTCTCTTAGCCAAAAAGGTTCCTGACCCCTGGCTTAGAGCCTTGGGCAGCCTGAGCTGTAAATACGGCCCTGCCCGTTAGTGCAGCTGACCTGACGGATACACCTTTCAGCGCTAGATACAGCTATTCTGTATACAGGGTACAAAGCAGCTGTATCTCAAAAAGTAAAAATAATTTTTAATAAAATGTATTTACAATGTTGCACTAATCACACTGATACACATTTTTATAAAGAAAAAAAAAAAAATTCAAAGGTGTACATAGCTTTCAATAATATACTGTATGTAATTGAGTATCTTCTCCTTTTTTTCTAAATTTTTCCCAGTGCTGCCATAATGTTCAGCCAAAAGGTTCCTTCTGCTGACACTAAGGATGTGATGACAATTGCAGAGCAAGGAACGCAAGTGCTTTCTAACATCTGTGGATTCCTTACAGATAAAAACATTGAAAATGAGGTATGGCATGTATCTAGAGAGATATGCTGTATGATACACTATATTAGACTTGGTAATGCTTCATTCTATACACATGCAGAATATACATAGCGTTTGACATTTACTTGAAAGTGCTGAATATATAACAAGTGTGTATTTTAAGCACTGATAAGGTCATGTTGCTCTTTACATGTAGTATATTATGATATTTGCTGAAGTGCTTAAAGGTCATATGTGACAATTTGTTTCTGTTTATTACAAAAGCCGCAATAAGTAACCAGGAAAAAAAATGCATTACCCTATGTTACTACCTGACATTATCCTGCAGGTAACTAATGATACAAACAAAGGTAATATACACTTACTAGAGTTATAGCAAAAAGTATTTACCCCAATGTCCCCCCTTACTGCATATTTGTCATGATAATTAGATTTTGAAATTTAAAGAAAATTTAATATTAGATAAAAGTTAACAAATAATTTTTTTTACTTATAACTGTACTTGTTTAAGGAACAAAAAACTGATTAAACACCCATGTCACCTACTGTATGTGAAACATTTAATGCCCCCCTACTGAATTAACCAATTGACCAAATGTAAAGGATCAATAGATTTAGTATAGTCTTCTGTGTTGATTCTAAACCCTAACACCTTCCCGCCGCAGCCATTTTTCAGTTTTTCACTTTAGTTGTTCTTCCCTACATTCCAAAAGTTGTAACTTTTTATTTTTCTATCGATATAGCTGTACGAGGGCTTGTTTTTTGCAGGACAAGTTGTAGATTTTCACGGCAACAATTATTGTACCATATAATGTAATGGGAAACTGGAAAAAATATCTTAGGGTGGAATGGTAAAAAATACAGTGATTCCTCGATTATTTGGGGGGTTCAGTTGTTAAAGCATTCACCGTGCCGTAAAAACGGAATGTTAACTTTATTCTACAGGTCAATACGATTATGGCAAAACCAAATTTATATAGTTTTTTTATGTTTTACAAGTAAAAAAAACTGATTATTAAAAATTAAATAGGTGTTTTGTCGCCATATTCTGAGAGCCATAACTTTTTTTTCTGTCGATGGAGCGATATGAGGGCTTATTTTTGGCAGGGTGAGCTGTAAATTCTATTGGTACCATTTTGATCACTTTTTTGGTCACTTCTTATTCTATTTTTTTGTGGGAGATGAAGTGACCAAGAAACAGCACTTTTGGCATTTTATTTCTTTATTTATTTTTACGTCATTCACTGTGCGGGTTAAATAATGTTATATTACAATAGGCAGGGCTTAATAGGAGTACAATTAGGCCCCCGGCTGCCATGCCAACCATCGGCACCGGGGCAATGTAGGGGTTTGATGCAACGTCAACAGGGCCGCCCACTGTTTCTAATGACTTACAATGTCGCGTCCGCTATTGACCGCGGATTATAAGAGGTTAAACGATCAGGTACCCGCTCGTTACACTAATGTGTCGGCTTTAACACACAGCCAACATGCTCGTTCTATGGAGTGGGCACAGCTCGTGAGCCCGCTCCATATTCCCCCACCTGAACACCGCCGCGGATGTCCGTAAGGGGTTAATAGTGCCATAGTATTTTTCTTATACAACCATTGCAGAATTCTCTTTCCAATGGCTGCCAATTAGAACCTTAGAAGCATTTAATAAATGAGGAATGGCTGATGAATAATTAAATATATTTAGCACTAAAATCTCCTAGCATTCCTTGCAGGCTGAATCTCTGCACACAGCTTGCTCTGGTAATTTACATTCTGGGAAGTGCAGTCTTTTGTCCAGTCACGGTACTGTAATTTAATGTAGGAAAAACTAACTGTCCCACTGCATTTTAAGAATTCAGCAAAGCTGTTCTGGAGTGTGCACTACAAACATGTTAACATGCAATATAAGTCATTATAGCATCTCTCCTCTCCTCTCCTCTCTCGCTCCCTCCTTTCCTTCTGCTGCAGTCTCTCTGCCTCAGCCTGTGCATGAGAATGCTAAAGGGGAGGAGGGCGAGCAGCAGGGGGAGACATCTGATTGGCTAGAGCACACAGCACAGCTCTAGAGCGCCACATCAGGAAGAGTCGCTCACTCAGCACAGTTGTGACTGCTGTTGTGTTATTAACGGAAATGCTTTTTATTTTTTTTACAGCTGTCTGAACATGTTAAACAAGTATGCCACAAACTTTCCAGAGATGACAGAGTATCTGCCTGCTGCAAAAAATCATCAATAGATGCTCTCCTCTGTTTACATTCCATGCCCGCTGCTGAGCCCATTAAGCTGCCGAAACTACAACTGCCAACCAGTGAAAAACTGTGCAAGAAAGGCAAAAACCAAGAGCTTAAAAAGTCAGTGAAATATTAAAAGTATTGATCTTTATCAAGATAATTTAAGATTGACTGTTCCCAATTTCTAAATAATATTTACCCACTTCCTTGGCCCCACATGTCTGTTGCTTTCCTGGCTTCGCACCAACACTGGTAGCTGGCGTTAAAACACCCAAAAAAAAATAAGAATATTGTAAAATGGTTCTCTAATATTTAGGAGGTTTTCCTGTTTTAGGTTAATATTGATTAAAGGGGTATTGCCAACTGATAAATGTATGGCATATCCACAGGATATACCATAAATGTCTGGTAGCAGTGGCGTAACTACCGATGTAGCAGCCATAGCGGCTGCTACGGGGCTGGTGGCATGAGGGGGCCCGTGCTGCCAGCCGGCACAGGCCCCCCAATGCCTGGAGGCTTTGCTAGCAGCCGCTATGGCTGCTACAGCGGTAGCAATGCCACATTCAATAGTGTCTGCGTCCAAAGGGCGCAGATGCTATTGAACACTATGACAGAGCTGGGAAGTATCTCCCTGCTCTGCCATACGCTACTTTAACAGTGGCGTAGCTCTAGGGGTTGCAATGGTCGCAATTGTGACCGGGCCCCTAAGTCTGGGGGGCCCACGGGGCCCATAGGGCCCCCCTAGCTTAGTAGCCACACAGTGCTGACTGAGCTGGTCCCGCTTCCTGAATGCTGGAGCGGCTCGGTGCAGGCAGGGGCGATGATGTGACGTCATCGCGCCTGTCTGTGCCGAGTCACTTACAGCACAGACCAGAGGACAAGGATCTGCCACCTGTCGTGGGAATGGGGATAGGTAAGTAATTATCATATTATTTTTCTAGTTTTTCACTATGGGGCATTATACTGGATAGGGAAGGGAGGCCGATATTGTGGCAGCTATAGGAGTATTTTGCTATATGGGGGCCATTATGCTGTATGGGCGGCATTATACTGTGGGGGCATTATACTGTGGGGACAGCTATGGATGGGATAATACTGTGGGGCAGCTATGGGGGGCATTATACTGTGGTGGAAGCTATGGGGGGCATTATATTGTGGGGCAGCTATGGGGCAAATTATACTGTGGGGGCATTATCCTGAGGGGGCAGCTATGGGTGGCATTATACTGTGGGGCAGTTATGAGTGGTATTATACTGTGGGGCAGCTATGTGGGGCATTATATTGTGGTAGCAGCTATGGGGGGCATTATACTGCGTGGGGCATTATACTGTGGGGGCTGCTATGGGGGAATTATACTGTGGGGCTGCTATAAAGGCCATATTCTATGGGGGCAGCTATGGGAGGCATTATACTGTGTGGGGGCAGCTATGGGAGGCATTATACTGTGTGGGGGAAGCTATGGGAGACATTATACTGTGTGGGGGCAGCTATGGGTGGTATTATACTGTGTGGGGGCAGCTATGGAGAGCATTATACTGTGTGGGGGCAGCTATGGGGGGCATTATACTGTGTGGGGCAACTATGGGGAGCATTATACTGTGGGGGGCAGCTATGGAGAGCATTATACTGTGTGGGGGCAGCTATGGGGGGCATTATACTATTTGGGGCAACTATGGGGAGCATTATACTGTGGGGGGCAGCTATGGGGCATTATGCTGTATGGGGGAATTTGTTTGGGCATTGTACTGCATGTGGGCATCTGTGTAGGCATTATACTGTGTGGGCATTATACTGTATGGGACATCTGTATGGGGCATTATATTGTATGGGGCATCTGTGTTGGCATTATACTGTATGAGGGCATTATACTGTATGGTGGCAGCTATTGGGCATTATACTGTGTAGGGGGGCACTATAAGAGCATGATATTTTGTGGGCTGAACCGGGTGTGCATGGGCGGGGATTGGGTGGGATTAGAGGCGTAGCTTAAAAGAAAAAAAAATTGCTGCTGCGTGCCACATCGATTGTCCCTCTTTGTGATACTTGAAAGTATAACACTGCCTACAGGTAGGGCTTTATAGCCCTGTATGGGGAGGCTGTATTGCCCTGTCTACAGGGGGTGCTTTATATCACTGTCTACAAGGGGGGCTGTATAGCACTGTCTACAGGAGGGGGCTCTATGGCACTATTTACAGGGGGGCACTATCTACAATGGTGGGCTGTGTTTGGCACCCAGGGGAGGGGGGCCCAGTCAAAAGTTTGATATGGGGCCCAGTGTTTCCTAGTTACACCCCTGTCTGATAGATGCATCTAGGTAAATGAACAGGTTGCTGTGCATGTGCCAGTTCTCTCTATTTGTTTCTAAGGGAGATGGCAAAACAGCCGAGCCCGCTTGCTCGAGGTGACACCCGTTCTAAAGATAACTGTGAGTCCATGAGCTGGGACCCGCATCTATCAGACATTTTTGGCATATCCTATGGTTCATAACTATTTTCAAGATATTTCTTTGACAGTGAATGAGAACACTCTTGTTTATATATAGTATATATGAACACCTATATAAGAAATCACACATGAACCATTATTAGCGAAAAATAGACAATATTTTATTGAAAGACAAAATCATTAAAAATAAGTACATTGGCAGTAACATTACCCATAGAAAAAGGATCCCCACATAGGTCGGGTCCCACAGCCTCTATAGTAAAGTGCAAATAGTGCATGCACAGACTGGTACATAAGTAATATGATGAATATGGATAGAAACCATCCAAAGCAAAGTGATATTAAAAACCAGACAGCAGAAAGGTACAATTAAGGAGGCATACAGACCAGAACTATGGGGGGATCAACCCCAACACGTGTTTCGCACGTAGCTTCTTCCGGGGGCTAATATGTATATACTTAGGGTATGTTCACACATGCACGTCCATTACGGCTGAAATTACGGAGCTGTTTTCAGGAGAAAACAGCTCCGGAATTTCAGACATAATGGCATGTGCAGGCGCTTTTCGCTGCGTCCATTACGGACGTAATTGGAGCTGTTTTTCCATGGAGTCAATGGAAACCGGCTCCAATTACGTCTCAAGAAGTGGCATGCACTTCTTTGACGCGGGCGTCTTTTTTACGCGCCGTCTTTTGACAGCGGCACGTGAATAAAATGACCGTAGGCACAGAACATCGTAAAGCCCATTCAAATGAATGGGCAGATGTTTGCCGACGCTTTGGAGCCGTATTTTCGGACGTAATTCGAGACTAAAATGCCCGAATTACGTCCGTAAATAGGGTGTGTGTGAACCCAGCCTTAGTCATACTACTACAATTGTATCCAGTCTTGGCAACGGTCTGGGCTCCAGACTGATAAATTTAGCAAACATTGTACATTGATTGATACATTGATTGATACATATCTGTGCTGCTGCTGTCATGTTTAGCACAAATATCACTGCATAAACTGGATAGAGTCACATGGTATACATTATATGTAAGAGAGTTCCTATTCAATGACAGCAGACAAAGATCTTGAAAATTGACATTTCAAACTATATTATAAAGTTATTCACCTTAATTATACAGCGATTAAGCTTTATAACCCCCTTTATAATAGCCTTTTATTTGCAGTTCAGCCGCAGAGAAGACTGTATAGACTTGTGCTTGTTTTTATATACCCTTCTATAAGGAGCTGTCTAGGGACATTATGTACCTATCTATAGTATGTCCATACAGCTCTGTCTTTTTTTGGATTCTCTCCATATATCAATTTTTTTGTATGCAAGGATGCCATACAGTATGAACAGTTTGTGGAAATAAACACACACATGTACCCAGTATGGTCCCTTGATCTCTGCAAATAAATGTTAGCATTGACTTTTCAGAATGAAACTTGCACCACCCAGCGTTTTCTAGTTACGCCACTTGCAATGACTATTTATATGCGTACACTTCTCTCTCAGGAAAATAGGAGGTCTCTTGATGGCTATTTAGAAATCCTCACCAGCCAAGTAGAGATGAAGAGGTGGCTCTCTCTTTTAAAGTCTAAGGGAGTCACTGACTTGGCTGTCTCCATAATACTCATAGAATTCAGAAGAGAAATCCATGAAATAGGTTGTCAGATGGGGTCTGGGTCCCAGATAGTGATGAGCGAATTTCCTGAAATTTGTTTCAAGGCCGATTCTATTGAATCTGTTCCACAATTCGTTCTGATCCGAAAAAATTAGCTTTGAATCACAAGTCCCCCGATTGGCCTGTCAGACTCTCTGATGTCTGTATTCAAGTTGGATACAGTCCTAGAAGACGTCAGAGAGTCAAGCAATTGGGTCACTTGCAATTCTACCCCTAAAAGAAAAAAAATATCACCTTCCCTCTCCGGAGGGTGGGCAGGGATGCGACGCTACTGTGAGAATTATTTTTTAATCTCCTCTTCTCCCCTCTTTATTCTATAATCTGCCAAATGGTGACAATATGTGCACCGCAAACCTCGAAAGATTTGGATTTCGGCGAATCAAACTTTTGGAAAATTCAGACCGAATTTGATTAGTGCTAAACCGGTTCGGTCATTTCTAGTCCCAGAGGTGGAATAAGGGATCCCAAAATATTTTTTTTCTGGGGACCTCTACCAATCTTAATCCAGTCCCCCATTTTTAATAAGTACGTTTAATATTGATTTTGATTAATACAAATGCCTCATACAGTAAAACATTTTGAAAACATCAGGAAAGCAGCAGTCTGTGTTTTGTATGACCAAAGGTTGCTTTCTACTTCTTTCATCGCATTATATACTATCTATAATCTTACTATTATATTTTTGATATATTTTCATAGTATCTCATTTTAAAGGAGGTTATAAACCCTTTTAGACAGTTTCATCTGGATTTATATAGCACTTCACAGAATTGCCTTTCAGATGACATTTCATTGCCTACAAGAAGGGCACCTTCTCGCTTCATTGTATTGTGTGGATTTTATAGTAAGTGTGAATCCTCTGTAGTCTGGTTTAGTGTATCAGTGAAAAGCTTTCTGTGACTTTTCCTCTGTTTGATACTTTAAGGAAACTCAGTGGATATAAAAGTATTTTCCCCTCATCATGAATACAGTATCAGAGGAGGTTTCTGAAAAAATCTAAAAAAAAACAACTGTTTTTTATTATTTATTTGTTTATCTAAAGTCTTTTGTCAATCACAGATGAAAAGAAAGATGTTTGATTTACCCAGCCGTTTCCTCCGTTTTATCTCCAGGTACATGTACGAGTTAGCGAGAAGAAATACTAAGCTGCCAGAAGTGTTTATTGATAAGCTGTATGAGTCTATGGCAGACGTTGTAGAGATATGCTGCAGCTCAGAAAATGCTAATTCTTGCCTGGAAAAGAAGGTATTTTGACAGTTTCCTTTCATTAATACAAACATTTTGCTGTTGGGAAAACTTTTTAGAACTTTTGAAAATCAGGGTACAGTTAGAAGAAAGTACAGTATAGTTTTATGTTTTATATTTTTTTTCACCCATCCTCCAACTTATGAAAACATTTGCTGCCATCCTCCTTGATCATCTTTTTACTATATGGGATAAGGATCTCAGGAGAAGGGTTAAGCAGAATTGCAGAAAATTCTTTGTTCTTGCTGCTAGGATCTACTCCTATTTTAATAATACAAGAAGGAAAAACAGTAAACAGTCAATTAACAGTTTCCCAAAATGACAATTTGGAACATCCATTTCAATAAATGTGACACGAGCAGTATAATAACTATAACGTTAAGTTTACATTTTTCTAAATTTTAAGAATTGGGTAGATGGGCAGGGGAAAGAGTAGGGGAAGTGCGGATGTTCGTCTAGTAATAGAGGATTTTAAGCGGAAGAGGGGATGGTATATATTATTAGATATTTTGCAGTCATTAACCCTTTCATGACCAAGAATCATTGATGCCCCTGTGTCCAGGTCAAATTTTACATTTTTGATATCTACTTCTTTAAACGATAATATCTTTGGAACCACTTTGAATATCACAACTATTTTTACTTTGTTTTTTACAAGACTTATGAGGCTTTCATTTTCTAGATTAGTTTAATTAATTCAGTGTTTTTAATTGTTATTATGAGAAGACAAATCACTAAAAATTAAAGAAAAAACACTTTTTTTGTAATTTTCTCTATCTATCTATCTATCTATCTATCTATCTATCTATCTATCTATCTATCTATCTATCTATCTATCTATCTATCTATCTATCTATCTATCTATCTATCTATCTGGAAAGGCCCATGCTGGGGCTGAAACATTGCACTGCCAATGGGTGATTAAAATGCAGTTTTTCCACTTGAAAACCATCTGCTGTGGAGTGCTGCCTTCCTTTGTTTTTCTATATATGGAACCGGGGATCAGGGTCCAAAGGCTTGCACCCAAAGAATTACAAATAAGGCTATGAGCCTACAAGTGCTGCTCTCCTTGTGTTTTATATATATATATATATATATATATATATATACACACACACACTGTAGAGCTCTGTAGCAATTAGTCCTCTTCTCTCTCCATCACCCTGGATCGATGCGAGGGTAGAGTGAAGAACCATGAAAAAAATGGCAATCAACAATGAATCAACTGTCAGGTTTTCATGGCTGTTTTGCATCAATGTATCTCAAAATTTGAATCCATTTCCCGGCCGTCTGACCATTTTTTAACAGGCATTTGCCATCCGTTTTTCATGGACGTTAAAAAAATGGATGAATTTTATTTGTTAGGGCTTTTTGTCCCAACCCCCTGAAAACATCACAGTGCCCATGTAGATAGTGACGCAATACCACTGTAGATAGTGCCATATTGCCCACATAAATAGTGCCAGTGCCCACATAGATAGTGCCCACTGTAAATAGTGCCACAGTGCCCACATAGTGCCACAGTTCTCCCTGTAGATAATGCCCACTTAGTGCCACACACAGTGCCCATGTAGATAGTGCCACAGTGTCCCCTGTAGAGTGCCAATATAATGCCACAGTACCCACGTAAATAGTGCCACACCCACTGTATATAGTACCCCCCTGTAGATAGCACCACACCCCCCGTAAATGGCATCACCGCCCTGTAGATAGCAGCATCCCCCTGTATTTAGCAATATCCCCGCTGCAGATAGAGCCACCCCCCCCCCCCCGTAAATGGCACCCTCTTCCTGTAAATAGCACCACTGTAGCTCCCTGTAGGAGCGGAATGCCTCTGGCCGAAGATTCCGCTCCTACAAGAAGCCCCTGATGTCTCTGTCCATATATGGACAGTGACGTCAGGGGTTAACTCTATAAGTGGAATCCCCTGCCAGATGAGAGTGCATGAGAGTGCAGAGCTGCTCAGACTGAAGCAGCACTGCACTCATTAAACCCCTTCCAGGCTGCCAATGTCTATACACGTGCTAACTGCACAGGGCATCGGCAGTTAGAACCTATATAGCAGTATGGCAGTTGTGAAGAGGTTAACGGATAGCATGTCCACAGTCACGGATGATAGGCTAGATCTCGAGACCGCATTGAATTGTCTATAGTTTCTCCAGAACTCCCAGATTTTGGCAAATTAAGAATGGGTACGAGTATTGCAATGGGCAATTTGTTCCAATCTAAAAATATGATCGCAGTTGGTGATCCAATGTGACAAAGCTGGGGGTCTATTTGTTTCCAGTAGAGAGGAATAGTTGAGCATCTGCAAGTAGGCCACTTATTATTATTATTATTATTATTATTATTATTATTATTATATTTTACATATCCCAGTCATTTAACTTTTATGAGCAGGCCCAGTAAGCATATTTTGTGGGGTATCGATAAATCAGCTCAGCAAATTTTTGAGATTTTACCACATATCGTTTTCTAAAAAAGTTTAATTTTGGAGCATTCCCACCAGATAAGGTAGTTTCACAGTTACATCTCCAGTATAAGGAACTTACAGATGGAAACATCTTATGTCGTTTATTAGGGGTGCAATACCATATAGTAAGAAGTTTATAGTAGTTCTCTTGCATCTTAACACAGCAAGATATTGTTGGTATCAAAGCCTGTGGAACTCCTAATTTGGCATTTTTTAAAGCTTACTTGAAGGTCTTTTTCCCAGGCTATCATAAAGGGAAGATTCAATAGCTTGGAGCTGGAGTGTAGAAGATTGTTTAGGGTTGATAGTTTCTTGCGGGTGTTCCTGTGTTTACCAAGGCAAGTTTTTAAAATCTGTGAGGCCTCTAAAAATGGACACTCTATGATGTAGGGTTTTAATGGACTCCCATAAGAAGTGTAATTGCATTGTCGTTAAACTTGACATACGAGAGTCACTGCAAATCTGAGAAAGGAATGGAAATGGACCATCTGAACACAGGTCAGTGATAGCTACAGTCATGTTTTTAGCGTTACCTGACAAAGTGGCTCTAAATGCCAATTGAGAGTTCGTCAGGACATCTCGTACTTGCAATAGTGGCGATAGGGTGGAAGCTAAATCCTCCCGGGGACCAGAAATGTACCAAGTCTGGAGGGTGGCCTTAGTTAGTATATTCGGATTGTTTGGATTGTTTTAGAGTAGTTTTGTCCATGAATAACAGGGATCTTAAATGTATATCTGACATACATTTTTCGATTTCTAGATCTAAGCGATCCAGGAGCGCTCTTAACCACTCCAGATATCTAACTACTTGGATAGCCTTTTTAATAAAGCATAAAATCAAGCAAATCAATGCCACTTCGATTTGAGGGGTATACCAGTAACCAGGGGCGGATACAGACAAGTGATGGCCCCTGTGCAAGATTAGTATATGGGCCCCATGATCTCCAAAATTTCATTATAGATCCTCCTTATGTCTCTCTATCAATCCATCAGTAATTTTTTGTCATAAACTTCATCATCTCAGGAGTTTACATGCACTCTAACAGACAGAAGACAGTTGCTTTAAGGTAACAATGGGGCCTCTTACCTACTGGGCCCCAATGAAGTTGCACAGGTTGCACCAATGGTATGTCCGCCCATGCCAGTAACCCGTGTGGTAGTCTTGGTTTGTGCTTTTTCCAAAAGAAGGATGAGAGGATTTTCCTCAGTTGTATGAAAAAAGAGCTTGGGATTGTGAGTCTGGAAGTAATATAATATTTTGGAAAGTACTATGGATTTCACTAGGGATCTGCGGCCAACGTACGATCTAAATGGTATATTCCACAAATCTAATAGTTGTTTAATTTTCTGAGGGGGGTACTTATAATTTTTGTTAAATAGAGAGCGCGGATCAGGCGTAATGTTTACTTCCAGAAATTTCATATAGTCCGAGGACCACTGATACTGTATGCTGTAGATATGGCCAGTTAATGCTGTACTTGTCAATCTAAATTAACAATTAGGACCTGTGATTTTAATAGATTTATCTTGAAATTAGATTAATAGCTAAAATGGTCTAGAATGCTGCTTATGATTGGAAATGCTGTAGTCAGGTTAGAGATAAATATCAATAGGTTATCAGCAAAAGCTGTGAGCTGAGGTTGATTTGTATCAGTATTTATATCTTTTATTCTATTCTTTTGCTGAAGCGCCTGAAAAAGGTTTTCCACCGTAAGAATGAACAATAAGGGAGAAAGGGGGCACCATTGTTGAACTCTGAGGGATTACTAAATTTCTCTGAAAACGTAGACATAAATAGCCAATCAATTCTATCAAATACTTCTCGGCACTACTTTATTTTTAAAAAGGGAAAGTAAAATTGAATGATCAAACCTAGATGTGACATCAATATTGCAAAGAAAATGGGCAAAAAAATTGTCAGAACATAAACACTGTTGCCAACCTCCTGTTTGGTTATTTTCTGACATCTTAGGCAAAAATAACAGACTACAAATTTTTTTTACGGACATATTACCTGGCTCTCTATATAGGGAACGCCTTCAAAACGGCCCAATCTAAATCATAAGTAGTGCATAACCTGCCCCCAGAAGCCTTCATCAGACTCACAAATTAATTCCAACTAGTCAGTCCTCTATATACTGCTCCTGCCTCTGTGTTTATCTCTATACCTCACCCTGCTACTCTTTACACACAGGGTGAAGAATATATTAGCAAGAACAGTATTATGATGTGTATATTGAAGGAGCTGTATACATCTGTATAAAAGGGTAGAAGCAGTACAGACTGCAGTTTATAGACATATATAAACAAAACTTACATGCATATAGAAAAACTACTGGCCCTTCACAGCAGCCACTAAACAGCAGGAGAAAGATCTTAGTAAACTTCTCCGTCCTTATCACTCACATTTTTTGAGTTTTCCACATTGTGCTTGCTGGCAGCAGAAACAAACAAGGCTGCTAGGCCGGGACTGGAGTTTCCTTGGCACAGCATGAGCCCTGAGGGCACTGCAGCCAGAGAGGGCACTTTAGAATTAGATCATCCTTATGATTTATCTCTTCCCTGTGTCCACCGCCCTGTAGATGATGCAGCTGACTCGAAGGTCCCCTGTTTGCACTGCGCATGCGTAGAGCAAACTTGAAAAATAAAATAAATCGTGGACAGGGTTTTTTTCTGCTGTGGACAGTAGGGACAGTGGGAAAAAAACACCTGTTTTTTTTGCGGATTGTCCTTAAAATTAAGGACTGATGGCAACCCTGAACATCAAGCAAATATCTTGATTACGGAGGTAAATCTCGTTTACCTCCGTAATCTCGCGAGATTACGAGTGGCTTGCTGTAATCTCACTGAAAGGAGTCAGAAGTGTCAGGATTCTGAATACACATGACGTCCAGGCTGGATTTCATGTGTATTCATTATCAGGACACTTGATTAACGTTAATCTCAGTGTATGTGGCTGCACATCGCTGCTGTGTAAATGAATGGAGAGAAGTGTATGACGCTGACTGGTCGCTGATTGGTCAGCGTCATACACGTAAACACGCCCAGTTAAAAACACAATACACGCCCAGTTGGACATAATGAAAAAAAAACGCCCAGTTGTCCATTTCAAAGCTCATTTGCATATATATAAAATAGCTCATAACTTGGCCAAAATTGAACGTTTAAAAAAAAACAAAAAAAAAAAAACTTTACTGTTATCTACATTGCAGCGCCGATCACATGCAATAGGAGATAGGGATTTGAGAATCTGGTGACAGAGCCTCTTTAATGCTTGCAGCAGCAACATATACTGTATTAGTGTATTTATGTTCTCCTCTGACAAATGGGAACCTCAAAACAGCACCTACACCCAGATTAGGGTGTTACTAACAATCTCTGATCCTAGGGACATAATTTGGACCTGATTGGTTCAGGTCCTAATCATGTGATCACCTTGATAACCAGATTGAGATCAGAGGTGAGATAGAGAAGCTGTTACACAGACATATATTTGACTGAATTTAGTTATTGACCCCTTCCTGTAATTCCTGTGTAAATTACCAGGATAAAGACGCACTCCCCGCCATATTAGGTGCTCTGCTTTAGCACAGTGTCCTTAAGCTTCTTAAAATACTTTTATCTGCGCTTGAGCACCAGGAAAATAGCACAGGTGAAGTGCGTTACAATATGAGATGTTGATGGACGGGGTCGCGTCATGTGCCCCGAGAGGAGACATGGATAACCAGGGGGTAGTGCTTAAAGATTAAATAAAACGGGGCAGAACTTCTAAGCACAGTATATTAGTAGGTGCCATATATCCCTCTTATCCATTGTTCAAAAAACATTATATTTAAAGGGGCTAATTCCTTTAAAAGCCAGCATTAGTAACTTCATCTACCTGTAACTGCATGATTGTCTGTGCTAGAGGAAGGGATAACCGCAGTGTTTTTTGTTAAGGCTACCTGCAAGGCATTATGGGAAAGCCAACCTGATGTCATGTCATAATTTTTCTAAATCTTTAAAATGGAGACCGCCATTTTGACGCAATTTTCGTGTGCCATGATCCTCGAAATTTTCTAACTTTGTTGAATCCGAGACATTAAGGAAATTATCAGCAGAATTCGATTTGTGTAGAATCAATTTGCTCATGTATAGTGTTCTCTGTCCACGGTATACATTAAAGGGATTGTCCATATGCTCTTATAGAAATCCTATCAGGACTCCTTTGTCGTTGTAAAGAGCGACTGCTGCCCTGGAGGTATACCTGGAACCATATATCAGAAGGTTGCCAATTGACTTCAACCAGTGCTGCAGGGAGATTATGGATACCAGCAGCTCGCCCATAGTCATTATAGCTGACTGTTGGAAGTGCCGTCACAGTCCTGGGACCTGCTACAGGAAAGGGGATTTTCCTAGTTGGACAACCCATTTAAAACTGTTATCAAATTTTTTATACATGTTACATATTTTAGATTTTGTCAAACAAATATGTTTTTGTGCCACACATTTATGGAATAGTGACATTTGTGCTCTATTTCAGAAAGTGCAGCTGACTGAAGAAATTAAAACGTACATAAGTGAGGGTAATGGGCTGTGTGGAGACTACAATAAATATCAGTTCTCTGATTTCAAGGAGAGGTAAGAATGCAGTAGTACTACAATATGTTATAATCAAGGTAAGTTCTGTTATTTCTTATCATGGCTGTACACTGTGTAAAATACAAAACTGCCAGAATACCCAGTGATGATTGGCATTACGTATATTATTATGCCACATTTTTGAAAATTATTTCAGAAGATTATGTTTTTGGAATGCCAAACTGCCAATTTCTTTGGAGCTTGTTGAATTTAGTAATTTATTTAACTATTTACTATTTACCAATAACCTCTGATCAGTACGTTATGTCGATACTGATACATAGTACTAGTTATTACACATTTGTTTGAAAAGGGTTCTCAGTTTTCAGCATTTTCAGTTGTAGGAAAGGTTGCTGAGTCATTCAGTTTTGGCAAACCCACACAGAACAAATATCTCTCTATTAAATATTGATATAATACAAAAGATATTTCACTTTTGTGATGTTCATCCATTTACAGGAAATTGTTTGAAGTAAACACCACATTCTTGCAATATAACCTAAGATCATCCAGTTAACATTGAAATAATGAACAAATTAAAATGAGAATACTCTTTAGTAATTTTTCTCTTATTTTCATAATGTTTAATTTTTTTTAAAAGAATCAAGAAAGCGTTCATACTTTCTACAACTATTTACTAAAACATATTACAAATGCATATGCAGCTATTTCAACAGTATATACATTAACCATACTACACAGTAGAAACCGCTTCAATTATTACATTCTATTCCTTTGTCACTCCCCCGCTAAGCACAGTATGAAAGACAAATCATGTGTTGACCTCATATACTGTACGCAGTTTACACAATTTTGCATACCACTTTTTGTCATGTCTGATTCTCCCTAATTTCACAAAGTAGATCTAAGAAAAAATTCTTAACTGAGAAGTCAGGTTTGAGCAGTCCATATTCGAACCTATTACTTTAAATCCTGTTGCAGGAGGTTGTGTAGGTAATGGTAGAGACTAATTCACTCCTCAAATGCTTTAGAGGGTCCACTTACCTCTTCAAATGCCTGAGGCAACTCTTTGAAAGGGGTCATCAAATTTAGAATACCCAGATTCCTATTCCTATATTAGGGAATTTTCAATTAATAGAGGGGTTCCTCTGTTCAGCATCCAGTGTAAAATTGTTACAAAGAGCATCTCTTGCTCTGGAGGTCCTATCCAATCCTGCATTGCACAGACAACCCATTTATGGGAATGGGCACTATGTAATACTCAATTTACACTGTGGTGGTGCTGCCACTACTTACTGATAAGTTTTCCCACAGATTACAGCTGATCACTGGGGATTGTAGCAGGGGGACGCTTTGTAATCATCTTATTGTCGGGGGACCTTTCTAACAAGTAGGGACTGTTAATCACGCAAACCATTTAGAACCCATCAAAATACTGCTTCTCCTGACAAAAGGTTTTGATTTGATTATGATCAATTGTCACCCATTGTATAAAAAACCTGATGGAAACCAATTCCATTATCAATTGAACCCTATACCATAGGATCCATGTGCATCTGCAAGGGCGGCACGTATGAGATATTTTCCTCCAACTGTGAACCTCCTATAGAGTAGTTATTGTTCAGCCCTTACTGACAAATCTATTACTTATTAAAACTTCTAAACGTAGTTGTTAAGATAAGAATCGCTTAATACTGGTGTGATAAAATGTGATAACTCTGTAAAATCCCAAGTTAATTCTCTGACGAGTGCATTTTGCATTTTGACCAATTCTAGACAATAAAGGATTAATGTTGGATTAATTATTTTGCCTCAATTGTCTTATGTGGTGTAATCATGGTCCCTTTAATATTAATTTGTGAATGGAATTGCCATAATTTATATTTATACAGAAGAAATACAGTATTGGAATGGGAAATATGGATATAGCTTTTCTTAATGTGTCAGTCCAGTTATATTCTCCCGCTTGAACTAATATTGGGCGTGAAGAAACGCTCCTGCACGCTGTACAGTACTGCTTAAGTGGACACGTTCACAATACTCTCCAGGTATTGTACGGTGGCCATGTGAACAGTACCGCCCAGCGTGCAGGAGCATCTCTCCTTGCCCGATGTTAGTTCGGTCGGGAGAGGATAACTGGACTGACACTTTAATAGGAAAACTGATTTCTTTAGATTCCTAGCTTTAGCTTAATGAGTTTCCCAATTGTTACCACAGTGGTTCTATACCTTCCATGGAGTCCAGCATGGCCACCTTCTAAACTACAGAACTATTGGGAATGAGTACTGCTGATGTGCCAGAACTCTTGTACATCTCCCCCCTGCTTTTTAGGTGCCAATTCCTAGTGTTGGACCAGGGGATTTTAAATTAGACCATTTTGTGTTTACATGTTTGGTATAGAAGACGGCAGAGAGGGTAACCGGCAGGAGAAACCACATCTACCGACTAAAAGTTTTCTTTACATTTTTAGGTTTAGAATGCAGTAATATAGTGTATATACAAAGATGTTTCATTAATTTAGTACTGTAAATGCTGCATCTCTGTCAAACACTCGAATATCTGCATCTGTTATTTCCTTCTTACTCAAATAATCATGAAAATGAAACTTTATTTGTTTAAAATGTATAGTTAACCTGTCTTCATTAGGATTAACCCTGATGACAATTCCTAGAGGCCTACATATTTTCCAAAACAGTTTCTAATGGGTAATTGGGTTCAGCTGTAACCAAATGCTGCAAAGGGCATTTCTGTTTGATTTTTGATCACTTTTATCTATTGTCGTAAGAGAGCTTAAAAAGAATTTTTTATCAAAGATTTGGGGTACCTTTAAACACAGCCATCAGAAGCTTTGAGCTCCTGCATCATATGGGTTTTATGTTTTGATTGAAGATCTGTGAAGAGTGAGCATTGGTATTCTTGGCATCATGATCAATCCTCAATCAAGTTTCAACCCATAGTAGGCAATGGTGGGTGTCATTATTTAATGAGCGTGGCAGCTGATAAGAGATTAATAAGATATTAAGAGTCACAGGATGATAGTACAATAAAGCACATGTGATAGACATCAAAATGTATCCCTTAGGAATGAGACATGTGAAATGTCAAAGAGAACAGAAAAACAAAAAAAGTTGGTCTATTATATTGACACTTTGATATGAACACTCAGTGATAGCCAGATCATGGAGAGTTGATGAAAAGTGTGCGTACAACCATCAGGACTGCTGGGCATGAGTGGTCATCAGCTACGACATGGAAAGATCTATTGTGTGTTTTATGTATAAGGCTATCTTCTAATGGTAATGTAATGGTCTAACTTTTTTCGATAGAATAACGTTTTACAGCACAATAAAGTAATAGCCTTGTAGAGACCGTAACTTTGTAGGGCATGTACATGTCATTCCTGTGTTGTTCTATGACACTCAAGACATTTATATTCTACTAGGAATAATTTATGTTTTATATATAAAGAGTATTATATAATTTATATAAACCTAAATTAACATTTTGTTTTCTGTTTCTTGGTAAGTTCTGATGTCTACATCTTATCTTCTGACAAAAATTTTCAATGGGAATCTGTTTTGAGCCTACATGAGCAAAGTGGTCAATATATATCCGACAAGGCCTTTTTGGCTGACAGAGGAACATTGCATGCAACATTTGTGTGATGAGGGCTATAGACATTGGTGTCAATGGTTGGCCAGATGGGAATGGCCTGGCCTACCCTTTCCATCCAGCCAGGCTTTTCTTAAAGGAGAAATTGGTAGAGTAGAACCTCCAATTTTATTAATAATATTGTTAAATTTTTCATTATCCCTCCATGCTCTGGTGTACACCACCTATTAAATCATAGAAATTGTAGGTATGGGGAGAGAGGGAAAATAGAGCACGGTGGGTTAAATGTCGCCTTCAATTATTGTATTGATACCGACTAGTGTAATAGGTGAAGGATTGTACTGTGCAATGTCCCCTTTTATTGCCACATTTTATAGTATTTTTATTATATACAAAGTGTAATCACAACTTTAATGGAATTCCACTGAGTAGGGAGCCTATTGTTGGCTTTACTAATTCAGTGGAAATATGAGAGGTAGTGCTGCAAGGGTTTGTATTATAACTGTAAACTCCCCTGCATGTGCACACCGCAAGGGATTGTAATCAGTCTCTGTGAACAGCTGCCTGGTCACTGGGTGCGTTTTATTTTGTATATTCTCAGTGTTGCCGCTCCAATCTTTAGTTGAGCGGCAGCGCAAAAGAATTACAATTTGTCTCAGTGAACAGCTGGTTGATCATCGAGTGTGTTTTGTTTATTGTATTACCAGCATTGCCGCTCCGATCTTTAATTGAGCAGCAGCGCGGATAGCGGCGCGGACAGATAGTGATCTATCTCTGTAAGCAGCTGACTGATCAACAAGTGCGTTTTCTTTTATGTATTCTCAGCGTCGCCGCTCCAATCCTCGATTGAGCGGCAGTGCAGAGACTGCGTTTAGGCAGAATGTATTCTCAGCGTTGCCGCTCCGATCACTAAATGAGCGGCAGTGCAGAGACTGCGTTTAGGCAGACAAACAGACTGCCTGTTGGTAGTCAACGCTACTGACTCGTGGGGTTTTAAAGATTGCTGGCTTGTTCGGCCTGCAATATTTTGGAGTATCAGCTGTTAGTGCCGCGACGTCATTAGCACTCAACGCCTGTATTTTAAAAAGCGATTTACAACATGCTAGCTTTTTGACATTTGTAGAAAAAAAATCTAAAAACTCCAAAATTGCTGTTTTTTGGTCACCTCAGCACCCCAAAAATTATGGCTTAAAAAGGGATGAAAAAGTTGCATGTACCGCAAAGTGGTACCAATAAAAACTACAGTTCGTCTCATAAAAAATAAGCACCTATTACTGCTCAATGGACTAAAAAATAAAAAAGTTATGGCTCTCAGAATATGGTGACACAAAACAATTTTACTTTTAACAAATAGTTTTTATCTTTGTAAAAGTGGTAAAACAACTGTATACATTTGGTATCTCCGTAAATATATAGACCTGTAGAATGAAGTAAACATGTTGTTTTTACCGCTCAATGAACGCCAAATTTTTTTCAGTTTCCCAGTACATTATATGGTACATTAAATAATTTCCTCAAAAACGGTAACTGAAAATTTGTCTCCAAGGGGATAGGTGTCAGGTTTTCTGGTACAATTCAGAATTTATAGTACCTTTTAATAGTGGCAAATTATCCAGATCCCAAAACAGCAAAGCATCCTCACATTACCACCAGTATGGTTGACTGTAGGTGTGATGGAGTTTTGACAAGCTGGCCACTCTATGAGAGATTCATATCTGTTCCTAGTTGTCTCTATTTGGAGTTAATAGATATTTCGCTGTGGTTCAGTAGAGTCAAATGTTTGTGTACCCCTTTCCAGACTAATATATTTCAACAGTTTCTTTTGTTCTCTCTTCTGAGAATTAAAGGGCTTGTCCATGACCGGACAATTGATGACCTATCCATAGGATAGATCATCAGTGTATGATCGGTGTGGGTCCCACACCCATATCGTGCACCAATCAGCTGTTCCGGCTTCCTCAGGCCGCTGTACCGTATGTTTTAAATGGTATGCAGTAGTTGGAGCCGGCAGCAGATGGCTCCAACAACTTAATAGTGGCCGCTTTGCAGAACTGCAGCTCTGCTCCTATTCACTTGAATACGAGCAGTGCTGCAGTTCCGCAGAACGGCCCCTATGCAGTGGTCGGAGCCATCTGCTTCTGGCTCCAACTACTGCATACCGTTTAAAACATCTAGCACCCGGAGGAAGCCGGAACAGCTAATTGTTGCGGGGTCCGGGTGTCTGACCCACACCGGTCATATACTGATGACCTATCCAATGGATAGGTCATCAGTTATCAGGTCGTGGACAAGTACTTGTATTTTTCATTGCACAGGCAATGAAATTATAGAAAATGTGACAGTAGTTTGACACAGTTTTATTTTGTAGTCTATATCAGAAGATTTCAATCATACTGCATAATGTTATGATATAGGCAAGATCAATCAATAACCATATGACATTGCAAAAATAATAATAATAATAATAATAATAATAAAAAAATTTCAGCGTTTCATATATTTTAGATAACTTAATTTTATATCATTGGTTTTGGCTCAGTTAGGTTTTTTATAATCTGTGAGTTTATTGACGGAATGAATAAACAGAATGTAACACTGATGCTGCCTCTAATCCAAGCGACTCTTTCTAATGAATGTTGGTTTGTTTGTCACCACAGGTTAGTTAAGACTCTCAGCAGTAGGACTCCTAAACTAACATCAAAGAAGGTGGAAGAGTTAGCAGAAGAGAGAGCAAATCTAGCATCAACGTGTTGTATAATAAATGCACCTCCAGTGTACTGCAAGGAAAAGGTGAGAAGAGCACAGATCACTACAAAAACATACATACACTATAGAGCCAAAAGTATGTGGACACCTGTCACCTGTGAGTGTCAGCGCAAAAACTCCTGACAGGGGTTGTAGTCTTTGACTTCTTGTGGTAAAATAATCACATGCTTAAACAGCACAGATTCCCCAAACAAATCGCCTTCTAATACCTATGCAACTGTATGCCTAGGAATCGTTTATATCACACACATATTTTCTAAGACAGGCTATATCCTGCTACTGATAAGAAGTGTCATATTCTTGACCTTGCAGTTACAGAGAACATGTCAGATAGTAGATTATGAAATGCAGTCTAGCTTCACAAAATGGAAGGAGTCTATACTATATACTCCAATATACTGTGGGAATTTGTGCTTTTCAGCCAAAAAAACATATGCGTGGTCAGACACTGATGTTGGAGAAGAAGGTCTGGTGCACAACTGGTCTTCCAATTCATCCCAAAGATGCTCTGTGTCACTTGAGTTCCTCCACAGCAAACTCACCCAACCATGCCTTTATGGACTTTGCAAAGTGCACAGGGGCACAGTCATGTTCAACCAGTAAAGGGCCTTCCAAAAACTATTGCCACATAGTTGTCTAAAATGTTTTTGTATGCTGTAGCATTAACATTACCCTTCACTGAAACTGAGGGGCCGAACCCAAGCCATGGAAAACAACCCCAGACCATCAGACTTCCACCAACTTTTACAGTATGCACTGATACATTCTAGTAGGTATAGGTAGCCTCCTGGCATCCGCCTAACTTAGATTCGTGCATTAGACTGCCACTCCAGTAGTCGGAGCTCTGTTATCTTTCTACATAGTTTCAGTGCCCTGCGAATTTTGTGTATTAGTCTTGTATTGAGGTTAAAATAAACTTCTTAATAACCTCCTATTGATCTCTATTGGAGATGACCATGGATAGTCTGTCTATCGGTGACCCCTTAATATAGCAAGGATTACAGGGCATCAGAGAAAGAGGATAGAGCTCTGACCCCTAAACACTAAAGTTTAAAGGACATTAATAAAGTAAACAATGAAGTTGGAGTTGTGCTTTAAACCCTTAAGCGCACGGCCAGACGTGGCGGAATTTTTTCGCTGCAAATGTTGGTGCAGATTTGGGGCATTTATGCAACGAATCTGCACCAACATTTGCATATTTGACAGGTAATTCAGACGTTGCAGAAAAGACAGCGGACTTACCACAGATTTCAGTTTTTGCATTGCAAAGGCTGAAATCCGCAGTGAAATTCTGATGCTTCTCCGCTTCTCCGCAACAGACAGTGCATGCTACGGAGGGAAAATTTCGCACCGCAGCCGATGGTCCGCAGCGGGGTTTTCCGCAACGTCTGAACTAACATAATAATACTAAAAAATATATTGGAACAACTGTAAAAAATGGCCGCAGGAGAATTCCACTGCAGACTGTCCGCAGCGAGAATTCCACAGCAATTCCGCCACGTCTGGCCGTGCCCTTAAAGGAAACCTGTCACCAGCATTTCACCTATTAAACCAGCAATACCTGGTGGTAGTGGGTGAAAAATCATTTCTATATAACCTATAATTGTCGTCTTAGTCGGCTCCGTAGCTTTAGTATTCAGCTTTTTAGTGTTCCCACACCGTATGCAAATGAGCATAAATGAGTCATATCTTCATTTGAAAAGAGTCAAATCTTCATTCCTCAAGTCTTTCCGAGTTAACCCCGCCTCCTTACTTTTGATTGACAGCTCCTCGCCTTCCCCCAGCACACAAAATCCCCCACTTGTGCATTGATGTCCTCTTCTGGGGTGTGCGCACAAAGGGACACCGGATTATTACGATAAAAAGCGTTAAATGTTTGCTGACCGTTATTTACAGTCGGAAGAGGAGTTTAGGAGAGGGGATAACGGCAATTAACTTTTTATGGCAGCGGCCAGTGAGGAATAAGTAAAGCTCAATAGGTGAAATGCTGGTGACAAGTTCCGTTTAACCCCTTCCCGACATTTGACGTATCCATACGCCAAAGTCGGGTAGGGGAAGTATGGAGCGGGCTCACGGAGTGAACCCGCTCCATACGATGCGGGTGTCGGCTGTTTGTTACAGCCGACACTTCAGAGTAACAAGCGGCATCGCGCTCGAGCGCGATCCCGCTCATTTAACTCGTTAAATGCTGTGGTCAATAGCGACCACAGCATTTAAATCGTTAGAAAGAGGGGGGCAACCCCCTCTAACAGCTCATCGCGCCCCCCGCAACGCAATCGCGGGGGGGGGGTGATGGTTGCTATGGATGCCGCCGTTTTTGTGCACCTATTAAGGGCTTAATAGATGCCTATCAGAATCACGATATACTGCAATACATTAGTATTGCAGTATATCGTGCAAGCGATCTAACGATCGCTGGTTAAATAAAGTGTTTTTTTTGTGTAAAAAAAAATAAGATATTAAAAGTTCAAAAAATCCCCCTTTTCCCATTTTCCCCCTAGAGCATAGTGAAAAAATACATAAATAAACATAATTGGTATCGCCGCTTCCGTAAAAGTCTGAACTATTACAATATATCATTATTTAATCCGCACGGTGAACGCCATAAAAAAAAAAAAATTGTAAACGCCAGAATCTCTATTTTTTGGTCACCTAATCTCCCACAAAAAATGAAATAAAAAGTGATCAAACTGTCGCATGTACACCAAAATGGTATTATTAAAAACTACAGCTTATCCCGCAAGCAATAAGCCATCATACCACTTAATCAAGGGAAAAATAAAAAAGTTATGGCTCTCGGAATTTGGCGACACAAAATACATTTTCTTTTTTACACTTAGGTTTTTACTTGCAAAAGTAGTAGAATATAGAAAAAACTATATATATTTGGTATCACCATAATCGTATTGACCCACAGAATAAAGTTAACATGTTGTTTTAATTGCACAGTGAATTCCGTAAAAACGGCGCGCAAAAAAACATGGAGGAATCGCTGTTTTTTTTCATTTTCTACCCCACAAATAATTTTTTCCCGTTTCCTAGTACATTATATGGCAAAATAAATGGTGCTACAAAAACCTACAACTCGTCCCACAAAAATAAAGCCCTCATAGTACTATATCGATGGAAAAGTAAAGACGTTATGGCTTTTGGAAGGTGGGGAGGAAAAAAAAACAAAAATGAAAATCTGAAAAAGGGCTGCGGCGGGAAGGGGTTAACGACGAGCCACGGATATATCGGTCACAAGCAGAAGCTAGTTACCCGCATAGTGACGGATATATCTGTCGCACTAATCTCGTGGGTACTGCCACTGCACCCACGAGATTAGCGGCAGGAGCACAGCTGTTATACACAGCCAGGCAGTTTAACCCATTAGAAGCCGCTGTCAATAGTGACAGCGGCATCTAATGTGTTTGACAGAGGGAGGGAGCGCCACCTGTCACCACAATGGCTCTCCGCGACTAGGTTGCGGTATACAGATGGGTTTCCATGGCAGCCGGGGTCTAGCAAAGGCCCCCAGGTCTGCCTTAAAGCAACTGCCTATTGGCATGGCCTAATAGATTGCCCGTAAATTTTACACTGACAGGCAATAACGCTTATACCAAAAGCATTATATAAGCGATCAGAAGATCGCAAATTGAAGTCCCCTAGTGGGAGAAAAGAAAAAAAAACCTGTTAAAGAAAAGATTACAGTAAAAATAAAATCAAACCACTTTTTTTTTTTTTGAGTGGTTTTATTTAGTAAAAGTGTAAAAAAAAAACTCATACGCAAATATGGTATCGCCGTGATCTTAACGATTTGCACAATAAAGTTAACACACTAATTAAACTGCCCCCCATAAAATTTTATCAATAAGTTCCATGTGATCCAAAATACTACCAATGCAAACTACACCTTGCCCCGCAATAAACAAGCCCACATATGGCTACGTAGATGGAAAAAAGAAAAAGTTACAGCTCTTGGAATGCGGTGATGCAAAAACAAGTAATTTTTTTTAAAACGGTTGTTATTGTGCAAATGTAGGAAACATATAAAACCTTTATATATTTGGTATCCCCGTAATCGTCCCGACCCATAGAATAAAGATAACATGTTAATTATGCCGCATAGTGAATGGCGTAAATTTATTATGTGAAAAACTATTCTGGAATAGCTGCTTATTTTCAATTCTCTTTGAAAATAAAGTTTATAAAAGTTAATCAATATGTAAAGTTATGCATCTTGGTACCAACAACCTGCATGCATCATATGTCCTAGGGGGCGCTACACTGGCGGATTCACTTGTTGAGAAGGATCTGGGTGTTCTTGTAAATCATAAACTCAATAACAGCATGCAGTGTCAATCCGCTGCTTCAAAGGCCAGCAGGATATTGTCGTGTATTAAAAGAGGCATGGACTCGCGGGACAGGGATGTAATAATGCCACTTTACAAAGCATTAGTGAGGCCTCATCTAGAATATGCAGTTCAGTTCTGGGCTCCAGTTCATAGAAAGGATGCCCTGGAGTTGGAAAAAATACAAAGAAGAGCAATGAAGCTAATAAGGGGCATGGAGAATTTAAGTTATGAGGAAAGATTGAAAGAATTAAACCTATTTAGCCTTGAAAAAAGACGACTAAGGGGGGACATGATTAACTTATATAAATATATTAATGGCACATACAAAAAATATGGTGAAATCCTGTTCCTTGTAAAACCCCCTCAAAAAACAAGGGGGCACTCCCTCCGTCTGGAGAAAAAAAGGTTCAAGCTGCAGAGGCGACAAGGCTTCTTTACAGTAAGAACTGTGAATCTATGGAATAGTCACCGCAGGAGCTGGTCACAGCAGGGACAGTAGATGGCTTTAAAAAAGGGTTAGATAATTTCCTAGAAAGAAAAAATATTAGCTCCTATGTGTAGAAATTTTTCCTTCCCTTTTCCCTTCCCTTGGTTGAACTTGATGGACATGTGTCTTTTTTCAGCCGTACTAACTATGTAATACTATGTAATACTATGTAATATTATATGCATCCAAAAATGGTGTAAATTGAAAAAGAGAACTCGTCCCACAAAAAACAAGCCCTTATACAGCTATGTTGATGGAATAAAAAAATAAGTTGTGACTCTTGGAATGCGACAGTGAAAAAACAAAAAATAATCCTTGGTCATTAACGCGCAAAAAGGCCTGGTCGAGGGGTTAAATATAATATGTTCAACCATAAAATGTGAGAAAATAGATTTCCATTCTAAATGTATCACTTGCATATTTATACTGTGGACGACTTCATTTGCACATATATAGCTGTATTTAAAATCATCAGAAAACACATTTTCATCTGTTCTTCTAAATAATAAATCAATAGAATCCCTGAGATATTTCTAAGTTAAGAATATATATTCTGCTACTGCTTGTAGCATCAGTTATTTACATGCTTGTCGAGATCTAGCATAAAATTCTTATGCAAGAGACAGAGCCTTTCACAATTTATTACTATCTACCTAATTAAATTGGACCATGGAAATTTTTACCTGTAAAGTAGCTGACATACAGAGGCGAGATGAAAACTTTCATGAAGTTTCTTGGCTTCCACTAAGTGACCATATTCCTCTGTGTATAGGGGTTAGTGTCAAGGCCAATGTCACATAGGGGATGGGGTGAAGTCATACATATTGTATTCTCTTTTCTATTCTTTCTATGCCATCTATTTCCTTCAGTGCTTTGTGTTAAGACTTCCCTTACATCATAGATATAACTGATGTATCTACAGATCAGATCTAATGTATCTGCCTGTGCTCAGTTTGGCAGTCAATTTTGCAATTAAGGTCAGAAGAAAGATATACATTTATTTTAAAACTATAAGTAAAAAACAAAATAGAGCTGAAAGTAAAAGCTTTAGGCCTCCTGCACACTTCCGACACGGTTTTCACGGCCGTTTGTGACGGATCCGTGTGTCCGTTTTCTCGGCCGTGTGCAATCCCGTGTGCACTCCGTGTTTCCGTTTCCGTGCGCCGAGCATGGTACTGTCCAGGGTGCTGAAAGAGTTAATGGGCTGCACTGATCGCCGGTAACTCTTTCAGCCCCCTTGACAGTACCATGCTCGGCGCGCGGAAAATAAAATTTTAATGTAATAAAATAAAAAAAATAAAAAAAGTTTATACTTACTTTCCTCCTGTCCGACCTCCAGCGATGACGTTTCATTCATGTCGCCGCTGCAGCCAATCACAGGCTGTAGTGGCGGTCACACACGTCAGGATGACATCAGAAGGCCGGCCTCCAGGGATGACACTTCATCCCACGTGACCGCCTCTGCAGCCAATCACAGGCTGCAGCGGCCTCTGCAGCCAATCACAGGCTGCAGCGGCCTCTGCAGCCAATCACAGGCTGCAGCGGCCTCTGCAGCCAATCACAGGCTGCCGCGTCATTCTGGAAGGTCGGACTGGAGGAAGAAGAGGGACTCGTCTCCAAGACAACGACCGGGTAAGAACTGATTTTTATTTTATTTTTAATCAGCAGCCTCTTTTCCCTATCAGTGATAGATAGAGACAAGTGGCTGCCGATTAGTGTAATATTTCAGTTATGTTTTACTGGCCGCCCGGCGGTTGGTAGGCAACGGCTCCGTCACACACGGACGGCACACGGATGGCACACGGATGCCTTCCGTGTGCCTTCAGTTTTTTTGACGGCCCCATTGACTTGCATGTGCCTCACGGTCACGGAATCCCGGACCAAAGTAGGACATGCTCTACTTTGGATCGGAGCGGAGCAACGGACCGTCAAAAAAACTGAAGTGTGCATGGCCCCATTGAAATTAATGGGTTCAGGGTGCTATCAGTGACAAAAACGGATAGCACCCTGAAGGAAAAAACTGAACTGGGCATGGGGCCTTATCTGGATATTGTATTCAAAGAGTCTTGCAACAAGTCATTTCTTAGTTACTGAAACAAAACAGGACTGACAATGACTTACATTCTTCAGTGCAGAAAATGGACTCAGTGATAGAAATCTGCATCCTCTCAGTCTCCAAAAGAAAATCATCTGAACATTGTAACATCATTAGCTCCCCACTTGACTATTCAGTGGATGAATTTGCTGTATCTAAAGAACCCCATGCTAACTAAATATTAATTCAAAGTGGTTCATCTCACATTTAAACTACAATAATTTTTGATCAAACTCTTAAGGGAATGTCAAATTTATTTTATTTATGTCTATGTATGTGTTTTAATGTGGTATACTGTGCATTTGACTTGTAGATAATGGAAGTTACTGCCTTTATGTAAATGCAGTAGACACTATCCTATACATATACCGGTTCTTATTGAAAGGATTAATTATGTTTGAGCCCATAATGGTAGAAGAGAATCTTGACATATTTAAATAAAATATGTTTCCTCCAATTAGCCAAGCATTTGTCAATAATATTATTATTTATAATAATAATAATAATAATAATAATAATAATAATTAGGATTTCATCCTAGAGAAAAATAACATTCTTAAAATTAAAGAGGTATTCCATTTTCAGCAAATATTTTTTGTATAATGAAAAGATACACTATTTTCTAAGATACGTTCTGTATTAATTCAAGATGTCTGCTTGTTGTATTTCATTGTTTACTTCCAGTGGATAAACTTCTGTCCATGGTCATGTGATGGACACGCAGGTGCAGGGCTCGTTACACTATTTGTCTTCTAACAATCCCAGCAGCTGTGTGTCCATCACATGACCATGGACAAAATTGTATCCAGTAGAAGTTTGCAAAAAATGTTCCTATTGAATAACTGCAAGCAGAAATCGAATAAACCGTGAGGAATGGATATGGAAAGTATATTGGAAAATTGTGTAACTTTTCATCAAAAAAATTAACTGAATTTGCTGAAAATGGAATACCCCTGTAATTACAAGAATATTATTAATCTCTGAATTATAGCATTATTATTATTATTATTATTATTAGTAGTAGTAGTAGTAGTAGTAGTAGTAGTAGTAGTAGTAGTAGTAGTAGTATATTACTTTTTTCTTAAGAGTCAAGGCACTGACCTATGCATGAAATATAAAGGTAAAAATATAGCTCCCTAAAATCAGGTGGAAGAGAGGCCAATAATAGATGCATATTTGATATTGATGCTGTCAGTCTGACATTCACTCCAATTTCAACTTGCAAGTATATTCTGGGAACCACAAGGCTCCGTTTGCCTAAGGGACAAGGTAATGTACTGACGTATATTGTATCGTTAAATCCTTGGGGAATAAGGCATATGGAGAAGAGAGGTGGAGTACCCTACTTGAGACCACCTTCTATAAGCCAGGGCAGAGAGCTAGTGTAAGGAGCGTCTCCCTCTCTGGAGGCCTCAGTGTGACTATATATTACATGGTCACTCATTCATTTGAAATGAGTGGTGACACAGAGCTTCCCCTGGTTGTTCATTTAGAAAAAGCCTTTTAAGTCATATATCCGGTGTCTGGAAATTATCAGGATTTACTGAAATTTATTATATACTTTCTATTTTATTTGGATAACAGAAGGATTATCTGGTAATGCAAAATGATTGTCTTCATTCTGGTCTTTAATAAAGTATTAAACTTTTATTTTCCAGATAAACAAAGTGATTGGCAAGTTGTGTACTCGGGAACCCTGCATACTACAATAGGTATAACCTTATGTCCTATCCTTTACAATATATTCTTATTCAAGTCTACTAAAACATCTTTGAATGAATTCACCTCCATCGGATTTTGCCAATGCTACAAAATTTGTCAAATTTCAAACGAAAATTGTGTAAAATTCTGCAAAGACAAATGAGGTCATCTGTACCAGGATTACTTGCCGAAGTGCATAAGGACAAATGGTGTATCTAGAATCCAATCTGATACGGATTATTACTGTTGACCTTTTTTGACTGTGTATATATATATATATATATGTATATATATATTGTATATAGCAACTTGCTACTAATACCTTGAGTGGTCACCTATGAAGCCCTTAACTAACTACATCTTGGTTGAGGTTAAGAAAGTTAGAGGGTACACGAGTGGTTATGGCCATTACCCTATTAATGTCAGGTTCAATGTCATCCCATAATTGCCATCAAATCTTTGTCTGTAAATATTAAATGTTACTGTGTCCCCAAGATCATCATTAGGACTGCTGGAAAAACTGGTTCACCAATTAAAACAACTAAGTAATATGATATATAGATCCATCAGGAATCACAATGCTGTCTGATATAATGGCCCAATGCCAACTGATAATCTGATCTTACGTGTGGGGCATCTGAGCACTTCTAAATATTTCAATTGCTTGGTATTGCACAAGCAGATTTTCCAAAATGCTGGAAAGTAATTTAATGATTATAGAAATAGAAATATATGAACCTGTGTTTAAGTACTGAGAAAGAGACCAGTGGTTGAGTTGGCTCACCATGTATGTGAGCTTGTATGGGCCCAACTGAGCCTTAAAGAAGTGGTACGCAGTTGGAAAAAAATGTGTATTTATTTTTTTTTTTAAATTGCAACCACTCTTGCACATGGGCTATGTCGGGTATTGTGGATAATCTTCATCCAATGAAATAGTGCTGAGCTGCAATATCAGCACAACCCAAAGACAAGAGTGGGGCTGTTTGCAGAAATAAAGTGCAACCATATTAGTAAGCTACTCAGGAAATGGTCACTTCATTATTAACTCCTTAATGACCGGGCCATTTTGCACGTTAAGGATTATTTTTTGTTTTTTCACGGTCGCATTCCAAGACTCATAATTTTTTTTTTATTCCGTCGACATCGCCGTATAAGGGCTTGTTTTTTGCGGGACGAGTTGTATTTTGTAATTGTACCATTTTTAGATGCTTATAATATATTGATTAACTTTTATTAACTTTATTTTAGGAGAGTATTGAAAATAAGCAGCTATTCCAGCATTGATTTTCACGTTATAAATTTACGGCGTTTACTATGCAGCGTAAATAACATGTTAACTTTATTCTATGGGTTGGCACGATTACGGGGATACCAAATATGTAGAGGTTTTATATGTTTTTTCTACGTTTGCACAATAAAAAGCCTTTTAGAAAAAAATTACTTGTTTTTACATCGCCGCATTCCAAGAGCTGTAATTTTTTTATTTTTCCTTCAATGTGGCCGTATGTGGGCTTGATTTTTGCGGGCCAATGTGTAGTTTTCATTACTACTATTTTGGGATACATAGGACTCATAGATTAAGTTTTATTTAATTTTTTATGGGGGGAATGGGAGAAAAGAGCGAATTTTGCCGTTGTTTTTTGCGGTTTTTTTGGACGCCGTTCATCCGGCGGTTTAATTAATGTGTTCATTTTATTGGTCAAGTTGTTACAATCGTGGGGATACCATATATGTGTATGTGTGATTTGTTTTGACACTTTTACTAAATAAAACCACTTTTTGGGCAAAAAATGTAGTTTTATTTGATTTTCACTGTCATTTATTTTTTTTATTTTTTTCACAAACTTTATTTAACTGATTGACATATTTTTTTTTTAGTCCCACCAGGGGACTTCACTATGCGATGTGCCGATCGCGTATATAATGCTTTGGTATACTTAGTATACGAAAGCATTATTGCCTGTCAGTGTAAAACTGACAGGCAACCTGTTAGGTCATGCCTACGGCATCGCCTAACAGGCAGTTGCGGAAGACAGACCTGGGGGTCTTTGTTAGACCCCCGGCTGTCATGGAAACCCGACGGCGACCCGCGATTTGTTTGCGGGGGCGCCGATGGGGTGACAGAGGGAGCTCCCTCCCTCTGTCAAACACATTAGATGCCGCTGTCACTATTGACAGCGGCATTTAATGGGTTAAACTGCCGGAATTGGAGCGCGCTTCGATTCCGGCAGTTGCAGCAGGAGCCAGGCTGTGTATAACAGCCGTGCTCCTGCTGCTGATCGCGTGGGTACACTGGCAGTACCCACGCCATCACAGGGCGGATATATCCGTCCTCCTGCGCGAACTAGCAGCTGCTGAGGACGGATATATCTGTCCTTCGGCGTTAAGAGGTTAAATAACCATGCTGTCAAAATGACACGTGGTCATCAGTTTTTTACACTCTACTTCAGAAGTGACAACAATATGGCTGCGAAATTGTCATTTTGCAAAAATATCCGCTGCACCAAAATAAAAAAATTGGCAAGACCTCTGTAAGAAAAAGAGACAAAATGGCCAAAACTTAGACTATAACCGTAACGTCTGATTTACTATTACATGGCCATTCTTACCGCAGGGGAGGCTGGGAAAGAGAAACAGGAAAGTTGCAGAAGTCATCTAAGGATAGACAGATAATGATTGATAGGTCTAAGAAGAGAATGTAGAAAGAGAATAGGATAGAAAGCAGAATTGGCCAAAATCACTTCTATATGAATTGCAAATGATGAAGCCGTATGCTTTTAACCATATTCTCTTGATATTTTTCCACTTTAAAAGTTGAATGTCATTTCACTGACTTATGTTTAACACTGAGAAACTACTACAGCGCAATCTGGAAGGTACACTTAGAATTTGAAACCATGGCAGACAATGACTTATCCGCATTACACCAGCATAAATGAATTCAGACATCATGTTTGAACTATGACTCCGTAACCTAATGTTCTGCACAAGTCAGTGTGTCGACAGTAACTTAAATGAATTATGATTTTATTAATAATACTAATAGTACAGTTTTACATTCTGTTAACACAATAGGAAATGTATGAGCTCCATACTATTTTACATAAATGTCATAAATATGCTCGGGTTATGGTGACGTTTGCATAAATTCTTGTCAGTAATACGAAGATAAATTATAATAATAAAAATTAAGCAACTTTGCGAGTAGTCTTGATGAAAAATGTTTTACCGTTTTGTGTATGCAGCTCCAATGACGAACTATGTGTCTGCATGGTTATTAGACTATAGTCTGATCCTGCATTCCTGTGTTAGGGCATGACCACACATGGCGGAATTCCTCCGCAACTGTCCGCATCGATGCCGCACAGAATCTGCGTTGCAGATTCTGCAGCGGATCTGCACAAAATGTGCAGTACATTGATGCGGACTAGCTGCTGCAGACTGCGGGAAAAGTGCTTCCCTTCTCCCTATCAGTGCAGGATAGAGAGAAGGGACAGCACTTTCCCTAGTGAAAGTAAACGATTTTCATACTTACCGGCCGTTGTCTTGGTGACGCGTCCCTCTTTCGGCATCCAGCCCGACCTCCCTGGATGACGCGCCAGTCCATGTGACCGCTGCAGCCTGTGCTTGGCCTGTGATTGGCTGCAGCCGTCACTTACACTGAAACGTCATCCTGGGAGGCCGGACTGGAGACAGACGCAGGGAGTTCTCGGTAAGTATGAACTTATATGTTTTTTTACAGATACATGTATATTGGGATCGGTAGTCACTGTCCCGGGTGCAGAAACAGTTACTGCCGATCGCTTAACTCTTTCAGCACCCTGGACAGTGACTATTTACAGACGTCCCCTAGCAACGCTCCCGTCATTACGGGAGCCCCATTGACTTCCTCAGTCTGGCTGTAGACCTAGAAATACCTAGGTCCAGCCAGAATGAAGAAATGTCAAGTTAAAAAAGCAAGACGCATCCGCAGCACACATGACATGTGCATGACAGCTGCGGACTTCATTGCGGAACTTAGAATCTCCATTGAAGTCAATGGAGAAATTCCGCCATGAGTCCGCCACTGCTCCGCAACAGACAGAGCATGCTGCGGACACCAAATTCCGCTCCGCAGCCTATGCTCCGCAGCGGAATTGTACGCATCGTGTAAACGAACACTGCTAAATTAAAGTGAAAGTCAATGGAGAAACGGCTCCGCTGCGGATTAACGCTGCGGAGTGTCCGCAGCGGAATTTAAGTGGAATTCCGCCATGTGTGAACCCGCCCTTACTCGCTTACATCTTTAAAGTCTTCTCGCTAATCTACAGGTCTTAATATTTTTAAGGATCCTAAGGGTATATTTAGATATTCACATAATTTTTAGCAGGATACATATTATTATTATTCTCCCACAAATTCTGGAAATCTAAGCCTGTCAGAGAATTTTGAGGATTTGTGCCCTTCCTTACAGTGTACACCAAAACGAAACGAAGATAAATATGATTTTTCTGACTGGTTCATTTTAATAACTTCAGCATACTTTGGAAGATGTGCCAGGGCAACGCTGAGGAATTTTACAACCCAGTGTGATTAGTATCACAAATCTCCTGTTAATGAAGGGAGCAGATTCGATAATACAAATCTCTAGTATAATGTGCGATATTCACCAAAGGTCAAACTATTGCTCAATTAAGTAGCCAATTCCCACATTGATAAGCTGATCGCAGGGGATTCTAGTGCTGGGACCGCTGGGTAATCAGTTTTCGCATAGGAGCTAAACAATGAAGTCAGTAGGCTATGGGCATGTTCAGACGTGGCAGAATTCTGCAGACACTGTCCGCATCAATGCCGCACATAATCCGCGTTGCAGATTCCGTTGCGGATTTGGCTAAAATGTTAAGTAAAATGCTGCGGATTTGTCGTTGCGGATTCAGGTGAAGAGTACATCCTGCTCTCTTTCAAACATTCCATCCCAGTCTGGGTATAGACCTCGACACACATAGGTCCAGCCAGACTGATGAAATATCCGGTTCCTGAAAGCAATCCGCAACGCAACACACATTACATCTGCGGATTTCATTGCGTAATTTTGAAACTCCATTGAAGTCAATGGAGAAATTCTGCAACAAGTACGCATCAAGTCCGCAACAGACAGTGTATGCTGCGGACAGAAAATTCCGCACCACAGCCTATGGTCCGCAGCGGAGTTTTCCGCAACGTCTGCACGAAGATAACAAAAAAGGTGTGGAAACTGTCTGCTGCGGATTTCCACTGCGGACTGTCATGCGTTTTTTACGTCAGCAAAATAAACTGAAGGAGGTGGTTTTCTTTTCCTCATGATTTCTTTAGCAACTGTTGCGTGAATCACGCACAGCACATGGATGTGCGTCCGTGTGCTGTCCGTGATTTTCACACACCCATTAAATGGGTGCGTGATGCGCATAAAACACACAAGTATAGGACATGCAGTGAGTTTCACGCAGCGGACACACGCTGCGTGAAAAACACTGAATGTCTGAATGGCCCCATTGACTTGCATAGGTCCGTGTGACGTGCGTTATTTTCACGCGCGTAACACGGAAGTGAAATACGCTAGTGTGAATTAGGCCTAAGGCCTTTAACAAAGTTTTATAGTTATCCCGTATCCCTTCCCTTTCTCTCATCCCTTGGTTGAACTTGATGGACATTTCTATTATTTCAACAATAATAACTACGTAAAGAAAAAGAAAAAGCAGAGAATTGGATTTCCTGATGTCTGCCCTACTATAGGTTCCAATCTCTATTGCTTGCTGCATGTGTAATTCTGCTACTGAGAGTACAGTATAATGGGGCATTACAGATATTTCTAAGACTTATTGACTTTCCAGACATCTGAATTTCTTTTATAAATGTGTAAAATTCTTTAAAATTTCCAATTTTTAATAAAACATTTTTGGTATTTTAGGAATGTGGTTTGCAGAAAGTTCTAAAGGCTGGAGAAGAAAGAAGAGTTCTGGAAGCAAGATATGTAGAACAGGAACTTGATGTATCATGAAAACACTGCGGTGCTCCTCTCAGAAAAGGTTCTCTGTTTCCGCACATTTTTTTATATAACGGATATAAAATAAAATATGTTGAAGTTACTTCTGAGTTCTTTTTGCTTCTTTATTTCTATCTAAAGGAAAGTCATGATAGATGTAAAACAGCTTTCTTTAGAGAAATGTCCCCTAGTTTAGAATGATAATTGATAAGTGCTATCTGTCATTCATTGGTAACCCGGGAGATCTTATTATCTGCTATTTGTCACTTTCGCCAAATGTGAAATAGCAGACCTTGTTCTTATTCCTCTTAGATTTATAATTAGGAAAAAAGCTTCAATACTTTTCAAAGCAAATGGGCCTGAATAGACGCGGAGGTAACAGATCACAGACACAAGACAGCACATCTATCCGGAGTCTATCTAAAATAAAAGATGAGCTGCAGACAATAATCTATGCCATGCTGCTTACTGTAATAAATCTATTAAAATCCAACCTGCATTTCAAATTACAGTATGACAATTATATTAAAAGACATATACAATGGCGGGGCCATGTCAGATAGGCAGTTCATCCATGCCGGGTGTTCAGGCAAAAAGTAGTAAACCAGGCATCTCATAGCAAAGGCATAAAATTTTATGTTACAAAACACCAGGAACCGTAAAACAATTACGGACCCAAACAGTGAGTGTAAGGGTAAACGCCCGAAAAACGGCGAAAAAACGGAAGCAGAACGCCTCCAAACATTTGCCCATTGATTTCAATGGGAAAAACGGCATTCTGTTCCGATGGGCCGTTTTTTTTTACGCGGCCGTTTTGAAAAACGGACACGTAAAAAACGGGCGGGAAAAAGAAGTGCAGGTCACTTTTGCAGGACGTTTTTGGAGCCGTTTTTCATAGACTCTATAGAAAATAGCTCCAAAAACGGCCGTAAAAAATGCAGCAAAAATCGCAGCGAAAATCGCGAGTGGCTTAAACGTCTGAAAATCAGGAGCTGTTTTCCCTTGAAAACAGCTCCATATTTTAAGCCGTTTTTGTGTTTGTGTGTGAATATACCATAGGGGGTTTTCTTAAAAAGGGTGGATTTGCTGAATTTCTAATTTTGAATTTTGAATTTTGAAATGGCTAAAGTAAATAAAAAAGTTACCAATAAAGAATATGTGTCAAATATACTCCCATTCTCTGCTGTAAGAGCAATATGGCTTTGGGGATGTGTCATCCTAAGAAAGGCTTGGGTCATCGTCACATGTCACATCGTCACATGTACATACTGTATATTTCTAGCCCAGGGTTGCTGTCACTTTGTCAGGTGGACATGCCATTTGGTTTGGTGTTTCCACAGAAGCTAATAATAATAATATATTTTGATACAGAGTGACCTCTACACTAGTAAGTTTTTGTATCTCCCTATTTTGAGCTCCCTGTAAGCCCCCTTAGGTGTATGACATATGTGATTTGACTCTGCGTATACCTTATGCAATGCCTCTATAGCATTTCCTTACTAATGTCTCAAGGAGAATGGCCGATGCAGAAAGTTAACTTAAATCCGCTATAATGTGTACCACTCCACCCCCCGCATTAATGACATCACATGTGTAGGATCTATATATTAGAAAAGTGAAGTATTCATTCGTAAGATAGCTCTGTTTACAGGTATTATAGTTATTGCTGTTCTTCTATGGTGCAGAAGGGCATTTGAGCCCTTTCAGGCACCAGGATTTGTGTTAAACTGCAATATCTGCAACTATAGCTACGACACTGCCAGCGATGACACAACAACATAAAACATGTCAGCATGAAGTATACCCGGCTGTTGAAATGACCATGAGGCAAGAAGACGAAGAATGCAAGTAACACAGTACCTTACACGGTAAATTTCGCTCATTTATGTGCCAAAATTAATTTAGTGTAATATCAAGCATTGGGCCATTTTAGTAACAAATAAAGAATGACAAAATTAGGGCAGGTCCACACTACCATGTTTTGCAGTATGTTTTTGTGAAAGCATCATTCTATATCTGTTCTATGGGGAAAAATTGGTGCCATAGTGTGTGTATTAGTTTGCTGTGATCAAAAGACATACTGAAAAAAATACACTAGTTTCGACGCACACTTTTTTTCATTCCATTGAAAAACTCAATATTTGGTTCACTTGCTTTTACAATTTGCAACAATAAAAAAACAAAACATTTTGGAGCCTTTGGGTCAATAGCTTTTGAGCCCTGGTGCTAGGTCACCCACCAGTTTTCATGTGCCATTATATGCAATAATTTCAAACTGTATAGGATCCATATATACATTAATTTGCGTTACAACATTTATCTCGTTTGTGTGTGGCAGATGGACCTTTATGTCTTATTAGACACCAAGGTCCATGTACAACTGTAACCTCTATTGCTATACAACTGAATATAGGTAAAGCATGTTATTATCAGCAGACATTCACTAACCCAGCAAACCTTCGTACATTTAGGGCATGACCACACGTGGCGGATTTCCTCCGCAACTGTCCGCATCAATGCCGCACAGAATCTGCGTTGCAGATTCTGCTGCGGATCTGCACAAAATGTGCAGTAAATTGATGCGGACTAGCTGCTGCGGACTGCGGGAAAAGTGCTTCCCTTCTCCCTATCAGTGCAGGATAGAGAGAAGGGACAGCACTTTCCCTAGTGAAAGTAAACGAATTTCATACTTACCGGCCGTTGTCTTGGTGACGCGTCCCTCTTTCGGCATCCAGCCCGACCTCCCTGGATGACGCGGCAGTCCATGTGACCGCTGCAGCCTGTTATTGGCCTGTGATTGGCTGCAGCCGTCACTTAGACTGAAACGTCATCCTGGGAAGCCGGACTGGAGACAGAAGCAGGGAGTTCTCGGTAAGTATGAACTTATATTTTTTTACAGGTTGCTGTATATTGTGATCGGTAGTCACTGTCCAGGGTGCAGAAACAGTTACTGCCGATCGCTTAACTCTTTCAGCACCCTGGACAGTGACTATTTACTGACGTCTCCTAGCAACGCTCCCGTCATTACGGGAGCCCCATTGACTTCCTCAGTCTGGCTGTAGACCTAGAAATACATAGGTCCAGCCAGAATGAAGAAATGTCAAGTTAAAAAAGCAAGACGGATCCGCAGCACACATAACATGTGCATGACAGCTGCGGACTTCATTGCGGAAATTAGAATCTCCATTGAAGTCAATGGAGAAATTCCGCCATGAGTCCGCCACTGCTCCGCAACAGACAGAGCATGCTGCGGACACCAAATTCCGCTCCGCAGCCTATGCTCCGCAGCGGAATTTTACGCCTCGTCTAAACGAACACTGCTAAATTAAAGTGTAAGTCAATGGACAAACGGCTCCGCTGCGGATTAACGCTGCGGAGTGTCCGCAGCGGAATTTAAGTGAAATTCCGCCACGTGTGAACCCAGCCTTACGGTGCTGTGATGGTGCGGGCTCAGAAGCTGAGCCCGTGCCATAAGCAGCGTGTGTCAACATACAGCTGACACCCTGCTGCAGCGGCCAGGATTGGAGCTAACTCCGATCCTGGACGTTAAACCCCTCAGATGCCGGAGCTAACAACGACCGCAGCATCTAAGGGGTTCCCTCTGTCACCCCATCGCCCCCCCCCCTATGACACAATTTCAGGGTAACAATGGGTTTTTATGGCAGCCAGGGGGATAACAATGGCCCCAATGTCTGCCATATTAGTACACCTAGGAGGCCCTGTCAGAAGGATGCCAGTGCAGTTTATTATAGAAGTGATTAAAAAGAAATGGAAAAAAAAAAGTGAAGTAAAATGTTTGTAAACAGTAAAAAAAAGGAAAAGATCTCAAAAACCTTTTTTCCCCAATCAAAAATACTTTATTATATATATACAGGAAAAAAAATAATATATATACAGATATACAAAAATCCAGCAGCACCGGGGGAACCGACCAGTGTCCCAAATATACAGAGATCTAAAAATGAGCAGCAACTTCAAAGAATCAAGTGAAAAAAGTAGGTACTTTATTTCCCTGTGCTACGTTTCGTTTCAGCAATGTCCGCTAGAGCCTTTCTCAAGCAAATGACATAATGCAGATTCACAAAATATAACATGGCATCAATCAACCGTGACATCAATTAGCAAAATAGTGAAAACATATAAATGTAATTCAATATGTAGTACAAGGAACAGACGTGTATATGTCAGAATGACCTGCCTAGTTGGTCAAGGACCGTATTAATACATACAGACAAGTGTTAGGGTATGTGCACACGGTAGCAGGCTTTTACGTCTGAAAAGACAGACTGTTTTCAGGAGAAAACAGCTGACTCGTTTCAGACGTAAATGCTCCTCCTCGCATTTTGCGAGGCTTCTCTGACAGCCGTAAATTTTGAGCTGTGCTTCATTGAGTTCAATGAAGAACGGCTCAAATTACGTCTGAAAGAAGTGCCCTGCACTTCTTTTGACGAGGATGTATTTTTACGCGTCGTCGTTTGACAGCTGTCATATGACGACGTGTAAATGACAGGTCGTCTGCACAGTACGTCGCAAACCCATTCAAATGAATGGGCAGATGTTCGCCAACGTATTGTAGCCCTATTTTCAGACGTAAAATGAGGCATAATACGCCTCGTTTACGTCTGAAAATAGGTCGTGTGAACCCAGCCTTAAAGTTAAATATAGATAAACTAGGTAGTGATCACAAGTATTGTGGTGAATTAAAATCAGTAAATCTCCTCTTTGTATTCCACAGGTGTAAAGCCAAAAGTGGCGTCCGTGTAGCGATATTGCGCATGCGCTGAAGTATAATCTAGTAGGGAAAATGAGGCCGGAGAGGCCATACTGGTGTCTGGGATAATACATGCAGCGCTGGTAAGCGCATGCACAGAGAGTACCGCTCGGTCATCCTGATATAAAGCATAGAATCAGCAGTGGGTAACCTCATACATATAGTAGATATGGGAGAGGGGAGAATACACATTGGCCATCATATAGACAGTCACAGTCTTCACCCCATAACATGGAGAACCAGCATCCCGAGTCTGTGTAACACACTCAACGGCCTCAGGGACATTCACATAACTCCCTATTGATGGTGTGGGGGTGGCCACACAGAAACGTAACCGTACCAACTCCTGTTGTAAAAATTCCAAATTTAACAAAATAACGTCTAAAGTGTACTGTTGCTTAAATCGGTTACAGAAAAAAAAGTGTTCTGTGAATAAGGGTTAGGTCTCATCTTGGAACACATACCTCTTGGTATTCTCTTCTGTTTGTAGCACTCTCCAAGGGTTGCACAGGGCAATAAATTACGTACTTTTTTCGCTTGATTCTTTGGAGTTGCTGCTGATTTTTCGATCTCTGTATATTTGGGACACTGGTCGCTTCCCCAGGGCTTGCACCCACATACTGCCGATGCTGCGGGATTTTTGTATATCTGTATATATTGACCTACTTGCTTGCATGGCTTTTTCTTCTTTTTCTCTTTTTTCACCATGTCTGTATCACAGGAAACGACAGGTACTTTATCCCTGATGTTTTTTCATACACTGAGGGCGATGTTGAGCGGATTCTGTTGGGGCTCCAGGGGGATATTCGATTCCTGACCACACCATTTGCCACTGACCTCAAACAAAAATTGGAAAACGAATCTAAGAGAGCTACCACTGTACAACTTCATCTGTAACCGATTTAAGCAACTGTCTAACAAGTATGCTTTAGACATTATTTTGTTAAATTTGGAATTTTTACAACAGGAGATTGGTAGGCTGGGTTCACACAACCTATTTTCAGACGTAAACGAGGCGTATTATGCCTCGTTTTACATCTGAAAATAGGGCTACAATACGTCGGCAAACATCTGCCCAGTCATTTGAATGGGTTTGCCGACGTACTGTGCAGACAACCTGTCATTTACACGTCGTCGTTTGACAGCTGTCAAACGACGACGCGTAAAAATACAGCCTCGTCAAAAGAAGTGCAGGACACTTCTTTCAGACGTAATTTGAGCCGTTCTTCATTGAACTCAATGAAGCACAGCTCAAAATTTACGGCTGTCAGAGAAGCCTCGCAAAATGCGAGGAGGAGCTTTTACGTCTGAAACGAGGCAGCTGTTTTCTCCTGAAAACAGTCTGTCTTTTCAGACGTAAAAGCCTGCTACCGTGTGCACATACCCTTACGGTTGAAACCAATATACATGATACTGACACAGCCTTGAAATCTGTTTTCTCTAGTGAGAAATATGATATATTTTCTAGTAATATGGCTGCACAGATCCTTAGGATTAAAAATGAGCAGGAGGAATTTAAGAGGAGAAAATGGAATAGAGATGCCAAAGATTACCTTCAAGGTCAAGTCTGCATTTGGCATAATAATGATGAATACAGAGATTTTACCGGCACTAGAGATAATAAACGGAAGAAAAAATCTTGTCTACCAGCCAGGACTACGACAGGTGATTCGTCCTCTTTTTTAGGGGAGACCCCAGGCACTTTCACACCAACAAGAAGCGCACCAGGAGAGGGGGAAAACGATACAGTTGGCGCTCAGACTCAGAACGAACAGATCGAGACCACCGACGGCGAAAGGAGTGATGTCCCTGAGGAGACTATAGTGGTAAACATTTCCTCTAAAATACTTACTGAATCACAGCTATCTCTTGTGAACAAAGGCTTATCTTTTTGCCATTTATTTCACACTGATTGGTTCAAGATTAACATGTTTAGGTCCATCAAGTTGAAGTGGTGGTTCGCTGGACACTCTACAATTAAGATACAAACTAACTCTGAATTGAACCTTAAAGGGAATGTGTCACAAGAAAAATGTTTTCTTTTTTTCAGTTAAACTGTTAGTCAATAAATTATTCCACATTGTTCTAATTTTTTACATTTTTTCACAAGTCAGGAAATATTATAAATTAGATTCTAATTTATAAAATGTCCATGTGCTGAACACTAGGGGGAGCAATTCCCAAAATTGCTGTATTGCAATGTGGTAAAGCAACCTCATTGCTTTATGCTGCAAATTTGGTGTAGACACACACGCTCTAGTGTGCTCACACAATGCCCCCTCCTTTATCCTGGCTAGTGCCAGGAGAAAGGAGGGGGTTGAATGTTCAAACCTCCTACACTGTGTGCCATCATTTTTTGAGCGAATGCACAGTGTAGGAGGATTACATACAGTGTAATCACACAGTATAACACAAACATACACAAACATAACTTACCTGCTCCTGCCGCCGCCGTTCCGTCCACTCCCTCCACTCCTAGTCCTTGCTTCTGAACATATGGATGGTAACCGTGAACGGAAGTAGTCATCTTACTGTCCGGGCGCGGCTTCCGGTCCACATGAAAATCGCTCGGCCGAAGACCTTCCTTTTGGACTGTGTGGGAGCAGACGGCGTACACTATAGTGAATGGAACGGCTCCCGTTCGCATTCACTATGGGGATGTATGTGCCGTATTCCATCTCTGTATGTGTCGTTAATCGACACATGCAGAGATTTAAAAAAAATGGCAGCCCCCATAGAGAAGTAAAAGACAGAAAAAAGAAAAAAGTAAAACACAAAAACACAAATAAATAAAATGTATTTTAATAACACACTAAAAGCAAATTTATATAAAAAAATTTTTTGTGACACCTGTCCTTTAAGAGATAAAGGTAGTCAATTAATGCCCCCTACTAGTATGCCTGATATTGATGCCTTTATCTCAGCAGCCAGAAATGACCTGGGAATACTTAAATCTACCCCAAAAAATACAGGTTTTTCGCACCCAAATCTTACCAGTAGTGAGATTGGTCCTTGATCAATTATCCCGAGACAACAACATTACTGTTAAGATCGCTGATAAGGGAGGGGCGGTGGTAGTTATGGATGCCCCATGTATCTCAATGAGATTAAAAGACAGCTTAGCGATAACAAGGTTTATAGACAGATCAACTATGATCCTAAATTTGAGATCTCCAGAGAAATCAAAACTATTATCCATAATGCTATACTAGGTGGCATTATTGATGACTATTTGGCTCAATACCTAGTGATTGACCAGCCCAGAACCCCTGTCATCTATGTACTCCCTAAGATTCACAAATCACTTGTTGATCCGCCGGGCAGACCAATTGTGTCCTACTCAAATTCCATCTTTTGCCATATTGCTGTCTTCCTTGACAAGGTTCTTAGAACCTATGCACTTGGAGCCAGCTCCCATGTTAGAGATACATCAGATTTCCTCTGTAAATTAAATGGAGTTACCTTACCTCCACATACTCATATCACAGTTTTGTCATTCGATGTTACCAGTCTATATACGCTCATCGACCATACTAAGGGCATTTTGGCATTTAAAAACTTTCTTAAGACCTCTGAATAAACAATTGATTGTTGTAAGTTTGTGATACAACTATTGAATGTCATTTTGAGACGTAACTACTTCTTATTTAGTGATGACTTTTTTTATCAACTGCAAGGGACCGCAATGGGTTCAAATATGGCACCCACCTATGCCAACATGTACATGCGCACACTTGAAGAGACACTTGTTAATACATCTCCCCACTTTGCACATTTTTATTTGGTGCCGTTATATTGACAATTTTTTTTTTGCTTTGGACAGGTGATCTGATAGATCTGCAGGGCTTCTATACTTATCTCAATGCAGTTGATGAAACTGTAAAATTTACCACGGTACAGTCTGAGACAGAAATACAAATTCTTTGACGTACTTGTCAAACTAGAGAGAGAGTTTTACTACCACACTTTACACTAAGCCCACTGATTGTAACAACTTACTTGACTTCAACAGTAACCATCCTAGAAAGATGATTAGGAATCTACCTACGAGCCAGCTTATGGGTGTCAAAAGGATAGTGAGTGACACTGACACAACCAAACAGACAATTGACAATGTGATTAATAAATTAAAAGCACGTGGCTATCCACCATGATTGTTGAATGAACATTGTCACACAATACTCCACATTAATAGAGATACACTCCTCGAACCAAAGATACCTAAAACTAGGCAAGATCATATACCTTTTATTTCTATGTACACGGAACATATAGCCAATGTGATCCGACGACATTGGCCCATGCTATGTAATTGTCTTAAACATGTAACTGAATCTACCTCCTCTATTTTCCTAATGTGGGTCTGCTAATCTCAGAAACAAGCTTGTGAAGACAAATACTGGCTTTCCTTAAGAACCCCAAGTTGGGATTTTTATTCCTTAAATGTGTCAATTGTAGACTAATACATAAAGGGTCTACTACGAAAAAGATCTATCACATACGACATTTTCTCACCTGTGACAGCAACTTTGTAATCTATGTTTCTCCAATGTCCTTGTGAAACAACATTAGATCTTAAAACTAGAATTTATAAGCATATATACACTATAGGAAAGAAGAGGTTGGACTTACCCGTGTCCAAACAATTCACCGACATGGGACACAACGAACACCAACTCAGATTTTCCTCCCATGAGACGAGGGGGAAACAGGACTAAACTGCTTAAGGTTAAGGAACTTCAATGGATAAACGGACTTAATTCTCTTAAACCCAATGGCTTAAATGTAGATTTTGCATTAAATGGACTTGTCTAGGTTCCCTCTACTCCTGTAGTCCCGATATACGTTTGTCTCATCCTCGCTTTCAGTTTTATGATTTTATGACATTTTTCTTTATTCAAAATTTTTCTTTATTTTTAAGATATTATTATGACTCATAGTAATATTTTGTTCTCTCCATCTTTTTTAGATGAACAAAATCCTAGCATTTGCCACCTCTATGATACCCGAATGGTTTTTTCTTCTGCATTTTTTTTATTATACATTGTCTACTTTAGGGTAATTTGATATTTTGTTCTCCATTTGTACCTCTCATATATTGGTCCCCTGATAGGAACCTGTACCTGATGTCCTTTAAATGTCACTTTAACCATGGGTCTGTCTCTTGTTATCATATGCCATCTGTGGTCTCCTCGTAATACACTTCTGTATGGCCACCCCCACACTTTCAACAGGGAGTTATGTGGATGTTCCTGAGGCTGATGAGTGTGTTACACTCGGGATGCTGGTTCTCCATGTTATGGGGCGAAGACCGTGACTGTCTATATGATGGCCAATGTATATTCTCCCCTCTCCCATTTCTACTATGTGTATGAGGTTACCCACTGCTGATTCTATACTTTATATCAGTATGACCGAGGGGTACTCTCTGCGCATGCGCTTACCACTATACACTATGTGTACGAGGTTACCCACTGCTGATTCCAATACCCTTGGCTACCTGACTTTAGAGAGTGTCCAGATACACTCTAGTTGCGTCTTCTGCGGTACCTGTGTGACATCAAAACATTGGACACATCAATACATATGGTTTCCATTTTATATTTTATTATCAGCTGTAAGTTCTTCCCCTCTTTATATCACTGCCATATAACTTTATACTTTATATCAGGATGACCGAGAGGTACACTCTGCGCATGCGCTTACCAGCACTGCATGTATTATCCCAGACACCAGTATGGCTGCCTCATTTTCCCTACGGCGCATGTGGAGCTTATGTCCTGTTACCCCAACTAGATTATACTTCTGCGCATGCGCAATAGCGCTACACGGACGCCGCTTTCGGCTTTACACCTGTGGAATACAAAGAGGTGATTTTTTATTTTAATTCATGACAATACTTGTAATCACTACCTAGAATGTATTAATACGGTCCTTGATCAACTAGTCAGGTCATTCTGACATATACATGTCTGTACCTTGTACTCAGGGCCGGCCTTAGGATACAAAATTATCTTTCGGCGCCCCACAGTATAATGCCCTAAATAGTGCCCCACACAGTATAATGCCCCTTTAGTACCCCCCATACAGTATAATAATAATATTTAATAATATATTATAACCCCTTCAAGAAACAATATTTTGTCCTATAATTGTGCCCATACAGTAGTATGCTCCCTAAGTGCCACACACAGTATATTGCCCCCTGTAGTACCCCTTCACAGTATAATGTCCACTTAGTGGCCCCCACACAGTATAATTCCCCCTCCCCTGGCTGCCACATTCCTTCAGGAATTTTGAAGCATATTTTTAATTGACAGCGATGTTTGACCATTTTTGTTTTTTTTTGCGTTTTTTTTAAGCCGTTGAAGCTAATGCAAAAGACGCAGGCAAAAAAGCTCCAAACGAGCGCTGCAGGTATTTCCTGCCTCCTATTAATTTCAATTGGAGCTTAGGAGCTCAGAGGTGGAAATCACTTGAAGAGCTTCAGCCCCCCACTCACAGTAAAATAACCATCAGCCCCCCCACTCACAGTAAAATGACCATCAGCCCCCCACTCACAGTAAAATGATCATCAGCCCGCCACTCACAGATTCCCCCTGTAGATAGTGCCACTCAGCCCCCTTGTAGGTAGTGCCACACAGCCCCCCCGTAGGTAGCACCACACAGCCCCCTCTAGGTAGTGCCACACAGTCCCCATGTAGGTAGTGCCCCGCAGCCCCCTTGTAGGTAGTGCCACACAGCCCACAGCCCCCTTGTAGGTAGTGCCATACAGACAACAGCCCCCTTGTAGATAGTACCCCCCCTTCCTGTAGATAGCGCCACTGTAGCTCCCTGAAGGAGCCGGGGCCGGGGATTCCGCTACTGGAGCACTCCACTTGATGTCTCTGTCCATATATGGACAGTGACATCAGGGGCAACTCCTGAAGCGGAATCCCTGTCCACAGCGTTGCCGACGCTGTGACCGGGGATTCCACTGCCCCTGTCATCTGTGTCCATTTATAGACAGTGACGTCAGTGGCCTCCCTGCTCTGCTATAGTGGCGTCACTACCGCTGTAGCAGCCGCAGCGGCTGCTAGCGGCGCTGCCGGCCATGGGGGGCCGTTCTGACGGGTGGCACGGGCTCCCTCATGCCCGATGTCACCGCTAGCATCCACTATGGCTGCTACAGCGGTAGTGATGCGGAAAAGTGGAGTGGAGAAGCGCCCGGGCGGAAAGTTGGCTGCTGAGTCGGCGGGCCCGTGTGCTTTTGGAACAAGCAGGGGAAGGGAGCCAGCGCAGCGACCTCTTCCACCTGCTGGAGTGATGCGCCCTGTGCAATGTCACAGGTTGCACACCCCTAAGGCCGGCCTTGCTTGTACTACACATTGAATTACACTTATAAGTTTTCACTATTTTGCTAATTGATGTTTGAATCACGGTTGATTGATGCCATGTTATATTTTGTGAATCTGCACCATATAATTTGCTTGAGAAAGGATCTAGTGGACAGAGCTGAAATGTTGCACAGGGCAAAAAAGTACCTACTTTTTTCACTTGATTCTTTGTAGTTGCTGCTCATTTTACGATCTCTCTCTCTCTCTATATATATATATATATATATATATATATATATATATATATATATAATAGTATATATCTATATATATATATATATATATATATATACACACATATATACATATATATATAGAAAATTCAAATTAAGAGACAGCACTCCAAGCAAATAGGTGAAAAAAGGTGATGTGTTTTAATCACCCCACAGGCAGGCAACGTTTCGATCACACATATTTGGTATCACCGCTTCCGTCTAAATTGTAATTTAACCAACAAGATAAATGACATAAAAAAATCAATAAAAAACAATGCCAGAGTTGCTGTTCTTTGTTCATCCTACATCTGTAAAAAATTAATAAAAGGCGATCAAACAGTTGGATGACTCTGGCAAAAGAAAGCCCTAACACAGCTCCCGTCGACTTGAAGGTTATGTAAACCTTTAAAAGTGATTTTTTTTTTTAAATCCAAAAATGTCAGTCAGTCTGTGCAATTTTCAAATCAGTTGTTATTTCAAATTCTTTTTACTTTTTGAGGTACAACCGTTCTGTATCCTGTATACAGGGCAGCTGTATCATTTGCTAAATCAAGTACCTGTCAGTTTCTCGGGCCAGTCGGGTTTCGTGAACCCGTCTCTGACATGCAGAATCCACCTGTAATCTATCACATCTAAATTCATCTTGAAGAAACAATGGAGAAGAGAATTTTTAAATACTCATTTATTAATAATAGTACTGTAGATTAGAGATGAGCGAACTTATCAAAAGTTCGGTTCGGCTAGTTCGCCGAATTTCACAAAAAAGTTCGGTTCGGACCAAACTAGTTCGGACCGAACCTGTCACTTCCCTGCGCCGAGCATGCTACTGTCCGGGGTGCTGATAGAGTTAATGGGCTGCACTAACTCTTTCAGCAACCTTGACAGTACATGCTCGGCGCGCGGAAAATACAATTTAAATGTAATAAAAATATAAAAATTATACGTTCGTACTTACTTTCCTCCTGTCCGGCCTCCAGCGATGACGTTTCATCCCTTTCGCCGCTGCAGCCAATCACAGGCTGTAGTGGCGGTCACGCACGTCAGGATGACGCTTCATCCCACGTGACCGCCTCTGCAGCCAATCACAGGCTGCAGCGGCGACATGGATGAAACGTCATCGCTGGAGGCCGGACAGGAGGAAAGTAAGTATGAACGTATTATTTATTTTTTTTGGCATGTATGTATGTATGTATGTTGTCATGTATGTATATCTGTGCATGTATGTTTGCATGTATGTATGTATGTATGTATGTTGGCATGTATGTATGTTGTCATGTATGTATGTATATCTGTGCATGTATGTTGGCATGTATGTATATATGTGCATGTTTGTATGTATATTTGCATGTATATATTTGCATGTATGTATGTATGTTTGCATGTGTGTATGTTTGCATGTATGTATTTTGCATGTATGTTGTCATGTATGTATGTATGTATGTTGTCATGTATGTATAAAAATACCTATAGATTTGTAGGGTCAATTAACACAGTCATATGAGAAAAACATGTATAATTTTTTATTGAATATAACAATGTAACACAATTAAAAGATGAATCATGCTGAGCATGAAATAAAACGTCTGTCGATTGCAGAGGACATGGGGTAAAAGAAACATAATTTTGAAAATCACATGTGTGGACTATGAGACGAGGAGTCAGTCAATCAGATTTAACCAGAAAGAGTAAATGACAGCGTGCAGCAAGACAAAGGTAAATACTCTCGCCAGAAATAACTACATAACATTGTTATAACATCAGAAGGCTGTCATGTTATTGGACCTGATATATGCAAGTGCCAATACTATAAACGTTTATAGATGCAGTAAGACACAACATGAAACATGTAACATACCCATAATAGCTCTCTGCAAGGAGAGAACGTCAGTCCCGATGCGCGTTTCGCCGAAACGCGCGTCGGGACTGACGTTCTCTCCTTGCAGAGAGCTATTATGGGTATGTTACATGTTTCATGTTGTGTCTTACTGCATCTATAAACGTTTATAGTATTGGCACTTGCATATATCAGGTCCAATAACATGACAGCCTTCTGATGTTATAACAATGTTATGTAGTTATTTCTGGCGAGAGTATTTACCTTTGTCTTGCTGCACGCTGTCATTTACTCTTTCTGGTTAAATCTGATTGACTGACTCCTCGTCTCATAGTCCACACATGTGATTTTCAAAATTATGTTTCTTTTACCCCATGTCCTCTGCAATCGACAGACGTTTTATTTCATGCTCAGCATGATTCATCTTTTAATTGTGTTACATTGTTATATTCAATAAAAAATTATACATGTTTTTCTCATATGACTGTGTTAATTGACCCTACAAATCTATAGGTATTTCTATTATTTAGTTAGGGCAATACACCAAGGTTACTTGGTTTCATTACAGGTCTAGTATAAAATATAGTTATCCATAGAGTACACAACTATATATACATACATTTCTCCAACATATTTTTCTAGACCCTCCCTGCATGTACCAGTAGGTTTATGTTGTCATGTATGTATGTATATATGTGCATGTGTGTATGTATATTTGTATGTATGTTTGCATGAATGTATGTATGTATGTTTGCATGTATGTGTGTTTGCATGAATGTATGTTTGAATGTATGTATGTATGCATGTTTGTATGTATATTTGCATGTGTGTATATATATGTATGTATGTTGTCATGTATGTATGTATGTATGTATGTATGTTGTCATGTATGTATATATGTGCATGTATGTTGGCATGTATGTATATATGTGCATGTGTGCATGTATATATTTGCATGTATGTATGTTGTCATGTATGTATGTATATATGTGCATGTATGTTTGCATGTATGTTGGCATGTATGTATATATGTGCATGTGTGTGTGTATGTATGTATATTTGCATGTATATATTTGCATGTATGTATGTTGTCATGTATGTATGTATATATGTGCATGTATGTTTGCATGTATGTTGGCATGTATGTATGTATACATGTGCATGTTTGTATGTATATTTGCATGTATATATGTTTGCATGTATGTATGTTTGCATGTATGTATGTTGTCATGTATGTATGTATATATGTGCATGTATGTATGTTTGCATGTTTTTATTTTTGCATGTATGTTTATATATATGTGCATGTATGTAATTATGTTTGCATGTATTTATGTTTGCATGTATATTTGTGCATGCTTGTATATATGTATGTATGTATCTTTGCATGTTTGTTTGTATGTATGTATGTTTTCATGTGTGTGTGTATGTATGTATGTACGTACGTATGTATGATAGTTTGCATGTATATATGTGTGTATGTTTGCATGTATGTATATTTGCATGTATATATGTGCATGCTTGTATGTATGTTTGTATATATGTATGTATGGCCATGTATGATACTGTCTGCTGGCGCCCTGTATCTAAGTCGACTTCGCGGCAGGCTTCTATACATGGTATAACAGTCAGTATCACACATTAAACTGAATCTAAGCCTACGACATGTTTTATTTCATTTTTTTTTTTTTTACAGGTTTGGTGTTTGGACTACGTCGGTTTCGAGGACTACTTAGATGACGTTTTTTTTTCTACAATAAAATGGTTAATGAGGGTTGTGTTGGGGGTGCTTTATTTCAATAAAATATTTTATCTATATCTTTGTCTTTTTCTTTTCAAATTTTATTACTACCACTTTAGTAATGGCCGCTGTCTGAGTGACAACATCCATTACTAAGGCGAGGCTTAGTGTTAGCCGGTGCAGAGGCTAACACTAACCACCATTATTACCCCGGTACCCACCACCACCAGGGGTGCCGGGAAGAGCCAGGTACGATCCAGTACCCGACCATCTGTTGTGATGGTCGGGCTCTGGGGCGGCCGCAGGCTGGTATTATGAGGCTGGGAAGGGCCAAAAACAGTGGACCTTCCCACCCTTGTAATGCTAGGCTGCTGCTGCTGTGTTGTATCTGGCTGGTTATAAAAGTGGGGGGGACCCCACGTAATTTTTTAAAATTATTTATTTATTTAAATAGTTTTTTAAAAAAAGACATGGGGTTCCACCCAATTTATCATAACCAGCCACATACAACACAGTGTTATTAGCCTGGGAATGGACAAAACCAGTGGCCCTTCCCACCCATATAATGCCAGACTGCTGCGGCCTTGTATATGGCTGGTTATTAAAAATGTGGGGGACCCGTCTATTGCTAAATTTGTTAAATTCAAAAAAAAAAACGACGTGGGGGTCCCCCCCATTTTTATAACCAGCCCGATACAACACAGCAGCAGCAGCCTAGCATTACAAGGGTGGGAAGGTCCACTGATTTTGGCCCTTCCCAGCCTCATAATACCAGCCTACGGCCGCCCCAGTAGCCGACCATCACAACAGATGGTCGGGTACTGGATCGTACCAAGCTCTTCCCGGCACCCCTGGTGGTGGTGGGTACCGGGGTAATAATGGGTGGTTAGTGCTAGCCTCTGCACCGGCTAACACTAAGTACCGCCTTAATAATGGACGTTGTCAATCAGCCAACTGCCATTATCTAGGCACTAATAAAGTTTAAAAAAAACACAAAGACAATTCTTTTTTATTGAAATAAGAAATCCCCAACAAAACCCTCGTTAACCATTTTATTAAAATTTGAAAAAACGTAGATCTACGCAGTAGTCCAACGAATTGAAGATGTAGTCCAATCGGTACATCAAAATCTGCAACAACATAAAAAAACAGTTATCAATGTGAACAATACCAATACTTCTACTCACCCACACACATATATATTCACGCACACACAAACAAACAACCATACACAGACACACACATATATACACAAACACAACAAGATATGCACACACACACACACACACACACATAAACAGACAAACACACACACATATACACGAACTCACACATATACATACCCAAACACACATATACACAAACACATATACACAAACACACCCATATATACACACAAACACACACCCATATACACACATATACACAAACACACACATATACAAAAAAACACACAAACATCTACACACAAACATATACACAAATACACATATAAAAACAAAAACAGACAAAGTCACATACCCAAACACACATATATACACAAACACACACATACACAAACACGGTTTCTTTTAAATGCTGCTGGGGAACCCGCTCGATCCACTATATAAGGCTGCGCTACAGTGCAGCATTTAAAAGAAACAGGATCCTGACCTGTCCATAGAGTTTAAGGCAGCACAGAGTATTTCAGGAGATGAGCGTGCAGATTCAGTGCTGCTGTGAACACTGCTCTTACCATTACGTAGCTCTCAGTCTGTTACCTCTCCTCCACTCCTGTCCTCCAGAACACCTTCACATGATTGGCAAGTCACCACGTAATGGTAAGAGCAGAGTTCACAGCAGCACAGAGTATTTCAGGAGATGAGCGTGCGGATCTTGTGCGGGGTGGTGACTTGCCAATCATGTGAAGGTGTTATTGAGGACAGGAGTGGAGGAGAGGTAACAGACTGAGCTACGTAATGGTAAGAGCAGAGTTCACAGCAGCACTGAATCTGCACGCTCCTCTCCTGAAATACTCTGTGCTGCTGTGAACTCTGTTCTTACCATTACGTAGCTCAGTCTGTTACATCTCCTCCACTCCTGTCCTCTATAACACGTTCACATGATTGGCAAGTCACCACCACGCACAAGATCCGCACGCTCATCTCCTGAAATACTCTGTGCTGCTGTGAACTCTGCTCTTACCATTACGTGGTGACTTGCCAATCATGTGAAGGTGTTCTTGAGGACAGGAGTGGAGGAGAGGTAACAGACTGAGAGCTACGTAATGGCAAGAGCAGAGTTCACAGCAGCACTGAATCTGCACGCTCATCTCCTGAAATACTCTGTGCTGCCTTAAACTATGTGGACAGGTCAGGATCCTGTTTCTTTTAAATGCTGCACTGTAGCGCAACCTTATATAGTGGATCGAGCGGGTTCCCTAGCAGCATTTAAAAGAAACAGGATCCTGACCTGTCCACAGAGTTTAAGGCAGCACAGAGTATTTCAGGAGATGAGCACGGGCAGCCGTTCGTTTTTCCGAGCCGTGCTCCCATTATGCACACGACCGTAAAAACACCCGTTATTGCGGGTCGTAATTACGACCCGCAATAACGGGCTCATAGACTTCTGTTACCCACGGGTACCTTTCCGTTTTCTCACGGGAAGGTGCCCGTGCCGTTAAAAAAATAGAACATGTTCTATTTTTCTATTTTACGGGCCGTGCTGCTATAATTATAATGACAGCACGGTTCGCAAAAGCGGCCAGCTGCCCGTGGCCGGCCGGCCGTGCTCGTAATTACGAGTCGTAATTACGAGCACGGCCCGTAAAATAAAAAAATAGAACATGTTCTATCTTTTTAACGGCACGGGCACCTTCCCGTGAGAAAACGGGAAGGTACCCGTGGCTAACAGAAGTCTATGGGCCCGCTATTTCGGGTCGTAATTACGACCCGTGATAACGGGTGTTTTTATAGTCGTGTGCATGAGGCCCCGTAATGACGGGTGGCTACATGTGTGCACCCGTCATTACGGCAGCGTTGCTAGGCGACGTCAGTAAGGGTATGTGCACACACACTAATTACGTCCGTAATTGACGGACGTATTTCGGCCGCAAGTACCGGACCGAACACAGTGCAGGGAGCGGGGCTCCTAGCATCATATTTATGTATGATGCTAGGAGTCCCTGCCTCTCCGTGGAACTACTGTCCCGTACTGAAAACATGATTACAGTACGGGACAGTTGTCCTGCAGAGAGGCAGGGACTCCTAGCATCGTACATAACTATGATGCTAGGAGCCCGGCTCCCTGCACTGTGTTCTGTCCGGTACTTGCGGCCGAAATACGTCCGTCAATTACGGACGTAATTAGTGTGTGTGCACATACCCTAAATAGTCACTGTCCAGGGTGCTGAAAGAGTTAACTGATCGGCAGTAACTGTTTCAGTACCCTGGACAGTGACTACCGATCACAGTACCTGTAAAAAAAAAGACGTTCATACTTACCGGGAGCTCCCTGCTTCCTCCAGTCCGGTCTCTTGGCCGTTGCCTTGGTGACACGTCCCTCTCGACATCCGGCCCGACATTCCTTGATGACGATGCAGCCCATGTGAGCGCTGCAGCCAATCACAGGCTGCCGCGGCCTCTGCAGCCAATCACAGGCTGCAGAGGCCTCTGCAGCCAATCACAGGCTGCCGCGTCAGAAAAGGTCGGACTGGAGGAAGAAGAGGGACTCGTCACCAAGACAACGACCGGGTACGTATGAAATGCTTTTAATTTTATTTTTAATCAGCAGCCTCTTTTCTCTATCAGTGATTGATAGAGATAAGTGGCTGCCGATTTGTATAATGTTTTTGACCGGGTACGGTCAAAACGGGTTCGGCCGAACCCGGTGAAGTTCGGATTCGCTGCGAACCGAACTTTTCCGGAAGTTCGGACCGAAACCGGGTTCGGTTGTCCCGGTTCGCTCATCTCTACTGTAGATGGCAAGACATAAGAATTAGAAGATAAAATGTGAAAGAGGATAAGAAAGCATAAAAAAGGGATTATAGGGGACACTTTGCAAATTGACCGGATGGAGGAAGGTACCCCACATTTCTCTTGCTACACATATGGTACATTTTAAACAAGAGAAAAAAAGAGTCCATACATATCAGCATATGAAAGAATTAAACATCTTTATTGATAACATAAAATACACTAAATGACATAGACAGAGAATCTAAAATAAATCCTTGTACGGATCACAGATGTATACATTGATAGCAGTACATATATACAATACACAGATGGTATGCGCAGATAATGTGGCTCAATGTAGCTCCAACACAGGGTGCATCAAATAGGAGTAAATTGAATTGTAAGCAGTGCAAGGATGGACAAAGTGCCTAACTCAAAAGGCCTGTAACAACTCTAAGTGATTGGTGCCTTGGAAAAACGGCATAAAGCCACGTTAGGTCCGATAGATGCACTTACCCATGTATGGGAGATTGAGTGTGACCCAGAGGTGTGGAAGAGCGCCCCACACCTCTGGGTCACACTCAATCTCCCATACATGGGTAAGTGCATCTATCGGACCTAACTTGGCTTTAAGCCGTTTTTCCAAGGCACCAATCACTTAGAGTTATTACAGGCCTTTTGAGTTAGGCACTTTGTCCATCCTTGCACTGCTTACAATTCAATTTACTCCTATTTGATGCACCCTGTGTTGGAGCTACATTGAGCCACATTATCTGCGCATACCATCTGTGTATTGTATATATGTACTGCTATCAATGTATACATCTGTGATCCGTACAAGGATTTATTTTAGATTCTCTGTCTATGTCATTTAGTGTATTTTATGTTATCAATAAAGATGTTTAATTCTTTCATATGTTGATATGTATGGACTCTTTTTTTCTCTTGTTTATCATGTATTGTTAGAGTCCTTATCTCTAATTATTTATATGGGTGGTTGAGATTTGTCTCCCACCTTGACACGCATTTGTCCTGTGAGACTTCTTGTCTAATTAATACATATGGTACATTTGAAGTATGAAAAAGAGTAATGTTGGAATAATGTTCAGCTTCCTCCATGACGTGTGCTTAGTGTTTTTCCATAGAAACCATGATAATCCTTTGTTGATGTCTGCTCAGATTAACCTAATTACAATAGAATAAAGCTATTAAAAAGTATTAAAATCCAGAAATGATGTGCACAGCCTAATCAGGTATATTACATGTAAGAAAATCTAAAATGCAAACAAAGTCAACAGTATTTTACTAGTGTGGAGAATATATATAATAGAGAAAATAAAATTGATGATGTTTCCTTTTAACTTCCTAATATAAGCCAGTTACTTAGAGTCTTCTGATCATAAAATGTAATGGTCACCCCTTCATATGTCTCATTTTAGATTGAACATCAGGTTTTTGTTTTGTGGTTTTTTTTTAAGTTTCAAAAGTTGTTATTGAAAGAGTAAACATACGTACAATACGGAAAAAAAGATAAAGAAAAAGTACACTGTACATGTATAATGCAACAAATACAAAATGGGTGATACAAGTACTGGACAATAGACAGCCACTGTGATGTAAGATCAACAAAACATCATTGCTACAGTATTATAATGAATAAGGACCAAACCTCCGCCTATGTAAGGACAAAAATGAGGTAAGTTATGTAAAATTCCTGAAAACCTTCCATGGCAGCCATGTAAGAAATGAGTAAAAGATGCAGTATCATATGCAGTACCGGTGCCAGTTTTGGAAGAAAAAGAACGGGTTCTCTAGGTTTTTTTGCAAAGGTACTCTTTATTGGAACAACAACGCCTTTCTGGACCTGGTCTGTAACCTTTGAACTAAAAGCAGAATGTTGTCATGGGAAGCCTGCATTATAATGTCTCTTGTTAACATATACCCTGGGAAGTCATAGGGGAGGAAAAACAACATGGGTATGTGTCACTTTTCAATGAGGCTAAGGGTATGTTCACATGGCCTATTTTCTGCCGTTTTTCGGGCCGTAAACGCCCGAAAAATCGGAAGCAGAACGCCTCCAAACATCTGCCCATTGATTGCAATGGAAAAAAACGGCGTTCTGTTCCGAAAGACCGTTTTTTACGAGGCTGCATAAAAAAACGGCCGCGAAAAAGAAGTGCAGGTCACTTCTTGGGACGTTTTTGGAGCTGTTTTTCATAGACTCTATTGAAAACAGCTCCAAAAACGGGCGTAAAAAACGCTGTGAAAAACGCAGCGAAAATCGCGAGTGGCTTAAAAAACGTCTGAAAGAAGCTCCAAATTAAAAGAAGCTTCATTTTCAGCTTCAAAAACGCCTGAAAATCAGGAGCTGTTTTCCCTTGAAAACAGCTCCCTATTTTCAGATGTTTTTGACTCAGCGTGTGAACATACCCTTATGGTAAACTGGTTTTATGGCCTCAAATCCAAGTAATTGAGCTCTGTGATGACCTGCGCCACCTGCTATTATCTCTGTAATGCCATACATTAAAAAGGACAATAGGTTTTCTTTGCAAAACAGAAAAGTGCATTGTAAAAATCTGCTGTTTTACATTCAGAATATAGTATTACATGGATTTGTTCAAATATTTTCTCCTTTTAATTTATGAATGTACTTGGAAAAGCTAATTATTGGCAATTATATAATGTATACTAAATTGGAGTGCCGCTGAACTTCTCTTTGAAGTTCGACCGCGGCCTTCCTCCACTTCTGGTGTAGGCCGCAGTCGGACCCCGCCAGCACGTGAGTGCTCATCTGTCTCCAGCTCCTCTGTCTCGGTGAACCTTGGCTGCCGCTCCCAGGTCTGCTCTCTTGTCATCTCGCCGTCAGAGGTAGGTCAGGGCACAGCAGCCATGTCTGGGGCGTCCCCTCCGCTGGTGATGGATGTCCTTCTCCCCCTCCAGCCCCAGCCTGGATCAGGACAGGAAGCTGGTCGCACGGCCTTGCAGGGTGGGGTGGTCCCGCCGCCATTTTCCCTTGCCGCACAGCGGCACTCGCCCCCAGTGAATTGGCTGCTTCCCAGTCAGGGCACGCCAGCCATTTTGAGGGGGTCACTTACCCCATCAGTTGTGTCAGGGGACCACCATGCTGCCTAATCCCGGGACCCCCCTTCTCCATGGAACGGACATTGGCAGAGTTATGGGAAATGGTGCGGGTATTGCCCACCAAATCTGTTCTGGATGTACGCCTCTCCCGGCTGGAAAAGAAGCACGATAGGGCCATTGGGGCTGTTTCAGAGGAGGTACGCTTATTGGCGGCACGGGTGGACACTTTGGAACGCCAGAACTCTGTCCACACCTTGGACATCTCGGTTCTTTCTCAGACCGTGGAAACCCAATCTACCCAAATGCGGGATTTTTCATTACACCTGGATGATGTGGAAAATCGGGGGAGGCGGAACAATCTGAAATTGAGAGGCATCCCAGAATCTGTGCCCCCGGAGGGGTTATATGATGCGGTTACTCATATCTTCAATAAGCTACTGGACAGACCGCGTGATATGGCCATTAAGATGGACAGGGTGCATAGATTGGCGGGCCCTCGGTCCAGGGAAAATAATCGTCCGCGGGATGTCATATGCAGAGTGCACTTTTACAAGCAGAAGGAGAATATTGCACGGAGGGCGTGGGAGGAGGGGGCCATTCCCTTCAATGGCTCTGAAGTTACTGTCTTGCCGGATGTCTCCAGATTGACTCTCCACATGCGCAGGGTTGTCCGCCCCTTGCTGGAGGCAACTAAAGAGGCGGGCGCTACCTATCACTGGGGCCATCCCTTCCACATCATATTTCGCCGTCAGGGACACTCATTTGCTGTCCGCTCCCCGGATGACCTGGAAGAAGTCCTCCGTTTTCTGTAGATCTCCCAGATGCGGCTCCTGGATTGGACAGAGCCCCCCCATCACTCTTTCCCAGAGGCGGTTCCTATCCAGATCCTGCACGCCCGAATCCGCCTCGTTCCAGAGACGGGGCTGAGGTCACGTGGACGGCATTCCCCTCGAAGAGACGGTCCTACCTGATTTTGACAGCCTAGTTTTCTTCCCACCACAGGGGCCTTTGATTATGGTTTGCATATTTTCTGTGTTTTAATTTTTCCTTTGCAGCGTTCTTCATGAGAGGCAGCTGTCGGAACTGGTGGTGACCGTGCATGGGACATTATGTTCAGTAAGTTGGGTCTGGGGTTATTGTTTCAGGGGATTTACATCTGTATAGCTGTCAGGGGCCGGGAGGTCAACACTGTCCACAATAGTCGGTCGGTTGGGTCCGGGGTTCCATCTAGCTAATTTTGATCTTACTAATTTAATTTGTATTTCCGTGAGGGATTGCTTCTTTTGCACCGCTGTCGTTCTTCATTCCCCATTAGGGTTCCGTGTTGTTGTGTCGTGGTCAGAGGGTATTTTCCTCCTGAGGACGGCATAACACGTGACGATCTGGTGAGGGGTTTTGTACTCCGCTTGTAGTAGGGCAGTATTTTTTCTAATTTCTGGATACTTTTGTCCTGTCTAAGGGGGTCTTTCTCTTTCTCTCCCCCCTTGCCTTCTCTTGTCTGTTTTTCCTTTTCTCCCAATATGTCTAACATCACCGTTGTCTCCCTGAATGTGCAGGGCATGAACATCCCGGAAAAGCGATCCTCCATTCTCCGTCTCCTCTGGAAGAAGAAAGCGCAGATGGCGTTTCTACAGGAAACCCACTTCCGGGCGGATTGTATAGCAAAATTGACGGACTCCCAATATACGGAGGGGTACCATGGTGCGTCACCGGATTCCAAGACCAAAGGGGTTTCCATTCTGATCTCGCGGTCCCTTCCTTGGGAGCATGTGGAGACTCGGGCGGATGGAGCGGGAAGGTATCTCTTCGTGAAAGGTAGGTTGGCTAACACACTGTTCACACTGGCTTCATATTATCTCCCTAACACTGGTCAGGTTGCCTTCTTGGAGAGGGTTTTGGTTGAATTGGATGGCTTCCTGGAAGGCACTCTAATACTGGGGGGGGGGGATTTGAATGTTACCTTAGATCCTACATTAGACTCCTCGTGTGGGCACTCGTCTTTACCCAGGTCAGCTCACCGTCGTATACGTCGGTTGTTGCATGAGCACCAACTGGTCGATGCGTGGCGGCTTCTGCACCCATCGACAAAAGACTATACATTATTTTCGGCCCCTCACAACACATACTCCAGATTGGACTATTTCTTCCTACGTCACTCCCACCTCTCCGACTTCTCTTCAGCCTCCATTGATGATATTATCTTCTCGGATCATGCGGTCATCACGCTTTCCCTCTCACTACCAGCGGCCCACCCTCGCTCCTGGCAGTGGCGCTTGAATGACTTGCTCCTGCAGGACCCGACGGTGCTATCGGACATCCGTAGGGATCTCCGGGAGTATTTTGACACAAATGTTTCCCCGGAGGTTGACCCGCTTTGTATTTGGGAGGCTCATAAGTGTGTGATCCGCGGTTCCTTCATCCGTATAGGTTCTAAACTTAAAAAGGAGAGGTCGGCACACTTGTTGGATCTTTTATCCCGCATACATCTCCTGGAGCAGTCCCATAAAGCCTCCTTGGATCGGGTTGTGCGGGCGGAGCTGGGGCAGCTGTGAGTTCAGGTTCGTTCACTCTGTCTTGCTAAAGCTAGGGCCTCCCTGGTTAAATGTAGACGCCATTTCCATGAATTCGGTAACAAACCTAGTAAGACCCTGGCGTGGGCACTTAGGAAAACCCGATCACGTACCTATGTTCCCCATATCCAGGCTTCCAGCAATAGGCGTATGCACCTTCCCCATGACATTTCTGAGGCCTTCCGGGCCTATTACCACTCCCTTTATAATCTTCCTCGGGCCTCTCCATCTGCAGATGGGGGCAGCCGCTTGGAGCTGATAGAGGCATACCTCAGGTCCTCAGGGATGAAATGTATCCCCCAGGAGGTCATCGCTGTCCTGGAGGAGCCTATTTCCCCGGAGGAGTGCTTTGAAGGATTTGCAGACAGGGAAAGAGCCGGGTCCTGATGGCTTGCCCATACAATACTATAAGGCCTGTTCGGACCTGCTCTCCCCCATTTCCTGCATGCCTTCAACTCACTTACAGGAAGGGCGCTCCCTTCCTCCGGACACGTTGCGGGCCTACATTACTGTGATACACAAGGAGGGGAAGGATCCATCAATATGTCAAAACTATCGCCCTATCTCTTTGCTAAATGTGGATCTGAAGCTGTTTGCTCAAATCCTAGCCCATAAGATTACCCCCTCCTTCATAATGTGATCCATTACGATCAGGTAGGCTTCATGCCTCTTAGGGAAGCTCGAGATAATACCACAAGGGCCATTAACTTGATACACCACGCGGCTGCCGCGGCCCTGCCCACGCTCTTGCTGTCCATGGATGTAGAGAAGGCCTTCGACAGGGTGGACTGGGATTTTATGCTGGCCACCTTGCGGCTTATTGGGTTGGGCACTCACATGATGCAATGGATTTTGAGCCTCTACTCCTCTCCCTCGGCCCGAGTTAAGGTCAATGGTACTTTTTCATCCCTATCTCTAACGGCACGACGCAAGTTTGTCCCTTGTCTCCCTTAATTTTCATTTTGTGCCTGGAGCCCTTCCTGTGTCAGGTTCGCTCCAACTCAGACATAGCGGGTGTATCGCTGGGAGGATGGTTCCATAAGGTCACTGCGTATGAGGATGACCTGCTTTTCTTTCTCACCGCGCCCAGGATCTCCTTGCCCAATCTCATGGCGGAGATGAGTAGATACTCTAAATTGTCCAACTTCAAAATTAATTATCAGAAGTTGGAGGCTCTCAATGTCTCATTGCCGCAGTCTTTGGTGGAAGATCTGTCGGGGTCCTTCTCTTTTAAATGGGCGAGAGACTCGCTCAAATATTTGGGGGTTCAGCTCTCCAGAGATCTATCTCGCCTTTACGCAGTTAACTACCCTCCCCTCCTCCAATGTGTAAAGAGCGACCTGGATTCCTGGACGACGGGCACCTTTACTTAGTTCGGCAGGTGTGCAATTTTTAAAATGAATATCCTGCCGCGTATCTTGTACCTCTTTCAGGCTCTGCCGATTCATATCCCCCGCACCTTTTTTCAAGCCCTGTTGTCCTCACTCCATAGTTTCATATGGGTGGGGAAGCCAGCCCGTATAGCCCGCTCCATGCTTTTCAGTTCCAGGTGTGAGGGTGGGGTGGGTCTTCCGGACTTTGTCTCTTATCACCAGGCCTCACACCTGTCACGGATTTTGGATTGGTTCAGCACACGGAGGTTAAACAGTGGGTCTCGATGAAGCAGTCCATGCTGGCAGTTCCTCTGCAGGCTCTGCCTTGGTTGGGCAGGGATACTCCCCTATTAGCCCGGACGCACCCGACGATTGGTCCCACATTGGCGGTTGCGTCCCGGCTCTTTCAACGGAAAGAGATATTCCCGTCTCCCTCCCCCTTCTTCCCAGTCCTGGGCAATTCCGCATTCCCTCCGGGGCGAGAAGGGGGTCCATTCCGGCGTTGGTTGCAGGCAGGTAAGGGGCATGCTGCACATTTCTTACAAGGGGAGGTTTGGATGACTGGCCCACAATTAGCGGCTCTGTCTGACCCTCTTCCTTTTACCGCTTGGCAGATCACTCAATTGAGACATTTTCTCGTGTCCTTGCCTAACCCTTCAGAACATGCACAGGGTAATTCCCCTTTTGAGCTCCTTTGTACAGGTACGGGCAAGTTACGTCATTCTCTGTCCAGGCTATATACCCTACTGATTTCCCCATCTAATCTTCCCACACCTTCCTACCAGCTGGGAGATGGACTTGGGCCTAACATTTACCGCAGAACATAAAGACCGTTTGTTCACAATGACACATAAGTCCTCTATGGCTAGCAGGTTTCAGGAGGCGGGTTTTAAGATCTTATCGCGTTGGTATAGAGTGCCTTCCAGGTTGAATGCAATGATTCCTGCGGTTTCGCCGCTGTGTTGGAGATGTGGAGACCAGGTGGGTACGATCTTACATATCTTCTGGGAGTGCCCGCTGCTGACAGATTTTTGGTCAGAGGTATGGCGTATCTCCTCCAAATTCACGGATTTCCATCTTCCGCGTACGCCAGCCTTCTTCCTGCTCCATCTGTGCGAGGTGCCATTATCAATGTATCGTCGCTCTGTGGTTCGCCATCTGGTGAATGCAGCTAGAGCATGTATCCCAGCGCTGTGGAGACAAACTAGCCCTCCATCGATTGGTATGTGGTTCGGTAAGATCCAGGAGATTATGAGAATGGAGGATCTCACGGCATCCATGAGAGGGACTCATGCTAAATTTCTCAAAACTTGGTATCATTGGGTCAGATTCCAATCTTCTGTCGAGTTCAGGAACATTATGGCTTTTTGAATATATTCCTGAGGCACAAGGGGCATTGTGTGTTTTCTTCCCTTCTTTTCCTTTCTCTGTCTTCTTTTCTTTTTGCTTTACTTTCTCTCTCTGATATACCTACTCATGGTCCTTTGTGCATGGCTGCGGGTTCAGGGTGCATAGGGCGACTGTGTCCATTATTGTTTCGGATGGGCGTTATTCTTATGTTTGTACTTCATACTAGAATCGTCTTGGCCTGCGAGCCGATGTTTGTGCTGCTGATGTTTGCACTATCGTCTCTTGTTTATTGGAAAATGGAAAATACAAGAATTTATAAATAAACATAAAAAAATTTCACTGTAAAAATCCATGAGATTTTTTAAGTGAGGTTTTCGGCCAAGTGGCAAAAAACGCGTCAAAACCGCACCGTGTGAATACATCCTATATCCCGTACTGTCACAGTAATCAGTCCTGCACCTGTCTAATCATCACATAACTAGGACACATTTTTATCCATTGGAAGTAAACAATGAAGCCTGCTATTGAATGACTGCAAGCAGAGGTCTTGAAAACTGTGAGGAATTAAAGCAGAAAGGATGTTGGAAGAATTACAAAACTTGATAGATTTAGAGTATGTTCACACATGGCAGAGTAGTTTCAGAAAAACTCTTTTCTAGGCATGTGAATGAGGCTATTTCTACAGCATGCGCATGTGATTTGTAAAGTTCAGGTCATATTCACACAATTTTTAAAAAATATTTTTTTTTACTGTACATGCATATAACTTCACGCTCCCGAGCCCGTAGTGCCTGCCATATACACCTCATAATGGTCTCCACCATTCACTTCCCATGATAATTCTTCTCATTGACGCCTTTGTCCTGCCATATCATGCCACTCTCTACTTTGGCCCTGGTCTAGCTCAACTTGGATGCAACAAGGTTTCAGACTATGTTCATATGGTGGTTTCTCTAATGATATTAAAATGTTGTTTTGTCATCATTGACTAAAGTAGGAAGAAAAAGCTATAAAGGCAGAAGTACTGTATTTCCAGTAGGAAACAGTCCTAGGAAGTTTTTAGACTGTATTGCAGTGTGGCACGAATCTACACTATTACTAATAGAAAAAAAACAATCAAACAATTGGGAATTCTAATGGATTTAAAATGGTTTTGCCAAAATTGGTAGAGGCTCTTATTTATTTATTTAAAGGAACAGTACTAGGAAACCTGTCCAGGTCTGCCGGTTAGGAAAACCACATAGTATTATTAAGTTAAAAACAACTATTTTATATGCTAAGTTTCTTGCTATGGAAGTCAATGGACAAAAAAAAAATGTCACAATGACTACACAGGGCATGCTGTTTGAAAACATTGCAGCAATCCTCTAAAAAAAACACTAGATTTGAGATTTTTATAAATCTCATTCATATGACATCTGGTAAGTGTGCACTTTGTCTCAAATGTTCAGTTTTTTCTGCACTTGATACAGGGCTATAGTGTTGCAGTAGAGAATGACTAATCGTAGCCTGCAGTCAATGAGATATATGTGGGTAAAAGGAATATAAAAAGCCCTTGTGAATGAACATAGATTACTAGACAGTTATTAAAAGTCAATCTGGTAGGAGATTTTACAGCGGGTGAACAAGACGTAGAGCTTCATGGAAAAATACATCAATGGACTAATGATACTCCAAGTTATTTATTACTTCTGGTACAACAGATTCATGTGACAGAGGAATGTCGGAGTGGTAGATTTTATTATGGCAGCCACATGACATGGTTATAACATTTGTCAGATCTTTAAATATTCGTCCATCCAATAAGTGTAACGTAAAGACACTGCATTTAATTTACGCTTTTAAACCAATTTAAAAAAAACAAAACAATATATACAATGCCCACTTTATTAGAGACATCCATCTAGTAGCTTGTTGGACCACCTTTGGCAGCATTTCGTGATGGCATAAATTCTAGGTGTTGAAATCGTTCTGCGGGAATATTGTCCAATGTGGACATGAGAGCTTCTTGCAATTGCCACTAAAGTGTCCTTCTGTCATAGGGTAAACAGCTACCAGGAAGGGATGAACTTGGTCGGCCACAATGCTTAGGGAACCTTATTGTTCAAATGTCCATCCACAGGTATCAGAGGACATAGGGTATGCTAAGAAAACATCCCCCCCCCCACCATTACTCCGTCACCTCCACCAGGCCAATTTGTTGACACCTGACAGGAAAGGTTCATCAATTTACGCTGCTTGTTCCAAATTCTGACCCTCCCATCCATATGGTGCAACAGAAATCTGGTTTCATCTGACCAGATGATGTTTTCCACTGCTCAATGATCCAATTTTTGCGCTCTTTTTGCCTACTGGAGTCTTGCCTTTCTGTTTCTCTTAAACAGCAATGGCACTTGAACTGGTCGTCTGCTGTTATAGCTCATCCGTGCTAAGGAACGGCGAGTTGTGCGCTCAGGCACGTTAGTTGGAGCTTCAGCAATATATTTGGCTGCAAATTGCTTGACTGTCCACTGCCTGTTCATCAGAACGATTCTTGACAACCTCCTTTAACCTCTTTCGTCAACGACTTGTTGACATCCACAGGATTCCCTTTCGCTGGATATTTTTCTTCAACCATACCATTCTCTGCATACTCTCGACACCATTGCACAAGAAAACTCCACAAGGTTTGAAGTTTTAAAGAATGACTGTCCCCGCCTAGTCATGCACTGATGACCATGCAAAGTTCATAGCTGCTCAGACCACTCAATTTTATCATTGTAATGCGGATTCAAGCTGAAACTGATCTACAGAAAACTTGCTCACTCTGGGGCCATGCATCTAATTTCCATACAGGGAAGCTTCAATTGTAAAAGGACTGGTATCATATATATATATATATATATATATATATATATATATATATATATATATATATATATATATATATTATTTGTGCTTGTGACTATGAACGAAAAAATAAATTCTAATATTTTCTTTTTTAAGCAGCTCGCTTTTTAGCTTGTGCTGCGTAGACTGGGGCAGTATTAGAAGTCATCTCATTATCATTAGAGGATGGGTCTACAGTGACAAGATGACCTCTATTGTGCTGCTAGGGACCTATAATCAGACAGGATTACACCACTGACAATGGGACAGATTTATTATTACTGATTTTTGTAAAAAATCAATAACTTGATCTATGCCGGTGACATATTTGTTGCAGAGCTCAAGATAAATGTCTTGGTTCCTTTTTGTTAAAATGTTGCAAATGTAATCTCTATGACAGTTCTGATTCTTAGCCATCACTATTATTTTTATTTCATTTACTTCTCATGCTATATACAATATATATATATATATATATATATATATATATATATATATATATAAAGTAGAAGTACAACTGTAAGCTTTACACTGTATTGTAGAGATAAGGGCATGGATTTCCTCCGCAACTGTCCGCATCAATGCCGCACAGAATCTGCGTTGCAGATTCTGTGGCGAATCTGCCCAAAATGTGCAGTAAATTGATGCGGACTAGCTGCTGCGGACTGCGGTAAAAGTGCTTCCCTTCTCTCTATTATCAGTGCAGGATAGAGAGAAGGGACAGCACTTTCCCTAGTGAAAGTAAACAAATTTCATACTTACCGGCCATTGTCTTGGTGACGCGTCCCTCTTTCGGCATCCAGCCCGACCTCCCTGGATGACGCGGCAGTCCATGTGACCGCTGCAGCCTGTGATTGGCTGCAGCCGTCACTTAGACTGAAACGTCATCCTGGGAAGCCGGACTGGAGACAGAAGCAGGGAGTTCTCGGTAAGTATGAACTTCTATTTTTTTTACAGGTTGCTGTATATTGGGATCGGTAGTCACTGTCCAGGGTGCAGAAACAGTTACTGCCGATCGCTTAACTCTTTCAGCACCCTGGACAGTGACTATTTACTGACGTCTCCTAGCAACGCTCCCGTAATTACGGGAGCCCCATTGACTTCCTCAGTCTGGCTGTAGACCTAGAAATACATAGGTCCAGCCAGAATGAAGAAATGTCATGTCAAAAAAGCAAGACGCATCCGCAGCACACATAACATGTGCATGACAGCTGCGGACTTCATTGCGGAATTTAGAATCTCCATTGAAGTCAATGGAGAACTTCCGCAATGAGTCCGCAACCAGTCCGCCACTGGTCCGCAACATCCATTGTATGCTGCGGACACCAAATTCCGCACCGCAGCCTATGCTCCGCCGCGGAATTTTCCGCATCGTCTAAACGAACCCTACTAAATATAAGTGGAAGTCAATGGAGAAACGGCTCCGCTGCGGATTAACGCTGCGGAGTGTCCGCAGTGGAATTCAAGAGCAATCCCGCCACGTGTGGCTTTGCCCTTAACGTATCTGTGGAAATCCACATAGTTCTAGATTAGAATTACTCAATATACTTTCTGTACCAATTTCTATATCAATATCTCTGTTTGCTGTCATTCAACACAAACTTTTATTGTTTTTGTTCAGTCATGTAATCGACAGACAGGTGCGCGGCTCATTAGAAAAAAAAACTCATGCGTTTTTACCGCGATTTGCCACGATTTTACATTTTCAATGTAAAAATCCATGAGATTTTTTAAGTGAGGTTTTCGGCCGTGTGGCAAAAAAACGCGGCAAAACCGCACCGTGTGAATACATCCTAAAACCCGTACTGTCACAGTTATCAGTCCTACACCTGTCTGATCATCACATGACCAGGACACATTTTTATCCATTGGAAGGAAACAATGAAGCCTGCTATTGAATGACTGCAAGCAGAGATCTTGAAAACTGTGAGAAATTAAAGCAGAAAGTATGTTGGAAACATTATAAAACTTGCAGAAAAGTGTTGGAAACCTTTGATAAATGAGTCACACTTGGAGCAACTCTGAAGCCCCACCAACTTTTCTAGACACTAACACCATACAGTATTTTCCAATGTAAAGGATAGATTTAGAGTATGTTCACACATGGCAGAGTAGTTTCAGAAAAACTCTTTTCTAGGCATGTGAATGAGGCTATTTCTACAGCATGCGCATGTGATTTGTAAAGTTCAGGTCATATTCACACAATTTTTAAAAAATATTTTTTTTTACTGTACATGCATATAACTTCACGCTCCCGAGCCCGTAGTGCCTGCCATATACACCTCATAATGGTCTCCACCAGAGTAAGTTTCAGAAAAACTCTTTTACAGACATGTGAATGAGGCTATTTCTACAGCATGCGCATGTGATTTTTTACGTACCTCATTCAGATGTATGGGACAGATTTTTTCCGACACTTTTGTAACAAATCTGCCATGTGTGAACATAGCCTTGGACTGCAGGTTTTTGTGACTGCATAGGTCGCTTCTCTATGCATCCTGTATTTAGTATTTAGTATTTACGTGAATTATAATATATATATTTTTTTCAAATAGTGTCACTTTTCCTTTATTTATTTCTATTACTTAGTTATTATGATGATGATAATGATAATATTTTTTTTTCCCAATTTTGGGTAAACTTTGAGATATGACATATCATTTTCGAATAAGTTCCAGAATACAGAAGACTTTATTTTCTATGTGCAGTGATACATTGTTCAGGGCACCAATAAATTAGCAGAGCTTTATGTTTCACAATATTTTTTTCCGCCACAAAATGTAATAAAATCAGATTTGATAATGCACTGCACAGAAAATGTAATCTAACTCAGCTGTTTGCCATGTCGGTATGAATTATGTATCACAATATAACAAAGCTGCCTACCTTGTCGTAATCATTTATCTTATGTCAGTGATTCCGCTGATCTTACAACCCTAAAACTGCACTCTCAGCTACTACAAATTATTATATTATGCCGTATCTATATGAACTATTGGCAAATGTCAGATTCAAAAATAACACTCATGAGTAGAAGATATTTATACCAAACATTTTATTCCTTAGTGGGCAATTTACATAGCCATTCATCTTGCAATAAAAGTTAATGGGTGTGGGCATCTGCAAATGTAATTTCACAGAGCACCACTTGGTGGCAGTAAGGTGCCATTATGAACATTATTGGTGCTGTCAATTAACCTTTTCAATAGGTAGAATTTCACGTATCTGTAACAATTCAGTCAAGTTTGGAGCAGTCACTTTGCACGAATTAACCAACCAAGCAAGAGAACATAGCACAGAGTTATTAATCTGTATCACATTTTAGACAAACAAAGAACGGAGAGGTTCTTAAAATGGAAATTTTGTTTTATATTTATTTTGGTAAAGTATTCCACATTTACTTTATGTTAAAACTTAGTGCTGGGTGCGTATCGCAAGTATTGCTATTGCATTATTTGCATATATATAAAAATATATGAACATAGGGCTTTATAGTTCCCTCATTAAAGGAGCTGTCTCATGAACAACCCCTGTTCATATCCCTTATAAGGGCATATTGACGACAGAGGGAGTCTCCCACTTGGAACCCTCCTCTATGAGCCAGAGCACAGAGCTGCTAGCTAATCTGTCACTTGTCACTCTCACTCTGGCAGATTTAAGCCGTCTATTATATGGCTGGCCATTCACCTATAGTTGAAGTATGGGAAATGTCTGGATGGCCATTGCTTCCTCCAGCAAAATCAGCCCATATTAAAGAGGTCGATTCTATAGGAACATCTTTAATGTTTATTTGGGTTTGGGTACGCGCTAGGTATTGAGATACATACTGGTCGTGCATACATAGTTCACTAGAATTCGTTTGTATTTGATCACTTGTTTTTTTACATATATTGTTTTATGATTATTCTTTTGCACAGCAACCCGCTAGTTCTTAATTATGCCAATATGGGAATATTATTATTTGTAAATGTCAATTATATAGAGTTATATTTTTTATTAATATTTATATGTAAGGATTCTAATTATATATACTATGTTGGATATTCTTTCTTTTTCATGAGATCATGAGAAATAACTTTTTCTATTTCTGTGCTAATCATTTTGTACCCTATCTGGTTTATATTTCCATCATTTTAGTGTTTAATGTATGTGAAGCAAACACTATTGTATGTACAGTTTGACTGTACAGTTTGTCACAATGTACAGCTCGATATCAATTGCCCACGACTTTGCCAGCACCTATGATGCCGTTGCTAGTACCAAGTGTGGGGTGCACATGCGCCTGTGGGACAAATCTTGTCTCTCTCAATGTCGGGGGTCACATGAGGAGTATGTGTGCTGCATACATATGCGCAGCTCTGTACCGACGCCGGACATGTTGGGATGCGGCGTAATTATAGACTGTGGAAAGATCTACATTAAGTTACATTTATATAATTATTATTGGTATATTTAAGCCCGGTGCCAACACTGATGCAGTATTCCAAGACCAAGCGTGTGCGAAACACGAGTTGGAGTGTTGGATAGTGCGGTGCAGGATTACATAATAGAGTGTGATCTGTAAGTTCTGTCCAGTATGTGGTTTTGAGATTGGCATTATAAATTATGATACAATTGGGTTGCAGCAATAATTTTTTGTTAGTGGCATGATATTTATTCTTGCTCATTTCCCATCACAGTATACTAGTCCTTCTCAATGAATTAGAATATCATCAAAAAGTTTATTTATTTCAGTAATTCAATTCAAAAAGTGAAAATCATATATTCTATAGATTCATTACACACAGAGTGATCTATTTCCAGCATTTTTTTCTTTTAATGTTGATGATTACAGCTAACAGTTAATGAAAACCCAAAATTTAGTCTCTCAGAAAATTAGAATATTATATAAGCCCAATTTCAAAAATGATTTTAATACTGAAACGTTGTCCTACAGAAAAGTATGTACAGTATATGCACTAAATACTTGGTCGGGGCTCCTTTTGCATGAATTACTGCATCAATGCGGCGTGGCATGGAGGAGATCAGCCTGTGGCACTGCTGAGGTGTTGTCAATGCGGTGTGGCATGGAGGCGATCAGCCTGTGGCACTGCTGAGGTGTTATGGAAGCCCAGGTTGCTTTGATAGCGGCCTTCAGCTCGTCTGCATTGTTGGTTCTCTCATCTTCCTCTTGACAATATCCCATAGATTCCTTATGGGGTTTAGGTCAGGTGAGTTTTCTGGCCAATCAAGCACAGTGATACTGTGGTTATTAAACCAGGTATTGGTACTTTTGGCAGTGTGGGCAGGTGCCAAGTCCTACTGGAAAATGAAATCAGCATCTCCATAAAGCTTGTCAGCAGAGGGAAGCATGAAGTGCTCTAAAATTTCCTGCTAGACGCTGCGCTGACTCTGGACTTGATATAACACGGTGGGCCAACACCAGCAGATGACATGGCTCCTGAAACCATCACTGACTGTGGAAACTTCCCCCTGGACCAGAATCAACTTGGATTGACGCCTCTCCACTCTTCCTCCAGACTGTGGGACCGAGATTTCCAAATGAAATGGAAAATTTACTTTCATCTGTAAACAGGACTTTGGACACTGAGCAGCATTGTTGGTCCACTGTGTTATATCAAGTCCAGAGTCAGCGCAGCCGTCTACCAGGAAATTTCAGATCACTTCATGCTTCCCTCTGCTGACAGGCTTTATGGAGATGCTGATTTCCTTTTCCAGCAGGACTTGGCACCTGCCCACACTGACAAAAGTACCAATACCTAGTTTAATAACAACAGTATCATGGACAGAATTTAGAAGTAAACAATGAATTTTCCTACTGAATAACAACAAGCAGAGATCTTTAACCCCTAGGTGCACCAGAACGCAACTGTACGTCGTGGCAGGAGGTTACTTCAAGCACCACAAAGTACAGTTACAGTGCGGTACCCAGTGCCCACTGTCGATGACAGTGTGCACCAGGAAACGGGAGGTCAGTTGTCTCCGACAGCTGACATTTCACTCTTGCCAGCCATTTTAGGCGTTTCTAGCACATCGGCAGACCCCATGATGAAATCACGGAGCTTGGCGATGGTTGAGATGGCAACCGGAGGCCAAACAATGGGCTCCGTGCCTGACATGTATGGAAGCCTATCAGGACCAGCCTCTGGCTTGTCCTGATAGGCTTCCTGTCAAAGTGACAGGAAGTCACTGAGTCATTCCCGATGCACACTGTCGGTGACAGTGTGCATCGGGAACTGGGAGGTCAGCTGTCCCCTACAGCTGAAACTCCACTGTTGTCATTCAGCGGTTTATCGCTGCTGATTTCTAAAATTAACCCCTTAAATGTGGCGATCGATTGCGTTCGCCGCATTTATGGGGTTTGTAGCACATCGGAAGCCCCTTGCAATCGTGTGGGTTGCTGATGGTTGTCATGGCAACCTGAGGCCAGATAACGGCCTCCAGGTCTGCCATGTATGGAAGCCTCTAGGAACCAGCCTCTGGCTTGTCCTCATAGGCTTACTGTAACAGTGACTGTGATGTCACGCTGACAGTTGGAATACATTATATTACATAGGTAGTGCAATGTATTCTAGCAGCGATCGGTGCTGCAGGTAAAAAAAAAAAGTGTAACAAGTAAAAAAAGTTAATAAAAATGTTTTATAAAAGTGTAAAAATAAAAGTTATGCCTTAAAAAAAATAAGTATTTTTATTATAGGAAAAAATTAGATTTTTTTTAAAAAGTACACATATTTGGTATCACCGCATTCAAAACGACCCAAACTATAAAACTATAATGTTATTTTTCCCACACAGTGAACACTGCAAAAATATAGAATAAATGGTGATCAAACAGTTGCATGTACCCCAAAATAGTACCTATAAAACCTACAACCCGTCCCGCAAAAAACAAGCCCTTACACAGCATTTTTGACTGAAATATAAAAAAGTTATGGCTCTCAGAATATGATGACACAAAAAATAAATTATTATATAAAAAAGTGATTTTTATCATGCAAACAATGCAAAATATAAAAAAAATTATATACATACGGTAGCGCCGTGATCGTACCGACCCGCAAAATAAAGTAAAATGTCATTTATAGCGCACGGTGAATGCCGTAACAAATAAAGTATTTAAAACGCCAAAATTGCTGTTTTTCGGCAACCTTAGCGCTAAAGAAAATGTAATCAAGAAGTTGTATGTACCAAAAAATGTTACCAATAAAAAGTACAGCTTGTCCCACCAAAAATTAGACCTCACACCGCTCAATGGAGCAAAAAATAAAAAAGTTATGTCTCTCAGAATGTGGTGATACAAACAATTTTTTTTTTTAACAAATAGATTTTCTTTGTAAGTAGTAAAATATAAAAAATACAATATGAATTTAGTATCCCCGTAATCATATTGAGACGCAGAATAAAGTTAAGTTGTCGTTTTTAATGCACGGTAAAAGCCCTAAAAACTAAACCTAAAAAACCACGCATGAATCTCATTTTTTTCCAATTTCAGCCTGCAAATAATTTTATTTTCAGTATCTCAGTACATTATAAGGTACTTCAAATGGTGTCAACAGAAACTACAACTCCTCACGCAAAAAATAAGACCTCACATAACTCTATTCACAGAACAATAAAAAATTTATGGCTCTTGGAAGGCGGGGAGTGAAAAACGAAAAAAAAAAACATTTGTTACCACATGTTGGGTATTATCGTACTTGAGAGAATTTTTTTACAAATGTTGGGCAGCTTTTTCTCCTTTATCCCTTGTGAAAATTAAAAAATTCAACATTTTATTAGACAAAAATGTTGATATTCATTTTCAGGGCCTAATTCCACTAAACTCTGCAAAAAGAACTGTTGGGTCAAAATGCTAACAATAACCCTAGAAAAATTCCTTGAGTGGTGTCGTTTCCAAAATGGGGTCACTCTTGGGGGGTTTCCACTGTTTTGGTCCCTCCAGGGAGTTGCAAATGCGACATGGCACCGAAAACCATTCCAGCAAAATCTGCACTCCAAAATCCAAATGGCGCTCCTTCGTGTCTGAGCCCTGCCGTGGGTCCAAACAGCACTTTATTATCACATATGGGGTATTTCTGTAATCGGAAGAAGACGCTTTAAACATTTTGGGTTGCTTTTTATTCTTTATTCCTTGTAAAAATGTAAAAGATCTAAGTTTTTTCAGAAAAAAAGTAGATTTTCATTTTCACAGACTAATTCCAATAAATTTAGCAAAAAACCTGTGGGGTCATAATGCTAATTATACCCCTAGATAAATTCCTTGAGGGGTTTAGTTTCCAAAATTGGGTCACTTTTGGGGGGTTTCCACTGTTTTGGCACCACAAGACCTCTTCAAACTTGACATGGTGCCTAAAATATAATCTAAAAAAAAGGAGGCCCCAAAATTCACTAGGTGCTCCTTTGCTTCTGAGGCCGGTGTTTCAGTCCAATACCACACTAGAGTCACATGTGGGATATTTCTAAAAACTGCAGAATCTGGGCAATAAATATTGAGTTGCATTTCTTGGGTAAAACCTTCTGTATTACAGAAAAAAATAATTACAAATGAATTTCGGGAAAAAAAAATAACAATTTGTAAATGTCCCCTCTACTTTGCTTTATTTCCTGTGAAACGCCTAAAGGGTTAAGAAACTTTCTGAATGTTGTTTTTAATACTTTGAGGGTGGAGTTTTTAAAATGGGCTGATTTAAAGGGGCTTCAGAACTGAACTGTTCCCTGAAAAAATAGACTTTTGAAATTTTATTGAAATGTGAGAAATTGCTGCTAAAGTTCCATGCCTTGTAACGTCCTAGAAAAATAAAAGAATGTTCAAAAAATGATGCAAACATAAAGTAGACATATGGCAAAATGTTAACTAGTAACTATTTTGTGGGGTATTACTAGCTGTTTTACAAGCAGATACATTTAAATGTATAAAAATTCTAGTTTTTCACAAATTAATATTGAATTTATCGACCAAATTCTTCCACTAACATAAAGTACAATATGTCATGAGAAAACAATCTCAGAATCGCTTGGATAAGTAAAAGCATTCCCAAGTTATTACCACATAAAGTAACACATGTCAGATTTGAAAAAATCGGCTGTGCCACAAGGCCAAAACAGTTTGCGTCTCCAAGGGGTTAAAACCATGAGGAACTATTAGGGTATGTTCACACGCAAACTCAAAAACGTCTGAAAATACGGAGCTGTTTTCAAGCAAAAACAGCTCCTGATTTTCAGAAGTTTTTGTAACAAATCGCGTTTTTCGCTGCGTATTTTACAGCCGTTATTGGAGCTGTTTTTCAATGGAGTCAATGAAAAACGGCTCCAAAAACGTCCCAAGAAGTGTCCTGCACTTCTTTTTCGCGGGCGTCTTTTTACGCGCCCCGTATTTTGACAGCGACGCATAAAATTAGGCCTCGTGGGAACAGAAAACCGTAAATCCCATTGCAAGCAATGGGCAGATGTTTGGAGGCGTAATGGTGCCGTTTTTTCAGGTGTAATTTGAGGCGTAAACGGCCTGAATTACATCTGAAACCACTGCGTGTGAACATACCCTTAGGGTATGTTCACACAGGGCGGATACGCTGTGTAAAAGCGTATCTGCCCTGGGAGCAGCAGGGAATTCCAGTCGAAAAACCCCACCAAATTGTGGTGCATCTTTTCGGCTTGGAATGTCCGCTGCAAAAAGCCTCAAATTAAAAAAAAACTTTCATACTTACATGTAGCCATAGCGATGCGTCCTCCTGCCGTTCTGCAGGTCAGCCTACTGTGATGACCTTTCATCTCATACGATCACTGCAACCTGTGATTGGCTGCAGCGGTCACATGGGATTAAATGTCATCCCAGGAGGCCGTCCTGTACAAACAAGCACAGAATTCTGGGTAAGTATATTTTTTCCTGAGTTGTGATCTTTGTGGTGGAATCGCATATTTTCCGCCGCAAAAATTGCAACATCTGCTATTTGTTGTGGGTTTTAACCCCATTAAATTCAATGGGGAAAATCTGCAACGAAAAAGCAGCGATTACGCAAATACAATTGACATCCTGCGGATTAAAAAAAATGCACTGCAGGTCAATTTCTCATAATTTACGCAGCATGTGCATTCAGATTGTATTGTGGTAATCCTGAGATTTTACCTCAACTATTGCACGACTAAATGCTTCTCGAATAATGACATACATGTACTTTATTGCCTTTACTTAACCTCTTCACGCGCTGCTCCGAAATAGTACGTCCTGCAGAGGGGTTAGTTCCCGCATCCAGACGTACTATTAGGGCGGGTTCACACATAGCGGAATTTCACTTAAATTCCGCTGCGGACACTCCGCAGCGTTAATCCGCAGCGGAGCCGTTTCTCCATTGACTTTCACTTTCATTTAGCAGTGTTCGTTTACACGATGCGTACAATTCCGCTGCGGAGCATAGGCTGCGGAGCGGAATTTGGTGTCCGCAGCATGCTCTGTCTGTTGCGGAGCAGTGGCGGACTGGTTGCGGACTCATGGCGGAATTTCTCCATTGACTTCAATGGAGAGTCAAAATTCCGCAATGAAGTCCGCAGATGTTATGTGTGCTGCGGAGCGTATTGTTTTTACTACCATGACATTTCTTCATTCTGGCTGGACCTATGTATTTCTAGGTCTACAGCCAGACTGAGGAAGTCAATGGGGCTCCCGTAATGACGGGAGCGTTGCTAGGAGACGTCTGTAAATAGTCACTGTCCAGGGTGCTGAAAGAGTTACGCGATCGGCAGTAACTGTTTCTGCACCCGGGACAGTGACTACCGATCTCAATATACATGTATCTGTAAAAAAAAATATAAGTTCATACTTACCGAGAACTCCCTGCGTCTGTCTACAGTCCGGCCTCCCAGGATGACGTTTCAGTGTAAGTGACGGCTGCAGCCAATCACAGGCCAAGCACAGGCTGCAGCGGTCACATGGACTGGAGCGTCATCCAGGGAGGTCGGGCCGGATGCCGAAAGAGGGACGCGTCACCAAGACAACGGGCGGTAAGTATGAATTTCTTTGACTTTCACTAGGGAAAGTGCTGTCCCTTCTCTCTATCCTGCACTGAATAGGGAGAAGAGAAGCACTTTTCCTGCAGTCCGCAGCGGCCAGTCCGCATCAATTTTCTGCACATTTTGTGCAGATCCGCTGCAGAATCTGCAACGCAGATTCTGTGCGGCATTGATGCGGACAGTTGCGGAGGAATTCCGCCATGTGTGGTCATGCCCTTAAGGAGTAGTTCCCGGCGCACACTGTCCTAACGGACAGTGTCCGGGAACCGGGAGGTCAGCTGTCCCTGACAGCTGACACTCCAGCCTTGCCGGTCAGCGGACCATCGCCGCTGATTTCGGCAATTAACCCCATAAATGCGGCGACGGATTGCCGTCGCGCGCATTTAAGGGGTTTGAAGCAGATCGGCAGCCCCCACGAAGTGATCGTGGGGGCTACCGATGCTTGTCACGGCAATCGGAGGTCAGACAATGACCTACGGGTTGCCATGTACGGAAGCCTCGGAGGAGCAGCCTCCGGCCGATCCTCCGAGGCTTCCTGTCAGTGTGACAGTTATGTCACAATGACAGTTAGAATACATTACACTACGTGTGTAGTGTAATGTATTCCAGCAGCGATTAGAGCTGCAAGTCTAAGTGTCCCTTAGTGGGACAAGTGAAAAAAGTAAAAAAAAGATAATAAAAATGTTTTAAAAAAAGTGTAAAAATAAGTTATAAGTTATATAAACAAACACTGTATTTTTTTCCTATAATAAGTCTTTCATTATAGGAAAAAAATGAACACGTTAAAAAAAGTACACATATTTGGTATCACCGCGTTCGTAACGACCCCAACTATAAAACTATAATGTTATTTTTCCCGCATGATGAACACCCCAAAAAAAAATCAATAAAAAACGACACCAGAACCGCTATTTTTTGGTCACCACCCCTCCCAAAATAGAGAATAAAAAGTGATCAAAAAGTCGCATGTATCCCAGAAAATAATACCGATAAAAACTACAACCTGTCCCGCAAAAAACAAGCTCTTACACAGGTTTTTTGACTGAAAAATAAAAAAGTTACGGCTCTCAGAATATGGTGACACAGAAAATAAATTATTTTATAAAGAAGTGATTTTATTGCGCAAATGCTGCAAAACATAAAGAAACCTATATACATATGGTATCGCCGTAATCGTACCGACCCGCAAAATAAAATATAATGGTCATTTATAGTGCACGGTGAACGCCGCAAAAAATAATCTAAAAAACATTGTCAGAATTGATTGTTTTTGGTCACCCGGCTTGCAAAAAAATTTAATAAAAAGGGATCAAAAAAATCGCATGTATCCCAAAATGGTACCAATGAAAATTACAGATTGTCTCGCAACAAATAAGCCCTCACGCAGCTCCAGTGGTGAAAAAATAAAGAAGTTCTGGCTCCCAGGAATATGGCGATGCAAAATGTGCAGTGTTTTCTAAAAGCGGATAAGATCCGACACCATTTATCAGTGCGACACCAGCCACACATCTATGAATTATTATTTATTTACCGCATTTTTATACTTTCTTATTATGCCCTGATGTTCTCCGCACAGATTACATATGCCCCCACATTATAAACTGAAATACCAGCGAAACCCAAAACAGAAAAACTACCAAGCAAAATCTGCGCTCCAAAAGCAAAATGGCGTCCCTCCCTTCTGAGCCCTGCAGCGTGCCCAAACAGCAGTTTGTGCCCACATATATGGCATCGCCATACCCGGGAGAACCCGCTTAACGCTTTATGAGGTATTTGTCTTCAGGGGCACAAACTGGGCACGACATATGCACTAAAATGGCATATCAGTGGAAAATTGCAATAGTCACACCATCCGCTGTGCATTAACCCCTTTGAGCACTATGACTTAATAGCACGTCCTGGTGCGGGGGTGATGTATGGAGCGGGCTCACGTGCTGAGCACGCTCCATACGCTGCGGGTGTCAGCTGTGTATTACAGCTGACACCCGGGACTAACGGACAGGAACAGCGATCGCGCTGTTACAGGAGTCTGTAAAAATAACAATATACTGCAATACATTAGTATTGCAGCATATTGTACCCGTGGATCCAATGATCGCTGGTACAAGTCCCCTAAGGGGACTAATAAAATGTGTAGAAGAATTAAAGTTATTAGTAGTGAGAAAGGAAAAAGTTTAAAGTTTAAAAAAAAAAAACCTTTTCCCATTTTTCTTCAAAAGTAATATAGAAAAATAAACAGAATTGATATCGCTACGTCCGTAAAAGGCCAAACTATTACAATATACCATTATTTAACTCGCACGGTGAACACTGTAAAAAACGTAAATAATTTAAACCGCCAAAATCGCTGTCGTCTTCGTTTTTACCGCATGGCGCAAGCTGTAAAAACGAAAACCCCAAAAAATGAAATTAGATTTTTTTCCTATATTCCTATATTTTCCTATTTTTTTTTCAGTTTGCCAGTACTTTTTATGGCACTTTAAATGGTATCAATAAAAACTACAATTCCTCCCGCAAGAAATAAGCTCTCACATCACTCTACTGACGGAAAAAGAAAACAGTTATGGCTCTTGGAAGGCGGGTAGTGAAAAACGAAAATAAGAAAGCAAAAAATGGATCAGTCCTGAAAGGGTTAATTAATTTCTAATGAAAAAAATGTATGACCCCATGTGGGGTATTTCCGTACCCGGGAGAAATAGCTTTACAAAAATTGGTTGTTTATTTCTCCTTTAACCCTTGTGAAAATGAGAAAATTCAACATTTTAGTGGAAAAAAATTGTGATATTAATTCTCTCCGCCTAATTCTAATAAATTCTGCAAAAGACCCGTGGAGTCTAAATGCTCACTATATCCCTAGAAAAATTCCTTGAGGGGTGTTTCCAAAATGGGGTAACTTGGGGGGCTTCCACTGTTTTGGTCCCTCCAAGGCGTTGCAAAGGCGGCACCGAAAAACAATCCAGCAAAATCCGTGCTCCAAAATCCAAATGGCACTCCTTCCCTTCTGAGCCCTGCTGTGAGTCGAATCAGCAGTTTATTACCACATATGGGATATTGCTGTAATCAGGAGACATTGCTTTACAAATGTTGGGGTGATTTTCTTCATTATTCCTCGTAAATATTACAAATTTCTATGTTTTTTCAGAAAAAAAGTAGATTTTAATTTTTACAGACTAATTCCAATATATTTAGCGAAAAACCTGTGTGGTCAATATGCTAACTATACCCCTAGATAAATTCCTTGATAGGTGTAGTTTCCAAAATGGGGTCACTTTTGGAGGGTTTCCCCTGTTTTGGTCCCTCCAGGGGGTTGCAAACGCGACATGGAACCGAAAACCAATCCAGCAAAATCCGTGCTCCAAAATCCAAATGGCGCTCCTTCCCTTCTGAGCCTTGCTGTGGGTCCAATCAGCAGTTTATTACCACATATGGGATATTGCCGTAATCGGGAGACATTTCTTTTCATATGTTGCGGTGCATTTCCTTTATTATCTCTTGTAAATATTAAAAATTTCTATGTTTTTTCAGAAAAAAAGTAGATTTTAATTTTTACAGACTAATTCTGATAAATTTAGCGAAAAACCTGTGCGGTTAGAATGCTAACTATACACCTAGATAAATTCCTTGAGGGGTGTAGTTTCCAAAATGGGGTAACTTTTGGGGTGTTTCCACTGTTTTGGCACCACAAGACCTCTTCAAACCTGACAAGGTGCCTAAAATATATTCAAAAAAAAAGGAGGCCCAAAATAGACTGGGTGCTCCTTTGCTTCTGAGGCCAGTGCTTCAGTCCATTATCACACTAAGGCCACATGTGGGATATTTCTAAAAACTGTAGAATCTGGGCAATAAAATATTGAGTTGCATTTCTCTGGTAAAACCTTCTGTGTTACAATAAAAAATTTTATTAGAAATGAATTTCGTAAAACAAAAATACATCTGTAAATTTCACCTCTACATTGCTTTAATTCCTGTGAAACGCCTAAAGGGTTAAAACACTTTGTGAATGCTGATTCGAATACCTTGAGGGGTGCAGTTTTCAAAATGGGGTGACTTCTGGGGATTTTCTAATATATAAGGCCCTCAAAGCCACCTCAGAACTGAACTGGTCCCTGAAAAAATAGCCTTTTGAAATTTTCTTTAAAATATGAGAAATTGCTGCTAAAGTTCTAAGCCTTGTAACGTCCTAGAAAAATAAAAGGACGTTCAAAAAACGATGCAAACATACAGTAGACATATGGGAGATGTTAACTAGTAACTTTTTTGTGTGGTATTACTATCTGTTTTACATGCAGATACGTTTAAATTTAGAAAAATTGTAATTTTTGCAAATTTTTTCTAAATTGTGGTGTTTTGCAGAAATAAATACCAAAATTATCGACAACATTTTTTCACTAACATAAAGTGCAACATGTCACGAGAAAACAATCTCAGAATCGCTTGGATAGTTAAAAGCATTCCAACGTTATTACCACATAAAGTAACACATGTCAGATTTGAAAAAATTGGCTGGGTCCTGAAGGCCAAATCAGGCTGGGTCCTGAAGGGGTTAAAGACTGTACACTCTTGCAAGTTTTTTTTATAATTAAATCAATGTTTTGTTTTTTCAATTTGAAATTGACTTTAATGAAAAAATGTTCTTAGTTTTTCCGATAAAACGTTTATGTGTTCTTTATACATAGAAGCTGTATCATTCGCTATTATTCGCTATGAACCGATTCTGTCAGCTATGCTAAACTGATGGACCACCATAACATCGAACACATCTAAGTTGATAGCTAGCTCAACTCAGGATATGTAAGCAGTGTTACTAAACTTTGTATGTAGATTATTTCTATAGGTAAAATATAAAATGGTGTTCAACGGAGAACAGACGCTTAAGGCTATTGATTAAATTACATACAGCAAATGCTACAATATGACGTCAGGGAAAATCTGTCTTCTTCCAAACATGTTTACTAGAGATATAGATCTACATTAAATGGGCTTTAACTTGTTATTGTAAGGACAATTACTGACTGCAGTATTTAATATCTGCTTTCTAACTGTACATTGCCTAGAATACATTTCCTGTACCATATGCCTTCCTATAATGTATCTGGGTAAAATTACTGCTTGTTCTTAATATCTGTAAAAAGCTTGACATTTCTCTTAATAAAAAGTTTAACAGTTTCCGCATTGGATTCCTAAATGAGATTTTGCGGGCTTGGATAAAGCAACGAGTTAGAGGCTTTATATATATATATATATATATATATATATATATATATATATATATATATATATATATATATATATATATATATATATATATATATATATATATATTTATATATTTATATATATATATATATTTTGGCTCATTTTGGCCTTCAGGACCGGCCCCATTTTTTCAAATCTGACGTGTCACTTTGTGTGGTAATAACTTTGGAATGCTTTTACCTATCCAAGAAAATCAGAGATTGTTTTCTCATGACATATTGTACTTTATGGTAGTGGAAAAATTTGGTTGATAAATTCATAGCTTATTTGTGAAAAACACCAACATTTTGAGAAAAGTTGAAGAAATTATGATTTTTTTTAATTTAAAATGTATCTGCTTGTAAAACAGATAGTAACACCACACAAAATACTTACTAGTTAACATTTCCCATATGTCTGCTTTATGTTTGCATCGTTTTTTGGACGTTCTTTTATTTTTCTAGGACGTTAGAAGGCTTAGAACTTTAGCAACAATTTCTAACATTTTTAATAAAATTTTAAAAGGCTATATTTTCAGGGACGAGTTCAGTTCTGAAGTGGCTTTGAGGGCATTATATATTAGAAACCCCATAAAACACCCCATTTTGAAAAATGCACCCCTCAAAGTATTCAAAACAGCATTCAGAAAGTGTTTTAACCCTTTAGGCGTTTCACAAGAATTCAAGCAAAATAGAGGTGAAATTTGGCCAAAATTCATTTGTAATAAAAAAAAATCTGTAACACAGAAGGTTTTACCCAAGAAATGCCTCTTAATATTTATTGCCCAGATTCCGCAGTTTTTAGAAATATCCCATATGTGACCCTAGTGAGGTAATGTACTGAAACACAGACCTCAGAATCAAATCCACATAGTGGATTTTGGAGCCTCCTTTTCATTAGAATATTTTTTAGGCACCATGTCAAGTTTGAAGAGGTCTTGTGGTGCCAAAACAATGGAAACCCCTCAAAGTGACCCCATTTTTTAAACTACACCCTCAGGGAATTTATCTAGGGGTATAGATAGCATTTTGACCCCACAAGTTTTTTTGCTAAATTTATTTGAAGTAGTCTGTGAAAATGAAAATCTACTTTTTTTTCTGGAAAAACATAGAATTTTCTAATTTTTGCAAGGAATAAAGAAGAAAAAGCAACCCAACATTTGTGAAGCAATTTCTCCCGATTACGGAAATACCCCATATATGGTAATAAACTGCTGTTTGGACCCACGGAAGTGCTCAGAACGGAAGTAGCGCCATTTGGATTTTGTAGCGCAGATTTTACTGGAATGGTTTTCGGTGCCATGTCACGTTTGCAACACACTGTGGGGACCTAAACAGTGGAAACCCCCCTCCCCCCAAAAGTGACCCGATTTTGGAAACTACACCCCTCAAGGAATTTTTCTAGTGGTATAGTTAGCATTTTGACCCCACACATTTTTTGCTGAATTTTTGTGAATTAGTCTGTGAAGATGAAAATCTACTTATTTTCTGAAAAAACATAGAATTTTCTATTTTTTTTAAAAGGAATAAAGGAGAAAAACCACCTTAACATTTGTAACATTGTAACAATTGTAAAGTAATTTCTCCTGATTACGGCAATACCCCATATGTGGTAATAAACTGCTGTTTGGACCCACGACAGTGCTCAGAAGGGAAGGAGTGCCATTTGGATTTTCGAGCGCAGATTTTACTGGAATGGTTTTCGGTGCCATGTCACGTTTGCAACACACTGAGGGGACATAAACAGTGGAAAGCCCCCAAAAGTGACCCCATTTTGGAAACTACACCCCTCAATTAATTTTTCTAGTAGTATAGTTAGCATTTTGACCGCACACTTTTTTTGCTGAATTTATTGAATTAGTCTGTGAAGATGAAAATCTACTATTTTTCTGAAAAAACATAGAATTTTCTAATTTTTGCAGGGAATAAAGAAGAAAAAGCAACCCAACATTTGTGAAGCAATTTCTCCCGATTACGGAAATACCCCATATTGTAAAGGATCTGCCAGGCACAACTTCTGTGTATGCACCCATAGGTAATCAGTCTGCACCTGAGTCTATGTCTCTGAGACTGACTCCATCTTCCACCACTCAATGTGGCAGGCTTAGGAGTGGGAGAGCCTATCGCAGCCTGGCCAGTCGGAGCTAGCTCCGGCCCTCTGTCTATTTATACCCGCCTTTCCTGTTCCTCTTTTGCTTGTGATTCTTCTCGTGTGGTTTCCTGGCCCAGCTACAGCTACTAACTATTTGATCCTGCTCCATACTGACCCTGGCTTACTGACTACTCTCCTGCTCTGCGTTTGGTACCTCGTGCACTCCTGGTTTGACTCGGCTCGTTCACCACTCTTGTTGCTCACGGTGTTGCCGTGGGCAACTGCCCCATTTCCCTTAGCTTTGTGTACCCTTGTCTATTTGTCTCGTGCACTTACTGAGCGTAGGGACCGCCGCCCAGTTGTACCCCGTCGCCTAGGGCAGGTCGTTGCAAGTAGGCAGGTACAGAGTGGTGGGAAGATTAGGGCTCACTTGTCCGTTTCCCTACCCCCATCATTACATAATCACAAGCCTAATCACAAGCCCATATACCTAGTCTACCCTGGTCCCTGACACTACTATGGACCCCCTTGAGACCCTGGCCCAGGAAATGCAGGGTCTCTCCCTACAGGTCCAGGCCCTTTCTCAGAGGGTCAACCAGCTTGACGCTACCATGGTAGTGCCCCTCACCTCACCTCTTGAACCCCACCTCAAGTTGCCTGACTGGTTCTCAGGGGACCGGAGGACTTTTCTCTCCTTTCGGGAGAGTTGTAGGCTCTACTTTCGCTTAAAGCCTCACTCCTCAGGTTCTGAGAGCCAGCGGGTGGGTATAATTATGTCCCGGCTCCAGGAAGGGCCCCAAGAGTGGGCCTTCTCCTTGGCTCCTGACGCCCCTGAACTTTCCTCCGTTGATCGTTTCTTTTCTGCTCTCGGACTCATTTATGACGAGACTGACAGGACTGCCTTTGCCGAGAGTCAGCTGGTGACCTTACGTCAGGGTAAGAGACCTGTTGAGGAGTATTGTTCTGACTTTAGGAAGTGGTGCGTAGCTTCTCGGTGGAATGACCTTGCCTTAAGGTGCCAGTTTAGGTTGGGACTGTGAACGCCCTGAAAGACCTGCTAGTTAGCTATCCCTCTTCTGACTCCCTAGACCACGTTATGGCTTTAGCGGTACGACTTGACCGACGTCTCAGGGAACGACAACTTGAAAGTTTTTGTGTTTTCCCCTCTAACTCCCCCATGATGCCTCCCGAGGTCCCGTGGCTTCGCTCTTCCACGGAAGACTCGGAGGTACCTATGCAACTCGGGGCCTCCGTGTCCCCCCAACAACGTAGAGAGTTCCTGAGGAAGAATGGTCTCTGCTTCTATTGTGGGGATGACAAGCATCAAGTGAACACCTGTCGTAGGCGTAAGAATAAGCAGCCGGAAAACTTCCGCGCCTAAGTAATCATCGGGGAGGTCACTTGGGCGCACAGGTATTTCCCGTAAATATGAAACGTAATAAAGTCTTGCTTCCCTTTCAGGTCTCTTTTGGTGGTAGGTCTGCTACCGGCAGTGCCTTCGTGGATTCAGGGTCTTCTGCTAATATCATGTCTGTGGAATTTGCTATGTCTCTAGCTATGCCTTTTATTGATTTGCCTAAACCTGTCCCGGTAGTGGGTATCGACTCCACTCCTCTTGCTAATGGTTATTTTACACAGCATACCCCTGTTTTTGAACTCCTTGTTGGCTCCATGCATTTGGAGCAGTGCTCTGTACTGTTGATGCAGGGATTATCGTCCGATTTGGTTTTAGGCCTTCCCTGGTTGCAGTTGCATAATCCCACGTTTGACTTGAATACTGGGGAGCTTAACAAATGGGGTAATGAATGCTTGACGTCATGTTTTTCTGTTAATTCTATTTCTCCCCCTGAAGAGGTGAACACGCTACCTGAGTTTGTTCAGGACTTCGCTGATGTTTTCTCTAAGGAGGCCTCCGAAGTGTTACCTCCTCATAGAGAATACGATTGCGCTATCGAATTGGTACCAGGAGCTAAGCTCCCTAAGGGTAGGATATTTAATATTTCTTCTCCCGAACGTGAAGCCATGAGAGAGTATATCCAGGAATGCCTGGCCAAGGGTTACATTCATCCCTCTACTTCTCCGGTAGGTGCTGGCTTCTTCTTCGTAGGGAAGAAGGATGGTGGTCTTAGGCCATGCATTGACTACCGTAACCTGAATAAGGTCACTGTAAGGAACCAGTATCCCCTTTCTTTGATTCCTGATCTCTTTAATCAGGTTCAGGGGGCCCAATGGTTCTCTAAGTTTGATCTACGGGGGGCGTATAACCTTATCCGCATCAAAGAGGGGGATGAGTGGAAGACTGCGTTTAACACGCCCGAAGGTCATTTCGAATACCTCGTCATGCCCTTTGGGTTGTGTAATGCTCCTGCGGTCTTCCAGAATTTCATAAATGAGATTTTAAGAGATTACCTGGGGGTATTTCTTGTAGTGTACCTTGATGACATACTGGTGTTTTCCAAGGACTGGTCCTCCCACATTGAGCATGTCAGGAAGGTGCTCCAGGTCCTTCGGGAAAACAAACTGTTTGCGAAAACCGAAAAATGTGTGTTTGGGGTAAAGGAGATACCATATTTGGGTCAAATCCTCACTCCTCATGAATTCCGCATGGACCCCGCCAAGGTTCAGGCTGTGGCGGAATGGGTCCAACCTGCCTCCCTGAAGGCGTTACAGTGTTTCTTGGGGTTCGCTAATTATTACAGGAGATTTATTGCTAACTTCTCGGTCATCGCTAAGCCTCTTACGGACCTCACTCACAAAGGTGCTGATCTCCTCCACTGGCCTCCTGAGGCTGTCCAGGCTTTTGAGGTTCTTAAGAAGTGCTTTATCTCGGCCCCGGTGCTGGTTCAGCCCAACCAAATGGAGCCATTTATCGTGGAAGTTGATGCATCCGAGGTGGGAGTGGGGGCTGTCTTGTCCCAGGGTACCAGGTCCCTCACCCATCTCCGTCCCTGTGTCTACTTCTCCAGGAAGTTTTCGCCTACTGAGAGTAACTATGATATTGGCAACCGCGAACTCTTAGCCATTAAATGGGCATTTGAAGAGTGGTGCCACTTCCTGGAGGGGGCTAGGCACCAGGTAACGGTCCTTACCGACCACAAGAATCTGGTTTTCCTAAAATCTGCCCGGAGGCTAAACCCGAGACAAGCTCGATGGGCGCTATTTTTTACCAGATTCAACTTTTTGGTTACCTATAGGGCTGGGTCTAAAAATATTAAGGCCGATGCACTGTCGCGTAGCTTCATGGCCAGCCCTCCGTCGGAGGAAGATCCTGCTTGTATTTTGCCTCTTGGTATAATCATTTCTTCTATTGATTCTGATTTAGTCTCTGAAATTGCGGCTGATCAAGGTTCAGCTCCCGGGAACCATCCTGAGGACAAGCTGTTTGTTCCCCTGCAATTCCGGCTAAGGGTACTTAGGGAAAATCATGACTCTGCACTATCTGGTCATCCAGGCATCCTGGGTACCAAGCACCTCATTGCCAGAAACTATTGGTGGCCTGGGTTGCCTAAAGATGTTAAGGCCTACGTCGCCGCTTGTGAGGTTTGTGCTAGGTCCAAGACTCCCAGGTCCCGACCAGCGGGCTTACTACGTTCTTTGCCCATTCCCCAGAGACCTTGGACCCATATCTCCATGGATTTTATCACCGATTTGCCTCCATCTCAAGGCAAGTCGGTGGTGTGGGTTGTAGTAGACCGCTTCAGTAAGATGTGCCACTTTGTGCCCCTCAAGAAACTACCCAATGCCAAGACGTTAGCTACCTTGTTTGTCAAACACATCCTGCGTCTCTATGGGGTCCCTGTCAATATTGTTTCGGACAGAGGGGTACAATTTGTTTTATTGTTTTGGAGAGCCTTCTGTAAAAAGTTGGAGATTGATCTGTCCTTCTCCTCTGCCTTCCATCCTGAAACTAATGGCCAAACTGAGAGGACTAATCAATCTCTAGAACAATATTTAAGGTGTTTTATCTCTGACTGTCAATTTGATTGGGTCTCATTCATTCCCCTCGCCGAATTTTCCCTTAATAACCGGGTCAGTAACTCGTCAGGGGTCTCCCCCTTTTTCTGTAATTTTGTGTTTAATCCACGGTTCTCCTCCGTTTCACCTGGTAGTTCCAACAATCCCGAGGTAGAGGTCGTTCATCGGGAACTGTGCACAGTCTGGGCCCAGGTTCAGAAGAACCTAGAGGCGTCCCAGAGCGTACAAAAAACTCAGGCTGATAGAAGATGTTCTGCTAACCCCTTGTTTATGGTCGGGGATCTGTTGTGGTTATCGTCTAGGAACTTGCGCCTTAAGGTCCCGTCCAAGAAGTTTGCTCCCCGGTTTATTGGGCCGTATAAGGTCATTGAAGTCCTCAATCCTGTCTCCTTCCGACTGGAGTTGCCCCCATCTTTTCGAATACACGACGTGTTTCATGCCTCCCTCCTTAAACGCTGCTCCCCGTCCTTGGCTCCCTCGAGGAAACCTCCTGTTCCCGTTCTCACCCCTGAGGGGGTGGAATTCGAGGTGGCCCAGATTGTGGACAGCAAGATGGTCCAAGGCTCCCTCCAGTACCTGGTCCATTGGAGAGGATACGGGCCTGAGGAGAGGACTTGGGTACCCTCCCGGGATGTTCACGCTGGGGTATTGGTCAGGAAGTTCCACCTTCGTTTCCCCAATAAACCAGGTCCACTTAGAAAGGGTCCGGTGGCCCCTCATAAAAGGGGGGGTACTGTAAAGGATCTGCCAGGCACAACTTCTGTGTATACGCCCATAGGTAATCATTCTGCACCTGAGTCTATGTCTCTGAGACTGACTCCATCTTCCACCACTCAGGATGGCAGGCTTAGCAGTGGGAGAGCCTATCGCAGCCTGGCCAGTCGGAGCTAGCTCCCGCCCTCTGTCTATTTATACCTGCCTTTCCTGTTCCTCCTTTGCTTGTGATTCTTCTCGTGTGGTTTCCTGGCCCAGCTACAGCTACTAACTATTTGATCCTGCTCCATACTGACCCTGGCTTACTGACTACTCTCCTGCTCTGCGTTTGGTACCTCGTGCACTCCTGGTTTGACTCGGCTCGTTTACCACTCTTGTTGCTCACGGTGTTGCCGTGGGCAACTGCCCCATTTCCCTTAGCTTTGTGTACCCTTGTCTGTTTGTCTCGTGCACTTACTGAGCGTAGGGACCGCCGCCCAGTTGTACCCCGTCGCCTAGGGCGGGTCGTTGCAAGTAGGCAGGGACAGAGTGTCGGGTAGATTAGGGCTCACTTGTCCGTTTCCCTACCCCCATCATTACACATATATGGTAATAAACTGCTGTTTGGACCCACTGCAGGGCTCAGAAGGGAAGGAGTGCTATTTGGATTTTGCAGCTCAGATTTTGCTGAATTGGTTTCTGGGGGCCATGTCGCATTTGCAGAGTCCCTGAAGTACAAGTACAGTAGGAGGTCCCCAGGTGTGATCCCATTTTGGAGACTATACCCCTCCAAGAATTAAATTAGAGGTGTAGTGAGCATTTTGATCCCTCAGGTGTTTTATAGATTTTATTAGAATTGGGCTGTGAAAATGAAAAAATATTTTTTTTCCAATAACATGTAGATTTAGCTCATAATTTTGCATTTCGACAAGGAATACAGGAAAAAAGGCACCCAAATGTGTTACACAATTTCTCCTGAGTAGGGAAATACCTCATATGTGGTTGTAAACTGCTATTTGGACACACGGCAAGGTTCTAAAGGGAAAAAGCGCAATTTAGTTTTTGGAGTGGAGATTTTACAAAATAGTTTTTTGGCGCCATGTTGCATTGCGATGAGGTACCAGTACAGTGAAAACCCCCCCGAGAAGTGACCCTATTTAGGAAACTGCACAGCTCAAGGAATTCATCTAGAAGTGTAGTGCGCATTTTGACGACAGAGATTTTGCAGAAATTCGTAAACAGTAAATGTTACAGATTGAAAATTGACATTTTCCACAGATATGCAATTTCAGTGCCCAATGTGTTGTGCTCAGATTGTGCCACTTTAGACCTACAACCCATAAATTGTTAAGCGGGTTCTCCAGAGTACAGTAATACCCCATATGTGGTCATAAACTGCTGTTTCGGCACAATGCCCGGCCCAGAGGGAGCGCCATTTGGCTTTTGGAGCGCAGATTTTGCTTGGTAGTAGTTTTGTTTAGTGTTTTACTGGTGCTTCAGTTTATAATGTGGAGGCATATGTAATCTGAGCAGAGTACATCAGGGTATATGTAAGCTTTGCAGAGTATATCAGGGTCTATGTAAACTGTTCGGAGTACATCAGGATATATGTAAGCTGTGAGGAGTATATCAGGGTATATGTAAGCTGGGCGGAGTACATCAGGGTATATGTAAGCTGTGCGGAGTACATCAGGCTATATGTAAGCTGTGCGGTGTACATCAGGGTATATGTAATTTGCGCGGAGTACATCAGGGTATATGTAAGCTGTGCAAATTACATCAGGGTATATGTAAGTTGTGCAGAGTACATCAGGGTATATGTAAGCTGTGCAGAGTACATCAGGGTATATGTAAGCTGGGCGGAGTACATCAGGGAATATATGTAAGCCGTGCGAAGTACATCAGGGTATATGTAAGCTGCGCGGAGTACATCAGGGTATATGTAAGCTGTGCAAAGTACATCAGGGTATATGTAAGTTGTGCAGAGTACATCAGGGTATATGTAAGCTGTGCAGAGTACATCAGGGTATATGTAAGCTGGGCGGAGTACATCAGGGAATATATGTAAGCCGTGCGAAGTACATCAGGGTATATGTAAGCTGTGCGGAGTACATCAGGGTATATGTAAACTGGGAGGAGTACATCAGGGTATATGTAAGCTGTGCGGAGTACATCAGGGTATATGTTAGCAGGGCAGAGTGTATCAGGGTGTATGTAGGCTGAGCGAAGTACATCAGGGTATATGTAAGCTGTGCGGAGTACATCAGGGTATATGTTAGCTGGGCAGAGTGTATCAGGGTATATGTAGGCTGGGTGGAGTACATCAGGGTATATGTAAGCTGTGAGGCGTACATCAGGGTATATGTAAGCTGGGCGGAGTGTATCAGGGTATATGTAAGCTGGGCGGAGTACATCAGGGTATATGTAAACTGGGCAGAGTACATCAGGGTATATATAAACTGGGCGGAGTACATCAGGGTATATGTAATCTGGGCGGAGTACATCAGGGTATATGTAAACTGTGAAGAGTACATCAGGGTATATGTAAGCTGGGCGGAGTGCATCAGGGTATATGTAAACTGGGCGAAGTGCATCAGTTCATAATAGGATGATGTAATAATGGGGTAAATGAATAATAAAATTAATTATCCATGGATAGTGATGTACGCTTTGAACCAATCCTTTATGCACAGGCCAGATTTTTTGTGTGCAGGAGTCGCACTTCTAAAGGGTGTCCGTGGTATTGTACAAAACATCCGCACTCCAGCATTGCCTAATCTTTGACTTCTTCACTAGCCCCATATGTATCACAGACCCCAAAATTAAATGTCATTGTTTCTGCTGCATTTACATGGTCTACCAGTGGGGTTTAGCAACTAACGATGTGGGGTTCTAGGTGAAGAACTGCTGCACATATAAATTAGTCTGGGCCGTCGATTTACATTATTGCGTTCCGAGAGTCATAACTTTTTATTTTTCCGTTGACGAGCTGTGTTAGTGCTTTATTTGTAAGAGACGAGCTGTAGTTTTTATTGGTATCATTTTGTGGTACATGCGATTTTTCAGCATTTATTAAATTTTTTGGGAGGTGAGAGGAGACCAAAAAAAGAAATTCTCTCACTGTTTTTTCTTATAAATTTTCAACAGCGTTCTCTGTGCAGTATAAACAACGTGTTTACATTGTTCTGCAGTACAATACGATTGTGGCAATACCAAATTTATATAGTTTTTATGTTTTACTACTTTTACACAATAAAAACACTTTTTTCTAAATAAAATAATGTTTTAGTGTCCTGAGAGCCATAAAAAATTTTTTTTGTTGTTTACGGAGCTGTGTGAGGACTTTTTTTGCGTGACAAACTGTCGTTTTTTATTGGTACAATTTTGGGGTACTTGAGACTTTTTGATCACTTATTAAATTTTTTTGGAAACAACGTGATCAAAAAAGGAAATTCTGCCATTGTTTTTTATTTTTTATTTTTTTACTGTGTTCACCGTGCGGGATAAATAATTTGATGTTTTTATGGGTCAGGCCAATACGAACGCAGCGATACCTAGTTTTTTTTTAGTTTTTCATTTTTGTTCTAATTATAAAGGACTTGATAAGGGAAACAGGGCGATTATTGTTTTTATTACATGAAACTTTTATTTATTTATCTAAAACATTTTTTTTACTTTTTTTTTTCACTTTTTTCTATTACACTTACAAGGGGACTTGAAGATCTGATGTTCTGATCCCCTGTACAATACACTGCACTACTTCTGTATGTACCTATGTAGTGCAGTGTATTGTAACTGTCATTTTACAACTGACAGTTAAGCCTGTTACATCCTGCCTTGGGAAACCAGGAAACCGTTGCTAGGCTTCTTGGTTGCCATAGCACCGATCGGCAACCCGCGATTTTTCATGGGGGGCCAACGGAGTACAGAGGGAGCCCTCTGCTTCTGTGTCAATCACTTAAATGTCGCTGTCGCTATTGACAGCGTCATTTAAGGGGCTAAACGGCGGCGATCGGAGATAACTGTGATCGCATCCATTGCAGTGGGATGTCGGCTGTATATTACAGCCAACACCCACTGAAGATGAAGCACGCAGAGCTCCTGTGCCCGCTTCATCCTTAGGGCATTACTGTACGCCCATTTGTGGGAACGCACCGCTAAAATGGACGTACATAAACGCCCATTTGCGGGAAGGGGTTAAACACAGTTCACAGCTAATACGAGCAATTTCTTTACTGTTGTCCTAATTTGTCCTCCGCAGCATTTGAGGGATTACATTAACATAAAAAAATGTAGACTTCTTAATCTTTTACAATTTTTGAAGATAATAAAAATGGTTGCTATAGCTACTCCTCTATGTAAGTTATTATTGCTCTAAGATGGAAATGAGAATTTTAAAAAAAAATAAGTTCCATACATCCCATAAAATATTATAATACATTCTAACAGAAGCCTCTTAGATGAAAGAGCGTGAGAAGAGACCTGAGCATGTCAGAGCCAGATCAAAGTTTTCTCTAATTTCATCTAATTACAAACCACAGAAATAATCTTGTAGCTTCTCAAGTCAATGTGACATTACAAATGTGGGAAGGCAAGTACAGTGCTGTGTCCCAAGGTAAAAACGCCTGCTCTCCTGCAAGGTTTCCCATGCACACTATCAGTCACCTTTTGTTATAAAGTCAATTGACAGAAGCTGCCTTGTTTATTATGCTCGAATACCTGCATTCTAATAGCTCGCTTGTATTATATGTGTACCTTTCTCTGTTTATTTTAATATTTAACAGACGTGTAAAGACAAGCTGGTCGAGAGAGAAAAACCACTATGCACAACAAAAGTGGAAATTCTTTTGCAGATAAATAATTTACTATATTTATAGCCAATGACAGTGTAGTGCAACGTTTCGGTCAATACCATGACCTTCCTCAGGCACTTAGTCAATGTATGATCCTGTATGGATGGCACATTCGTATGGCGGCTGACCGCTGTTGTTGACGTTTCGGTCAATGCCATGACCTTCCTCAGGCACTATAGAATTCACAAACATATACTATATAAGTATAAGTTCCGTAACAGCTGGTACAGAATGTCATCAGTAACATGGAGAAAGCAAAGTAGTTGTACAGATCACAAAAGCATATAAATCTTCCTAGGAAGCAATTTTAAGTAATAGAGTACAATAGGTACTATTTGTCATAGGTTACAAATAGTCAAAAAAAGGAAAAGAAAATAATTTAGTCACGTGGAATGCATATTACAGATATTGGAACATGCATAAAATCAGAAAAAGGAACAAGTCACGACCAGGTATTTGAAAAAATACAAACAGTCTTTATTAAAGTCAATTAGACACACAGAGACAAACAACAACATGTAACAGTTATACATAATAAAATACCATAGACCCTCGAACAGAAACGGAATCCGAACATGAAAGCAGAGTGGCCCCCCAGATGTAAAAATGGTCCAAAAAATCCTATATACGGCTAGAGTGCATACATATATATTACTGAGCAGGTGCTAGGCATGGTACGCCCTGCACAGATGGACACATAAGTATGGTATAAAGAGTATATGTAAAGTGCAGTCCTAAGTATACATAACATGCAAGGCAATATACCTACACCTACGTAGCAGAAGATGAAAATAGGAGACCAGGACCGGTCCTACAACCACTTCCGGTCACGTTGCATTCCACCTGTGCATTCCAAGCACCATGAGGCAACACATGTGACCCTACATCGGGACATAAATACAAGACACTCCCGATTCCCCTGTAGCGGCAAACAACAGCGGTCAGCCGCCATACGAATGCGCCATCCATACAGGATCATACATTGACTAAGGTAAATCCCTGCACTATTCACATAATATCGTACTTTTACTTTACCTATCATCTTTCTCTCCACATAAGACTATAGACATTCACATACAGTAGTACTTCTCCAGACTATCCAAATAGAGTATCTATGCTAAGTACCATCTATTGCTATCCATCAACTATCTATCCTTTTGTTAATATATTCTTGTATTAATATCTCCTGGCATTCCCCTTGCTCCTTAACTACCTCTATAGATGATGACTAAACACTGCAAATATTTGTAACAAATTATTTGATATATGGCATATATTCACTGTCTGATAATCCGCAACCTCTCCTTTCTATTCACAACTTTTCTTCTGTAGTTTATGAGCTGATACATGCATGTTCCAATATCTGTAATATGCATTCCACGTGACAAAATTATTTTACAACTACTTTGCTTTCTCCATGTTACTGATAACATTCTGTACCAGCTGTTACGGAACTTATATTTATATAATATATGTTTGTGAATTCTATAGTGCCTGAGGAAGGTCATGGTATTGACCGAAACGTCAACAACAGCGGTCATCCGCCATACGAATGCGCCATCCATACAGGATCATACATTGACTAAGTGCCTGAGGAAGGTCATGGTATTGACCGAAAGGTCGCACTACACTGTCATTGGCTATAAATATAATAAATTATTTATCTGCAAAAGAATTTCCACTTTGGTGTGTATAGTGGTTTTTCTCTATTGGATCGGGTTGGGACCCTACTTATGTACCCACACCTTAACCTAGTGCTATACGAACCTTGCTACAAAGACTAGCTGGTCCTCACTAAATAGAAAATATTTTTAATTTATTCACATTGTTTTAAGGTGTCATGGACAGTCAAGTTATCAAAACATAAGTAATATAAAAGTTTTTTACTGCCCTCGGGCATCCAGAGGAAGCCAGAAGGGCGAAACCCAGGGTCGGGCGAGAGTGTTTGGTGTGCCGCTTATGCATCACTGATTCTATCAGTTTTTTTATACTTTCGATACCATGTTTCTCTTGTAAGTATGGTATAAAGGAAGCTTGAATTGTCGAGGGTGCTGCACTATGTCCCGTTTTTTTACCACGCTGGAGTTATAGGTTGCTGTCAGGATTGTTGATGTTGGAAGACCAGAGGAAACTTTGTGGAACTACAGGGACCAGAAGAATTATCTGCACCTACACTGGATCGTGGACTAGAGGATTTCACAGTTATATATACAGTTAGTTTAAATATATATATATATATATATATATATATATATATATATATATATATATATATATATATATTTTATTTCTTTTATTTTTTTACCTTCTCCGGTCCGTATTACCTATTGTGAGTTATAGAGCCTGGGAACATTACTATTTCTATAAGTAATATAAGTAATAAAATACTTAAAAGTAATTAAGTTGATTTGCTTAGGCCAAACTCACAAGTAAGAGGCAAGCACCCAGCAAAGACTTATTCACGGACCCTGTATGGCAGCACATAGAGTTCCTATAGTTCCATATTACAGTACCACAGGCACTTCATGTGCCCTGTATGGTTTCTGTATGAGGCTATGAATTCTTCTCTAGAAGTAATTATTCTAGGAGAGAATACCTCTTTGAGTAAGAACACCTCCATAATGTGTTACTGAACTCACAAAGATAGTGGAACCTCTATACCACAACTGTGTTAGCACTGGCAAGGAATGAAACAGTTCTTCTTTCTTAATCCCTAAAAAAAGAAGGCTTTAATACCCACAGTGGACCTCCCACTCTGGGCCTCTGTGTAGCTGAACAGGCTGCTTCGGCAATATGTGTGCCCCTATTGATCATGACAAAAAACACATTTTTAAGAGCAATAGTGGTGTGATAAAGAAAGCTGTTAATCCAGTCCTATAGTTATAGAAAATGAAGAAAGGCTTTTCAGGTATTGATAATGACAATATTATGTTCAACATTCTCTTTGCAAACATCTAATAAAGAGGTATTCTCATCTTGTAATGTTATGGCATATTGCTAAAATATGCCATAACAATAGGATCAGTGGAGGTCTGACCTCCAATTCCACCCACTGTGCAGGGAACTGCAAAACAGCTCTGTTCAGGTAGACAGGAGTACAGCTCCGCAGGAAAAAAACTGTGAAGGAGCCGAAATGTTAAACTAACACTACAGCTCATTCATCATCGGATTCCCAGCAGTTGGACCTTTACTGATCAGGAAGTGATAGCATATTCTAGCGGTAGACTATCATTTCTAATAGTAGAAAACCAGTTGAAATGTCACTGTAGCAAAGTGTTATATAATACTGAGAAATATAATTGTTTTTTTAAATCTGGCTACCTAGTATTCTCTTGAACAATTAAATGGCGGGCTCTAATAATCCCACTGTAGTAGGATTAGTTTTAGTTGGGTACTTCAATTGGTTATCAGTAGAATATAAAAGGTCTCAGAGATATAAATAACAAATATCTTTACTAAATGTCTAGGATGTAAAAACATCTACAGTAAAATAAAGCCTCACCACTGTGTGATATACCATTCTAGGGGTTTGGTTAGTCAGGAACATTTTATTTTCACATCTTATGCCTTTGTTTCAAATGCTCACCCTCTTCTCGCTGCCAGCCTACAGGTGCCTTCAGGAGCCAAACTTCCAGTATAGCTAGGTTTAAAATCCTGTTTTAAAATGGCAGCATATACAGGCACTTTTTCAGCATGACTGAAATCACCACTATGAACAGAGAATTATGAAGAAAGAACACTGCATGGGACCCGATTTTAAAAAGCATTTTCCGGTTTTATTGCATTTACAGTGTTAAAACAGCTCATCGAAAAAGACGTGGAGATCTAGGTGACCGGTTTTGCCTACTTGGATTTACTGTTTCCCAATTTAAGAGTTTTTCCCTTAGGAGTTGTTCCTAAAAAAGAGCCGGTTAAGTTCCGCTTGTTCCACCACCTGCCCTATCCTAAAAGTAGTTTGGTGAATGACGGGATTAGCAAGGACTTGGCGGCGGCATTGTACGTGTCTTTCGATAAAGCATTGGACTTAGTTTGCCAAGTGGGTCGTGGTGCATTACCTGAACCGTGGTGCATGCAAGGTTGGTATAGCAACTTGACACTCCTAGAATTGTTCCCAATTATTGTTTCAAATAAATTCTGGGGGCAGAAAATGTCGAATTCCTCAGTATTTTTTTGGTCTGATGACTCCGGTGTTGTACATGCTATTACCCAACACACTTCCTCGACAGTGCCGGTAATTGTCCTACTTAGACGCTTGGTGTTGCGGTGTCTCCAACACAATATTCAGTTCCAGGCTCGTCACATTCCGGGAGTCCACAATAGGGTCACTTATGTTCTTTCACGCTTCAATTGCCACATATTTCGTTCACTTTGCCGGCAGACGGAATTGGAAGGAACCAGATGCCCAGATTCGCTATGGAGGATACTGGATACCAGCTGTTCCCCCTCGTGAGGTCTTCACTTGCCCCATCCACCTGAGTGGCTTACGGTAAAGCGTGGAGTGAATGGCTGGAAGTGGTGGGGGACAATGTGTTCTGGAGTACCTGTTGCGTCTGTTGGCCCGTGGTGTCTCCGGTTTATCTGCCCAACTACGGTTAGCGGGTTTGGCCTTTTTCTTTAAGTTGCGCAAATGGCCCGACGTCACTAAATTATTTTTCATAGTTCAGGCCTTGAAGGGTTGGAAGAAATCCATGGTTAGAACGGAATCGAGGCGTCCCATTTCTTTCCCCATCCTCCTAAAGTTGTTGCGTGTTTTGCTGGAAGTCCGTTGCCCATTTGAAGTTTCCCTATTTAACACAGAGTTTGTCTTTGGGTTTTTTGGAGCTTTGCGCATTTATGGACTTGTTCCCCTGAGTGCATCTCGCCATGGGGGTTTGTTCGTTTACAATGTTGCCCTGTCTAGCATGTGCGTCCGTTTCCGCATACGTAGGTCCAAGACGGACGTGTTTGGAAAGGGTTGTTGGGTGTCGTTGCGGCCTGTACCCAGGCCGGCCTGCCCGGTCGAGTCGGTGGCACAGTATTTGCGTGTGGGACTGTTAGGAATTCAATTCTTATCGCATTCCGATGGGAAACCGCTTACTCCAGATTCTCAGGTGTGTTTAAAAAAGCTTAGGCACAAGCCGGTTTGCCGCCAAAGGAGTTCGGTACATACACCTTTCGTATAGACGTGGCTACCACCGCCAGCTGTTTGGGTTTATCTGACGACGAGGTTCGGCATATTGGGCGATGGTGTTCCGATTGCTTCGCTGGCTACATTCGTCCAGATTTGGTATTGCTTCGACTTTTCTTTGGTTTATTTCAGGTTCACGTCCCTTGGTATGGATTCTCGGCAATTCGTTTGTGTTCAAGGCTGAGTGCAGAGTGGCCATACAGCCAGGAGGCCTCTCTCTGGGCTTCATAAAAGTGGAAATTAACTGGTGGGATCTCCGGGTCCTCAGATGGTTGAAGGCTTTGCCCAAGGTGGTTGTGCTTAGTAGACATCGAATGGTACCGACTGTGCCGGTTATCCATATCGGGGGAAACGATTTGTGCTCAGTTCGCTTTGGGAATTGATAGCTTTGATCCAGTCTGAAAGGAAAGGTTTGTGTCTTTTTTCCTGGAGCTGGTCCTGGTCTGGTCAGAAATAATCCCCTAGGCAATGTGGCAAGTGGCCCGGGAAGTGAATGCCATCGAAAGGGGTAGACCAGGGCCGCACCATCCATGAGGCGAGATGAGCATCTCGCCTCAGGCGGCGGCGTGCTGCCTCTCTGACGGGGCGGCGGCGCCACTGATATCAGCCGCCGCCACCCATTCCTGCACTAATTGTACCTGCATCTATAGAACGCAGGTACATTTACATGCATAAACGCTATGCCCGAACCATTCAGCGCCTTACAATGATGCTGATTGGCAAGGCAAATTGACGTGCCCCGCCAATCAGCGTCTTTCGACGACGCATGCCGCTTCCGTTGTTGAAAGCCGCTGATTGGCGGGGCAAGTCATTCAGCCCTGCCAATCAGCGCCTTTCAACGAAGCAAGCGGCACGATGACGTCAATGCGCCGCTACCATTATTGAAAGGTGCTGATTGGCGGGGTAAATCATTCTGCCCTGCCAATCAGCTCCTTTCAATGATGCAAGTGGCGCGATGACATCATTGTGTCGATTGCATCGTTCAGCCCCAGCAGACCTGCTCAGAACAGAGCAGGTCTGTAATAACACAGGATGGCGCGGAAACGGGATCAAGGTGATTATGTAAAGTTGTTTTTTTCTTTAAAAAGTGTGTGTCGCATTATCTACAGGAGTGGAGGGGAGTGCTATATGTTACATACATAGTTACATGCATAGTTGGTACAGTTGAAAAAAGACACATGTCAATCAAGTTCAACCAAGGGATGTTGGGCACAATCTATAGAGGGGTCTATATGTAGGGAACTATCTACAGTGGGGGGCTATATGTAGGAAACTATATACAGGTGGGCTATGTGAGGCACTATGTAAGGAGAGCTATATGAGGGGCATTATAGACAGTGGGCTATATGTGAGGCACTTAATATAGGGGACTATATGTGAGGCACTATATACAGGGGCTATATGTGGGGCACTATTTTCAGGGGTGCTATATGTGGGGCACTATCTACAAGGGGGGCTATATGTGTGCCACTATATACAGGGGGCTATATGTAGGGCACTATCTAAAGAGGGCTATATGTAGTGCACTATATACAGAGGGGCTATATGTTGGGCACTATATGCAGATGGGGCTATATGTGGGGCACTATCTACAGAGGGCCTATATGTAGGGTACTATCTACAGGGAGAGCTATATGTGGGGCACTATCTACAGGGGATCTATGTAGGGCACTATCTATGGGGGACACTGTCTACAGAGGGATCTATGTATGCGCTATTATAATTAGATGTGCAGGGTATGGCACTATTATATTTATATATAGAGCGTAGTGTGTGGCATCATGAGAATTTTATCTTCATTTATAGGTGCAGAAATGTTTGAAAAGGGAGAAGCTGAAGACATCTCAGCGGCAAACTGCAGAAATGGGCAGTGGCCGGGAGAAGTCGTCATAGAGGTCCGGACCCGATGGAGAAGAAAAGAGAAAAATAACAACTAAAATCTGAGATAGTCACTGGTGAGTCACTTAATGTAAATGTTAATTCTGCCTCTAATCAGTACTGTAGTCACTGTATGATCTGCATGATAGTTGGTATGATTTTTTTTCTGTGAAACAGCAACTCCCAGCATATCCTTACCATTGTTCGGACCATGCTGGGAGCTGTAGTTTTACGCCGTACAAACCTATACGGCAGGGGTTGCACCAAATTGAGCTGTATTTGTGTTGGTGTTGTATATATGTATTGAGCTTGGTTCTGGTGCTGTATATATATGTTCTGAGCTTTGTTCTGGTGTTGTATATATGTACTGAGCTTTGTTCTGGTGCTGTATTTATGTACTGAGCTTGGTTCTGGTGTTGTATTTATGTGCTGAGCTTGGTTCTGGTGTTGTATTTTTGTACTAAGCTTGGTTCTGTTGCTGTATTTATGTATAAGCTTGGTTCTGGAGTTGTATATATGTATTGAACTTGGTTCTGTGTACTGAGCTTGGTTCTGGTGTTGTATATATGTACTGTGCTTTGTTCTGGTGCTGTATTTATGTACTGAGCTTGGTTCTGGTGCTGTATATATGTACTGAGCTTGGTTCTGGGGCTGTAATTATATAGAATATATTTATAATAACAAAATTGCAGGGTAGATAGATTTGTGTTTCAATTCATTGCATATTTAATGGGAACCTGTCAGGTAATTGTAACCCCTTGAACTGCCACCATGCAGTAATACATGACCTGACAATATTTCCAAACATTCCCCTGAATGTTTAATTCAGAGGCAGAAAAATCTATAAAATCAACTTTTAAAATGACGCACGCTGTATGCGAATTACTCATTAATGGGTCTTGGGTGTAACGTCTATGGCCGCGGCCCGTCGTTCTGACTTACCCTCTGACGGCCGCGGCCATGAACGTGTGAGTTCTCGGAGGCATCTCCCTCCTGAGAGATGCCGGCACTCACTTCCTGGTTCAGAGACTGTCTCCCACAGGGCGCACACACCCGCACATGCACGGCATTAAAGGGTCAGTGCGCGCACAATTGCAAGAGATCTGCAATTAGCCCAGAATGCTGCTAGACTATAAAAAGGGCTCTGCCCTCTTGATCATTGCCTGAGCGTTGCTGTGTACCTAAAGTCTGTCTTGCAAATGGTAAATGGTCTCCTAGTGTTTTCCATTTCCCAGTGTTACATGTTCCTGCTGCCTGTACACTGTATCCTGTGCTACCGTGCCTCTGTGCCATCTAGAGTTGAAGTCGAGTTGTGTCTTCCGCTGCATCTACTGTGTCACAGCCCGCCGGATGTCTGTCTACTGCCGGAGCCTCATCTTCAGCCTGAATCCCCGCTACTGTCTACATTGCCTCAGGTACCCTTTCTGGACTATAGACTTTGTATTGTACCTTTTTGGCCAGCTGCTATCCCGCTATGCGGTAGGGCCCAGTGGGTCCACACACTGCGCCGTCACAGTATGTTTAGGCCATGGACCCTGCTGGTCAATTCAAGGGCCTGTTACCCTCCCAAGCCATGCAGGCGGAACTGCAGGATCTGCGAGCACAACAGGATCAACTTCTTGTGGCAGTAGACTCCATGGCACAACAGCTAGGGGCGCTAGCTGCTTCCTTCTCTGCTCCTGTTCAAGCTCCTCCGATTGATCCTCTGGCTACACCTCCTGGTAGCTCCCGTTCTGATCCTCGGTTCTCGCTGCCATTGCCACCTCATTTCCATGGAGACGCAAGTATGTGCAGGGGATTTCCTAACCAGTGTCATACCCACTTCACCCTGCACACCAGAGCATTTCCTTCAGACGGAGCCAGGATCGCCTTCATTATTTCATTACTTGCCGGCAAGGCCCTGGCGTGGGCGAATCCAATCTGGGAATGGCAGGGACCCGAGACTTCCAGGGGTTCGTGCGATTATTCCGTACGGTGTTCTAGGAGCCTGGACGAGTCTCGTCGGCAGCCACTGCTATGCTGAACCTTCGCCAGGAGGACGCCTCCATGGGTGAATGCACCATCCAGTTCCGGACCCTGGCAGGAGAACTGTCCTGGAACAATGAGGCGTTGGTAGCTTCCTTCTGGCATGGCCTATCATCCGAGATAAAGGACGAACTTGCTGCTCAGGATCTACCATCTACCTTGAACGACCTGATTCTACTTGCTACTTGAGTGGACATAAGGCTCAGAGAGAGATCTCAAGAAGTTCGACAAGAGAGGCGGCTTCCTAGACTGGCGCCCAACTTCCAGCAACCCCTCTTGCCTGTTTCTACTGGTCCACTCGAGGTTCCGATGCAGGTGGATCAGCTTAAACTGTCAATTCAGGAGAAACAGCGCAGGTGCACCTCTGGACTCTGTCTATATTGCGGCCTCGCTGGCCATGTCGTGCGTCTGTGTCCCCAGAAGCCAAAGAACTCCAACGCCTGGGATTGGTTGGAGAGACAACCCTGGGCGATACAGCATTTAATAGAGAACTCTCCTCCAAACGGTTAATTCCTGTGACCATCGTCGCTGGCGAGAAGCCCAATCCGGTCTCTGCCTACCTGAACTCTGGCTCTGCAGCCAATTTCATCTGCCAAGGCCTTGTGGATCTTCTTTATTTGCCCGCTGTTCTGCTGGAAAGGCCGTTGATCATTGCCTCGGTAGATGGACTGCCGCTGCCTGACCCAATTTTGTCTGTGACCAAGCCGTTGAGGCTTCAAGTGGGAGCCCTTCACTCTGAGCTCATTTCCCTGTTTGTCCTGCCCAAAGCCGTCAACCCCATGCTGCTGGGTTGCCTTGGCTCCGTCTACACGCCCCTGTCCTGGATTGGAACTCAGGAGAAGTTCTCCAGTGGGGTCCCAAGTGTCGCAACCGCTGTCTGGGGCATATCCATTCACCTCAGTCTTCTCTGCATCGGTCATTGGCAGGGCTGCATCCTTGTTACTCTCTGTTCTCAGATGTCTTCGACAAGAAGGAAGCAGAGACGTTGCCACCACATCGAGCATATGATTGTCCTATTGACTTGGTTCCTGATTCGTCCCGTCCTCTCGGTTGAGTGTACCCTCTCTCCTTACCTGAAACCCAGTCTATGTCGGCCTACATTAAGGAGAATCTGGAGAGGGGCTTCATAAGTAAATCCTCATCCCCGGCCGGAGCCGGGTTTTTCTTTGTCAATAAAAAAGATGGATCCCTCCGACCCTGCATTGACTCAACCAGTTCACGGTGAAGAACAGATACCCATTGCCTTTGATTTCTGAACTGTTTGATCGTGTATGGGGGGCAAAACATTTTCTAAACTAGACCTGCGGGGGACCCACAATCTAATCCGGATTCGTCAGAGTGATAAGTGGAAGACTGCATTTAATACACGTGATGGGCACTATGAATACCTGGTCAAGCCCTTCGGCCTGTTTAACGCCCCCACGGTGTTTCATTTTTCGTGATCTCCTCTATGTCTGTGTTGTAGTGTGTCTCAATGACATTTTGATTTTTTTTCCCCAGATCCTGTAACTCATCAGAGACATGTCCGCCAGATTTTGCTTCTATTAAGGGAGAATCATCTTTATGCCAAGCTGGAGAAGTGCGTGTTTAAAAAAAAATCTCTACCCTTCCTGGGCTATATCATCTCAGATCAGGGCCTCAAAATGGACCATGAGAAGGTAAAGGCTATCCTGGAATGGCCACGCCCCCAAGGCTTAAGGGCCATACAATGCTTCCTGGGATTCACCAACTTCTACCGGCTGTTCATTCCCAACTTCTCTTCATTGACAGCTCCCATCTCTACCCTCACCAAAAAGGGTATGAATGCCAAGGTGTGGACTCCGGAAGCAGAAGCCGCGTTCAAAACCTTAAAAAAGGCTTTGACGTCTGCCTTTATTCTTCATCATCCTGATGTATCCCTACAGTTTTCGTCAGGGGTGGACACTTCCTCTGTTGGTGCTGGCGCACGTTTCTTCCAGAGAGGTACAAAAGGCAAGACTGTGGTATATGGCTACTACTCTAAGCTGTTTTCTCCCGCAGAGCGCAATTACTCGATAAGGGATGGGGAGTTACTGGCCATCAAGCTGGCCCTGCAGGAGTGGAGACACCTACTAGAAGGTGCAGCTCATCCTATCCTGGTCTTCACAGACCACAAGAACATGACCTATCTTAAGACGGCTCAACGGCTGAATACTTGTCAAGCTAGGTGGTCGCTGTTCTTTGCTCCGTTCCAGTTCGAAATCCACTACCGACCTGCCGACAAGAATGTGAGGGCCGATGCCTTGTCTAGGTCGTTTGAGACAGAAGACACTGTGGAGTCCCCACAGAATATTATTAATCCTTCCTGCATCTTCTCTTTTAACCGCCTGAAAGTTAGAGACATTCCTCGGGGAAGGACTTTTGTACGTCTGGCAGACAGAGGAAGAATCCTTCTCTGGGGTTCCAATCTGGCAGGTCACGCGGGTGCCTGTAAGATCCGAGACCTAATTGCCCATCAGTTCTTGTGGCCAATGCTGCCCAAAGACGACATTGTCTCCTCCTGTATGGTATGCGCAGCAAATAAAGTTGCCCACTCCAGACCAGCTGGTCTGCTCCAACCATTGCCTGTGCCCGATGCCCCCTGGCAACATATTGCAATGAACTTTGTCACAGATCTGCCTCTCTCTGCTGGATGCAGTGTGGTCTGGGTGATGGTGGATTGATTTTCCAAAATGGCTCATTTTGTTCCCCTGACTGGCCTGCCTTCTGCTGCTCGACTGGCCGATCTCTTCATTCAACACATCTTCCGTCTGCACGGCTTGCCTCTGCATATTGTCTCGGATCGAGGGGTCCAGTTCACCTCGAAGTTCTGGAGAGCACTCTGCGGTCTCCTCGGTGTAAAATTGGACTTCTCCTCGGCCTACTATCCCCAGTCCATTGGTCAAGTCGAGAGGGTTAACCAGATTATGGAGAACTATCTGCGGAACTTTGTCTCCAGGCGGCATGATGACTGGGTGCAGCTGCTCCCGTGGGCTGAGTTCTCCTATATTAACCATACTAGTGAGTCCACCACCTCCAGTCCGTTCTTCATCGTCTACAGCCAACATCCTCGAATACTTCTTCCTTTCTCTACTATGTCCCAGGTGCCTGCAGCTGACTCTACTTTCAGGGACTTTCTGCAGATATGGCAACAGACCCGTTCTTCTATTCTGCTGGTGGTGGGCCGCATGAAGAGAAAGGCAGACACTAGAAGACGAGAACCTCCCCAGTTTCTTCCAGGTACGAAGGTCTGGCTGTCTTCCAGAAATATCTGGCTGAGGGTTCCGTTTTGCAAATTTGCTCCCAGGTTCCTCGGACCCTTCGAGATTCTGTTGCAAATTAATCCTGTGTCTTACAAGCTTGGGCTGCCTCCTACCCTCAAGATTCCTAACTCCTTTCATGTCTCCCTGCTGAAGCCAGTGGTCCTGAAACGCTACTCCAGGACTCCTAGTTCCGCTGTGGCTCCTGGCGGTTCGTCAGGGTCTTTCGAAGTGAGGGAGATCCTGGCCACCAAGAAAGTGGGAGGAAGGACGTTTTATTTGGTGGATTGGAGGGGATTTGGTCCAGAAGAGAGGTCTTGGGAGCCAGAGGAGAACATCGATGCCCCTGTCCTCGTAAATAAGTTTCTCTGCCGCTCTGGCCCCAAGAAGAGGGGGCATAAGAGGGGGGCTACTGTAACGTCTATGGCCGCGGCCCGTCGTTCTGACTTACACTCTGACGGCCGCGGCCATGAACGTGTGAGTTCTCGGCGGCATCTCTCTCCTGAGAGACGCAGGCACTCACTTCCTGGTTCAGAGACTGTCTCCCGCAGGGCGCGCCCGCGCGTGCACGGCCTTAAAGGGCCAGTGCGCGGACAATTGCAGAAGATCTGCAATTAGCCCAGAATGCTGCTGGACTATAAAAAGGTCTCTGCCCTCTTGATCATTGCCTCAGAGTTGTTGTGTACCTAAAATTTGTCTTGCAAATGGTCTCCTAGTGTTTTCCAGTTCCCAGTGTTACCCGTTCATACTGCCTGTACCCTGTATCCCGTGCTACCGTGCCTCTGTGCCGTCTAGAGTTGAAGTCGAGTTGTGTCTTCCGCTGCATCTACTGTGTCACACCCTGCCGGGTGTCTGTCTACTGCCGAAGCCTCATCTTCAGCCTGAATCACTGCCACTGTCTACATTGCCTCAGATACCCTTTCTGGACTATAGACTTTGTATTGTACCTGTTTGGCCAGCTGCTATCCCACTACGCAGTACGGCCCAATGGGTCAACACCCCACGGCGTGACAATGGGACAGTGCCACTATACTGAAGAGTCACATAGTCCTGCCTCCAAACCCAACTTTCCATGTTTGATTGACATCCCCAGGGCTGTTATACATCACTGCCAGTCTCCTCCAACATTCTCGGATGCGCCATTGCCTTGTACTACTTGGGCATGCACCGTGCAGCTAGGTGTTTTCTGCCCGGCTGCATCGCGCATGCCAGTACATGTCAACGGCACATCCGCAAGAGTTGGAGGAGGTTGCTAGTGATGTAGAACAGCCAGGGGAATGTCAATCAAAATCTGGGGGGTGCCATTTCAATTTTTGCCTCAGGCAGCAGAAAAGCTAGAATCGGCCCTGGGGTAGATGCCTTTTGAACATGAGAGTATCCAGGTATGTCAGAGTCTCGGGTGGAGTGGTTTTAGGCACAGGCAGCTCGAGTGTAATAACAGGTGCCTGTTACTACTGGACGGGGTGCACCTCAATGATATAGGGCTGGATATATTCCTCTCAGGTATACAGGAAGGCATAGAGCAGGCCCTAATTGTGTTGACTGGGGGTCGTGGGGATGAGGATTGTGCAGTTGAGGATACACATCCTTCTCATGGCGACCGTGGAGAAGGACAGTACTCACATGCACTTCCATCGGCAGATTGGCATTCGGGTAAAAGGTATAAAGATCTTTGTTTACAGTTATGAAAAGTTTTAAGAAAACAAATAAAGCTGTGGCCGACCCTCAAGTCAACCCACTTTGGAAAATTTACCCATGCTTCGCCTGAACTTATTTGTGTTAGTTTCACCCTAGCATGGTTTTACAAGGGTTAAAGAGGCTCTGTCACCACACTATGAGTGCCCTATCTCCTACATAAGAAGATCGGCGCTATAATGTAAGTGACAGCAGTGCTTTTTATTTTAAAAAAAACGATCTATTTTTACCACGTTAGGAGCGATTTTTAGCTTTATGGTAATTAGTTTCTTAATGTTCAAGTGGGCGTGTTTTTACTTTAGACCAAGTGGGCGTTGTACAGAGGAGTGTATGACACTGACCAATCAGCGTCATACACTTCTCTCTATTCATTTATACATCAGATAGCGATATAGCTATATTGCTATGTGCAGCCACATAAACACACTATAACGTTACTGCAGTGTCCTGACAATGAATATACATTACCTCCAGCCAGGACGTCATGTGTATTCAGAATCCTGACACTTCTGAATCTTTTCTGTGAGATTTCCAGCAAGGCAAACGTAATCTCGCGAGATTACGCTGTAAACTGTCATTTAAAACGAGATTACGTTTGCCTTGCTGAAAATCTCACAGAAAAGATTCTGTTAGGATTCTGAATACACATCACGTCCTGGCTGGAGGTAATGTATATTCATTGTCAGGACACTGCAGTAACGTTAGTCTTTGTGTATGTGGCTGCACATTGCGATATAGCTATATCGCTATGTGCTGTGTAAATGAATGGAGAGAAGTGCATGACGCTGATTGGTCAGCATCATACACTCTCTGTACAACGCCCACTTGGTCTAAAGTAAAAACACGCCCACTTAGGCATTAAGAAACAAATTAGCATAAAGCTAAAATCGCTCCTAACGTGGTAAAAATAGATAGTTTTTCTAAATAAAAAGCATTGCTGTCACCTACATTACAGTGCCCATCTCCTTATGTAGGAGATAGGGCACTTATAATGTGGTGACAGAGTCTCTTTAAGGATTTTTATGCATACAGTCTTGTAGGTTAAAGATTCAATATAACCTGTATTTTATTCATCTAAACCTCTGCTTATTCTGAGTTTAGGAGTCCAGTGGGTGTTCCTACTCAGTGATTGACAGCCTTAGGCTGGGTTCACACGACATATTTTCAGACGTAAACGAGGCGTATTATGCCTCGTTTTTCGTCTGAAAATAAGGCTACAATACGTCGGCAAACATCTGCCCATTCATTTGAATGGGTTTGCCGACGTACTGTGCAGACAACCTGTCATTTACGCGTCGTCGTTTGACAGCTGTCAAACGATGACTCATAAAAATACAGCCTCGTCAAAAGAAGTGCAGGACACTTCTTTCAGACGTAATTTGAGCCGTTCTTCATTGAACTCAATGAAGCACAGCTCAAAATTTACGGCTGTCAGAGAAGCCTCGCAAAATGCGAGGAGGAGCTTTTACTGCTGAAACGAGGCAGGTGTTTTCTCCTGAAAACAGTCTGTCTTTTCAGACGTAAAAGCCTGCTACCGTGTGCACATACCCTTACACTGTATGGGTGTGCGTTCAGAGATAGCTGTAATTCACTGAGTAGGACCACCCACTGGACTCTTTAACCCAGAATGAACAGATATTTAAATGAATACAAATTATACTCCGTTTTTTTGCGCACAAAACTATATACTAATCTTATCATCTCCTCCTGCTCTATAACAAGCTGCTTACAGATTCGACTGAATGTTCAACGTGACAGGTTCCCTTTAAAATAGATTACATGATTAAGCATAACATAACTTCTTCATTAAATGTCACCTGCAGCGCCGCCTTAAAAACACTAAAACAGAAACACCACCGGGTCTGGATGGCATACACCCCAAGTTCTTCAGGAATTAAAGGGAGTCTGTTAGCACTTTTTTGCCTATACAATAGCCTGGGCTTGACGAGCAGAGCGCCCGATTCCGGTCAAACATCTTCTTAAGTGCTGCCGTGAAAAGGCGGCACTTCAGAAGAACTACCCTGAACGGCCGCCGTAAAAACCCTATACGGAGATCGTTAAGGGGTTAATTGGGGTATTTTTCTGTTTCATTTTCTTTATTTATTTGATTCCTCTGGATCAAAACGGTAGGATTATATAGTAGGTTGGACTTTATGGATCTACGTCTTTTTTTCAATCTTACTAAAGAGGTTATGCAGGTTTTTTAAATTGATGGCCTATACCTGCACGAGTGCAATGTATTGCACCACTGCCCTGTTCACTTGAATGGTACAGTGGTGCAATACTTTGCTTATTCGCTACAAATGTAGCGGCGCATGCAAGTATGGACAGTAAGGAAAACCATGTAAACCTAGTCCATCAATTTTATAAAACCTGGATTACCCCTTTAGCTATATAACTGTGTCTTTTTAAGTGACATTTTATGCATTAGTACATTTTTACATTCTACTGCTATCATTACCTTGTATCTGATCTTGACCTTGACCTCTGATCCGGAAGATGTAGGTGTAATTGCTTTTTCATTAAATAGTGAAATCTAGGATGATGACCCTTGAAGAAGTCAGAAGGCAAAACTGCTCGGGTATCACCTATATCTCCACATCTTTTTTGATAAATTTCTTTAACAAGTTTTATCCTGTAAGTGCAATAAAACGTAAAGCTGTTTTTTTTTAAATTGGATCCCATGCAGTGTTCTTCTTAATTCTCTATTCACAGCAGTGATTTCTACGGTCCTAAAAAAGTGGTGTACGCAGTTGTTTTAAAATAGGTGTTTAAACCTAGCAATACTGGAAGTTTGGCTTCTGTAAGGCTGGAAGCAGAGAGAGCATTAGAAAACGAATGCCAAAGCGGAGGAAAGAAATGAGAATCCCTGACCTAACAATACCCTCCTGGATTAGTATATTATGGATTGGTGAGACTTTAAAGTGATTATACCTGCACTCAAGGCCCTATTAGACGTTTCACAGTGTGTAACTGATAAACGAGAAATCGTTACGTTTCCGTGGATCAGCCACATCTACGTACCTGAGGAAAAGATTATCGTTTGTCGCTGCTACATCCCCTCGTCTAATCAGAAATCTTCCAGTCATTAGCAGATCAGTCCTTTGCACGCCACCTACAAGCTCAATAATCTTCGTGTGTAATTGCTGTAAGGGCGAACGAGCAACAATTGCAGTACTGTCTGAAAAGTGAAAATCGTTAGCAATTATTGTCACGTGTAATAGATCGCAAACAACTCGCAAATGACTCGCTAAATCATTGTTTATCACTTGTAGTAAAGAGTGAATTTCCTGAAATTCGTTTTGGGCCTGATTCTATCGAATGACCCCTGAAACTCGTTTTAGTCCGAATAAATTCACCACGAATTCCAAGTTCCCGTAATACAAAAAAACATACTTACCACCTTCCCTGGTCTTCCGTAGCTTCGAAAGTGAGATGACGTAGCTGTCCCATGAGACCACTGCAGCCTGTGAAGGGGAGGTGCTGAGTATGGTATTTTTTTTTTTAATCTCCGCATCGCCCATTTTTTTCTTCACTCTGCAAAATGGTCGCTGGCGCTCGTTGGTGGCCGCCATTTTAAAAATTTGTGCACCGTTAACACCAAAGGTTTAGCATTTTGGCAGATCTGAAATTTTTGGGAAGTTTGGACCGAATTGGATTTGTGGTGAATCGCTTCGCTCATCTATTTTCACTAGTTCATGAAAGAATATCTGCCCATCTATAGATGTTTAATCATCATGGAAATAAAGTAAAGATTGTTGTTATTTAGAGCTTTGAGACCTTTTAGGTTCACACAGTTTTTTTATGCTGAATTTTACCTGGAAACCGCTTCAGAATCAGCGCCAAAAATCACTTGAAATCGCCTCCGATTGATTTCAACGGGAGGCGGAAGCGTTTTTTTCCCGCTTGTGGTTTTGTTCTTTATTCCCGTAGTTCTGTCTCTGACCTCCCATTGAAATCAATGGGAGGCAGAGAAAGCGTTTTTTTACAGGATGATTTGCCTGCAGCGCTCAATGGCCGCGGCCGAAAAACACTGCAACACAGCAAAAACCGTGGCAAGAAAGTGAAGGCAGGTCAAAATCTGCCTCAAAACTGCTGAAGGACTTTTGAGGCAGATTTTCTCTGCCTGCAAAATACTCCGTGTGAACAGGGCCTTATAGTGTACTAATAAATTTTTTTACTTCTAATTAACAGAAAATTAAATATGGACTTGTAGCAGTTGAAATACTAGTATATTGCCAGTTTTGCTTTGTTAAGTGTACATTGTATTTATTTTCTTAAATTGGTTGTTCAAGGTTAGGAAAAAGGATCAGTTTATTTTCTTAAAACAGCTTGCACTCGTCCATTGGCTGTACCTGGTATTGCAGGACAGACCTATTCAAGTGAATGGTCAGAGCTGCAGTATGAGTTGCACTGTTTGTTGAAAAAAATAGATCTTTGCAATGGGAGACATGGGGGTGGAAAGGAAAGGAGGAAGGAATTAAAGGTGTTTTCCCACGAGGGACATTTATGACATGTCCACAGGATATGTCATAAATGTCAGATAGATGTGGGTCCCACCTCTGGGACCAGCACCTATCTCTAGTATGGGGCGCCCTAATCCCCATTCTAGCTTTTTGTGCTCACGCTGACTCCCAGCCACTTCCTGATTACATGGTCGGGACATGGTCGGGAGTTACGGAAACAGAGTAACTTGCTGAGCTACGCTGTTTTCATAACTCCCATAGTAGTGAATGGCAGTTATGGAAGCAGCGTAGCATGTGAACTACGCTGTTTCTGTAATTACTCTTCAGTTCTATGGGAGTTACGGAAACAGCTTAGCTCAGCGCATTGCACTGTTTCTGTAAGTCCCGACTATCTAATCATTAAGTGGCCGGGAGGCATGTTGCATATTGCTACGCATAAAGGTGCACTACATCATTGCATTTAATGCTAATCGCTGCGAGTAAATGAGAAAAAACTTGTGTCAATAGACGATCCCTGCAGGAAAACAGGGAGGTTTTTTTTAATCATCATGACCTGCCTAGGTAGAGTCGTGTGTTAACCTTAGACCATACTATCCCCCCCACCCCCACTTAGTAAAGACACATGACACCGAGGTTGGATGTGAAATGGCCACAGCAGCCGTTTATTAATTTCACAGTTTTATGAAAACAATTTAAATCCGAAACATTCGGATAACTAGTTAGGAATCCACCAGAGAATTCCTCCTAATAATTCACATGACCCAACATGGGTCAGAATCATAAATAACAATTAAACGTTAACATTAACCCGAGCAGAGGAAGTCCTTGAAGCCCCTTCAGATGTTCCTTATTAAGAACACACCGAATTAGCCATCTGCAAACCACCAATTACCTCCAGCCGTAAACCAGCTCGGAAGCACCGTTCACCTCTGCAGATGGCTCCAACCACTAGAAGTCCACTTCAAGGGGATAACACCCGATGAAGCCCTCAAGTGATATACCGACCACTAGAAGTCCACTTCAAAGGGATAACACCCGATGAAGCCTTCAAGTGATATACCTTCTACCAGAAGACCACTTCAAAGGGATAACACCCGATGAAGTCTTCAACCATGTACCTTTTTTGGGGGACGCATACCCCCGATGCGACCCCCCCACCATTTTGTACTGACTGGCCTCAAGGACTCCCCCCGCCAGCTGCCATGACAACAGAACCTACTCCGGAAAAAAGAAAAACATGTTAAATAAGCACACAAATAAAACACAACGCTCATGGACGGACGTACATAAGACCTAAGGAGTAACAAACCAAGGGTGGGAGGGTGGGAGCTTACTTGCTTCTTATGTTACTCCTCCCGCTGCTTCCGGCTCAATGCCGAGAAACAGCGGGAAGCGCAGTAACGGCCCCCCGTCCCCCTTAACTCCTCCCCGTCCCTCCTTCAGCTCCTACCAACTCTCCCTCACCTAATTAACCCTTTCCCTACCAGGACGGTCATGTCGGCCTCCCTTCACCCTGCTGCGTCCAGCCTCTTCTTGACCTGCCTAGGTAGAGTCGTGTGTTAACCTTAGACCATACTATCCCCCCCACCCCCACTTAGTAAAGACACATGACACCGAGGTTGGATGTGAAATGGCCACAGCAGCCGTTTATTAATTTCACAGTTTTATGAAAACAATTTAAATCCGAAACATTCGGATAACTAGTTAGGAATCCACCAGAGAATTCCTCCTAATAATTCACATGACCCAACATGGGTCAGAATCATAAATAACAATTAAACGTTAACATTAACCCGAGCAGAGGAAGTCCTTGAAGCCCCTTCAGATGTTCCTTATTAAGAACACACCGAATTAGCCATCTGCAAACCACCAATTACCTCCAGCCGTAAACCAGCTCGGAAGCACCGTTCACCTCTGCAGATGGCTCCAACCACTAGAAGTCCACTTCAAGGGGATAACACCCGATGAAGCCCTCAAGTGATATACCGACCACTAGAAGTCCACTTCAAAGGGATAACACCCGATGAAGCCTTCAAGTGATATACCTTCTACCAGAAGACCACTTCAAAGGGATAACACCCGATGAAGTCTTCAACCATGTACCTTTTTTGGGGGACGCATACCCCCGATGCGACCCCCCCACCATTTTGTACTGACTGGCCTCAAGGACTCCCCCCGCCACAGCGAAACAGGCCTTGACCCCCTTAAGCCTGTGAGTTCCTCCACACCACCACCGCCCTTTCTATGCCTTCTGCTATCGCCAAGCTCCACAGATCAATGCCAACCTCGGTCAGATGAACCCCGTCACTTCTCCAGAAATTCCCCACTCCTGACTCCAAATCCCTATGCCTTACGCAAATGCCCCCGTTCTTTGCCACAAAACGGGACACCGCCCGGTTAACCTTTATGCGAGCCTTATTGACTCTCTCCACCGATCTAGCTAACCGCCAATGCTTTCTTGGGACTATGTCCGACCACACTACCACCAACTTGGGATAAGATACCCACAAACACAACATATCATGTTTGATATCCCGCACCAACTCACGAAAAGGGCGGACTCCTAAGTCATTCCCACCCACGTGCAACACTAAAACCTCCGGAACCCTATCAAGCCGCGCATATGTCTGGAATTCCGCCAACACCCTGTTCCACGACATACCTCTAAAACCCAGCCAATGCACAACCGCATCCTGTCGCGGAATGCGCAACTGGCGACCATCCGGGCGGGCGTCCGCCCTCAAAGCCCCCCAGTGCACGTACGAATGACCCATCAACCACACCAGACAAGGAGGCGAATCTGAAACGGAAAAAACAATTAGGCACCACCAATATAACATTTGTAAAGCGTAACCAACCCCAATCATAACATATGGGGGCGGACATAGGACTTAAACCTTTTAGACTCCCAACGACCAATACGCCTCACCCCTTCATCATCCAACCCCCAGCGCCCCGCTTCCGTTGCTGCGCCAATCCTGAAGGAATGAGATGAATATGACCCTGCCGCAACACCAACTGCCGCCAAACATTTTTTAAATACAGCTCCAAACTGAAACCTGGACAAAAACGACCCGTCCACATGACGTAACAGAGGCAAATCTGGAGACCCCCCGTTTTGCGTAAAACCCCGCATGCACTCTACAGGGCACATGACCGACCCCGGGAGGGCGAACAAAACTATCAGCTTTCCCTTCCCTACTTGGTCAGTTTTTGATCGACGCAACCATACCTCTAGCCGATCTGCAAACAGGCTCACCTCCCCAGATCTCAGCCCCCCTGCCCGTTTTGTACTTGGCGACACCAACTCCCCTATTCTAAATGCTCCAAAAAACGCTAACGAAAAAGCCAATCGAAACAAAACCATTTCATCTGCAGAACGACATACCGATGCTAATGAACCGCCCAAAGAGTTAAGCAAAGCAAACGACACCGGCCTTCTACTATCCGCCTCCACCCTACCTCGACGCAACCCCTTCAAAGCCTGCGATACCAGAAATTCCTTCGATACATCCCGAAAACCCCGCAGCTTAAACCCAAACGCCACCGCAGATATGAACCGGTTCACCTTCGCTACTGAAAACCCCGACTCCCAGGCGTCCCCTAACCAGTACAAAAGTGCCACCAACCTGTCTCTATCCGTATTGACGTCACCCAACTCTCTTAACCACTCCTCCCACTGCCTCCAACAAGCAGCATACGCACTCCACGTCGCGCGCGCCAAAGACCTTTTTAACAGCTGCTCTACGGGACCGATACCAGATCCCACAGATGCTCCGGACACGCCAACCCGAGACGTTCCGCTCCCGGTGCCAATTGCCGAAACCGGTCCCACTGCGAGCGAGAAAGAGCATCAGCGATACAATTCTGAACACCCGGGACATGCACCGCCACCACCCACGCGTTCAATGACAAACACACCAACACTAAATGTCGCAACAATTGAACTACCGGAGGAGAGGACGCCGTGATGTTATTAATGGCCAGCACCACCCCCATGTTGTCGCAGTAAAAACGGACCTTCTTATCCCTGAGCCTGTCCCCCCAAATGGTAGCCGCCACCACGATGGAAAACAGCTCGAGCAGGGCCAGATTCCGCGTGAGTCCACTGGACACCCAGCTAGCCGGCCATTGACCCGCGCACCACGGACCTCCCCCATAAGCTCCAAAACCACCCACCCCAGCCGCATCCGTAAAAATATTCAAATCACTCGTATCCTGCGCAGGCGCCATCCATAGCGAGCGACCATTGTACTGGCCCAAGAAGTCATCCCAAACCTGAAGATCAGCTCGGTGCTCCTCCTTGAGCCGCACAAAATGATGCGGCGCGCGCACTCCCGCCGTTGCCGCCGCCAACCTCCTACCAAACACCCTCCCCATCGGCATAATCCAGCAGGCGAAATTCAACTTCCCCAGCAGCGACTGAAGCTCCCTCAGCGCCATTTTCTTCATTCTACAAGCCCGTCGAACCTCCAGCCTCAAAGCCCCCAACTTATCCGCCGGGAGCCGACACTCCATTGCCACCGAGTCAATTTCGATTCCCAAGAAACAAATCGTCGCTACCGGGCCCTCCGTTTTTTCCGGCGCCAAAGGGATCCCAAAATCCCTCGCCACCTTCTGTAGTGCATGAAGCAAATTACCGCAAACCGGCGAACCCCCCGGGCCAACGCACAAAAAATCATCTAAGTAATGGATCAACGAGTCGACCCCGGATACTCCCCTCGTTACCCACTCCACGAAGCTACTAAACGCCTCGAAGTATGCACAAGAAAGAGAACACCCCATCGGAAGGCACCGATCCACGTAAAAGGCCCCATTCCAAAAACAACCCAACAGCCGTTGGCTTTCTGGATGGACCGGCAACAACCTGAACGCCGCCTCGATGTCGGTTTTTGCTAGCAGCGCCCCCGGACCCGCAGCCCGCACTAACCCCACCGCCTTATCGAATGAGGTATAAACTACGGAACACAACTCGTGATCAATCCCGTCATTTACCGACGAACCTTTGGGATACGATAAATGTTGAATCAAACGAAACTTTCCGGGCTCGCGTTTAGGGACAATACCCAAAGGGGACACAACTAAATCTTTTACCGGCGACTCAACAAATGGCCCCGACATGCGCCCCAACGAAACTTCTTTTAACAACTTTTCCGACACGACTTCCGCATGCAAGTAAGCCGATTTTAAATTCCTCCGCGTAACCGGAACCTCATAAGGAGGCGGAGGAATAACAAAACCAACACAAAACCCTTCATAAAGCAACTTAGCTGCCGCCCTATCCGGATACTCACTTAGATAAGGGGCCATCCTTTCCACCCTCACCGGCGACACCCCCTTGACCAGCCCCGTGCTGGTTCCCTGACCTCTTTTTTCGCATACATTTTGCCGCCCCGTGTGATGCACCATTACACTCGGAGCACACGTGCTTGAACTTGCACGTGGCCCCGAACTTGCACTGACCTTCATTGAATTGCCAGCAAAACCCCGCCTTTCCCCCGCCGCTTTGTCCACTCTGACTAAGCTGGCCTCCCTGGCCACCGCTCCCGGGAAAGGGCTGCCTAACCGGAGCCGTAACCCGTAACCAGAGAGCAATATCCTTCTGGTCCCACCGAATCGCCGGCCGAACCGCCTTCCGCTGACGGAATTGCTCGTCATATCGCAGCCACGCCTGACCCCCATACGCCCTATGAGCCTCCCCAATGGCATCAAAATAACAAAATAACGCCGAACAATTTTCCGGCGCCTTTTCCCCTATCACACTAGCCAATATGGCGAACGCCTGCGACCAATTAACGAACGTCTGCGGGATAAGCCTATACCGCCGCCGTTCCTCCTCGTCCTTTTTACTCTCATCCCGCTTGCTCTTATCCAAATTAAATTTAGCCAGCGGCAAGAGAGAAAAAATTTCAACATATTCGTCTTTCCAGATCCGATCACGCACCTCCTGCTTTAAATGCGCCCCCAACGGACCCTCAAAACAAACATACACCTCCCCCCGAGCACGATCGTCCATACGCACTCGATCGCCGTCCTTCTGTGCCTCGGTCTGTACCGACACCGCGACCGCCTCTCTAACCGCCACCACAGGACGCGCCTGTAACGATCCCACGTCCCTGGGGCCTTCCCAAACTACCGCAGGAGACACTTCCGTTACTACCGGCGCCGCGGCCCTATCCAGGCGCCCCACCAGCTCCCTTAAGCAACCCACTAAGTCTGCCAAACCCGCTCCGTCGCGTCCGCCCGCGCCACTACCGGCCCCCGATGCAATGCTAGCCGCCCCCCCGCCGACACCTGACATAAAAATCGCTGGATAAGACAAAGATGGAGTTATACACTCACCGGGCTGCACAGGCGCTGTGTTCCCGTCAGCCGGACCATCCTGACCTCGACGATACACGTCCAGTTCACCTTCCTCCAGTTCTTCTCTCGCCGACGACTGTCCCTCCCAACGACATCTTCGGAACGGGGATGAGGACGCGCTGACCGATGGGCCGGCAACCTGCCGCCCGACCGCCGGGACCCAGACTTCCGACCGGACCTGTTGCCTTGACGTCGCTGCAGATCTAGTCGTCCGTCTAGATGATCCTGACGAAGCCTGCCCCCTGGCCGGAACATCACCATGCGGGGCGGCCGTACCTTGTTCTCCAAATCTTCCATCTGATGGGGGAGGGGTGACAGGGAGCCCAGCCTGCGACTCCCTGCTTACCGCCGGACCCCGTCGCGGCCTGGGATTCCTGCCAGGACGCAGGGCCTGGGAAGGGGCGGTCCTCCCAGCTGCCTGGCCTGCAGCGTCCGGGATCGGGCTCCCTCTGCGACGCCGTGTCCGCGGGACTACCTCCGGACTGAGGCGCTCTGGAGGTCGGGACCGCCGAGAGGGACGGGTCGACCCAGCCTGCGTCGCCGTCACCCCTGGCACCGCTCTCTGCCTGCCCAGCGCAGGAGCGGTTGTTGCCGACTCCCCCCCCCGCCGCCATAGCCATGCTCGTAAGGGGGCCGGGGGAGGGGAGCCTGTCCCTTTCAACAGACCCCGAATGCCGTGCCCGACGTGGCGAAACGGCGTCCGGGATCCTAGTTATTGCAGCCACGGTCTCCTCTAGCCATCCGGGACCGTGGTGCACAGCAGCGGCACGCAGCCGCTCTAACATAAGGGCTTCTGCCATTACTAAAAGCCGGGCAACGGGGAGCTTACTTGCTTCTTATGTTACTCCTCCCGCTGCTTCCGGCTCAATGCCGAGAAACAGCGGGAAGCGCAGTAACGGCCCCCCGTCCCCCTTAACTCCTCCCCGTCCCTCCTTCAGCTCCTACCAACTCTCCCTCACCTAATTAACCCTTTCCCTACCAGGACGGTCATGTCGGCCTCCCTTCACCCTGCTGCGTCCAGCCTCTTCTTTATTTGAATAATTGAACCCCCCAATGTCAGGCAGTGGTCAATGCGTTAAAGGATTGATAGGTGATAAGTGTTTGATCAAACAGGGTCTGAGTACCTTGTTTAAAGAGAGCAGCGGTTATTCATGTGCGCTGCCGCTCCATTTATTCTCTATGGAACCCACGGAGATAGCTAGGCACTGTACTCCGCTATCAACAAGAGTTTCATAAAGAATGAATGGAGCGGCAGCGCACATAAACAACCGCTGCTACGTTTAAAGAGGTGACTTTGGACCCCGTTCCGGTGGTCTGTGGGATCTCAGCGTTGGAACTCCTAGCGATCAAACAATTATCCCCTATCCTGTGGATAGTTGGTAAGATGTTATGGTGCAACAACTGCTTTTAGGGAATTCTTTATATCCAGTTATAAGACAAATCCAATCAGATCTTTATTCTTAGTCTATTGTTTGCATAATCATCATGTCCTGATGAAACTATGCATACCAGCCACAATTTTACATAGGAATTACTATATGGTGTTATTAGAAGCCATGAACTTTTGTCAATGTATAAAACCTGATATTTGCACTAGAAAGTATGTAAGGTCATGGGTGACTAATGTTTGCTTTATCCCGTGCTCGGCTGCTTTTTGACATTTAAAATGCTAAATGGGCTGTGCGATGACCATTAACACATCATACATTCAAATAAATAGTATTGGCAAAGGTCCGGCATTCTTTGAAAGTAATGTTCATTTGTCCTTTCTTGACATTTGAAAATCTCAGTTTAATGCAAGACCAGATCAAATTGACAAATGAGGGAACTTGTTTTCTCTATTATACCACAATGAACTTATAAAGTGCATTATTCTTGCATGCTCTTCATGATTTTCTGAATGTCTTCTGGGTATTTGAGTTTTCTCCCAGTGTCCAGAAATATGCTGAGGTTGAAAGCCTTCCTAAATAAATGGCCAGTGTGTATGTCTATGTACCCGAAACATGGAAATTCGATGTGAGCCCCACATGACACAACTCAGTAGGTTTTCTAGACACGTCCGTCTCTCATTACACCCCTTTAATGGCTAGATTACATTTACGCCTCATTCACACGACCTGATTCTCCTGCTAAAGTGAATGCCACTCGGATGCCGTCAAAAACGGCCCAAGTGGCACAACAGTCATGTGCATGAGGCATAACAGCAATAATTTGTGTAAATAATGGCAAATGTCTTTAACCCCTTAAGAACCAACCTATTTTGGGCATTGGGGACTAACCAACTTTTTCATCGTCGCATTCCTATAACTTTTTTATTTTTCAGTAGCTGTATGAGGGCTTGTTTTTTGTGAGAATTGTTGCTCTTATTAATGGCACGATTTTGGTGTACATATGCATTATTGATTTGAGTTTATTTATTTATTTTTTGAGTGGGGAATGAAAAAAAAAACAGCAATTCTGGCATTGTTTTTGTAAAATATTTTTTTCGATGTTTACTGTGCGGTAAAAGTTAACTTTAATATACAGGTCTGAACGAATACAGCGTTATCAAAAACGTACCATTTTTGTTATGTTTTAGTACTTTTGCACAATAAAAACATGTTCTATGGAAAATGTCATTTTTGTGTCACCGCATTCCAAGAATGATAACTATTTTATTTTTCTTTCATGGAGCTGTATGAAAGCTTGATTTTTTTTTTGTGGGATGAGTTGTAGTTTTTATTGGTACCATTTAGGGGTACATTATAATTTATTGACTGAAAAAATTGGAAGGAAATGAATAAAAAACAGCAAATCTGCCATGATTTTATTTTTACGCCATGCGCTGTTCGGTATAAATAATAAGTTATTTTTATTTTATGGGTCCTTACAAATGAGGTGGTACCAAATATGTATTTTATCTTATTTTTTATGGTAAACTGTTTCTAAAAGATAAAATATTTTTCATTAAAAAGGGGTTTATTTTTTTGTAATACTTTTTTATTGTTACAATTTATTAAACTTTATTTTCCTTTCTTTTGTCCCCGTAAGGGTATGTGCAGACGGTAGCAGACTTTTACGTCTGAAATGACAGACTGTTTTCAAGGAGAAAACAGCTCCCTCGTTTCAGACGTAAATGCTCCTCCTCGCATTTTGCGAGGCTTCTCTGACAGCCGTAAATTTTGAGCTGTGCTTCATTGAGTTCAATGAAGAACGGCTCAAATTACGTCTGAAAGAAGTGTCCTGCACTTCTTTGACGAGGCTGTATTTTTACGCATCGTCGTTTGACAGCTGTCAAACGGCGACGCGTAAATGACAGGTCGTCTGCACAGTACGTCGGCAAACCCATTCAAATGAATGGGCAGATGTTTGCCGACGTATTGTAGCCCTATTTTCAGACGTAAAACGAGGCATAATACGCCTCGTTTACGCCTGGTCGTGTGAACCCAGCCTAAGGGACTTGGCACAGCAATTTCTTGAGTACTTCTATAATGCTTATACATAATATTACAAAGCATTATTGCCTGCCAGTGTAAGGGCACATTCAGACGTGGCGGAATTGCTGTTGAATTGCGCTGCCGACAGTCCGCAGTGGAATCCTGCAGTAGCCGTTTTTTACATTTGTTTCTATAAATTTTTAGGAAACTTAGTTCAGACGTTGCAGAAAATAACTGTCCGGAAATTCGGCTGTGATGCAGAATTTTCCCTCCGAGGCATGCTCATGACGTTGCGGAGAAGAAGCGGAATTTCAGTGCGGATTTCAGCCTTTGCAATGCAAAAACTGAAATTTGTGGCAAGTCCGCTGTGATATCTGCAACGTCTGAATTACCTGTCAAATATGCAAATGTTGGTGCAGATTCATTGCGTAATTGCCCCGAAACTTCAGCAACATTTTCAGCGGAAAAATTCTGCCACGTCTGAACATGACCTAACACTGACTAGTAACCTATTAGGCCATATTTCTGGCATGGCCTAATAGGCAGATCCTTATGGCAGACCTGGGGCCTATGTTGGGCCTCCGTGTGCATAGTACCCCATCACAGCCCTCTTCCTCTTAGATGCCGCGATCAATAGAAAATAAGAGGTTCCTTCTATCTCTGCCGCTATAGTGGGACTGTGTCTGAGTGTTGCAGCCGTTGCTCCGCTCCTACTCGCATGGGCACACTTCCACCGCCTGCGAGATTAGAGGGACGAGCATACTCGTTCATCATTGTCAATCGGTTAATAAATTTGGCACATTTTATGACTTGGCAATGCCCCTTTTTTTTTGACACTTTTTAGATTTATTAAGGTAGGAGTAAAAAGACACATAATAAAGCACTTTTTTTTTTTTCGCAATTTGTGATATAATTCTAGCACATATTGCATAGTCAATTTCTCCCACAGTCCCAAATAATCTTATCAGTAAGCATACCTCCCAACCATCCTGGATCCATCAGGACTGTCCCGGATTTTAGGTGCTATCCTGGCAGATCTGTGTATGTACCGCTATTTACCACTGAAGTCCCGATTTGGTTCACCCTTTCACTGCACTTGCTTGCTGGCCGAGATTGCGTGGTGTCGTGCAGGGACTAAGGGGCTAGACACCGATTCAAAGCATTCTAAGAATTTTCGAATCCGCAGCATGTTAATTCTGTTGCAGAAATTACGTTGAATTTTCTGTTTGCAATACAATCCACAGATTTTGCCGTTGGATTTCCTGCGGGTTTGAAGCAAAATCTGGTGATTGTATTGCAAAGAGTAAAATCAACGCAATTTCTGCAGCAGAATTGACATGCTGCCGATTCTAATATTCTTAGAATGCCTTGAATTCTGCGCTGATTTTCTTCTGCTATATGTAGATGTTTTTTTTTTACAACCCTATTCATATTTATGTAGGGTAGATTCACATGCGGCAGATTTTGCTGCGACTGAAAATTATTCCATTCATCTGAATGAAACTTGCAGAAATCCATTCACCTGCTGTAGAAACAACCTCATTCAAATGAATATAACTGATTTTCAGTCACAGAAAGTTTCTGCAACAAAATCTGCCACATGTGACTGCACCGGTATTGTACTGTAAATTGTCAAGGATTTTCGGTACAAAACCTGCACCAAAAATCCACGACAAATCCGCAATATTTGAACTAATCCTAAAATCCAAAATCGTTTTGGCTCCCCAAACTCTTGTATTTGTTTACGATGTCATCATTGATGCTGTTGAAGTTCCTGCTTTGGACCCCTGCTGTACCCTAAGCGCCTTTAGCCTAAAAAAAAACACTCTTTATTCACTCCAGAGGGAGTTGTAATGCAATAAACGCAATACATTAAAAGGATTGTTCCGTATTGTGCTTTGCACGCTGCGGCTGGCAGGCAGTGTACCAGGGTGAAGCCTGTGCTCCCTTATTCACTGTCAAACTGGCCAATGGTGAAAAGCCATACTTACAGTGAACCAGTATGAATGAACGTCACTCTAATTTGGCTTCTGACCAGTTATTTCACTGTAAAGCTACTGACAGCAATAGGGAGTGAGCAGAAGAGGAGACAGACAATAAGAGATTGTCCTACTGCTAGGAGGGAAAGGGCAGAAGGAGAAGCAAACTGTGTTTTTGTGGGGAATGGGTTGGATATGCTGTTAACAGGGGCGTAGCTATAAGAGGTGCAGAGGTAGCAGTTGCACCCGGGCACTTGGCCTGTCGGAGCCCAAAGCCTTATCTGCCACATAAGTATAATAAATGACAGATGCTAGATAGGGGGCCCTGTTATAGATTATGTATTGGAGCACAGAAGCTTCAAGATACGCCTCTGGGACTGAATGGATCTGCCCCATTGTTTAAGCGATCGGTGGGGGTCACAATACCCATCCCCCCACCGATCAAAACTTCTGACATGTCTCTATGACATTTCCAAAGTTTTCTGAAAGTACAGTTACTATTTAAAGCTTTGAATTGACTTCAATGGTGTAAGGTCCGTGGTCGCTGACCACGAACTCCTTCCATCCGGTCGACGCCCTTCTCTCCAGAGATATCTGCACATATGGCTGTCCTGTTCCACAGTGACCACCAGGGTGCGCTTGCGAGCTCAGTCCAGACTTAAGAAGCCAAAGCGCACGCAGGTGGGAGATTGAGCTGATTGCTCCCAGAGCACCCTGGGCTATAAGAAGGGCTGTGCCCCTTCCCTCTATGCCTGAGCGTTTTTTGTCGTATCCAAAGTTTGTCTATGCAAATGGTCTTTTAGTGTTTTCCAGTTCCCAGTGTTCCCTGTACCTGTATCCTGTATCCCGTGCTATCCTGGTCAAGTGCCGTGCTGAGCTGTAGTCGTGCTGTGCTGTATTCCATGCCTGTCCTGCTACTCCACCCATACGTCTACCTGCTGCCTAGTCCCAGCCGAGCCTGCCTTGCTACTGTGCGAGCTGCCACAGGTACATTATACGAACTATAGACTGTGACCTGCGCCCTTTTGGCCAGCTGCCATACTGTCAAGGCGGTACTGCCCAGTGGGTCCACAAACCCAACGTGACAAATGGTAATAAACGCTTTAAATGAATGCAATGTTTTTGGTTTTTTTTGTATGTGGACGCAATTAAATTACACATCACATAAAAGAAAGCATTGTGTCATCCAAAACGCAAATTATGGACTGACAGAATTGAACATGCTGGACCAAAAATTTGAAAAGTACATGTGGATCAGCCCCTACAATAGAGTTCAATATAACACAATTGGATACTCTCTAACAAATCTCACATTAAAGAGGCTCTGTCCCCACATTATAAGTGGCCTATCTCCTACATAAGGAGATTGGCGCTATAATGTAGGTGACAGTAATGCTTTTTATTTCGAAAAACGATCTATTTTAAACCACTTTATGAGCGATTTTTAGCTTTATGCTAATGAGTTTCTTAATGCCCAAGTTGGCATGTGTTAATTTAGACCAAGTGGGCGTTGTTCAGAGGAGTGTATGACGCTGACCAATCAGCGTCATGCACTTCTCTCCATTCATTTACACTGCACTAGCGATATAGTTATGTCGCTAGTGCAGTCACTTACACAAACACTAACATTACTGCAGTGTCCTGACAATGAATATACATCACTACCAGCCTGGATGTGATGTTTATTCAGAATCCTGGCACTTTTGAATCTTTTCAGTGAGATTCCAGCAAGGCAAGCGTAATCTCGCGAGATTACGATGTAACCTGTCATTTCAAACGAGACTACGCTTGCCTTGCTGGAATCTCACAGAAAATATTCATAAGTGTCAGGATTCTGAATAAACATCACGTCCTGGCTGAAGGTAATGTATATTCATTATCAGGACACTGCAGTAATGTTAGTGTTTGTGTATGTGGCTGCACATAACGATATAGCTATATCGCTAGTGCAGTATAAATGAGTGGAGAGAAGTGTATGACGCTGATTTGTCACTGATTGGTCAGCGTCATACACTCCTCTGTACAACGCCCACTTGGTCTAAAGTAAAACACGCCCACGTGAGCATTAAGAAACTCATTAGCTTAAAGCTAAAAATTGCTCATAAAGTGGTTTAAAATAGATCGTTTTTCTAAATAAAAAGCACTGCTGTCACCTACATTACAGCACCGATCTCCTTATATAGGAGATAGGGCACATAATGTGGTGACAGAGCCTCTTTAAGGATTTGGCACAAATTTGATGGTTCCTAAGATTTGTGAACTTACCCCTTTCACATTTCTCATACCAAACAAATTCAGATCCTTGAAGCAGACCATTTCTAATAATCCAAAATTAGCTACTTTAGCGGTAGAACATTTAATTAATCAAGGATATTACCCTTACACCAGAACTAATTTTACTCCATCTAGATATGTTACATCAATTTATCAACCGCAACTCTATTTTAACACACCTTATAATCGTAGCGAAAACTTTAATAGCTAGACACTCGAAAGAAGATGATCCCCCTACAATCATGAAATGTTGGTTAAAAGAAATTAATATGATACAATCTTACGAAAAAACAAAATGGCTGTTAAACCAAGATCTAGACAAAGTTCAACAGATTTGGGAAAGTTGGATACAATTTTATAACTCGGCAGATTTGTCCTCATTCTTAGGCCCCATGCACACGAACGTATTTTTTTCCACCCGTACTGGCGTAAATATGGGTCAATTGTCACACGTATTCGACCCGTATTCCACCAGTATTTACGGATCCGTGCCCGTAAATACGGGTTTGGTCTCACCAGTATTCCACCCGTATTTACGGACCCGTTTTCTCTGCACTAATTGGCAGCCCCTTCTCTCTATCAGGATAGAGAGAAGGGGCAGCCCTTTCGGGCAGAGTTTCCGCAGCATTTGAAAGTAAAAAAAAATTCATAAGTACCCCGGCCGTTGTCTTGGTAACGCGTCCCTCTTTTGACATCCAGTCCGACCTCCCTGGATGGCGCGGCAGTCCATGTGACCGCTGCAGCCTGTAATTGGCCTGTGATTGGCTGCAGCGGTCACATGGGATGAAACGTCATCCTGGGAGGCCGAACTGCAGGAAGAAGAAGAAGAAGAAGAGTTCTGGGTAAGTTAACTTTTAATACTATTAACTCCTGCGGTAGTCACAGTCCCGCGTGCTGAAAGAGTTACTGCCGATCAGTTAACTCTTTCAATACCCTGGACAGTGACTATCCCCTGACGTCGCTTAGCAACGCTCCCGTAATTACGGGTGCACACACGTAGCCACCCGTAATTACGGGAGCCCCATAGACCAAATAAATCTGTGTGTACTATAAAAATTGCATAAAAAACGCATGCGTTTTTTATGCGTATTACACATCGGATATTTTTCTGCCTACAAATTACTCTATGTACACAATTTGTCAAATTCATATTTTTCTAGAGCTTTGAGTGTGAAACCATTCTTGCAGAGTGAAAAAGTTGTTTTAACCCCTTTCCGACATTTGACGTATCCATACGCCAAAGTCGGGTAGGGGAAGTATGGAACGGGCTCACGGAGTGAACCCGCTCCATACGATGCCGGTGTCGGCTGTTTGTTACAGCCAACACTTCAGAGTACCAAGCAGTATCGCGCTCGAGCACGATCCCGCTCGTTTAACTCGTTAAATGCTGCGGTCAATAGCGACCGCAGCATTTAAATCGTTAGAAAAAGGGGGTGACCCCCTCTAACAGCTCATCGCACTCCCCGCAACGCAATCGCGGGGGGGGGCGATGGTTGCTATGGCTGCCTGGGGGCCTAATGAAAGCTCCCAGGTATGCCATCTTTGTGCATCTACTGAGCTCAAAGTTCAAAAAAAAAACCTTTTCCCATTTTCCCCCTGGAGCATAGTAAAAAAAGAAATAAATAAACATAATTGGTATCACCGTATCCGTAAAAGTCTGAACTATTACAATATATCCTTATTTAACCCGCAAGGTGAACGCCGTAAAAAAACAAAATTGTAAACACCAGAATCTCTATTTTTTGGTCACCTAATCTCCCACAAAAAATGAAATAAAAAGTGTTCAAAACGTTGCATGTACACCAAAATGGAATTATTGAAAACTACAGCTTATCCCGCAAAAAAATAAGCCCTCATAGGACTATATAGACGGAAAAATAAAGACGTTATGGCTTTTGGAAGGTGGGGAGGAAAAAACGAAAATGAAAATCTGAAAAAGGGCTGCGGCGGGAAGGGGTTAAAGTCCCATAAACATATTATGGAATTTCCCAGAATTTAGATTTGATTGCTTATCCTCATGAAAGGTTATCATTATTTGATTGGTGGGGGTCCGAGCTGCAGTACCAGGCACAGACACCCATACAGATGAGGTGCTGTGTCCATGTACACAACTGATAGTACATGGTACCTTCATTCTGCTTATTTACGAGGGTCCTGATTCACATCCCTGCCAGTCAAATATTGATGTCTTCTCCTAAGGATTGGGGTGGACAACCTATTTTGCTTTCCTTTAACCCCTATCCGCACCAGGACGTAACTGTCCGTCCTCGCGGGAGGTTACTTCCCGCACGAGGACGTACAGTTACTGAGTTTTTCCCGGTGCACACTGTCGGCGACAGTGTGCACCGGGAATAGGGAGGTCAGCTGTCGCCGACAGCTGACACTCCCCTCTTGCCCGGCCAGCGGTCCTTTGCCGCTGATTTCGGCGAATTAACCCCTTAAATTCGTCGATCGGGTGCAATCGCCGAATTTTAGGGGTTTCTAGCATATCGGCAGATGGGGGGTTCGAAATCGCGGGGTCTGCCGATAGTTACTATGGCAAACGGAAGCCAAACAATGGCTTTCGGGTCTGCCATGGACGGAAGCCCATCAGGACCAACCTTCGGCTGGTCCTGATAGGCTTCCTGTCAGAGTGACAGGAAGTCACTGTGTCGTTCCCGATGCACACTGTCGGCGACAGTGTGCATCGGGAACTTGAAGATCAGCTGTCCCCAACAGCTAACACTCTCCAGTGTTGCCGATCAGCGGCTCATCGCCGCTGATTTTGTCAATTAACCCGTTACATGCGGGGCTCGATTGCGATCTCCGCATGTAGCGGGTTTGTATCGCATCAGCAGCCCCCATGCAATCGTGGGGGCTTCTGATGCTTGTGATGGCACCCGGGGGCCAGACAACGGCCCCCAAGTCTGCCATGTATGTCAGCCTATGAGGATCAGCCTCTGCTGATCCTCGTAGACCAACTGTCAGAGTGACTGTGACGTCACACTGACAGTTGGAATACATTACACTACCTAGGTAGTGTAATGTATTCTAGCAGCGATCAGAGCTGCAGGTCAAAAAAAGAAAGTGTAAAAAGTAAAAAAAAAGTTAATAAACAAAAATATAAAGTGTAAAAAGTAAAAAAAAGTTAATAAAAATGTTTTATAAAAGTGTAAAAATAAAAGGTTTTGTTTTCCTATAGTAAGTCATTTATTATAGGAAAAAATGAAAACGTTAAAAAAAAGTACACATATTTGGTATCGCCGCGTTCGTAACGACCCAAACTATGAAACTATAATGTTAATTTTTCCGCACGGTGAACGCCGCAAACAAAATAAACGGAAAACTGTCAGCATCGCTATTTTTTGGTCACCACCCCTCCTAAGATATAGAATAAAAAGTGATCAAAAAGTCGCATTTACCCCAAAATGGTACCAATAAAAACTACAACCCGGCCCGCAAAAAAATAGACCTCCCACAGCTTTCTTGACGAAAAAATAAAAAAGTTACAGAATAGGGTGTCTCAGAAAATAAATAATTTTATAGAAACTTAATTTTATTGTGCAAACGCTGCAAAACTTAAAAAAAACTATACACATATGGTATCGGCGTAATCGTACCGACCGGCAGAATAAATTAAAACGTAATTTATTGCGCACGGTGAACGCTGTAATAAATAAAGAATTTTAAGCGCCAAAATCGCTGTTTTTTGGTCACCTTAGCTCTAAAAAAGATCCTGAGGGGCCAAAATGCTCACTATACCCCTAGAAAAATTCTTTGAGGGGCGTAGATTCCAAAATGGGGTCACTTTTGGGTGGTTTCCACTGTTTTGGTCCCTCCGGGGCGTTGCAAACCCGACATGGCACTGAAAACCAATCCAGCAAAATCTGCGCTCCAAAATCCAAAAGGCGCTCCTTCCCTTCTGAGCCTTGCTGTGGGTCCAAACATCCGTTTAAGACCACATATGGGGTATTGCCGTAATCGGGAGAAATTGCTTTACAAATGTTGGGCGGCTTTTTCTCCTTTAATCCTTGTAAAAATGAAAAAATTCTATGTTTCCACGGAAAAATAGGTGATTTTCATCTTCACAGACTAATTCCACTAAATTCTGCAAAAAAACTGTGGGGTCAATATGCTAACTATACCCCTAGAAAAATGCCTTGAGAGATGTAGTTTCCAAAATGGGGTCACTTTGGGGGGGTTTCGACTGTTTAGGTACCACAATAATTGGCATGCCTGAGCGAATAGAAGGTCAAAATCCGGGTGAATTTGTCTTGCAAAGGCTTAAAGACCTGCTCCCAGACGCGCCATTTTCACAGGCTTTGGCGGTTGAAAGAGCGCACAGAGTGCCGGGGCGACCACCACCCCCAGGAGCACCCCCTAGGCCGCTGCTTGCACGCCTGCTAAACTGCAATGACAGGGACACGATTTTACGCCTGACACGTCGATTACCGGAGATTACCTACAACGGGGCAAAAGTGTCTATATTTCCTGATTTCTCTGCTGATCTGCAAAAGTGGCGGGCTACATTTCTGGCAATCAAGAGGCGCTTGAGAGATCTGGGCATTCCCTACTCCATGTCATATCCAGCTCGACTACGCAATGTGGATGGGGAGAGATCCATATTCTTCAACTCCCCGCAGGAAGCGGACGACTGGGTGAGAAGTAAACGACCGGCGCTCCGAAATTAATTATTGACCAACGCAGTTGGCGACTCATACAAGGCGGACTGATGCTGTTGACATAATCTGTATTACCGGAACCGTGGGACAGTTCGCAAGGACTCTTGGTCCGATCCATCCTGACGGTGATTCGGATTGGGCCGGATAGAGATCGGTTGGCCCCTTGCCTGGCCAAGGTGCCTTTATACGTCGGCTAATATGTGAAGCGACACTCCTGAGGAGGCTACCGCACATATCCTTAAAGATAGAAGCTTGAACAGTTGCTGTTTGGCGTGGGGATTACCCCCGATTACTTAAATGGCACGTTTCTGGGCATGCAACGGCAATGTAATATGCATCTTCATGCATTGTCGGTATTGTTATAATGTTTACAACTGGTTTATCTTGGTTAAAGATTGGAATGTGCCGCGGATGCGGATAGATATAATACTATTACTGTACAGATGCAACCGCATAAGAGATGTATTGATTCATTTATACTCACATCTGCGACAGACGAGAAGGTTATTGTATATCAGAGATTATGGCTCACTCCTGCATATGGATATAGTATTGTATAGATGTCTTCTTTAACTGTAATGTCCTGGAATGTGAGGGGTATGGGCAGTCCGCAGAAGCGAGTTATACTGTATAGCCACATCCGTAGAGTTAACCCTCACATATTGTGCCTTCAGGAGACTCACTTAACACCCACTAAAATGAGAACAGTGATCCGGCCGTGGGTTCAGTGGTCTGGCCACTCTTATCTTACTTCATATTCGAGAGGTGTTTCCATCCTGGTGCACAAATCCGTGAGGTGGGAGGCCATCCATACATACCAAAGTTGATGGTGAAGGCAGATATGTGTTTGTGTATGCCCTCATAGCAAATGTTCCTTATGTATTACTGGGTATGTACATCCCTCCGCCCGCATCTATGCAAATTTTACATATGGCTGCTACCTTTGCTGCAAATTATCCGACCGCTAATGTACTGGGAACGGGAGACTTCAATATGATCGTGAATTGTAGCCTTGACAGATTTAGTACTTCCTCTGAGAGGGATCGGGCACCACCCGACATGTCTGTATTGGGCTTATGGTTGGAAGAGATGGGATGGATAGACCTCTACCGCTATAAACATCCGACAGCTAAAGTGTATTCCTGTCACTCACTAGGCAAGCACTCCCTATCACGCATTGATTATATGGTGGGTAATTCTCTCGTTGTGCCCATGGTTGACTCTATCTCCTATAAGTCCAGGGCGGCTTCAGATCACTCCCCTATGGTGGCCAGCCTTAGTCTCCCCGGCCCTTCCATGCCTGGGACTTGGAAAATACACCCCTTTTGGCTGACCCTGATAGGCCCTCAAGATAGGATCCCAGATCAATTGGAGGTGTTTAACATGGCTCATAGTACATTTGAGAATTCCAGTATTGCATGGGACACCATGAAAGCTTACCTCAGAGGATGTCTTAGGTCCACGATTTCGTATATTAAAAAAGATTCTTCCAGGATTGAATTAGAGCTAGAGCAGCAATGCAAAATTTTAGAGGGCAAATTCATTGATGACCCTACAGACACGAACAGGGATCTCTGGCTGCAAACAGGGCGGAAATATCTTTTGCTGCCCCAGGAAAAGGCAAACAGGAAAATATTTTTTGCAAAACAATCGTTTTTTGAATTGGGCAACCAGTCTAGTAAGCTCTTGGCACATTTAATCCACCAGAACTCTAAAAGTCCAGCCATCCTTAAAATACAGGGGGGATCTGGGGAGGGCTTGACAGATTCCCTAGGTATAGCCGAGACGTTTGTACAATTTTACAAATAGTTATACACCTCTCAATCTAGGTACGATGTGTCAGAGTTTAAAGAGGCTCTGTCACCAGATTTTGCAACCCCTATCTGCTATTGCACTGGCGCTGCAATGTAGATTACAGTAACGTTTTTATTTTTTTAAAACAAGCATTTTTGGCCAAGTTATGACCATTTTTGTATTTATGCAAATGAGGCTTGCAAAAGTCCAAGTGGGCGTGTTTAAAGTAAAAGTCCAACTGGGCTTGTATTATGTGCGTACATCGGGGCGTTTTTACTACTTTTACTAGCTGGGCGTTCTGACGAGAAGTATCATCCACTTTTGCAGGTAAGTCGATGTAGCTACTTACCTGCAAACGCCGATGCTGCTGCAGAATCAACTGTAGCCTCTGGTGCCGATGTGTCCTCGCTCGTCCGACACGATGCAGGACCTGTGAGTGATGACACAGCGTGATCTCTCGAGAACACGGCTGTGTCTGCACTGCCAGAAGCTGGGCGTTCTGAAGAGAAGTGGATGATACTTCTCGTCATAACTTGGCCAAAAATGCTCGTTTTTTAAAAATAAAAACGTTACTGTAATCTACATTGCAGCGCCTATCTGCTGCAATAGCAGATAGGGGTTGCAAAATCTGGTGACAGAGCCTCTTTAAGGCCTATATTTATGGTATAACGTTCCCTACGCTGAGCACAGAAGGCAGAACTGCGTTAGAGGCTGATGTGACAGAGGAGGAGATACGGGAGGCCATGGGAGATATGTCAAAGGGGAAGGCGTCGGGCCCAGATGGGGTCCCTATAGAGGTGTATCACAAATATTTGGAACAACTCATCCCCTCACTATGCGCTATGTTCTCCTATGCACTAGATAAAGGGTGGCTACCTGATATGTATGATGCCACTATAATTGTCCTGTTAAAATCTGATAAGGACCTTATGGATTGTGGCTCCTATCGTCCGATCTCGCTATTAAATAGCGACTAGAAGATACTTACCAAAATCTTAGCGAATAGGCTTAATAAAGTAATCTCCCAGGTCATTCATGAGGATCAATCTGGCTTTATGCCAGGGAAGTCTACAGATACTTGCACACAGGGCCGCACCTGCCATTAGGCGAGGTGAGGCAGCGGCCTCAGGCGGCGCCACCGAGCTAAAAACGGGGGGCGGCATATTGTGGCAGGGCCAGTGGGGATGCGTGGGGAAGGCAGGGGAGAGTACTTTACCTAGCAGACGTGCAGCACGATAGGCGCACGTCTGCTAGTACACTCCCCCTCTGTGACGCTGCACGCGCCGCAAGAGAGGAGCATAGGGAACCTGGAGGACTGCGGGAGGAGCGGCCGAACGCTCTCTCCTGAAGAAAAGAAAAGCAGCTGGTAAGTAAATAGGTGAGGACAGGAGGCTGAGTCGTTGATAAAGACTAGAGCGGCAGAGTGCCGATTACTGCGCTCAGCCTCCTGCCCTCACTAATTTAAAAGTGATGGGCTACTACCATACTGACAAGAGGGGGGCATCTGACTGACTGCATTGGGCAGCCTTAGAGGTGTGCGACATGGTGCTGCATCCTCCCACCATGTAGGGGGCGCAACTGTGCAGGCCGTGCTTTGGACTCTATATTCTCTGCTCCTCGTTACACACACTGAGGAAGCAGAGGAAGCAAGTGCAGAGCCGAGGAGGAAGCTCCGCCCACAGTCCGACCTGCAAGAAACCTGTGCAGCTGGAGAGATGGTAAGTTCCTGTGAGTGTGTGTGTATATATGTATACATGCCTTGTGTCTGACTGTCTGTCTATGTGTGTGTACATATGTGTCTCTATATGTATACATGCTTTGTGTGTGTGTGTGTGTGTGTGTGTGTGTGTGTGTGTGTGTGTGTGTGTATATATGTATATGTGTCTGTATATGCATACATGCCTTGTGTATATATGTGTCTCTATATGTATACATGCTTTGCGTGTGTGTGTGTGTGTGTGTGTGTGTGTGTGTGTGTGTGTATATATATATATGTGTCTGTATATGCATACATGCCTTGTGTCTGTCTGTCTGTATGTGTGTGTGTATATATGTGTCTGTATATGTATACATGCCTTGGGTCCGTCTATGTGTGTATATATGTGTTGGTATGTGTATACATGCCTTGTGTCTGTCTGTGTGTGTGTGTGTGTGTGTGTGTGTGTATGTATATATATATATATATATATATATATGTGTGTATGTTTGCCTGTATTTGTAGAGGGCAGCAATAGAGTCCCCCGCACAGTGCGCCATCCAACCTTAGGCTGGGCGGTAATATAATTTTTTTTAAAAACAAAGACATAAGAAAACATTTTTTATTGAAATAAAAACTCCCCCGCACAACCCTCTTTCACCATTTTATTTTTAAAAAAACGTACATTATCGAAGTAGTCCAACTAATCTATGACTAAGGCTGGGTTCACACGACCTATTTTCAAACGTAAACGAGGCATATTATGCCTCGTTTTACGTCTGAAAATATGGCTACAATACGTCGGCAAACATCTGCCCATTCATTTGAATGGGTTTGCCGACGTACTGTGCAGACGACCTGTAATTTACGCGTCGTCGTTTGACAGCTGTCAAACTATGACGCGTAAAACGACTGCCTCGTCAAAGAAGTGCAGGACACTTCTTTGGACGTTTTTGGAGCCGTTTTCTCATAGACTCCAATGAAAACAGCTCCAAAAACGGACGTAAAAAACGCCGCGATAAACGCGAGTTGCTCAAAAAATGTCTGAAAATCAGGGGCTGTTTTCCCTTGAAAACAGCTCCGTATTTTCAGACGTTTTTGGTCACTACGTGTGCACATACCCTTAGTCTAAATGGTCCAGCCGAACATAGCAAAAATATAAAAGTTAGCAGTATTACAAATATAAAACCTATACTTTTTTCTCCCCTGCGCCACAATAGAAACTAGAGGTCAAGGAAAAATAATTTCCCTTCATGTAACTCTGCTTCCTGTCAACTGAAAAGTTAGCCGCCAGAGGGAAAAAATGTTTCCCCATTGTGGAGTACAAGAAAGTCTAATTCCCAGGTGGGGCTTTCTTGTACTCATCGGGGAAACATTTTTACTTCTGACAGATGATTTTTCCGTTAACAGGTGACAGAGTTCAATAGGGGTGGTGTTAGGGGGAGGAGGGGGGGAAATATGGTCTGTTCACAGTTTGTGATACAGAGAGCGCGTCTAACGAGTGAGTATGGCAACTCTGCACCTCTCCTCAGCCTCCACATGTTATTGGATGAGAGGAGGAGGAGAAGGGCGGACTGCGGCTGATAACATTCACTACTGGTATATATTTATATCTGCGGTATATTCACTGCTGCTATATATGGATCTGTGCGGTATATACACTGCTGCTACATATTTATTTATAGGTTGTGCACAGTTTATTTTTTGCTTTGCTACTGTTCCATATGCCTTTTTTCTAAATATACATTTTTGCCCCTTGCAGTTAAAGGGGTTGTTCCAAGATTAAATGTTATCCCCTGTCTACAGGACAGGACATAACATGCTGATCGGTGGGGGTCCAACTACTGGGACCCCCACTGATAACTGGAACGGTGGTCCCTTGTACCCCTGAGTAACTGGAGCGGCAGGGTGTATGCTTGACCTGCAGCGTCATTAACTCAGGGGTACGAGGGACCCCCACTGATCAGAATGTTATCTCCTATCCTGTAGAGAGGGGATAACATTTAATCTTGGGACAACCCCTTTAAGACCTGAACATGCAGTGAATAGTTTTCAGATTATATTACTGGCTCGATGATTACATTCATTCCTAGTCTGGTCTGTGCAGTTTCAGTTTACAAATATTACGGATTGGTAGTACAGATCCAACAGACGTGAACAGAAAGCAAGTGCAGCATGCGTTACTATACTGACTGTAAAGTGCAGCGTGCGTTATTATACTGACTGTAAAGTGCCGCATGTGTTACTATACTGACTGTAAAGTGCAGCATGTGTTACTATACTGACTGTAAAGAGCAGCATGCGTTACTATACTGACTGTAAAGAGCAGCATGTGTTACTATACTGACTGTAAAGTGCAGCATGTGTTACTATACTGACTGTAAAGAGCAGCATGCGTTACTATACTGACTGTAAAGTGCAGCAGGCGTTACTATACTGACTGTAAAGTGCTGCATGTGTTACTATACTGACTGTAAAGTGCCGCATGCAGGGGCGGACATACCGCATGTGCAGCCGGTGCAGCTGCACAAGGGCCCCGCGTGGGAAGGGGGCCCGTTCAGTGGCGTAACTACCACAGTAGCAGCCGTAGCAGCTGCTACGGGGCCCGCGGCATGGGGGGGCCCGTGTCGCCCTGACAGGCACATTACATTTTATGTACCAGGCCTGGCGGCACGGGCCCCCTCATGCCTAGTAGCATCACAACACTAGGCATGAGGGGAGGGAGGGGGCGGGGGCCCGGTGATAGCCGCCACACTGCACTACCAATCGGGAGGGAGGGGGCGGGTGCCCGGGCCCGGTGATAGCCGCTACACTGCACTGCCAATCTGGCACAGATGAATAGGACAGGACGGCGATGCTGGTGGTAGGAGGAGCGCTCAGGCAGGGGAGAGGACAGGAGGCGGTGCGACGTAAGACTTCGGGCGGCTGGACAGTACAGTCAGGACTGCCGGAGAACTCATAGGATGAGCGGAGGACAGACACAGGACGAGTGGAGGACGTGCAGACTGCAGAGGACAGGTAGATGAAGTTAAAAAGTTCATGTCAGAAGGGAGAAGTTTTTATGTAGAAAAATCTGCCTCATAATTCCTTCCGGAATTTTGAGGCATATTTTGACCTGCCGGTAGAACACTTCCCGCGTTTTTCATTGCGTTTTTTTGTGGCGTTTTTCGGCCATCGGGCCGTGGGCAGGGAAACGCAGCAAAAAACGCATTTTCTGCCTGCCATTGTTGTCAATGGGAAGTCAGAGACAGAAACGCCCGAAGAAAGGGCATTGCGCTTCTTTTTCCCGCATGCGGTTTTTACTGCTCGCAGGAAAAATTTCATGGATTTCAATGGGAGGCACTTTCTGACGTTTTTCGCGAAAAAAACCTCAGTGTGAACTCCCCCTAACACAGGGGCGTAACTACTGCTATAGCAGCCGTAGCGGCTGCTACGGGGCCGCGGCATGAGGGGGCCCGCGTCACCTGCCGGCACGGGCCCCCACCTTGGCCGGAATCTCCGCTAGCTGCCGCTATGGCTGCTACAGCGCGATGCCACGGAACACTACGGCAGAGCAGGGAGTATCTCCCCGCTCTGCCATTAAACATAAGACATGTATCCCCTATCCACAGGATAGGGGATACGTGTGTGATCGCTGGCATTGATAGGGAGAACGGGGGACCGAAAGTCCCCTGAAGTTCTCCATCACAAACCTCGGACTTCCGGGGTCTGTGTCGGCAGCTCCGTAGAAATGAATGGAGCGCCGGTCACACTTGAGCTGCGCAGACACCGGAAGTCAGAGGTGAGTGATGGAGAACTTCGGGGGACTTTCGGTCCCCCGCTCTCCCTATCAATGCCAGCGATCACACATGTATCCCCTATCCTGTGGATAGGGGATACATGTCTTTTGTCTTTTCACACTGTAGGTCGCATTTTTTTGAGTGATTGGGGGTGTATGGCGTTCCCTACAGGGGGGGGGCTGTATAGCGTTCCCTACAGGGGGGGGCTGTAAGGCGTTCCCTACAGGGGGGGCTGTATAGCGTTCCCTACAGGGGGGGCTGTATAGCGTTCCCTACAGGGGGGTCTGTATGGCGTTCCCTAAAGGGGGGTCTGTATGGCGTTCCCTACAGGGGGGGGCTGTATGACTTTCCCTACAGACCCCCCCTGTAGGGAACGCCATACAGAACCCCTGTAGATAACGCCATACAGACCCCACTGTAGATAACGCCATAAAGTCCCCCCTGTAGATAACACCATACAGCCCCCTGTAGATAACGCCATACAGCCCCCCTGTAGATAACGCCATACAGCCCCCTCTGTAGATAGCGCCATACAGTCCCCCCTGTAGATAGCGCCATACAGTCCCCCCTGTAGATAGCGCCATACAGTCCCCCCTGTAGATAGCGCCATACAGTCCCCCCTGTAGATAGCGCCATACAGTCCCCCCTGTAGATAGCGCCATACAGACCCCCCTGTAGATAGCGCCATACAGACCCCTCTGTAGATAGCGCCATACAGTCCCCCCTGTAGATAACGCCATACAGCCCCCTCTGTTGATAGCGCCATACAGTCCCCCCTGTAGATAACGCCATACAGCCCCCTCTGTAGATATCTTGAGATTCAGTCCTGCTTGATAGGTAACAGTGCAGTAAGCTAAGCATGATAAGATCATCTAAATTATTGCATCTCAGTTGCATGAGTGCTTTGTGTTATATTCAATGATTCAATTTAACCTAAGTCTCTAAATGTGGGCAAAGAAAATAAAAAAACTATACTCACCTCCTCCCTCGCCTCCGTTCACCCGCCGCAGCCCCCATCCTCCTGTCTCGGTCTGTGTTACAAGTGTACAAGGCTGCACTGGTGACGCGCTGCCGATGGCACGTGACCGCTGCTGCCAATAACTCCTCATTGGTGTGCTGCTGAGGACAGTAGTTCCACAGCAAATCGCTGTTGAGGGCATTGATTGGCTGCAGCGGTCATGTGCCATCGACCGCGCGTCACCACAGCAGCTTTGTAAACACAGAAAGGGATAGGGGCTGCGGAGGGGGAACGGAGGCGCCGGAGGAGGTGAGTATAGGTTTTTCATTTTCTTTGCCCACATTTAGGGACTTAGTTTAGATAAGAATTTAACCCGGAAAAAAATGTGTTACTTGTGTTCTAAACTGGTAATAAAATGTACAATATAAATCTTCCTTCATAATTTTTATTAGTAAGGTTTATTTTTATATGCATATATATGTTTAGGTAACTTTGTCGGTATTGGGGGGGGGGGGGCGGGGGGGCCCTGGCACATTATCTGCACAGGGGCCTTTTGCAGTCTGTGTCCGCCACTGGCCGCATGTGTTACTATACTGACTGTAAAGTGCAGCATGTGTTACTATACTGACTGTAAAGAGCAGCATGCGTTACTATACTGACTGTAAAGTGCTGCATGTGTTACTATACTGACTGTAAAGTGCAGCGTGCGTTACTATACTGACTGTAAAGAGCAGCATGTGTTACTATACTGACTGTAAAGAGCAGCATGCGTTACTATACTGACTGTAAAGTGCCGCATGTGTTACTATACTGACTGTAAAGTGCAGCATGTGTTACTATACTGACTGTAAAGAGCAGCATGCGTTACTATACTGACTGTAAAGTGCAGCGTGCGTTACTATACAGACTGTAAAGTGCAGCAGGCGTTACTATACTGACTGTAAAGAGCAGCATGCGTTACTATACTGACTGTAAAGAGCAGCATGTGTTACTATACTGACTGTAAAGTGCAGCATGTGTTACTATACTGACTGTAAAGTGCAGCATGTGTTACTTTACTGACTGTAAAGTGCAGTGTGCGTTACTATACTGACTGTAAAGAGCAGCGTGCGTTACTATACTGACTGTAAAGTGCAGCGTGCGTTACTATACTGACTGTAAAGTGCAGCGTGCGTTGCTATACTGACTGTAAAGTGCAGCGTGCATTACTATACTGACTGTAAAGTGCCGCATGTGTTACTATACTGACTGTAAAGTGCAGCATGTGTTACTATACTGACTGTAAAGTGCAGCAGGCGTTACTATACTGACTGTAAAGAGCAGCATGTGTTACTATACTGACTGTAAAGAGCAGCATGTGTTACTATACTGACTGTAAAGTGCAGTGTGCGTTACTATACTGACTGTAAAGTGCAGCAGGCGTTACTATACTGACTGTAAAGAGCAGCATGTGTTACTATACTGACTGTAAAGAGCAGCGTGCGTTACTATACGGACTGTAAAGAGCAGCATGTGTTACTATACTGACTGTAAAGTGCCGCATGTGTTACTATACTGACTGTAAAGAGCAGCATGTGTTACTATACTGACTGTAAAGAGCAGCGTGCGTTACTATACGGACTGTAAAGAGTAGCATGTGTTACTATACTGACTGTAAAGAGCAGCATGTGTTACTATACTGACTGTAAAGAGCAGCATGTCTTACTATACTGACTGTAAAGTGCAGCGTGCGTTACTATACTGACTGTAAAGTGCAGCGTGCGTTACTATACTGACTGTAAAGTGCAGCGTGCGTTACTATACTGACTGTAAAGTGCAGCATGCGTTACTATACTAACTGTAAAGTGCAGCGTGTGTTACTATACTGACTGTAAAGTGCAGCGTGCGTTGCTATACTGACTGTAAAGTGCAGCGTGCATTACTATACTGACTGTAAAGTGCCGCATGTGTTACTATACTGACTGTAAAGTGCAGCATGTGTTACTATACTGACTGTAAAGTGCAGCATGTGTTACTATACTGACTGTAAAGTGCAGCAGGCGTTACTATACTTTCTGTAAAGAGCAGCATGTGTTACTATACTGACTGTAAAGAGCAGCATGTGTTACTATACTGACTGTAAAGTGCAGTGTGCGTTACTATACTGACTGTAAAGTGCAGCAGGCGTTACTATACTGACTGTAAAGAGCAGCATGTGTTACTATACTGACTGTAAAGAGCAGCGTGCGTTACTATACTGACTGTAAAGAGCAGCATGTGTTACTATACTGACTGTAAAGTGCCGCATGTGTTACTATACTGACTGTAAAGTGCAGCAGGCTTTACTATACTGACTGTAAAGTGCAGCAGGCGTTACTATACTGACTGTAAAGAGCAGCATGTGTTACTATACTGACTGTAAAGAGCAGCGTGCGTTACTATACTGACTGTAAAGAGTAGCATGTGTTACTATACTGACTGTAAAGAGCAGCATGTGTTACTATACTGACTGTAAAGAGCAGCATGTCTTACTATACTGACTGTAAAGTGCAGCGTGCGTTACTATACTGACTGTAAAGTGCAGCGTGCGTTACTATACTGACTGTAAAGTGCAGCGTGCGTTACTATACTGACTATAAAGTGCAGCATGCGTTACTATACTGACTGTAAAGTGCCGCATGCGTTACTATACTGACTGTAAAGTGCAGCATGCATTACTATACTGACTGTAAAGAGCAGCATGCATTACTATACTGACTGTAAAGTGCCGCATGTGTTACTATACTGACTGTAAAGTGCAGCAGGCGTTACTATACTGACTGTAAAGTGCAGCAGGCGTTGCTATACTGACTGTAAAGAGCAGCATGTGTTACTATACTGACTGTAAAGAGCAGCGTGCGTTACTATACTGACTGTAAAGAGCAGCATGTGTTACTATACTGACTGTAAAGTGCAGCATGTGTTACTATACTGACTGTAAAGTGCAGCGTGCGTTACTATACTGACTGTAAAGAGCAGCGTGCGTTACTATACTGACTGTAAAGTGCAGTGTGCGTTACTATACTGACTGTAAAGTGCAGCGTGCGTTACTATACTGACTGTAAAGTGCAGCGTGCGTTACTATACTGACTGTAAAGTGCCACATGTGTTACTATACTGACTGTAAAGTGCAGCATGTGTTACTATACTAACTGTAAAGTGCAGCATGTGTTACTATACTGACTGTAAAGTGCAGCAGGCGTTACTATACTAACTGTAAAGTGCAGCGTGCGTTATTATACTGACTGTAAAGTGCAGCAGGCGTTACTATACTGACTGTAAAGAGCAGCATGTGTTACTATACTGACTGTAAAGAGCAGCATGTGTTACTATACTGACTGTAAAGTGCAGCGTGCGTTACTATACTGACTGTAAAGTGCAGTGTGCGTTACTATACTGACTGTAACGTGCAGCAGGCGTTACTATACTGACTGTAAAGAGCAGCATGTGTTACTATACTGACTGTAAAGAGCAGCGTGCGTTACTATACTGACTGTAAAGAGCAGCATGTGTTACTATACTGACTGTAAAGTGCCGCATGTGTTACAATACTGACTGTAAAGTGCAGCAGGCGTTACTATACTGACTGTAAAGTGCCGCAGGCGTTACTATACTGACTGTAAAGAGCAGCATGTGTTACTATACTGACTGTAAAGAGCAGCGTGCGTTACTATACTGACTGTAAAGAGCAGCATGTGTTACTATACTGACTGTAAAGTGCAGCATGTGTTACTATACTGACTGTAAAGTGCAGCGTGCGTTACTATACTGACTGTAAATAGCAGCGTGCATTACTATACTGACTGTAAAGTGCAGCGTGCGTTACTATACTGACTGTAAAGTGCAGCGTGTGTTACTATACTGACTGTAAAGTGCAGCGTGCGTTACTATACTGACTGTAAAGTGCAGCGTGCGTTACTATACTGACTGTAAAGTGCAGCATGTGTTACTATACTGACTGTAAAGTGCAGCATATGTTACTATACTGACTGTAAAGTGCAGCAGGCGTTACTATACTGACTGTAAAGTGCAGCGTGCGTTACTATACTGACTGTAGAGTGCCACATGTGTTACTATACTGACTGTAAAGTGCAGCATGTGTTACTATACTGACTGTAAAGTGCAGCATATGTTACTATACTGACTGTAAAGTGCAGCAGGCGTTACTATACTGACTGTAAAGTGCAGCGTGCGTTACTATACTGACTGTAAAGTGCAGCATGCGTTACTATACTAACTGTAAAGTGCAGCGGGCGTTACTATACTGACTGTAAAGTGCAGCGTGCGTTACTATACTGACTGTAAAGAGCAGCATGAGTTACTATACTGACTGTAAAGTGCCGCATGTGTTACTATACTGACTGTAAAGTGCAGCAGGCGTTACTATACTGACTGTAAAGTGCAGCGTGCGTTACTATACTGACTGTAAAGTGCCACATGTGTTACTATACTGACTGTAAAGTGCAGCATGTGTTACTATACTAACTGTAAAGTGCAGCATGTGTTACTATACTGACTGTAAAGTGCAGCAGGCGTTACTATACTGACTGTAAAGAGCAGCATGTGTTACTATACTGACTGTAAAGAGCAGCATGTGTTACTATACTGACTGTAAAGTGCAGCGTGCGTTACTATACTGACTGTAAAGTGCAGTGTGCGTTACTATACTGACTGTAACGTGCAGCAGGCGTTACTATACTGACTGTAAAGAGCAGCATGTGTTACTATACTGACTGTAAAGAGCAGCGTGCGTTACTATACTGACTGTAAAGAGCAGCATGTGTTACTATACTGACTGTAAAGTGCCGCATGTGTTACAATACTGACTGTAAAGTGCAGCAGGCGTTACTATACTGACTGTAAAGTGCCGCAGGCGTTACTATACTGACTGTAAAGAGCAGCATGTGTTACTATACTGACTGTAAAGAGCAGCGTGCGTTACTATACTGACTGTAAAGAGCAGCATGTGTTACTATACTGACTGTAAAGTGCAGCATGTGTTACTATACTGACTGTAAAGTGCAGCGTGCGTTACTATACTGACTGTAAATAGCAGCGTGCATTACTATACTGACTGTAAAGTGCAGCGTGCGTTACTATACTGACTGTAAAGTGCAGCGTGTGTTACTATACTGACTGTAAAGTGCAGCGTGCGTTACTATACTGACTGTAAAGTGCAGCGTGCGTTACTATACTGACTGTAAAGTGCAGCATGTGTTACTATACTGACTGTAAAGTGCAGCATATGTTACTATACTGACTGTAAAGTGCAGCAGGCGTTACTATACTGACTGTAAAGTGCAGCGTGCGTTACTATACTGACTGTAGAGTGCCACATGTGTTACTATGCTGACTGTAAAGTGCAGCATGTGTTACTATACTGACTGTAAAGTGCAGCATATGTTACTATACTGACTGTAAAGTGCAGCAGGCGTTACTATACTGACTGTAAAGTGCAGCGTGCGTTACTATACTGACTGTAAAGTGCAGCATGCGTTACTATACTAACTGTAAAGTGCAGCGGGCGTTACTATACTGACTGTAAAGTGCAGCGTGCGTTACTATACTGACTGTAAAGAGCAGCATGAGTTACTATACTGACTGTAAAGTGCCGCATGTGTTACTATACTGACTGTAAAGTGCAGCAGGCGTTACTATACTGACTGTAAAGTGCAGCGTGCGTTACTATACTGACTGTAAAGTGCAGCATGCGTTACTATACTGACTGTAAAGTGCAGCATGTGTTACTATACTGACTGTAAAGTACAGCATACGTTACTATACTGACTGTAAAGTGCAGCATGTGTTACTATACTGACTGTAAAGTGCAGCATATGTTACTATACTGACTGTAAAGTGCAGCAGGCGTTACTATACTGACTGTAAAGTGCAGCGTGCGTTACTATACTGACTGTAAAGTGCAGCATGCGTTACTATACTAACTGTAAAGTGCAGCGGGCGTTACTATACTGACTGTAAAGTGCAGCGTGCGTTACTATACTGACTGTAAAGAGCAGCATGAGTTACTATACTGACTGTAAAGTGCCGCATGTGTTACTATACTGACTGTAAAGTGCAGCAGGCGTTACTATACTGACTGTAAAGTGCAGCGTGCGTTACTATACTGACTGTAAAGTGCAGCATGCGTTACTATACTGACTGTAAAGTGCAGCATGTGTTACTATACTGACTGTAAAGTGCAGCATACGTTACTATACTGACTGTAAAGTGCAGCGGGCGTTACTATACTGACTGTAAAGTGCAGCGTGCGTTACTATACTGACTGTAAAGAGCAGCATGAATTACTATACTGACTGTAAAGTGCCGCATGTGTTACTATACTGACTGTAAAGTGCAGCAGGCGTTACTATACTGACTGTAAAGTGCAGCAGGCGTTACTATACTGACTGTAAGGAGCAGCATGTGTTACTATACTGACTGTAAAGAGCAGCGTGCGTTACTATACTGACTGTAAAGTGCCGCATGCGTTACGATACTGACTGTAAAGAGCAGCATGTGTTACTATACTGACTGTAAAGTTCAGCGTGCGTTACTATACTGACTGTAAAGTGCAGCGTGCGTTACTATACTGACTGTAAAGAGCAGCATGTGTTACTATACTGACTGTAAAGAGCCATTAAAGGAGCCCTGACACAAGTTTGAACACTGACATTGTTCTTTCATTTTTGTGTTTGAATTTTGGATACACGTTGCCCTGGTCATTTTACTAGTATTTATAGCTGGGGCAATATAGGGATATTTACTACACAATTGCCTGTAGCATTATGAGACCTTGCAGTTTATAATAATGATGTTCAATAAGGGTCTGTTCACATCACCGTTCGATTCCGTTCCGTTCCGTAGTCGACTCCGCTATTGATTCCGTCGGAAAACCGGAAACCAGCCGGAATGGTGACGAACGGAAGCCATTAGCGATGTTTCCATCAACATTGAGATCAATGGTGACTGAAACGGAAGCTGTGCTGTCACTTTCACTTTCCGTTGCGGGGTTCACCCGACAGAACCTCGGAACGGAAGCGAACGGTGATGTGAACAGGCCCTAATGTATTTTTTTGTTCACACAGCTTTAATTTTTTTGTTTCGTTTTACAAGTTGTTTCTTACTTACAATTTATTTTTATTTAGTTATTTTGTGTGGAGGGGGGGGGGCGCCATTTCCATTTTCGCCTCAGGTAGCAGAAAAGCTGGAATCGGCCCTGCTTGCACAGATAGGAGAAGCTATGAAGGCAGACTGTGCAATGGCATCGTTGGATGCCGCAAAAGCCTTTGATTCTATTGAATGGGCATACTTGTTGGAGACTCTGGACAGATTTGGATTTGGGCCGCAATTTCTTAGGTGGATTTCACTTCTATATAAGGAACCACAGGCACAAATTCTGGTGAATGGGGTGTTATCCCCGTATTTTTATCTGCAGAGGGGTACTAGGCAGGGATGTCCCCTCTCACCTTTGCTGTTTGCCCTCGCTATTGAACCACTAGCCCTTCGAATTCGACAACACCCTGAGTACAAAGGGATAGGCCTGGGGGGAAAGGAGGAAAGAATTGGCTTGTATGCAGACGATATGGTCCTTCTTATGTCTCAACCCAAAGAGACGCTTCCCGTGGCGATCACTGCTTTAGAATTATTTGGGAAGTTCTCGGGACTTCATATTAACTGGACCAAATCGTTTTTTATGCCCCTGCAGGGAATGGGATGGCCAGACATCGTACAGGGTCTACGAGTGGTCTCCTCATTTAAATATCTTGGTATCATTATAAATCGGGACCATAGAAATGATCATGATACTAATATCGTACCACTGCTGGATTATGTAAGGGGCAAGTTCAGGATCTGGAGTACTCTCCCCCTGGCTGTAACTGGCAGGATCAACTTAATTAAAATGGTCATCCTCCCCAAATGCCTGTATGTCCTCGAACACGCAGCGACACCAGTGTACAAAACCTTTTTTAAGCAGATAAGCCTTATTCCCAACATTCATTTGGGGTGCCAATAGGTCGAAACTCAGTCTCACAACTTTGCAACGGCCCAAAACACAGGGAGGAGCTGCCTTGCCGGATCTCTTTCTGTACTATCTAGCGGGGCAATTACGATATTTAAAAGCATGGGTAAATGACACAACACTGACAAATAGAGAACGGCACCTGGTGGTTTACCTACAAATACCTACCCTTTGGCCAGTATTGGAAGGGCCCATGAATGCACTCAAAAATGTACTACCTGTTCATAGGGTGGCTTCCCAGATATGGTCAGCTGCAAAGGGAATTTATGGGTACTCTGATGTACAGACAGACATGCCATTATGGTCAAATCCACTCCTGACCCAGGTATCAGAGGACCTGGCTCCAGTATTTTGGACTCAATATGGGATACACAATATTGGGGATGTATATGAGGGAAACAGTCTCAAGTCCTTTACACAGCTGCAGTCGGAATTTACACTGCCCAGGACTGCCTTCTACAGGTACTTGAAATTGCGCCATGCTCTTAGGGCCCAGTTCCCTGCCCCAGATACGGCATTCTCACAATTTCCATTGATAGGAGTATTTAGATCTCAAGGACCCAGAGGTTTAATATCTGCAATATACACGTCCCTCATATCGGCCAAAGTTAGCATACCACTACCGGTAAAGGACAAATGGAGAGCACATATACCCGACCTCACTGAGGAGGAATGGGAGGAGATTCTTTCTTCCCCACTCTATGTGTCCCCAGCGGCCAATAACAGGATGATACAATTATCCATGATACATCAAAGCTACCTTACTCCTGTTAGGTTACAAAAAATGGGTAGATATCCGAGTACGGAATGTCACAGGTGTCAGTTTCCTAGGGCCGACTTCTGGCACATGATCTGGGCATGTCCATTTATTTCCTCTTTCTGGGATGAGGTAATTGGGGTGGCTACTGGAATTCTGCATTTCCAGTCCCGGCAACTCCGCAGATTTGTTTGTTCGGAATTCTCCAAGACGAATGCTGGCCACATTACATGAAAATATTCCTTCGGGAAATACTGTTTATGGCAAGGAAAGCTATTGCTCTTAAATGGATGGACCCGCGTCCTCCCAAGGTGAATAAGTGGTAATCACTTGTGAATTCGATCATCCCCTATGAACGGATAATGTATAAACAGAGAGGATGCCTTGATAAATTCTATAAAATATGGGAAGCATGGTGTGAATCTGCGGTTGCTCAATATACCCCACACAGATATCACGACATCCGTAGATCGCTGACACTTAGTTAAATTAAAGGGTAATGAATCAACATAGCTCCTGTTACAGTGCTTTGCTCAGTACGTGATCTAGGAGGTATATATTATTTGTCTGCTCACATGTATGTATTCTTCTTAAATATGTCAAATTGAAATGCTTTGTAATGTGCACATCTCTGCTTTCCTTTTTGTATACAGTGTAAGATGTAAATGCATTTGTACTATATGTTTTCAATAAAACGAGTTTATTAAAAAAAAAAAAAAAAAGACAAACTTGCCACTCGCAACCCTGGATGATCTCATTCTACTAGCCACCTGGGTTGACATGAGGATCCGGGTGCGTTTCCAAGAGGCTTACCGGGAGAGGGGATTTCCTAGCATGGCTTCTACTTTCCAGCAATTCCTACTGTTCTCTTCAGTCGTTACCCCAGAGGAGCCTATGCAGGTGCGCCGGGCTAAATTGTCTACCCAGGAGAGACAACACAGACGCACTTCAGGACTTTTTCTGTATTGCAGCCTTGGAGGCCATGTTGTGCATTTGTATCTCCAGAAGCCAAAGAGACCCCAGTGCCTAGGATTGGTTGGAGAGACAACCCTAGGCGGAACGGCACTAAATCAAAAATTCTCTTGCAAACTGACCATTCCTGTGACCATAGTGTCCGGCGAGAAGACGCACCGGAGTTCTGTTGGATTCAGGATCCGCGGCAAACTGCATCCAGCAAGACATAGTGTATCATCTCCAGTTGCCCACTGTTCCTCTGGAGACGTCTTTGGTTGTTGCCTCGGTGAATGGTTTTCCTCTGCCCGATCCAATAGTGTCTGAAACCAAGCCACTGAAGCTCCAAGTTGGAGTCCTACATACTGAACTGAATACCTTCCTAGTCTTTCCTAAAGCCATCAATCCGGTTCTACTGGGCCTGCCTTGGCTCTGGCTGCATGTTCCTGTCCTGGATTGGAGTTCCGGAGAGGTTCTCCAATGGGGCCCCAAATGCTCCCACCGCTGCCTGTTACAGATCGATCCCATCCAGCTTTTTCTGCCTCAACTATGAATACCTGTTGAAGCCCTCCAGTCTATGTACTGCTCCAGGAATTCGTCAATGATATCTTCCGAGATCTCCTCTATGTCTATGTTGTGGTTTATCTCAATAACAATTTGATTTTCCCTCCAGATCCGACGACTCATCGGAGGCATATTCGTCAAGTTCTACTGCTATTAAGGGAGAATCGTCTGTATGCCAAGCTGGAGAAGAAGTCTTTGAAAGAAACTTCATACAAATTTGCTCCCAGGTTTCTCGGATGCTTTGAGATCTTACAACAGATAAACCTGTCTCCTATAAGCTTCGGCTGCCTCCTACCCTCAGAATCCCCAACTTATTTCATATGTCCCTCCTGAAACCGGTGGTCCTGAACCGCTACAGTAAGGCTCCTAGTCCCGCAGTTGCTCTTAGCGGGTCATCTGATGTGATTGAGGTGAAGGAGATCCTGGACTGCAAGAGGGTAAGGTGATCGACTTTCTATGTAAGAGCAGGGATACTGTAGTGTTCATGGCTGTGGACCGCCCTTCCCACTCACTTTCGCTGCGCTCTGCACTGTCCCGTAGGGCGCGCGCACACTCGTGCCCGGCCTTAAACGCGCACATTAATTATATTTTAAATTAGCCCCAAATCTCTCTGGACTTTTTAAGGGGCCCTGCCCCTTCACTCCCTGCCTGAGCGTTGTTAGTAATTCCCATGTTGGTCTTTGCAAATGGTCCCTCAGTGTTATCCTGTTCCCAGTGTTCCCGTGCCCTGCTACCTGTATCCTGTATCCCATGCCGTGCTTTGTTCCTGAGCCTGTCTAGTATTGGAGTCGTGTCCTGCTGCACCTACTGCCGTTTGCCACGTCTGGCGCAACCTGCCGCACCTACTGTCGTACGCCACGTCTGGCGCAACCTGCTGCACCTGCTGTCATCCGCCACGTCTGGCGCAATCTGCCACATCCATCCGTGCTAAAGCCTCTGTCACTGTCTGGACTATTCAGGTACCCTTGTGCTGGACTTTGTATTGGTTGGGGGCTCTGTAGTTTGGTCAGCTGCCTCCCCGCTACTGCGGTGTGGCCTAGTGGGTCCACATGCTCTCAGACCGTGACAGGTAACATCTAGAATATCTATAATAACATCAGGATTAACAACATTAATACCATCTATATAAACATCTTCTATAACACCATCTATAATAACATCTTCTATAACACCATCTATAATAACATCATCTATAACACCATATATAATAACATAATCTATAACATCATCTATAATAACATCATCTATAACACCATCTATGATAACATCTATAATAGAATTTCGATAGCATCTTAAATTCTTATGAAGACTCCTCAATAGATGAAACCTTTGTATAAAGAACAGGAGAAAGATACGGTAAGTTCTATGTTAATAAATGTGACATTTTCATGGTTGGGGTAAGACTCTTTCATGTGTGAGGGTCACAGTCTGGTCTCTATTGGGTATTTATGTATATGTCTTTTTTTAGTGTTTTTGTCTTTTTTAAATTGCCTTTATTATTTTCATTTTTTTTCTATGATTTTTTGCTTATTTAAAATATTATTTTCATTTTTTTCAGTTTTTTTGCTTTTTTAAAATGTTTCATCATTTAATAGGATCGGACTATTCTAGTGCCTGAAGTCCTGAAAATGTAGAAATATTATAAAAAAAATACAGCTCATCTCATTCAAGGTTGCAGTCAGGGCTGGACTGTCCATCTGGCAAATGCATTGTTTTGCAGTGAACTGCACTCCTCTATCCCGGCAGGCCTCTGTAGCTCCTCCACCTCCTCTATGACCTGTTCCTTCATGAACCAGTCAGTCACCCAACCCCTGCAGTCTTGGTTGTGCTCCTGCTAGATGTGATATCACAGCAAGGGTTGGGGCCACCTGGGAGAAAATGTGGGCCCCCCCCCCCCAGATTACAGTACAGTTTATATCCGGAAGCAGCAGCAGTGTGCTTGTCTACGTGTATACAGGTGAAGAGAGAGGAGTGAGGAATTGCAGGATAAGACTATGCTGGAGGGGGCTGAAGGGATAGAAATTATGTTTTTTTTACATGGAACTGTAGGTTGGGGGTGGCTGAATTGTGGAGAGTGATGTTTTGCACATGGGACTGTATGTTGGAGGCAGCTGACGGGAGGGGAGTGATGTTTTGCACATGGAACCAGGGCCAGTTTTAGACAAAGTGTGGCCCTGGGCAAAGTTAAAAGAGGGGCCCCAAATGCTGAATTAGAGCCTGTTCACATATGCTTCGGGGTTCCGTTGATGACTTCCATCAGACCTTTCCGTCAGGGGAACCCATGAACGGAAACCAACGGAAACCATAGATTTCCGTTTGCAGTACAATTGATTTCAAAGGTCATGTTTCCGTTGCAAATGGTTTCCGTTTGTCTCCATTTCATAAGGTTTCTTTTTTTTGGTGGAAACAATAGCGCAGTCCACTGCATTATTGATTCCGCAAAAAAAAACATTGAAATCAATGGTAATGCAAACGGAAGCTATGGTTTCCGTTTGCCTTTCCATTCATAGGTTCCCCTGATGGAAAGGTCTGACGGATCCCATCAATCGAAACGAAACGCTGATGTAAACACACCCTTACTGTATCAATAATGCAGTCAATTCAGAAGGTGGTTGTAAAGGATCTGCCAGGCACAGCTTCGGAGTTAACGCCCATAGATAATCAGTCTGCACCTGCTTCTATGTCTGTGAGACTGACTCCATCTTCCACCACTCAGGGTGGCAGGCTTAGGAGTGGGAGAACCTATCACAGCCTGGCCAGACGGAGCTAGCTCCCGCGCTCTGTCCATTTATACCTGCCTTTCCTGTTCCTCCTTTGCTTGTGATTCTTCTCGTTTAGTTTCCTGGCCCTGCTGCAGCTCTTGTACTATTGTCCTTGCTTCATATTGACCCTGGCTTGCTGACTACTCTCCTGCTCTGCGTTTGGTACCTCGTACACTCCTGGTTTGACCCGGCTTGCTGACTACTTTTCTGCTCTGCGTTTGGGACCTCGTACTCTCCTGGTTTGACTTGGCTTGTTCACTTCTTTTGTTGCTCACGAAGTTGCCATGGGCAACTGCCCCTTTCTCCCCCTAGCTCTGTGTACCTTTGTCTGTTTGTCTGTCGTGCACTTATTGAGCGTAGGGACCGTCGCCAAGTTGTACCCCGTCGCCTAGGGCGGGTCGTTGCAAGTAGGCAGGGACTGAGTGGCGGGTAGATTAGGGCTCACTTGTCTGTCTCCCCACCCCCGTCATTACAGTGGTATGCAGAGAACTGCATCGCTGATTTCTAGCACGTTCAGAAGTGTTGCAAGCCGCAAAGAATATGTCCCCCCGTCTCACACAAAACAATTATCTAGATACATATGCAAGTGTTAAATCATACCACTATACCAGATGAAATATTACCTGCATACTGTTACTGAACACAACTCACTATTATAAGACCCATATTACAAATAATAACACAATATAAGGTCAAAATAATACCGCCACACCATAAGCACATAGTGACTGAATAATACCCCTGTCGCTGCAGAATTTACATTGTCCATTAACGTTGGACATTATCTGCATTTGTCTATGAGCTCCAAATTAATGAATGCTCTCTCAATGGTGGATCTGAGAGAGGCCGGCCGGCTGGAGAGAGACCATGACACGCAGCTTCAGTGTTCAAACAGTCTCTGCCCACAGGGGGCGGATCCATCTTTATTTATAAGAAAATGAGAGTAGGTGGCAACTTCATACTTGCAAAGCATGAGCATTCTAAATATGGTAATATCCCAAAACTCCACATATATCTTTAGCCATAAGAGATACAATGTCAGCATGTTTTCTCACGTTGCCTTTGTAACAGCTGAAATGCAAAGCCATAAACTAAACGACTTGAAATAGAATAGCCATCCCCCCTGTAGGCTCTTGTTTCAGCAGGTCTTTGAGCTTTAGTGACAACTCAACTGTCCATTTAAAGCAATATATGTTCACACATATAAAGATAATTAAAATATCTTTGACAATTCCCTTCTTTTGAACATAAAATTGCTTAGCCATGTATTAGAATATTCGTTCGAGATTACGTTCTGACTAGATCCCCTAGACCAGGGCATTTTTTTAATGCCATTCACCGCGAAACGAATACTCAGGATACGTGTCTAGCAATAGGTGAGTGCACAGCGTTACATACTGTACACACCTGAAGATTTAGGGAATTACAGGTTTCACAATTTGGGCAAACCCATCTATCTTGGTGGTTTTCTACAGCTTGACAGATAACTTTATCAGGTGTAGAAGCATTTAGTGTCACGTAAACAGGTGGCTCTGAATGTTTCCTCCCACCTCGGTTCTTAGGGTGGTGGGTGGTCTGGACCTCATGCACTTTAATATCCTGTGCTATTTTCTTAACTGCTGATACTTTTGCAATCAAACATGTTACATAATATATCTCTATCTAAGTAGCTGGTTGTAGTCTAGCTAAGGTACATACTCCTGGTCTCCTGGGTGGCAACCACTTATATGCCTCGTACCCACATATATGACATACATGTTGGGTTGAAGCACATCCTTGGAGTGATTTAACACTCCTGCAATCCAGGAGAACAAGATCATGCCCTGTCCGGTGGCATTCATCGATGCCCCCCCTTATTAGTTAGATGACCTCGTGTTACACCCTCTAGACCCTGCGTCATCCATTTTCTAGCTGTCTCTGAGCACTAGGAGCTGCCAGTTACTCTTATCCCCAGACTATACATATTCTGTGTCTCTTCCCTCACAGTCGGTGAGGTCTACAGCATCAAACAATATGTCATTTTTATTAACCTGACCTCTGTTTACACATCACACACTGTCATTGGGGTAACATCCAATCATGAACGGCAGCATTCCTAGCCTGAGATCTGTTTTCCACAGCGCTTCCCTCTTTGAATATCTTACACGGTTAAACAGACGGAACCAATGCCCATGCTGCTATTACAAGAACGACAACTCCAGGAGAGTGAGGGTTAAGCGCTAGGGAAAAGAGATGTGGCTGAAAGGCTAAGGCAATAACGTTATCAATCTTCAGATATGGCATCGTTTTTGAATGGAGACATATACAATAGTCCAGCAATTTAGTCAATACTGATATCGCTTGATGTTTGATAAACGTTTCATTAAACTCTTCTTCTAGCTCATCATTTAGACAATAGGTAAAGTAGAGATGACAGAGAAGATGGTGGTCAGCTGGAGCTTGACGAGACCCACAGTTCAGCCTCGTGATTGAGGACCTGTCAGCAGTGACCGGCGTGTCCAAGTTCTTTCCTTCCAATTTAACGGATGTGGAAGTTGTGAGCAGGACTTGGTGCGGACGTCACAGTGCGGCTCTAGTGCTTTACGGTGTCTCTTTACACACGCCCAGTCCCCCGGCTGTATACAATGTCCTCCTTTCGCTTAGGTTCTGGAATGGAATCATAAACATATTTATACATCTGCATGAGCTGTTTCTTCAGAGCTCCCACATAACTGGTGAGGTCAGAGGGCAATAGGCAGGCAACTTAAAAGTCCCATTCCACCTTTCTACCTTCCCACTGCTCTTGGGATACAGGGTGTGAAAAGCTGCTCTATACCCAGGACCTGCAGGATGTCTTGGAATTCCTCTATCACTTTCTATTGTCTCAGGGACCCCATATCTACATACCACTTCTGAGAGCAATCTTTTACTTTTGCTGTGGCCCTCGTTACTGGCCACGCCTCAGGCCACCCAGAGAACAGATCTACACAGACCGGTACATGTTCATACTGTCCCACTTTTGGTAACTGAGTCAATCTGCAATCGCTGATATGGGTGGGCCGCCTTTACCATATGCCTTTTTGCAACCTGCACAGTCTTGCCTATGTTATGGCAGACACATATCATGCACCTCTGGACAAATCTGGCAACAGCACTTGCTGAAACCCCGGGGGTACCCACCATTTGGTCACCATTGCACTCATTCCTTCTCTTGACACCTGCGTTGGTCCGTGCATTAGTTGGGTTATCATGGGGAAGAGGACTCTGGGTAGGCACATCCTGTTACCCACCTTCCATATTCCATCCTCCCCTTCACTGGCACCTTTTGTCTGCCAATGTCCTTTTTCCTCTTATATGGCTTGACTTTGTAGTCTACTTAATATTATCATGTCTATGGGACCAGATACTATGCTGGTCAAGAATACTACGTCCTCCTCTATGAGGGACATGAGAGCCGCAGCTTTCGCAGCCTTGTCTACTAGTCTATTTCCCCTTGCTTCGGGGGTAGTTTGCATTTTAGTAAGAGCTTGCACTTTACGTATATTTACCTGCTTTGGCAGTGTCAGAGCCTCAAACAGTTCTCTCACTCTCTCAACATTATGGGTTTACCCGTGGATCCAGCAAAATCTCTGCTCCTCCAGATTAGGCCATAATCATGTGCAATACCAAAAGCATATCTAGAGTCAGTATATATATTTGCGGTTTTACCTTCAGTCAGTCTACACACCTCAGCGAGTACCTTCACCGCCACCTCCTGTGCTGACACGGAGGATGGGAGTGGTTGTTACTTTATTACCTCTGTTTCAGTAGTGACAGTATATACCCAGTCTTGTAGCATCCTTCATGGTGGTACCTGGAACCATCTACAAGAGAAACTCAAAAGCTGGATTAGATATTGGATCCCCTGTTACATTTTCTAATGTTTTTTTATCTCTGTTGTCATTCAAGACAATTATGTTGGTGACCTGTGTACTAGGGAATCAAATGTGCTGAGAAATCAACTTCCCACCAGGCCGGAAATTCACTGTCTACTGTTTCCTGCGACTTATCCCATTCCCTCTCAAGTCCCCCATTGACCATGTGTCCTTCTCTTCCTCCTTTGTTGAACCCTGCGGAAGCAATGTAGTAGGGTTTAACACTGTACACTGTATATCAATGTATAGTTAGTTTTATATGGGGTGATGAGACTGGTCTTATACTTAGTAGACATGTGCTTAGTGTGTGCTTGATGAAGATTCTCACTAACAGCACGGGGCACCCTGAGAACTAGAGGCTAATATTAGCACTATGTCTGTTGTCTTGTCTTTGAGTAGAGCAGCTGCTGCTACTACACAAATACAAGACGGAAGGTACAAAGTTGTTGTTTTTGGCATTCTTAGGGAGAGGGGCTTATAAGAACATACACATTTCTTCAGTACCCCAGCCTCCAAATACTTGTCTTATCTGGTTATCAATACTTTTCAACTGTGGGAGGCTCGGAGGGCACGGCTTCAACTGAGGTTTGGGGATGTTTGCAAACAATTTTAAGTCACAGGGGCCACAGACATACGTCCTACATCTGTTTACCCTGCGCCCAGAAGGAGGACAGGACCGCCCTCAATGCCTGAGATGTGAGGTCCTCCTCTCAGTGCAATCCCCATAGAGTGCAGCACACATAAAATGTTGCATATCATCAGTAACTTCAATCTGTCCATCAGCCTTATATTGGATGACAACCTGAATTGCTGCAAGGATGTCAGAAACTATAAGATTGACTGGACAGGAATCTGATACCATAAACGTGACAACAGCTCCTGTGAATGCTGCCATCTTATTTGCATTTTCATTTCATAAAATATATTCCCAACATGTTACTGTGTGTGTGTGTGTGTGTGTGTGTGTGTGTGTGTGTGTCATGTGCATATGTAATGTATATACCATCATTCAACAGAAAGGATACTCTTATAATTAAATAATAGAGCTTTGCAAAATAGCAAAATACTTGTTTCCTTAATTAGTATATGTCAATATTAAATAAACCAATCCATTAACACAAATGATGAAACATATCGTGCACTATATGTGTCATCATATGCCAATAGAAACTTGTTAATATCAAATAATCATAAACTAAAATGTAACAATGACATAAAAATCTTTCTTGTTGACTCACTTCTCATGTGGTGATTTCAAAGAAACCATTTCCCTTTAAAAATAGTTCAGCGCACACACCAGTCACTCACATACCAGCTGTTCCCAGACACTCTCAGTACTGAGAATCCAATCTCACACATTATATACCTTTTGTGTGTGACCTTATGTAAAACAAGTATATAACTAGAGTGACTGTGTATAAACTCCTATTCTTGGATTCTTCATCCAATGAACTATAATCATTTAGTAATGCGCATCATATTAAATTTAAATATGAATGAAGTTTTCCATTGTGGTTGACACATAAAACACAAATAACATAACATATAACATATGAACATAAAACATATAATTCTCAATCCTGTGATTTCATTAGGCTTTTTTTTCCTTTCTTTAATCTTTAAGTCACAGTTCTTATTTTGCACTATATGTGCACTTTCTGTAGACACAGCTAAACTACAGATAACAGAGAATGTAGCATTAACCCCTTACTAGCTAAAACTTATTAGCTACAATGTCAAAATGTCACCATGTGCTCCTGTCAATCAATGACAAAACCTCTTCACATGTTTTTTTTTTCCCACAATGGATATCTAAGACCTCCTGCTCTTGTAAGTAACACACGTTCTCTTATCATTAGTTCTATTAGTCTAACACGGTTACTATAGATTAACAATAAATCTTGTTAGACATTCCATGCAATTATTAAAATGACTGTTAAATAAACCAAAAAGGAAAAAGATTTACAGTAAAGTTTAAAATGTCTTGGAAAACTCCTATAACGAGAGGAAATTTCATTAGTGACAATTTAGGACAGATGATATACAGTATATTCCAACAAGCAGATCTGGATAGAAATACATAAGAATCTTCACTTTATCAATCTCACGTCTTCTACAATCCGGGGTCATTACACTTATAATTCTCCTATTGGCTTTAACTCTATTTCTAGCCAATTCCTAATCCACGTCTATCTCTCTATCAATAATCCCTGAACATTTCACCCAATGTTTCCTTTTTAGGAAGTGAAGAATTAATTTATTCCTTTATGAATTCTGATGACGCCTTTCTCTCTATGTATGGCTAATAACTGATCGCATGTCACCCCTGGAAACCTCTTGTTTCTGTAAGCCTTTGGTTTATAAAGCTGTACATAGAAGAATTATACGTTGGCACATTCTTTTCTACTGGAATGTCTCTATCTATAGAATTAGACGGTGATTAATTCTTACTGACAACTGACAACTGTGTTTCCATGTGTTGTTTTTTTTTTGTTTTTTTTCCCTATTTTTACCTGGTACATTCAATCACTTCTATCTGTTCTCTGCAACTCTGTCTACTAATCCAGGGCCCATCATCTCTCAAGAAACCATCCCATCCAGTATAGCTGAAAACTACCTGCTTGGACATTCTCGATTTCTACGTTATTTTCTCTAGGTTCTAAACTAAACCTTTTCCCACTTAGTTTCCTAACAATATCTGCTGCTGTTTTTCCACACCCTGTACCTTGGGTGTTATGCCCCAATTCCCGGCTGGCCAGCACTTTACCTTGGGCATACTTTGGATCAGAAGTCCCCATGCCCTCTGCTAGACTTTCGGCTTTCTTAGTCTGTCAATGAGAATTCCCTAGGCACTCTGCTAACTCCTGTGTTTAGTCTGTCCGTAGGGCTCCTCAAAGCACTCTGCTAAATCCTGGGCCTATTTCTAGTCTGTCATGGTGGTTTCCCCCTCACGCGCTCTGCTAAATATTCTAGACTGTCATGGAGTTTACCCCCCCACGCGCTCTGCTAAATGTTTTAGACTGTCGTTGGGCAACCACGTCTCTGATCCGGTCTCCTAAACAGCAGCCAAATCACAACTATTGTCAACAAGATCAGAATTATTGCAAGTCCCTCGGTGCAGTGTACGTTAACCTACTTTATGTTGTATTTAAAGGGATGGGTGTGATTTATAACTCACTGTCTCAGGCGCCCATGGATATTCCATAAACTTTCTAGTTACAGAGATGTTACTTAATAATCAGCAACTCATTCAGTTCGGGCATCCGAGGATTAGCCCACATACATACTCTTACTTCCGGCCAGGTGCGCCTCCTATGGGTCACAGTCTGGATACGCGAAAGTCCTAACAATCACTTGGGCGGGGATGGTTACCCGTCACTTCTGCAAGGATCAATTTGCAACCTGATCTTAATACATACTAAACCCAGGGGCCGGAGGGAACACTTCGGACAGGCCGTTTAGTGTTTTCTCGGTATTTGGTTGTTTTTGTATGTTTTGGGATCAGAAAACAAACGCTCCCTTATCTCAGCCTCTCACAGATACACTCACAGATTCATTTCTACTCACACGCCTATTCCTATAATTCATACATACAACTCATAGACAAATGGTGTTCATGTTCCCAAATAGTCAAAAGAGACAATACCTGGACGGCAGCTAAAACAAGAGAGAAGTGCACTGTAAGAATAACAGTTCTTACTCACCGGTTTTGTGTGCAGTTCTCCATTATCTTAGCCGTCATCCACCTTCGATTGTCGCCTTCGATCTGTGTTGAGAATCCCGGACAAGAGCCCCCAAGTAATGTCGCTGCAGAATTTACATTGTCCATTAACGTTGGACATTATCTGCATTTGTCTATGAGCTCCAAATTAATGAATGCTCTCTCAATGGTGGATCTGAGAGAGGCCGGCCGGCTGGAGAGAGACCATGACACGCAGCTTCAGTGTTCAAACAGTCTCTGCCCACAGGGGGCGGATCCATCTTTATTTATAAGAAAATGAGAGTAGGTGGCAACTTCATACTTGCAAAGCATGAGCATTCTAAATATGGTAATATCCCAAAACTCCACATATATCTTTAGCCATAAGAGATACAATGTCAGCACGTTTTCTCACGTTGCCTTTGTAACAGCTGAAATGCAAAGCCATAAACTAAACGACTTGAAATAGAATAGCCATCCCCCCATGTAGGCTCTTGTTTCAGCAGGTCTTTGAGCTTTAGTGACAACTCAACTGTCCATTTAAAGCAATATATGTTCACACATATAAAGATAATTAAAATATCTTTGACACCCCCATACTGTTACTGTTACTGAATAATACCGCCATACCATAACCACATAGTGACTAAATAATACACCCATACTGTTACTGAATAATACCGCCACACTATAACCACATGGTGACTGAATAATACCCTCATACCATTACTGAATAATTCCACCACACCATAACCACATAGTGACTGAATAATACCCCATACTGTTACTGAATAATACCTCCACACCATAACCCCATAGTGACTCAATAATACCCCCATACTGTTACTGAATAATACTGCCACACCATAACCACATAGTGACTGAATAATACCCCCATACTATTACTGAATAATACCTCCACACCATAACCACATAGTGACTGAATAATAACCCCATACTGTTACTTAATAATACCTCCACACCATAATAATAAACCCGACGAAGGTTGCGAAACGCGCGTCAAGGTGCTTTGTTCCCAGCTGTCTGGTCTCTTTACCATCATGTCCTCTACAGGTATGTTCTAATAGACATGTATGTAATTATGGGGACTTTTTGATATTGTGTACCATTACCCAAGCAGTATAACCAATACTCCATTTATATCTATTATAGGTATCCTGTAGGATATTCAAACTGTATTTTGAGTAATATATATATTTCTAATAGTGAGGAATTGGTACTAATAGCTAGTAGTTTGACTTATTATGGTATGACACCTGGTTAATTTTATTGTATTGTTTTTAAATGTTGGAAGTATATACTTGTAGGGGGGTAATTTTTGTACTATGTGTACCAATAAATTCTATTTTATAACTGAAACAGTGTGAAATCAAGATACTTCTTTTTGGTTTAATAACACTCACAGATTCCCCCTGTAGATAGTGCCACACAGCCCCCTTGTAGGTAGTGTCACACAGCCCCCTGTAGATAGTGCCGCGCAGCCCCTTGTTGGTGGTGACACACAGCCCCTGTAGGTAGTGCCACCCAGCCCCCTGTAAGTAGTGCCACACAGCCCCGTTGTAGGTAGTGCCACACAGCCCCTTTGTAGGTAGTGCCACACAGCCCCCTTGTAGGTAGTGCCACACAGCCCCCTGTAGGTAGTGCCACACAGCACCTTGTAGGTAGTGCCACACAGCCCCCTGTAGGTAGTGCCACACAGCCTCCTGTAGGTAGTGCCACACAGCCCCTTGTAGGTAGTGCCACACAGCACCATGCTTTGTATGCTCAAAATCCTTCTCTGATGTTTATTCATCAAACAAGTACAATAATATCTTTCAAATTAGGTGCAGCTTGGTTCCAGCCAATCGTTTGCAATGTTTACAATGTGACGTTAACTTGGATTTGATTTAGCCAAAAGCATATAATGACAATATGTTTTGTCCTGAACCAATCATAGGCTTAGGAGACGTTTTAAATGTTAAACCATGAGTTCCCAAAATATGCCACGTCATAGATGCTAGGAGTCAGACTTTCCTTATAGTAAACAAAACTCTTCTCCAAGGCTAAGAGTCAGACTGACCCCCACCCTTAGGGTATGTGCACACACAAAATCAAAAACGTCTGAAAATATGGAGCTGTTTTCAAGGGAAAACAGCTCCTGATTTTCATACTTTTTTAACCCACTTGAGATTTTTGCTGTGGTTTTTTTTACGGCCATTTTTGGAGCTGTTTTTCTATAGAGTCAATGAAAAATGTGTCCAAAAACGGCTGAAGAAGTGACAGGCACTTCTTTTTCGCGGCTTTTTTTTACGCGGGCCGTTTTGAAAAACAGGCGTGTAAAAAATGCCCCGTCGGAACAGAACAACGTTTTTTTTCCATTGAAATCAATGGGCAGATGTTTGGAGGTGTTCTGCTTCCGATTTCTCAGCCGTTTATCGAGACATTTACGGCGCAAAAAACGGCTGAAAGCACTCCATGTGAACATACCCTTATAGTAAACATGGTCATTCTCCATGGACTTCAAGGATGAGAGTCTTCTTATCACACAAAAATGGGTAAAATTTGTGTGGGTTTGGCACTATGGGGGTGTCTTTCACAGTTACAGCATTCAAAGCCCGAAAGTCATGTACCATATGGTATGTCAATGGTTTCCCCTTTTCAGTTTTTTTCTTTACCAGGTACATGGGTGTATTGGCGCTTGAGGTACATCTCTTTAGCTATTGCATATTCCTGGGCCTGGCTAAGAGGGTACTGTTTTACACATGGGGGCACACATCCTGGTTTGAGTTTAATCTGCACAGGTGGGACCTGTAGCCCGCCGACATCCTGCTTCCCCAACGCCCATAATTTCTCTGGGACAACCGCTAGTTCCTCTGGAAATGCATCTGCTATGGTGTCAGGGAGGTGTACCATACAAGCTGCTATCATAGACAGCTGCTTGTCCCCTAGGGGGCTCACCACTTGTATCCCTTCAGACAGGGCCGCCATCAGGAATTTCTCGGCCCCATACAGCCAAGATGTCTGGGCCCCCTCCGCTCCATTACTGGGGGTGGGCAACGGAAAGGGTGGCACTCACGTTTGTACGTTATACGTATTAACTGATTTTGGTGCTGATGTCAATTACAGTGAATGAAACCATGGAGCAGGCAGTGATCGGTTAATGCTCTGGATTTTGATCTATTTAGCCAAAACATATCCCACTGTATGGCATAAAGTGTGATACGTCGCCCGGAGAATGGCCCAGGGGATTCCGGCCCTGGAGAATCCCCTGACGTCACTTTATATATATGAACAGTGATGTCAGGAGCTTTCCCAGGGACAAAGTCCATGGGTAGATCACTTGTGATGCTCTGCCTGGGGACTCTGGCATTTGGAAGCTCCTGACATCACTGTCCACATACTAATGTCAGGAGCGGTATACGTTTTTTTGTGGAATCTCTCAGGATGGAATAGCAAAGTCTATTACGCTATTCCATCATTCAAAAATAAGGTAAACCCGACGTCTACCAGCCCGACATAGGCTAAAAGGACGTAATGGAGCCCTGTGAAAAATCGTCTACGTTGTTTATAGTGTACGTTAGAAGATTACTACATATTCACCTTATTCTACAGGTTGATGCCATTACGGCGATATCAAATTTATGTTTTGTTTTATGTTTTACCACTTTTAAAAAAATAAAACTATTTGCTAAATGAAAGAAATCTTTTGTATCGCCATGTTCTGAGAGTCATAACTTTTTCATTTTTCCATCAATTTAGCAATGTGAGGAATTTTGCGGGGCGAGCTGTAGTTTTCACAGATACCATTTTGGGGTATATGCGACTTTTTGATCACTTTTCATAAAAAAAATTTGGAGCGCTAAGGTGACCAAAAACCAGCAATTTGCGTGTTTTATAAATATATTTTTTACGGCATTCACTGAGCGGGTTAAACAGTGCTATATTGTGATAGTTCGGACTTTTACGGACACGGCAATACCGGTTATGTTAACTTTTATTTTTTTAACATTGATTTATGGAAAAAAAAATAAAATGGGGGTTTTTTTGGAATATAATATTTTTTTTATTTAATTGTTTTTTACTGTTTTTTTTATTAGTCCCCCTAGGGGACTTGAAGCAGCAATCCAATCATTGGATCGCTTGCATGATATACTGCAATACTAATGTATTGCAGTATATAGTGATTCTTACAGTCCCCTTTGAAGCCTTGCCGGAGGCAAAGCTTCAAAGGAGTACAAAGATGGCACACCTGGGGGCTTTCATTAGGCCCCCAGGCTGCCATAGCAACCATTGTTAACAGACGATCATGCCGCGGGGGGGTGGGCGCCATGGTTGGTTTCAGGAGCGCCCCCCTAATTCTAACACTTTAAATGCTGCTGTCGCAATTGACCGCGGCATTTAAGGTGTTAAACGGGTGGAATCAAAGTGATATTTAATTCAGCCCATTGCATTGAGGTGTCAGCTGTGTAAAAATGCTGTCACATGCTGTGGACTGAGCTCGCTCTTTACTTCCCATACATACCTAGCCCTTATCACGTACAGTTACGTGATATTGCGTAAAGGGGTTATAAATCAGCAGCACGTCCGAAATTCCATGCAGATTTTTTTCTGCTCCATGTGCATTGGGTTTTGACAAACCCCATTCACATGAGTTAGGGCTTATTCAGACTAACGTGTTAATCGTCCGTGTGAAGGACGTTTTTTTTAATGGCTGTCTCATGGCTGCATGTATTTCTATGGGGTTATTTAGACGGTCGTTGCTTTAACGGACCGTGTGAAGGGCCTGTAAAAAAATAGGACATGTCCTATTTTTGTGTATTTTCACGGATCCCTCAATTGACTCATGCCTATGAGGGATCTGTGAAAACGGGTTCTGTATGGGTGCAAATCAGCCGTGAAAAACGTCCGTTCTTCACGGCTGATTTCACAGACGTTCGTCTGAATATCGCCTTATATTGTCATTTGTTGAAACAACGCACAGCACACGGCAAGGAGGGGCCTGTGAGGGGCGAAGGGGGGCCGACAGTCCGGGGGAGACGACGACGGGCCCCTTTTCTTCAGCCATGTGGCCGGGCCCCTGATGGGAGTACCATTAGTAGTGTCCAGATGTAAATTCAACAAAGGCCCCTATTGCTCCCAATATGTCAGTACCCAGGAGATTGTAAGGCACGGTGTCAGATACCAAGAACAGAGTGACCAGTTCTCGTGTGTCATGTAGTCTTACTCTAAGGGGCTTAGTCAGGGGATTACCAATACACGTCCTCTGAACCCCAACATATGTAAGATAATCAGCAGAAATTAAGTCCGGTGATATCAACATGGTCTGCAGAACAGATTTGGCTGCCCCTGTGTCAAATAAGAAATGAAGGGTGGTACCCTCCACTTCTGCCTCTGCCATTGGTGTGGGTCTGATATTTTTCGACCTCCTCCTCTTCCTCCTCCGAAACCGCCTTTGCCTCTACCCCTGCCCCTGTAACGCTGGTTCACCATGATTTTAGTCCTCTTCTTCCTCATCTCCTGCTTTGCTCCCAAAGCCGCCACCTTCAAAGCTGCAATGTCCATACGCCCCTTGAGAGGCGTAGCTAGGTTCTTCAGCACCCGGGGAAAAGATTCAGTTTGGTACCCCCTCCCCCCGAACCTCTTTTCCAACATCTCCTCCCAACTCGTCTTGTTTGTGTTCTATACCAATCAATGAGGGTCCATTTTTTTTTTTAGCTTAAAGCCATTTGTACATTTTACAAACAATATAATTATATATACACAACACCAGAACCAAGCTCATTACATATATACAGCACCAGAACCAGGCTCATTACATATATACAAAGCCAGAACAAAGCACATTACATATATACTGCACCAGAACTAAGCTCAGTACACATTTACAGCATCAGAACAAAGCTCAGTACATATATGCAGTGCCAGAACAAAGCTCAGTGCATATATACAGCATCAGAACCAAGCTCAGTACATATATACAACACCAGAACCAAGATCAGTGCATATATACAGTGCCAGAACCAAGCTCAGTACATATATACAGTTCTAGAACCAAGCTCAGAACATATATACAGCGCCAGAGCCAAGTTCAGTACATATATACAGCACTAGAACAAAGCTCAGTTCCTATATACAATACCAGAACAAAGCTCAGTACATATATACAGCACCAGAACCACGCTCAGTACATAAATACAACACCAGCACAAATACAGCTCAATTTAGTGCCTGCAGTATAGGTTTGTACTAAATTGTATACAGCTCCCAGCATGGCCCAAACAATGGTAAGCATATGCGGGGAGATGCTGTTTCACACAAAAAAAATCATACCACCATCACGTCTGCAGATAATACAGTGACTACAGTGCTGATTAGAGGCAGAATAAACATTTACATTAAGTGACTCACCTGTGACGATCTCCGATTCTAGTTGTTCTCTTTCTCCATCTGGTCTAGACCTCTTTGATGACTTCTCCTGGCCACAGCCCATTTCTGCAGTTTGCAACTCAGATGCCTTTAGCTTCTAATTTTTCAAAATTTCTGCACCTATAAACAAAGATAAAGTTCTCATGGTGCCAGACAATGTGCCCCTAAATATAATACCGCCATACACTGTACCTCTAATTATAATAGCACCATACGCTATCTCTGATTATAATGGCACCATACACTGCACCTCTAATTAGAATAGCATCATACACTGTGTCTGCCACACACACACACACACACACACACACCGTGCCCCCTGTAGATAGAGCCCCCTGTAGATAGTGCCATACATAGACCCCCTGTGGATAGTGACCCTCATAGAGCCCCTGTAGATAGTGCCCCACATACAGCTCCCTGTAGATAGTCCCACATATAGCCACGCCTGTAGATAGTGCCCACATATAGCCACCCCTGTAGACAGTGCCCTACATATAGCACCCCTGTAAATAGTTCCCCACATATAGCCCCCTCTGAAAATAGTGCCCCACATGTAGCCCCACCTGTAGATAGTGCTCCTCATATAGCCAACCCCTGTATATAGTGTCCAACATATAGCCCACCCCTGTAGATAGTGTCCTGCATATATCTCCCCTATAAATAGTGCTCCACATATAGCCCACCCCTGTATATAGTGCCTTACATATAGCTCCCCCTATAGTGCTCCACATATAGCCCACCACTGTATATAGCCCCCCTGTATATAGTGCCTCACATATAGCTCCTATAGTGCTCCACATATAGCCCACCCCTGTATATAGTGCTTCACATATAGCTCCCCTATAGTGCTCCACATATAGCCAACCCCTGTATATAGCCCACACCTGTATATAGTGCCTCACATATAGCTCCCCCTATAGTGCTCCACATATAGCTTACCCCTGTATATTGCCCCCTGTAGATAGAGCCCCCCCTGTAGATAATGTCACTTACATTTTTATTAGGATAAAAAAAACTAAAACTTTACATACTCACCTTATTTCCGTTCCCGCGCCGTCCGGTGGCAATGCAGACCAGCTCTCTTCTGAGCAGGTCTGCTGGGGTTGAACGACGCAAGCGGCGCGATGACGCACTGCTTGCATTGTTAAAAGGCGCTGATTGACAGGGCAAGTCATTCTGCCCTGCCAATCAGTGCCTTTCATAGCCCCAAGCGGCGCGATGTTGTCATCGCATCACTTGCATCTATAAAAGGCACTGATTGGCAGGGCACTATGACTTGCCCTGTCATTCAGCGCCTTTTAACGGTGCAAAGAAGTAATCGCCCCGCTTGAGTCGTTGAAAGGTGCTGAATGGCTGGGCACGGAACGTCCCCAGCCATTCATCGCCTATTGTGCAGAAGGGGGTGGCGGCTGGTTTCAGTGGTGGTGCCGCCGCCCCCTCAGAGAGGCAGCAGTCCGCCATCATGGACGGTGCGGCCCTGGCGCCGCCCCCACCTTCCCTCTTAGTTGCGCCCGGGGCACATGCCCCGCCTGCACCTCCTAGCTACGCCCCTGCTCCTCCTTTCTTGTCTAGCAGTAATGATCTTCTGCCTAAACTCCTTCTTAAACACCCCCATTATAGCTTCCCTGAGAATCTTGACGTCCTTTCTGCCGCCCTGCTCATACCCCTGGTCTTGCCACTTGATCTCCATCTCACAACTAAACTTTTCTACCCCCTGATCTGGTTGTTGTTGTTGTTGTATAACCATCCATGAATCAACAATATTGTCTCGTTCTAGTCCTACCCAGATTTGTGAAAATGTGAAGTATCCTCGCCCACTCGCCTCAGTCTGTCTGTCATGAGGGGCTTTATTCTGTCCCCTAATCTCCATTTTTAGTGATCCCCCCTTTAACAACAACCAGTCCGTCTAGGTCATCCCATGAGCAACGGTATGTACGTTGTATACCTGCAAGTCGTCTGGAAAACATTACTGGCTGTTTTCTTGGGTCGGGGGGAGACTGTTAGGGTATGTGCACACGATAGCAGGCATTTACGTCTGAAAAGACAGACTGTTTTCAGGAGAAAACAGCTGCCTCGTTTCAGTCGTAAATGCTCCTCCTCGCATTTTGCGAGGCTTCTCTGACAGCCGTAAATTTTGAGCTGCTTTTCATTGAGTTCAATGAAGAACGGCTCAAATTACGTCTGAAAGAAGTGTCCTGCACTTCTTTTGACGAGGCTGTATTTTTACGCGTCGTCGTTTGACAGCTGTCAAACGACGACGCGTAAATGACAGGTTGTCTGCACAGTACGTCGGCAAACCCATTCAAATGAACGTTGTTTGCCGACGTATTGTAGCCCTATTTTCAGATGTAAAACGAGGCATAATTCGCCTCATTTACGTCTGAAAATAGGTCGTGTGAACCCAGCCTTACTTATTGACAACTGATCACTAGATGACCACGGCATGTACTGGTTGGTTATAATTGTGTTCCACTATCACTTGCTGCCCGGCATCATTGGGGTCAGGTCTCTGAAAAGCTTGAGTCCTAGTCTGCATGGGAAATACCCCTACTCGTTTTGGAACCTTGTCTGGTCACTGACTCCCACAGATAATGATCATAGATATATTGGCTTTAAAATACCCATGACTTATTAATCTCAAAATGGCTCCTTCAGGCCACAAGATGGATTCCAACTATCCACCATACAAGATGGAATCTACGCAAAATGGAATCATTGAAAAATGTAAAATCACTTTCACAGCCTTATTTATCAAAACTGTGTATCTTTGATGCCCATAGCAACCAATCACAGTGCAGCTCTCATTTTTTCAGAGCAGTTTAAAAAATGAAAGTTTAGCTCTAATTGGTTGCTATGGTCTTTGAGAGAAGTGTTCTTGCTAGGCAATTTTGAATGATGAGTCCCTTTTCTGTTCTGACTATGCTAATTGACTTAAACTTTTTTCTCTATATAAAAACTCAATTACAATTATGTATTAGGGAATTTCATGTGCAGCAATTCCTTTATATACTTTTATTATTAGACCTAGAACCCGCAGCACATTCCGTTCGAAAAACCCCAGCTCAATGTGGGGCAGTTTTTCGGGTGGAATTTCCACTGCGGAAAGCTGCGCTAGGAAAAAGAAAACGTTCATACTTACCCAGGCCGTAACCATGGCGACGTGTCTCTCTGACGTCCTGTATCTCGGCTTTCTGGGATGACATTTTATCCCATGTGACCACTGCAGCCTGTGATTGGCTAGAGCAGTCACATGGGATGAAACATCATCCCTGGAGGCTGGGCTGGACGCAGGAGTTGAGAGATCTTGGTAGGTATGAGATTATTTTTGTGATTTTTGTGGCGGGATAGCAGCTTTTCTGCTGCAAAATTTGCAACATCTGCTATTTGTTGCAGATTTTACCTCCCTTTTAATTTAATGGAGAAAACCCGCAACAGAAAATCAGCGATTCTGCAACATGAATTGACATGCTGCGGATTAAAAAAACGCACTGCAGATCAATTTATGAACCTTTTTTCGGCTGGTTTTTTACGCAGCGTTTGAATGAGATTTGTTCAAATCGTATCCACTTTGCTGCTACTGTAATACGCTGCTGATTTTCCGCAATTAAATCCGTTGCTGAAAATCCGGAGTATTAATGCTACGTGCTATGAACCCAAGTAGAGCTCAACCCAACTATAAATCAAGTTCAGCACGAAATTCTGCAGAATACAGGCTAACGTTTATGACAACCTGTATTCTGCCTATGAAGCATTATCCTTGGGCTTGGTAAAATAGTCTGTGTCTTCTGATGGACCGGAAAGCTGCATAATGTTCTTTTACTATATCTTCCTTACTATGAATATTGCTGGAACTCTACCATTTGTAAATGGCGCAATACCAATAATAGGGACATGCTACACACAGAAAAATTAGGTTCACTAAAGCAAGGGTTACAGAAAGTGATGTATACACTATATGGAAAAAAGTATTAGGACACCTACACATTACACCTACAGGAGCTTTCATGACATCCCATTCTAAGTCCATAGGCATTAATATGGAGTTGGTCCCCCCTTTGCAGCTAAAACAGTTTCCGCTCTTCTGGGAAGGCTTTCTACGAGGCTTTGGAGTGTGTGTGTATGGGAATTTTTGCCCATTCATCCAGAAGAGCATTTGTGAGGACAGAAACTGATGTATGGAAAGAAGGCCTGGCTCGCAATCTCCATTCTAGTTCATCCCAAAAGTGTTTGATGGGGATAAAATCAGAGCTCTGTGCGAGCCAATCAAGTTCTTCCACAGCAAGCTCACCCAACCATGTCTTTATAGACCTTGCTTTGTGCTAGTGGGCAAAGTTATGCTGAAACAGAAACGGTTTCCACAATGTTGGAAGCATAGAATTGTCCAAAATGTCTTGGTATGAAGTTATTGAGTCAGCAGAGTGTTGGCAACTTTTATGCACTATGCGCCTCAGCACTCGTAGACCCCTCTCTGTAACTTTACGAGGTCTGCCACTTTGTAGCGGAGTTGCTCTGGTTCCTAAACACTTCCACTTTGCAATAATACCACTCACAGTTGTTTTTGGAATATCTAGGAGGGAAAAAATGTCACAAAGTGACTTGCTGTAATGGTCACATCTATTGCAGTGCCACACTCCAAATCAGTGAGCTCTTTAACAGGTTCCCGACCGCTGGCTGTATTTATACGGCCAGCGGTCAGGGTCTCTGAAGTCCGCCGTATAGACTAATTACGGCGGCACTTCAGAGACTGTGCACGCGCGATCGCGTGCACACAGCTCTATGCCCTGGCTGTTGCTAACAGCCATGGGCACTGGGCAGAATGTTAGGGGCCAATCTTTTGGCCCCAGAACATGTGATCGCTGTGACAACCAATCAGCGATCACATGCATTTCTGCATATAAAACAGAGTGGACGCGATCGCGTGCACACAGCCCTGTGCCCACACTGTTACCAACAGATCTGGGCACTGGGCAGAGTATCAGGGACCAATCTGATGGTCCCTGAACATGTGGTCACAGCGACCACATTTGTTTTATTTTGACTTTTCTGGCAGTAAATCTCCTGCCTCTTTTCTTCTCCTCAAACATTGTTTCAGTCTGAGGAGAAGAAGAGACTCGAGAGAATTGCTGCTAGAAGAATACAGTGAAAAAAAATACAGTTACACTGTAAAACATTCTTTGTATAGATAGATTTCTATCTATCTATACAATCTATCTATCCATCTATCTTTTTTTCTATCTATCTACCTTTCTTTCTTTTATTCTATTAGAATAGGCAGGTAGGGAGTATATAATTATATATATATCCACATATATATAATATATATAGCAATAGCGGTTTATTTTTTTGTTAGCGGTAGTGTAGCTATATATACCAGTTAGTTTGTGTGTTTTATAAAAAATAAAAAAAAATGTGTTTAGTTAGTGTTAGTGTTAGTTACGTTATGGCGATGAAGTTGTTTAGCGCCGAGGAGGCATACGACATGCTGTGGTCTGAGTCGGAGACCGCATCAGAGATGGAGTCCAAGATGGAACCTGTTTTAGGTAGTGACGATGACAGCGTCACTTCAGGTTCATCTTCAGGGGACGTTGTCCCTGATGCAGTTGAAACTGCAGAACATGAAAGCGCAGGGCCTAGTAGCGCTGTAGCACGGGACAGCCTGGTCCCTCCAGTCCAGGCTCTTGTATGGGCACCTGCCCCATCTTTTGGGCCTAGAATCCACGGATTTACTGCCACTCCTGGCATAACCGTGGACAATACAAATTTTGTCCAAATGGATTACTTCCATTTATTTATAACGGACGACATCCTAAATCAGATTGTCCACGAAACAAATTTATATGCCACTCAATATATAAGGCAGAAACCTTCATCCACCCATGCCAGAGATTGGACGCCCACCAATTTGCAGGAATTAAAAAAAATTTTGGGGCTCACCCTAAATATGGGTATTGTCAAAAAGTCCTCCATTAGGTCTTACTGGTCAACAAGACCCGCCCAAGCCACCCCAGTATATTCTGCAGTAATGCCCAGGTCTCGTTATGAGACAATAATGAGGTTCCTCCACTTAAATGACAACGCACAGGCCCCCCCAAGTACCGATGCAAACCGGGATCGGTTGTTCAAAATAAGACCGCTAATAAATTCCCTGAATAATTTATTTCTGCAACTCTACACCCCTGAGCAGAATGTAAGTGTGGACGAATCCCTCCTCAACTTTCATGGCAGACTTAGTTTCGCCAATATCTACCTTCCAAAAGGGCAAGATATGGCGTTAAGCTCTACAAATTGTGTGAAAGCGGGTCAGGATATACCACCGCCTTCAGGATTTATGAAGGGCGGGACCGCACAATAAATGTTCCTGGATGCCCCACTGATCTTTCCACCAGCAGTAAGATCGTGTGGGAGATAATGCAGCCTCTGCTTCACAAGGGGTACCACCTGTACTGCGACAATTTTTATTCCAGTCTGCCCCTGTTTAGGCATTTGCATGCTGCAAGGACTGGGGCATGTGGTACCATGCGCAAAAACCGAATTGGTTTTCCACAGCAATTAGTGGGGAAGCGCATGGTAAAGGGGGACTCCTATGCTTATGCATCTGAGGAATTGCTGGCGGTCAAGTTCAGGGATTGCAAAGATGTGTATGTGCTAAGCACGATTCATACCGCAGGAACAGTGGCAGTGAGTGAAAGGGGGGCATGATCGGACAAGCACAAACCAGTGAGCGTGTCCAAAAATAACAAGTACATGGGGGGGGGTGGATTTAAGCAACCAGGTTTTACAGCCCTATTTAGTAAAACGCAAAACTAAAACCTGGTACAAAAAAGTGACCATTTATTTGTTACAGGTGGCAATCCACAACTCATTTGTGCTCTACAAAAAAAACAGAGGCAGAGACACATACCTGGATTTCCAGGAGAAAATTATTGAAGGCCTCATTTTTGATGTTCAGGACACCCGAGAATGCCCCCAGTCTGAGGATGTCACGCGACTGACTGAAAGACACTTCATCAGTCGGATTCCCCCAACACCAACCAGAAGCAAGCCCCAGAAAAAGTGCCGCGTCTGCAGAAAAGACGGGCACCGCAAAGATTCCCGATATTTCTGTCCCTCATGTCCCTCACAACCAGGCCTGTGCATTGAGCCATGTTTTAAAAAATACCACACTGTTCTGAATTAGTAGATTTTAGTTAATTCGTTGAAAATATATTTGCCCTACATTACTTTTTTATTTTTCCCCTGATTTTACTCCAAGGGTGAGGGAGGGAATGGGTGGGGGGGGTGGATGTCATGTTTGATGTTTTCTAAAGTTCATCTGCTGGAGAGCTCCATTTGCATAAACCTGCAATTTCTTATTTTAGAAAACCCAAAAAAATAAATTCCCATTATACCCCTAGATGAATATTTTGGGATTTCTGCTTCAAGAGCAGATATTTTGGAAGTGTTATAGAAACTGTTGAGTTTTGTAAAACCAGCTTTGAAAAAAAGCGATTTGTGAAATAAGCTTCTTCTATTGTCCGCCCTCCTACATCACTATGTGATAATAAGGCCCACATATTTGGTATCCCCATGCACAGGAGAAGTGGAAGAATGTGAATGGAGATGAATTTTGGCCGTGGTCTATACTGTGTGTGAAAAATGCTGGTATAAACTGACGCATTTGCTAAAAAAGCGCTGATTTTATTTTGTTCCATCTTATTCAAGAAACTTTCAGAAGAAAACTGGACTGGCTAAAAATATGATAAACCCCTTGAAGGAAACCTTGTGGGGTCTACTTGTGTGAATGAAGTAATTTATGGGGTGATTCTAATCTTTCAGCAGCATTACGCCCCCCAGAAAACAGTATGTGGCTATAAAATCAAATGCAGAATTCCTGGACCAAAAAGGCCAAAAAGCCTCCTTTTATGCCAAGTCCTGGCACATGCCCGCACAGTGAATAAGGCACACATATTTGGTATCCCCATGCACGGGAGAAGTGGAAGAATGTGAAATGCGATGAATTTTGTCCGTGGTCCATTTTGTGTGTGAAAAAGCTAGCATAAACTGACGCATTTGTTAAAAAAAAAGCACATTTTATTTTGTTCCATCTTATTCAAGAAACTTTCAGAAGAAAACTGGACTGTCTAAAAATATGATAAACCCCTTGAAGGAAACCTTGTGGGGTCTACTTGTGTGAATGAAGTCATTTATGGGGTGATTCTAATATTTCAGCAGCATTACGCCCCCGAGAAAACAGTACTCTGCTATAAAATCAAATGCAGAATTCCTGGACCAAAAAGCCTCCTTTTATGCCAAGCCCTGGCACATGCCCGCACAGTGAATAAAGCACACATATTTGGTATCCCCATGCACGGGAGAAGTGGAAGAATGTGAAAGGAGACAAATTTTGTCCGTGGTCTATATCGTGTGTGAAAAATGCTATCATAAACTGACGCATTTGCTAAAAAAGCGCTGATTTTATTTTGTTCCATCTTATTCAAGAAACTTTCCGAAGAAAACTGGACTTGCTAAAAATATGATAAACCCCTTGAAGGAAACCTTGTGGGGTCTACTTTTGTGAATGAAGTCATTTATGGGGTGTTTCTAATATTTCAGCAGCATTAGGCCCCCCAGAAAACAGTATGCGGTTATAAAATCAAATGCAAAATTCCTGGACCGAAAAGGCCAAAAAGCCTCCTTTTATGCCAAGCCCTGGCACATGCCCGCACAGTGAATAAGGCACACATATTTGGTATCCCCATGCACGGGAGAAGTGGAAGAATGTGAAAGGAGATTAATTTTGTCCGTGGTCAATACCGTGTGTGAAAAATGCTAGCAAAAACAGACGCATTTGCTAAATTCTTGCATTTTTTTCCAATTTTGCCCATTTTAGAGAAAAAAATAAAAATTATATATACTGACAAATGCCACTAAAACAAAGCCCTATCTGTCCTTTAAAAAGAGTGTAAAATTCAAAGATGAACTTTATTCACCTGCAGAGTTATAGTCATCTAAAGAAGCGCATAGCAAAATTGTAAAATTTGCTCTGGTCATTTAGCTGTAAAACAGCCTAGTCCTTAACCGGTTAAAATGACTCATTCTTTTACAAATGTTTGGAAAGACAGACTGCATGGCTAGGTGCTGGATTTTATACAGCTATGGGACTGAATGAAACACCTGAATTCAATGATTAAGAGGTGTGTCCCAATACTTTTGTCTATATAGTGTAATTTTCAATGAAAATATGCTGTGTATATTTTCCTATCAATTCGGAGGGATTTTTATGGCAGTTTTGCAGACTTATTTCACTCTAATGTTTGCTAAATATTAAACATATGGTTTAAAAATTTATTTAGTGACTTACTTACACAATTTATCCTGGCTATAACCAGAAGATGGATGTATGGGGGGATTCACACGAGCGTGTATTGGGTCCGTGCGGGCCGCGTGGTTTTCACGCGCCACGCACAGACCAATACAAGTCTATGGGGCAGTACAGACAGTCCGTGCTTTTTGCACAGCGTTTGTCAACTGCGCAAAAAGCGCGACATGCTCAATATCTCCGCGTATTTCACGCATCACGCACCCATTGAAGTCAATGGGTGCGTGAAAACCACGCAGGTCGCACGGAAGCACTTCCGTGCGAACCGACTGAAACAGCGCACCAGCTGTCAAAAGGATGAATGTAAACAGAAAAGCACCACGTGCTTTTCTGTTTCCAAACATCCAAACGGAGTGTCTTTGAGATGAGCGAACCCGGACAACCGAACCGAACTTCACCGGGTTCGGCCGAACTAGTTTTGGCCGAACCCGGCAAAAAAATTTCCGGTACGCGACGTCAGGAGATAGTTACTGTCCAGGGTGCTGAAAGAGTTAAACTGTTTCAGCACCATGGACAGTGACTTCCGATCCCAATATACATGAACCTGTAAAAAAAAAAACGAAGTTCTGACTTACCGATAACTCCAGTCTGACCTCCCGGGATGACAATTCAGTCCAAGTGACAGCTCCAGCCAATCACAGGCCAAGCACAGGCTGCAGCGGTCACATGGACTGCCGCGTCATCCAGGGAGGTGGGGCCCGATGTCAAGAGAGGCGCGTCACCAAGGACGCGTCACCAAGGCAACGGCCGGGAGGGAAGTTCTCGGTAAGTACGAACTTTTTCTTTTTTTTTAACAGGTTTCTCGATATTGTGTTCGGCATTCACTGTCGAGGGTGCTGAAAGAGTTACTGCCGATCAGTTAGCTCTTTCAGCACCTTGGACAGTGACGGGCGTCGACTAGCCTCATCTCTATGATGGCGGCTGCGCGAAAATCACGCAGCCACGCATCATACATGGATGACACACGCAGCTGTCAAGTGGTTTTTGCGCGTGCAAAAACGCAACGTTCGTCTGAATCTGCCCTAAGACTGGGAGAAGATAACATTGGAGGATAGGAAGGGGTTGAAGAAATGAATGGAGAGTTGTTCCGATGCAGTGGGAATGACCGGGTGGAGGAAATGCAGGCGCACACAAAAAACGGACAGCACACGGACCTATGTGATTCTGACATTGTTTTTTTTTTGTAAATTCCTTATTTATTTATTTTTCTTAAAGACATAATATGGATCAGAGGAGAGAGAAAAATAAAAAGCAAAAACCATAAACAAATATGAAAGGGTGGTTAAACACCATCTGTTACATCCGGATTAAAGGATTCATGGGTAAAGGGTACAGAAAGGAAAAAGGGATGAGTGAGTTCGTACCACGTTAACCTATTTTGTTAAGCATATTCAGCCGCTGACTAATACAAATAACGAGTGACTATCTAGTTAGGTTATTTGTAATTGAAAGTTATACGTGCACAAGGTCTCGAGAAGGTATCTACTTATTGGCCTGATATGGGGACTGCAGTTACTTATGTTGTGATATTAATTTGTTGGGTTTGTAGTAAATATGGTTCTATTTCTTTTGAGCCGTAAAATGTAGACCAGTCATTCCAGATAGTCATATATTTTCATCGTATTGTTGGTTTCTAGACCATTTGTTTTTTTTAAAGGATTGGATGAGATTGATCTCTTTTAACTATTCCAGAGTTGTAGGATTCGTGTCTTTCCAATGTCTGCCTATTAGAATTTTCGATGCATGTAAGAGGTGTGGTATAATGGATTTTGAGTTAATATGTTGATGAGTAATATCTAGATTGGGTAATACCAGTTCTGGTGTAAGGGTGATAGGCTTCCCACTATAGTTATTTAAGATTAATTCAATAGTTTGCCAAAAACAGGAGTTTACACAGCATTTAAATCATATATGTAACATGGTACCTTTTTCTTTATTGCATCTGCAACATGTTAATAATATAATATTTTTATAGTTTGGGTTGTTACGAAGGAAGTTATACCAAATATGTGTACTTTTTTAACGTTTTCATTTTTTTCCTATAATAAAAGATATTTTGTGTTATTTTTACACTTTTATAAAACATTTTTATTACCTTTTTTTTTATTTGAAGACCTGCAGCACTAAGAGCTACTATAATACATTACACCACCTAGGTAGTGTAATGTGTTATAAACGGTCAGTGAGACGCTGACAGTCACACTGACACAAAGCCTATGAGGACCGGCCTCCAGCTGCAATCAGTCCCCGGGAAAGTTTGTTATAGCAACAAACTTTCCAGTTTGTTATAGCAACAAACTTTCCAGTTTGTTGCTACGACAAACTTTCCCTGCAATCACATGATCGGGACCTGAATCAATCAGGTCCCGATCATGTTTCCGAGACCAGAGACAAGGGTTAACAGCGCGATCCGGGTGTCAGCGCTACTCTGAGACACCCGATCGCGCTTTTAACACCCACCGTTAATTCACGTCGGCGATGCTCAGAGCCCAGCAAGCGCCGACGTGAATTTACTGTGGGCGGTCGGGAAGCGGTTAATGTACTAGGAAACGGGGAAAAAAATTATTTGTGGGGTAGAAAATAAAAAAACAGCGATTCCTCCATTGTTTTTAGCTCTATGTTTTTACGGAATTCACCGTGCAATTAAAACAACATGTTAACTTTATTCTGTCTATCTTAAATACGATTACGACGATACCAAATATATATTAAATATATATTGTTTTTTAAATATTTTACTGCTTTAAAAAAACAAAAAACTTTTTGTTAAACAAAAAATTGTTCTGTTTCACCACATTCTGAGAGCCATAACTTTCTTATTTTTTTTCGTGGATTAAGCGGTGTGAGGGCTCATTTTTTGCGTAACGACCTGTAGATTTTATTGGTATTTATTTGGTACATACAGTTTTTTGATCACTTTTTATGACATATTTTTTGAGAGCTAAGTTGACCAAAAAACTGTGATTTGGACGTTTTAAATGTTTTATTTTTTTACGGCATGTTTCTATTACTTTAGAGGAAAAATGGGAAAAGGTATTTTTTTACTTTTAATATATATATATATATATTTTTTTTTCACTACTAATAACTTTTTTTAACTTTTTTTTGCACAGTTTATTAGTCGCTCTAGGGGACTTTAACCAGCAATCGTTAGACTAAGGGTATGTGCACACGATAACTGCATTTATGTCTGAAATTACGGAGCTGTTTTCAGGAGAAAACAGCTCTGTAATTTCAGACGTAATTGCATGTACTCACGTTTTGCGAGGCGTCAATTACGGCCGTAATTTGGAGCTGTTCTGCATTGGAATCAATGAAAAACTGCTCAAATTAAATCTCAAGAAGTGTCCTGCACTTCTTTTGACGAGCCGTCTTTTTTACGCGTTGTCGTTTGACAGCGACGCGTAAATGACAGGTCGTCGGCACAGTACATCGGCAAACCCATTCAAACGAATGGGCTGATGTTTGCCGACGTATTGGAGCCGTATTTTCAGACGTAAATCGAGGCGTAAAACACCTCGTTTACGTCTGAAAATAGGTTGTGTGAACCCAGCCTTACATATTGCAGTATATTGTCATTTCTGCAGGCAGGGCTTAACAGAGGCAGTCCCTGGGGGGAAGGGCAATGTGCTGTCGGAGGGGGCTGCCCCCCCACTTTTCAACGCCTCATATGCTGCGGTCGCGATTAACCACAGCATTTGAGGGGTTAAACAGCCAGGAGCAGCGCGATTGCTGTTCCTGGCCGTTAATCCCAGGTGTCCGCTGTAAAACACAGCAGATAACTGCTGAGTATTGTGCGCGCTCAGCACGTAAGCGGGCTCCATACACAGCCCCCCCCTCCCGCACTAGGACATACCAGACACGTCCTTTTGCGGGAAGGGGTGTATATTGATGTATATTATTATTTTGGGGGAATTATTAACGGCTTTACTTCTCTTTAACATTAACCCCTTCCCGTCGCAGCCACTTTTGGACTAAATGACAGAGCCCCATTTTTAAAATCTGACATGTTTCACATTATGTGGTAAGAACTTTGGAATGCTTTCACCTAGCCAAGTGATTCTGAGATTGTTTTCCCGTGACAAATTGTACTTTATTTCAGGGGTAAAATGTCTTCGATAAATTCATTGATTATTTGTGAAAAACACCAAAATTTTGAGAAAAATTGCCAAAATTTGCTTTTTTCTAAATTTGAATGTATCTGCTTGTAAGACAGAAAGTAATATGACACAAAATAGTTACTAATTAACATTTCCCATATGTCTACTTTATGTTGGCATCGTTTTTTTTTAATTATTTTATTTTTCTAGGACGTTAAAAGGCTTATAAGTTTAGCAGCAATTTCTCACATTTTCAAGAAAATTTCAAAAGCCTATATTTATAGGGTCCAGTTCAGTTCTGAAGTAGCTTTAAGGGGCCTATTGTAAAGGATCTGCCAGACACAGCTTCTGTGTCGACGCCCGTGGTTAAGCAGTCGGCATCTGCTCCTAGGTCTGATAGAGTGACTCGATCTGCTACCACTCAGGCTGGTAGGCTGAGGAGTGGGAGAACCTATCACAGCCTGGCCATACGGTTCTAGCTCCCGCCCTTGGTCTATGTATACCTTCATTTGCTTCTTGTCTTTGCCTGTGATTCTCTCTTGTTTCCTGGCTCTGCTGTTCCAGCTATTACCATTGACCTCTGCTTCATATTGACCCTGGCTTTACTGACTACGCTCCTGCTCTGCGTTTGGTACCTCGTACACTCCTGATTTGACTCGGCTCGTTCACTACTCTTGTTGCTTACGGTGTTGCCGTGGGCAACTGCCCCATTTCCCTTAGCTTCTGTGTACCCTTGTCTGTTTGTCTGTCGTGCACATATTGAGCGTAGGGACCGTCGCCCAGTTGTACGCCGTCGCCTAGGATGGGTCGTGCAAGTAGGAAGGGACTGAGAGGCGGGTTGATTAAGGCGCACCTGTCTGTCTCCCTACCCCGTCATTACACCTATATTTGGGGGAAACCCCATAAATCACTCTATTTTAAAAACTGCACCCCTCAAAGTATTCAAAACATCATTTAGAAAGTTTCTTAACCCTTTAAGCGTTTCACAGGAATTGAAGCAAAGTGGAGCTGAAATTTACAAATGTAATTTTTTTTGCAGAAATCCAATTTGAATCCAGTTTTTCCTATAACACAGAATGTTTTACCAGAAAGACACAAACCAAAATGTATTGCCCAGATTCTGCCGTTTTTAGAAATATTCCACATGTGACCCTAGTCTGCTAATAGACTGAAGCACAGGCCTTAGAAGCAAAGCAGCACCTAGTGTATTTTGGGGACTTCTTTTTATTAGATTATATTTTAGGCATCATGTCAGGTTTAAAGATGTCTTGTGAAGCCAAAACAAAGGAAACGCCTCGAAAAATACCTTATTTTGGAAACTACACCCCACAAGGAATTTATCTAGGGGTGTAGTTTTGACCCCACAGGTGTTCCATAGATTTTATTAAGATTGGACAATGAAAATGAAAAATTTATTTTTTTCCACTAAGACGTAGCTTTAGCTCAAAAGGTTTCATTTTCTCATCAAATAAAGGAGAAAAAGCCCCCCAACATTTATAAACCAACTTCTCCAGAGTACATAAATATCCCATATGTGGTAATAAACTACTGTATGAATACACAACAGGGCTCAGAAGGGAATGTGCGCCATTTGGCTTTTAAAGCGCAGATTTTCCTGGATTGTTTTTTCTGCACCATGTCACATGTTGCTTTTGTAAAAGCCCCCTAAGGTACCAGTACAGTGGAAACTACCCAAAAGGGACTCCATTTGGCAAACTAAACCCATTGAGGAATTTATCTAGGGGTGTAGTGAGTAATTTAACCCCACAGGTGTCTCATAGATTTTATTAGAAATGGGCAGTGACAATGAAAAATGTTTTTTTTTTTTCCAATAAGACGTAGCTATAGTTAAAAAATGTTTCATTTTTTTTAACAAATAAAGCAGAAAAAGCACTCTAACATTTGTAATGCAACTCCTTCAGAGTTGGGAAATACCCCATGGTCATAAACTGCTGTTTGGATACACGGCAGGACTCAAACGGGAAGGAGCACCATTTGGCATTTGGAGCGCAGATTTTGCTGGATTGATTCCTGGGCGTCATGTTGCATTTACAGAGCCCCTGAGGTATCAGTACAGTAAAAACCCCTGAAATGTGACTCCATTTGGTAAACTACACCCCTTGAGGAATTAATCTAGGGCTGTAGTGAGCATTTTGACCCACAGGTTTTTGCTGAATTTATTAGAATTGGGATGTGAAAATAAAAAAAAAATAAAAAATGTTTCCGAAAAGATGTAGTTCTAGCCCAAAATTTTGCATTTTCACAAGGACTATAAGAGAATAGCACCTCAACGTTTGTAAAGCATTCTCTCCCGAGTAAGGCAATACCCCACAGGTGGTCATAAACTGCTATTTTGACACATAGCAAGGCTCTAAAGGGAAGGAGCGCCATTTAGTATTTGGGGTGGAGATTCTACAAGATTCGTTTTTTGACACCATGTTGCATTGAGCTATAGTACCAGTACAGTGGAACACCTGAAAAATTACCCCATTTTGGAAACTAGATACCTCAAGGAATTCATCTAGAAGTGTAGTGAGCATTTTGACCCCACAAGTGTTTGGCAAAAATTAGTACACAATAGATGTTGCAGATTGAAAATGGCCATTTTCCACAGATATGCCATTTCAGTGTCCAATGTGTTGTGCCCAGTTTGTACCTCTGGAGACACACACCCCATAAATTGTTAAGCGGGTTCTCCAGAATACAGTAATACCCCATATGTGGTCATAAATTGCCATTTGGGCACACTGTCAGGCTCAGTTGGACCACCATTTTGCTTTTGAAGCGCAGATTTTGCTTGGTGTTTTACTGGTATTTCAGCTTATAATGTGGGGGCATATGTAAGCTTGGCGGAGTACATCAGTGTATATGTAAGCTGGGCGGAGTACATTAGGGTATATGTAAGCTAGGCGGAGTTCATCAGTGTATATGTAAGCTGGGCAGAGTACATCAGGGTATATGCAAACTGGGCTGAGTACATCAGGGTATATCTAAACTGGGCAGAGTACATCAGTGTATATGTAAGCTGTGGGAGTACATCAGGGCATTAACGGACCGTGTGAAGGGTCCGTGCGAAAATAGGACATGTCCTATCTTTTCACGCATCACGCAGCCCTCCATAGACTCTCAGCTATGATGGATGCGTGACATCGCGTCCCGCAGCACTGAGCACGGATGCACCTCGGACATGAAAAATGGCAGTTTTTCATGTCCGAGATGCAAAGCGCTCGTGTGAATCAGGCCTAATATATAAACAGTTAGGTCCAGAATTTTTTGGACAGTGACACAATCTTCATGATTTGGGCTCTGCATGCCACCACGTTGGATTTGAAATGAAACAACTGAGATGCAATTGAAGTGTAGACTTTTAGGTTTAATTCAAGGGGTTGAACAAAAATATTCTGTGAAACGTTTAGGAATTGCAACAATTTTTCTTCACAGCCTCCTCATTTCAGGGGCTCAAAAGTAATTGGACAAATTAACATTACCATAAATAAAATGTTTTTGTTTAATACTTTGTAGAGAATCCTTTGCAGGCAATGACTGGCTGAAATCTGGAACCCATGAACATCACCAAACACTGGGTTTCCTCCTTTGTGATGCTTTGCCAGGCCTTTAGTGCAGCTGTCTTCAGTTGTTGCTTGTTTGTGGGTCTTTCTGCCTTAGGTTTTGTCTTCAGCAAGTGAAATGCAGCTCGATCAGGTTGAGATCTGGTGATTGACTTGGCCATTGCAGAATATTCCACTTCTTTGCCTTAAAAAACTCCTGGGTTGCTTTCGCAGTATGTTCTGGGTCATTGTCCATCTGTACTGTGAAGTGACATCCAATCAACCTTGCTGCATTTTGTTGAATCTGAGAAGAAAGTATATTCCTGAACACTTCAGAATTCATCCGGCTGCTTCTGTCTTCAGTCACATCATCAATAAACACTAGTGACCCAGTGCCTTTGGCAGCCATGCATGCCCATGCCATCACACTGCCTCCACCATGTTTTACAGAGGATGTGGTGTGCATTGGATCATGAGCCGTTCCAAGCCTTCTCCATACTTCCTTCCTCCCATCATTCTGGTACAGGTTGATCTTAGTTTCATCTGTCCAAAGAATGCTGTTCGAGAACTGGGCTGGCTTCCTTAGATGTTGTTTGGCAAAGTCTAATCATGGCTTTCTATTTTTGAGACTGATTAATGGTTTGCACCTTGTGGGGAACCCTCTGTATTTGCTCTCATGAAGTCTTTTTTTTATGGTAGACTTAGATACTGATACACCTACTTCCAGGAGAGTGTTCTTCACTTGGGTAGATGTAGTGAATGGGTTTTTCTTCACCATGGAAAGGATTCTGTGATCACCTACCACTGTCTTCTTCCGTGGACGTCCAAGCCCTTTGGAGTTCACGAGATCACCAGTGCGCTCTTTTTTTTCAAGAATGTACGAAACTGTTGATTTGGCCACTCCTAAAATTTGTGCTATCTCTCTGTTGGATTTCTTCATTTTTTTCTGCCTAACGATTGCTTGCTTCATTTGCATTTGGAGCTCATTTGACCTCATGTTGTGGGTTCACAGCAACAGTTTCCAAATGCAAATGCCACACCTGGAATCAACTCCAGACCTTTTACCTGCTTAATTGATGGTGGATTAACGAGGGAATAGCCCATTAAAGGAACAGTGTCATCACAAATAATTTTTTTATATGTTAAAGATGTTAGTGCTTTAATAAAAACGTTTATTTTCATTTGTGTGTTTGTGTTTTACTGTTTCTTATTTTTTACACTTTTTCTTCCCTATGGGGGCTGCCATTTTTTGTTCCATTTCTGTGTGTGTCGATTAACGACACACACAGACATGGAACACGGCAGCCACAGTCCCATAGGGACTGCGAACGGCTCCCGTCCCATTGACTGCCGTGTACGGCGTCTGTGTGGGAACTGCGCATGCGCCGCTCCCACACAGTCCTATTCGAAATTGGCGCCGTCCGGCGCCATTTTCCTGTGGACCGGAAGTCGCGGCCGGACAGTAATATTACTACTTCCGGTCGCGGCTTCCGGACTTGTGCACATGGAACAGCGGCAGCAAAGGGAGCGGACGGGCCGGAGGGAGCCGCGGCGGCAGGAGCAGGTAAGAGATTTCAATGTATGTTAGTGTTTGTGTGTGTTTACTACTGTATGTAAACCTACTACACTGTGGGTTACCTCAAAAAATGGCGACACACAGTGTAGGAGGTTAAACCTTTCAAACCCCTCGTTTATCCCGGCACTAGCCAGGATAAAGGAGGGGGGGATGCTGAGAGCTCACTAGAGCGAGGGCTTTTAACCCAATGTTGCAATGCTGCAATTTTGGGAACAGCTCCATCTAGTGACCAAAAATGGGTAGTATTATAAATTAGAAATAATTTATAATATTACATGGACTCGTGCAAAAAAATAAAAAAAATTTGAACAATGTTTAATCACCCACACACTAAATGTTTAATTTTTAAAAAAAAAACATGTTTTTCTGTCAACACATTCCCTTTAAGTAGCTTTTGAGATAATTGTTCAATTACCTTTGGTCCCTTGAAAAAGAGGCAGCTACATATTAATGAGCTGTAGTTCCTTAAACCTTCCTCAAATTATGATGTGAATACCCTCAAATTAAAGCTGAGAATCTGCACTTTAAGCCCATATCGATTACATAACTGTATATTCAATATGTTTGTAATGGCAGGAAGGAGGTGAGGGGAAAGTGAGCCCTAATCTACCCACCGCCCTGTCCCTGCCTACTTGCAACGACCCGCCCTAGGCGACGAGGTACAACTGGGCGGCGGTCCCTACGCTGTCTAAGTGCACAGGAAAACAAACAGGGAACACGCAAGGGAAGGGGCAGGAGCCACGGAACGCCACGAGGAAACGGAGCGGCGAACGAACAGTCAGGACCAGGACGAAGTGAGTACACCCGAGCGGGCACGGAGACAGAAGCAAGCCAGGGGCAAAGCAAAGCAGGTCAAGCAGAACTGCAGCAAGGCAGAAGCACGGCAGAAGCAGGCTGGAGCAAGCAGCAGTGGGGCCAGGAATCCAAAAGAATTACAAGCACTGAGAGAGAGAACAGGGCAGGTAATAAAGGACAGGGGGCGGAGCTAACTCCGACAGACCAGGCCGCGATAGGCTCTCCCACTCCTGAGCCTGCCACCCTGGTTGGTGGGAGATGGTGTCAGTCGAACAGGTCTGGCCTCAGGTGTGGATTGATTAATCCCAGGAGTATACCTAGATGAAGTACCTGGCAGATCCCTAACAGTACTCCCCCTTTTATGAGGGGCCACCGGACCCTTACTAAGGGGACCCGGTTTAGTGGGGAAGAGAAGGTGGAACCTCCTGATCAATACCCCAGCGTGAACATCACGGGCAGGTACCCAAGTCCTCTCCTCCGGCCCGTATCCTCTCCAATGGACCAGGTACTGGAGGGAGCCCTGGACCATCCTACTGTCCATAATCTTGGCCACCTCGAATTCCACCCCCTCAGGGGTGAGAACGGGAACAGGAGGTATCCTCGAGGGGGACCAGGACGGGGAGCAGCGTTTAAGGAGGGAGGCATGGAAGACGTCATGTATGCGAAAGGATGGGGGGAGCTCCAGACGGAAGGATACAGGGTTGAGGACTTCAATGATCTTATAAGGTCCAATAAATCGGGGAGCAAACTTCCTGGACGGGACCTTAAGGCGCAAGTTCCTGGACGACAACCAGACCAAATCCCCGACGACAAACCGGGGGTTAGCAGAACGTCTACTATCCGCCTGAATCTTTTGTGCTCTCTGGGACGCCTCTAGGTTCTTCTGAACCTGGGCCCAGACAGTGCACAGTTCCCGATGAACATCCTCTACCTCAGGATTATTGGAACAACCAGGGGAGACGGAGGAGAACCTTGGGTTAAACCCGAAATTACAGAAAAACGGGGAGACCCCTGACGAGTTACTGACCCGGTTATTCAGGGAAAATTCAGCAAGGGGAAGGAATGAGACCCAATCGAATTGACAGTCAGAGATGAAACACCTTAAATATTGTTCCAGGGATTGGTTGGTCCTTTCCGTTTGGCCATTAGTTTCGGGATGGAAGGCGGAGGAGAAGGACAGATCCATCTCCAACTTTTTACAAAAAGCTCTCCAAAATAAGGAAACAAATTGTACCCCTCTGTCAGAAACGATATTGACTGGGGCCCCATGGAGACGCAGGATGTGTTTCACAAACAAAGAAGCTAACGTCTTGGCGTTAAGTAGCTTCTTAAGGGGCACAAAGTGGCACATCTTGCTGAAGCGGTCGACTACCACCCACACCACCGACTTGCCCTGAGATGGAGGCAAATCGGTGATAAAATCCATGGAGATATGGGTCCAAGGTCTCTGGGGAATGGGCAAGGAACGTAGTAGGCCCGCAGGTCGGGACCTAGGGGTTTTGGACCTAGCGCAAACCTCACAAGCGGCGACGTAAGCCCTAACGTCTTTAGGCAACCCAGGCCACCAATAGTTTCTGGTAATGAGGTGTTTGGTGCCCAAGATGCCAGGATGACCAGATAGAGCGGAGTCATGGTTTTCCCTGAGTACCCTCAGCCGGTATTGCAGGGGAACAAACAGTTTGTCCCCAGGGACGTTCCCGGGAGCTGCACCCTGATCAGCCGCGATATCAGAAGCTAAATCAGAATCCGTGGCAGAGACGATTATACCAGGGGGTAAAATACAAGCAGGATCCTTCTCGGAAGGAGGATTGGCCATGAAACTACGTGACAGAGCATCAGCCTTAATATTCTTGGACCCAGCCCTATAGGTAACCAAGAAATTAAATCTGGTAAAGAATAGTGCCCACCGAGCTTGTCTAGGATTAAGCCTCCGGGCCGATTCTAGGAAAACCAGATTCTTGTGATCCGTAAGGACCGTTACCTGGTGTCTGGCCCCCTCCAGGAAGTGCCGCCACTCCTCAAAAGCCCATTTAATGGCTAGAAGTTCGCGGTTGCCAATATCATAGTTACTCTCCGTGGGCGAAAACTTCCTAGAGAAGTAAGCACAGGGGCGGAGATGGGTGAGGGAGCTGGTACCCTGGGACAAGACGGCCCCCACTCCCACCTCGGAAGCGTCAACCTCCACAATAAATGGCTCCTCTTGGTTGGGCTGAATCAGCACAGGGGCCGAGATAAAGCACTTCTTGAGAGTCTCAAAGGCCTGGACGGCCTCAGGGGGCCAATGGAGGACATCAGCACCCTTGCGGGTAAGGTCCGTAAGAGGCTTAGCGACGACCGAGAAGTTGGCAATAAATCTCCTGTAATAGTTGGCGAACCCTAAAAAACACTGTAACGCCTTAAGGGAGGCAGGTTGGACCCATTCCGCCACAGCTTGAACCTTGGCAGGGTCCATGCGGAATTCATGAGGAGTGAGGATTTGCCCTAAAAATGGTATCTCCTGTACCCCAAAGACACATTTTTCAGTCTTAGCAAACAGATTATTCTCCCGAAGGACCTGGAGCACCTTCCTGACATGCTCCACGTGGGAGGACCAGTCCTTGGAAAACACCAGTATGTCATCAAGGTACACAACAAGAAAATTACCCAGGTACTCTCTCAGGATTTCATTAATAAAATTCTGGAAGACAGCAGGGGCATTACACAACCCAAAGGGCATGACCAGGTATTCGAAATGACCCTCGGGTGTGTTGAACGCAGTTTTCCACTCATCCCCCTCTTTGATGCGGATAAGGTTATATGCCCCCCGTAGATCGAACTTAGAAAACCATTGGGCTCCCTGAACCTGATTAAAAAGATCCGGAATCAAAGGAAGTGGGTACTGGTTCCTTACGGTGACCTTATTCAGGTTACGATAATCAATGCACGGCCTAAGACCACCATCCTTCTTCCCCACGAAGAAGAAGCCAGCACCTACAGGAGAAGTCGAGGGGCGAATGAAACCCTTGGCCAGGCATTCTTGGATATACACCCTCATAGCTTCACGTTCAGGACATGAAAGATTAAATATCCTACCCTTAGGAAGCTTGGCACCAGGCACCAAATCGATAGCGCAATCGTAATCTCTATGGGGGGGCAACACCTCGGAGGCCTCCTTAGAAAACACATCGGCGAAGTCCTGAACAAACTCAGGAAGCGTGTTTACCTCCTCCCGGGGAGAAATAGAGTTAACAGAAAGACATGACATAAGACATTCATTACCCCATTTGGTGAGATCCCCAGTATTCCAATCAAACGTGGGATTATGCAACTGCAACCAGGGAAGGCCTAAAACCAGATCAGACGATAATCCCTGCATCACCAGTACAGAGCACTGCTCCAAATGCATGGAGCCAACCAGGAGTTCAAAAACAGGAGTATGCTGAGTAAAATAACCATTAGCAAGGGGAGTTGAGTCGATACCTACTACAGGGATAGGATAAGGTAAATCAATACAAGGCATCTTTAGAGACATAGCAAATTCCACAGACATGATATTAGCAGATGAGCCAGAATCCACGAAAGCACTGCCCGTGGCAGACCGGCCAGCAAACGAGACCTGAAAGGGAAGCAAAATTTTATTGCGTTTCACATTAACGGGAAATACCTGTGCGCCCAAGTGACCTCCCCGATGATCACTTAGGCGCGGAAGTTTTCCGGCTTCTTATTCTTGCGCCTGGGACAGGTGTTCAGTAGATGCTTGTCGTCCCCACAGTAGAAGCAGAGACCATTCATTCTGCGAAACTCCCTACGTTGTCGAGGGGACATGGAGGCCCCGAGTTGCATAGGTACCTCCGAGTCCTCCGTGGAGGGGCAAGGAGACGGGACCTCGGGGGGGATCGCAGAAAAGTCAGAGGGGAGCACACTGAAGCGTTCTAGCTGACGTTCCCTGAGACGTCGGTCAAGTCGTACTGCTAGGGCCATAACCTGGTCAAGGGAGTCAGACGAGGGGTAGCTAACCAGCAGATCCTTCAGGGCGTCAGATAATCCTAACCTAAACTGGCACCTTAGGGCCGGATCGTTCCACTGAGAAGCTACGCACCACTTCCTAAAATCAGAACAGTATTCCTCAACCGGTCTCCTACCCTGACGTAAGGTCACCAGCTGACTCTCGGCTAAAGCAGTCCTGTCAGTCTCGTCGTAAATGAGTCCGAGGGCAGAGAAAAAACGATCAACAGAGGAAAGTTCAGGGGCGTCAGGAGCCAAGGAGAAGGCCCACTCTTGGGGCCCTTCCTGGAGTCGGGATATGATGATACCCACCCGCTGGTTCTCGGAACCTGAGGAGTGGGGCTTTAGACGGAAATACAGTCTGCAACTCTCCCGGAAGGAGAGAAACGTCTTACGGTCCCCTGAAAACCGGTCAGGTAACTTGAGGTCGGGTTCTAGAGGTGAGGTCAGGGGTACTACTAAAGCAGCGTCACCCTGATTGACCCTTTGGGCCAGGGCCTGGACCTGTAGGGAGAGGCCCTGCATCTGCTGGGTCAGGGTCTCAAGGGGGTCCATGATAGCGTCAGCGTAGGAGAAATGGTAGACTAGGTAAGGGCTTGTAATTATGTAATGGCAGGAAGGAGGTGAAGGGAAAGTGAGCCCTAATCTACCCACCGCCCTGTCCCTGCCTACTTGCAACGACCCGCCCTAGGCGACGAGGTACAACTGGGCGGCGGTCCCTACGCTGTCTAAGTGCACAGGAAAACAAACAGGGAACACGCAAGGGAAGGGGCAGGAGCCACGGAACGCCACGAGGAAACGGAGCGGCGAACGAACAGTCAGGACCAGGACGAAGTGAGTACACCCGAGCGGGCACAGAGACAGAAGCAAGCCAGGGGCAAAGCAAAGCAGGTCAAGCAGAACTGCAGCAAGGCAGAAGCACGGCAGAAGCAGGCTGGAGCAAGCAGCAGTGGGGCCAGGAATCCAAAAGAATTACAAGCACTGAGAGAGAGAACAGGGCAGGTAATAAAGGACAGGGGGCGGAGCTAACTCCGACAGACCAGGCCGCGATAGGCTCTCCCACTCCTGAGCCTGCCACCCTGGTTGGTGGGAGATGGTGTCAGTCGAACAGGTCTGGCCTCAGGTGTGGATTGATTAATCCCAGGAGTATACCTAGATGAAGTACCTGGCAGATCCCTAGCAATGTTTTGGTAAACAGCAAAAGTGCCAAAACTTGTGTCACTGTCCAAATAATTCTGGACCTAATTGTATGTATATATATATATATATATATATATATATATATATATATATATATATATACCTCTGTCTACGGATGTAGCCATCTTTATCTTGACTCTGATAACTTGCTGCAGCGTGATAGCACACAACAAAAGCAATTGAAAAGTCATTGAAAAAGTTAAGATAAACGATCCCGCCAATCTTTATTTAATGCGTTAAAAGTCAAAGTAAAGACGGCTACAACTGTATATGTATATATATATATATATATATATATATATATAGATAGATATATATATATATATATATATATATATAGATATATATATATATATATATATATATATATATAGATATATATATAAATAAAATTTAAAAAAGCAGTATATAGGCAGCACTCACAAATGCTTATGGTGAAAACAGTAGGTGCTTTATTGACCCCAAAAGTGTGACGCTTCGTCTCACACAACCTGAGCCTTTCTCAAATGAAACCCTTTGTGAGTGCTGCCTATTTACTGCTTTTTGTCTAGAGGGACAGTGGTCAGTTCCCTAAGGCTTGCACCCCCTTTAATTTAAGACTGTGCTGCTGGATTCAATTCTTGTATATATATATATATATATATATATATATATATATATATATATATACATACACTATATACGTGGGTGAGTCAAAAATTATCTGCACTCTACCAGTAGAATTTATTTTAATCAACTTTCAGAAAAGACAAATACATAATTTTTCGACATAATCTCCCTGCTTCTGAATACACTTTGCTCATCTGTCAACAAGCTTTCGTATTCCCACATTAAAAATGTTTTAGGCCCCATGCACACGACCGTGCCCGTAATTACGACCCGTAATTACGGACACTGTAGTCCACGGACAGCCGGACGTTTGGTACGGGCCGTGCTCCCATTATAAAGTATGGGAGGACACTACATAAAATTAAAAAATAGGACATGTCCTGTTTTTTTCGCCAAGTTTCTATGGCACGGACACCTTCCCGTAAATATACAGGAAGGTGTCCGTCGGCCATAAAAACGAACGGTCCGTAATTACGGGCGATTTTATGGTCGTGTGCATGGTACCTTAGGCTGAGATGTGAGCCACGAATGCACCGCTGTCTTCACCGCTTCATCACACGTGAATCCATACCTTCCAACTTTCAAGTATCGCAAAAAGGGACAACCGATATGGCGCACGTAGTGTGGCAATCTTTTACCTTTTAAGCCACACCTCCACCCTCACCCACCCGGTTCAGCACACACAGTATCATGCTCCTACAGTGCCTCCCCACAGTATAATGCCTCTATAGCTGCTCTTCACACAGTATAATGCCCCATAGCTGCCCCCACACAGTATAATGCCCCATACATGCACCCATAAAGTATAATGCCCCATAACTGCAACTATACAGTATAATTCCCACACAGATGCCCCCATATAGTATAATGCCCATACAGATGCCCTCATACAGTATAATGTCCCATAACTGCCCCATACAGTATAATGCCCACACAGATGCCCCCATACAGTATAATGCCCCTATAGCTGACCTACATACAGTATAATGCCCCATAGTGCCTCCCACAAAGTATGATGCCAAATAGTTGCCCTCACACAGTATAATGCCCCCATAGATTCCCCATACAGTATAATGCTTACACACATTCCCCCATAGAGTATAATGCCCCCATAGTTGCCCCCATAGAGTATAATGCCCACACAGATGCCCCCATACAGTACAATTCCCCATTTAAAATTGTGGATATTGGGAATTAATCTGATTGTCTGGGGTAGCACATTCCAGAGGACGGGTGCAGCACGAAAAAATCTTGGATACAGGAGTGGGAGGTTCAGATTATGGAGGATTTTAATCTAAGGTCGTTGGCAGAACGTAGAGCCCGAGTAGGGTGGTAGACAGAGATGAGGGAGGAGATGTAAGGAGGTGCAGCAATATGGAAAGCTTTGTGGGTAAGAGTAATAAGTTTGAATTTTACTCTGAAGGGAATGGGCAACCAGTGCAGTGACTGGCACAGGGTAGAGTTGTTGGTGTAGCGGTTGGTCATAAAGATGAGCCTGGCTGCTGAATTAAGGATAGATTGGAGAGGGGAGAGTTTAGTGAGGGGAAGACCGACTAGTAATGAGTTACAGAAGTCAAGACGAGAGTTAATCCGAGCAACAATGAGAGTTTTGGCTTTTTCCTCAGGGAGAAAAGGGCAGATTCTGAAGATATTTTTGAGGTGAAAATGACAGATGCGTGTAAGTGATTGAATGTGAGGAGTAAAGGAAAGATCTGAGTCAAAAATAACCCTGAGACAGCGGGCGTGCTGCTTCGGAGTTATGATAGTGCCACACACTGAGATGGAGACATATGGTTTAGGGAGGTTAGTAGATGGTGGCAACACAAGGAGCTCAGTTTTAGAAAGATTCAGCTTCAGATAGAGAGAGGACATGATGTTAGAGACAGCGGACAGACAATCACTGGTGTTTTGTATTAGAGCAGAGGTGATGTAATCAGAATAGGCATATAATTGGGTGTCATCAGCGTAGAGATGGTACTGGAAGCCAAATCTGCTGATGGTTTGTCCAATAGGGGCTGTGTAGAGAGAAAAGACGAGTGAACATAGGACTGATCCCTGAAGAACCCCGGTAGAAAGTGGATAAGGAGAAGAAGTAGAACCAGCAAATGATACACTGAACAAGCGGCCAGAGAGATAGGAGGAAAACCAACAGAGAGCAGCGTTCTTGAGGCTAATAGAGTGGAGCATGTTAAGTAAGAGTTGGTGGTCTACAGTGTCAAAGGCTGCAGTGAGATACAGAAGAATCAGACTCTCTGTATTTACTGTCCGATTTAGCTGCCAAGAGATTATTTGAGACTTTAGTAAGGGCAGTCTCTGTGGAGTGTAGAGTGCAGAAACCAGATTGTAAGGGGTCTAGAATGGAGTTAGCAGAGAGATAGCGGATAAGGCGAGCGTAAACAAGCGTTCCAGGAGTTTGGAGATGAAGGGGAGATTAGAGACTGGTCGGTAGTTAGCAGCGCTGGATGGGTGAAGAGTTGGTTATTTCAGTAATGGGTTTATAATGGCATGTTTAAAAGAGGAGGGAAAGATACCAGAGGAAAGAGAGAGATTAAATATTTTAGTCAGGTGACTAGTGACAGCCAGGGAGAGGGACTGGAGGAGGTGTGAGGGGATAGGATCACTAGGGCAGGTAGTAGGACGAGAACAATAGAGGAGCCTGGAGACTTATTCTTCTGTTATTGGGTGAAATACGGAAAGTGAAGAAGAGGGAGTGCGGAAGGGAAGGGGATCGATGTTACTAGGGGACTGGGAGATAATATCATGCTGGATGTTGTCAATTTTAACTTTAAAATAAGTGGCCAGGTCTTCAGCACTGAGATCTGTGGTTGGCGTCTGCACTTTAGGACTAAGGAGGGAGTGAAAAGTATCAAAGAGGATTATTAGATAGGGTGGAGATGAGAGAAGTGAAATAGACTTGTTTTGCGTGGTGAAGGGCAGAGTTGTAAGTTTTGAGCATAAATTTGTAATGGAGGAAATCTGCAGCCAAATTCGATTTTCTCCACAGTCGTTCGGCACATCTCAAGCACCGCTGAAGAAAACGGGATTGAGGCGTGTGCCAGGGTTGTCGTCGTCTTTGTCGGGTAGTTCGGAGTGCAGGGGGGGCTGCTTCATCCAATGCATTTTTGGAAGTGTTATCTTAAAGTTTGTCAGCCAGATTGGGACAGGAGAGGGAAGAGATAGGGGACAATGAGGACTGTAGACAGTCTATGAGTTGCTGAGTGTTAATGGCATGTAGATTTCTGTATGTCTGACAGGTAGGCATGACCTGAGGAGGCAGAGAATATTTGATAGTAAAGGAGTGAAGATTGTGGTCAGAGAGCGGGATAGGAGAGTTAATAAAGTCAGAAACTGAGCAGAGACGGAAGAAGACCAGGTCAAGCGAATGCCCGTCCTCATGTGTAGGAGAGTTAGTAAGTTGTGACAGACCTAGGGAGGAGGTTAAAGATATTAAAGAGGCTCTGTCACCAGATTTTGCAACCCCTATCTGCTATTGCAGCAGATAGGCGCTGCAATGTAGATTACAGTAACGTTTTTATTTTAAAAAAACGAGCATTTTTGGCCAAGTTATGACCATTTTTGTAGTTATGCAAATGAGGCTTGCAAAAGTCCAAGTGGGTGTGTTTAAAAGTAAAAGTCCAAGTGGGTGTGTATTATGTGCGTACATCGGGGCGTTTTTAATACTTTCACTAGCTGGGCGCTCTGATGAGAAGTAACATCCTCTTCTCTTCAGAACGCCCAGCTTGTGACAGTGCAGATCTGTGACGTCACTCACAGGTCCTGCATCGTGACGGCCACATCGGCACCAGAGACTACAGTTGATTCTGCAGCAGCATCAGCGTTTGCAGGTAAGTCGATCTTACCTGCAAACGCTGATGCTGCTGCAGAATCAACTGTAGCCTCTGCTGCCGATGTGGCCGTCACGATGCAGGACCTGTGAGTGACGTCACAGATCTGCACTGTCAGAAGCTGGGCGTTCTGAAGAGAAGAGGATGTTACTTCTCTTCACAGCGCCCAGCTAGTAAAAGTATTAAAAACGCCCCGATGTACGCACCTAATACACGCCCACTTGGACTTTTACTTTTAAACACACCCACTTGGACTTTTGCAAGCCTCATTTGCATAATTACAAAAATGGTCATAACTTGGCCAAAAATGCTCGTTTTTTAAAAATAAAAACGTTACTGTAATCTACATTGCAGCGCCTATCTGCTGCAATAGCAGATAGGGGTTGCAAAATCTGGTGACAGAGCCTCTTTAACTGGGAGGCAGATGGGCAGATTGGGTTATTAATGGGGATGTTGAAGTCACCCATGATGAGAGTGGGCGTTTCAGAGGATAGAAATTGTGGAAGCCAGGCAGCAAAATGATCCAGAAATTGGCGGGGTGAGCCCGGGGGGCGGTAGACAACTGCCACTCGGAGGGAAAAAGTGTGGAAGAGTCTCAGGGTGTGGACTTCAAAAGAGGGAAATGTGGGCGAGGGTACCGGGGGAAAGACCTGAAAAGTGCAGTGTGTGGAAAGAAGTATACCTACTCCTCCACCCTGCCTGTTCTCATGTCTGGGGGCATGAGAGAAATGGAGACCACCATAAGATAGAGCAGCAGGAGAAGCAGTGTCAGACAGGTGTAGCCATGTTTCTGTAAGAGCCAGGAGGTTGATAGAATTAGAAATTAATAAGTCATGAATAATGGTGAGATAGTTGCACACGGACCGAGAAATCCAGAGAGCACAGTAAAAAGAGACACGAGAAGACGTACAAGGAATGGTAAGAAGATTTGCAGGGTTTCTATGTGTGGCAGGTAAGTGGTTGAGCTTGGCAGAAGAAAAGGGAGAACCAGGGTTAGGAGAGATGTCCCCTGCAGCTAGTAGCAGGAGAATGGAGAGAGACAGCAGATTGTTTTGTGATTTATGAGAGCGATTTTTATGTTGAGCAGTGGTATGAGATGGGTTAAGGTGATTGAGGAAAGTGAATAGTGCATGGGAGCTGTACATGAGCGAGGGAAGGAGAGAGGGACTTATGTTGAGTGATTTTTCCCAAGGCCTAAATGGGCGGTAGGATTGAAAACCAAGAGCATCTATCATGATGAGTGCGGTAGTGAACATGTTTGTTTGTATTTTGTTAGTAAACAGGTTAAGTATTGAATGTAATTATTAGAATGTGTGATCGTTTGTTTGGTTTGGTAATGCAGCTTACCTGTCACTTACCCTGTCCAACTGCCATGTATAACTGCCAGGACACTTTGACAATATGACACTTAGACAGAGACGACTTCTGTTGTCGTGCCCCCCCCCCCCCCCCCCTGCACGAGTGCCTTCCCCTTATGCTACATCTAAATTTATAGGGGAGTAGATGCTCAGATCTTAGCCTACTAAAGCTCATTCAGCTATTAATCAAAATAACTAGACACATGAGGTGAAAAGCTATGCAGAGATAAACAAACAAACTAGCTGGTCTGGATGATCATAAAACTGAACGACGATCAAACACTTTGACAAAAGCTAGAGAATATAGACAAATATAGATGGGGATTCCCGACTGAACTTCTCATTTCTCACAAGGGAGCAAGCATGTTGTGTCCATGGTGGAAGAAGGCATATCGCTACTGCGCCAATGGAACATTTCTCCCTCCAAGACCCCGACGTCATCTGCAATTCCCTCATCTCCGACCAAGACTACCTCTGAGTGGAATTTATGGATGTAGCCATCTTTACCTTGACTCTGATAACTTGCTGCAGCGTGATATCACACAATAAAAGCCATTGAAAAGTCATTGAAAAAGTCAAGATAAACGTTCATTCCACTGTGTATTTAATGACTTAAAAGTCAAGGTAAAGATAGTGACATCTGTAGTAGGCCTTAGGAGACCCCCTACTTGATTGGCGTCTAGCTCACACTCTACTGTTTGGATGGTCCCCTTGTATGTGAGTGATTGCTAATATACGTTAGCTCAATACATTCTTTCTTCTGCTTAAGGAACTGTATGTTGTGTAACACACGATAGTGTTTACTTTCTTTCTCCCCCTGGAGACTACAGTGCTTCTATGCACTATGCCCATGCCTATGGATATGTTTACTTCTTAGTTTGTATTATGTTTAACTTGTTTCTGATTCCACCCGTGGCTGCTATTAGTCTCTCAGGGATTTTTGTTGCAAATGTCATATTATTTGTATGAGGTAGTTGCATTCACCGTAGGATGTTTCGCTATACTGGTACTTCCACGTCCTACATCTCGCACTTTCAATATCGTTTATAAATGGTAATCAAAATTTCTTCTATCAATGTTAGGGGCTTAACAGCCCACTTAAGCGTGGCTTATTGTGGCGTGAAGCTAAAACGTTGAATTGTAACGTCCTTCTAGCACAAGAAACGGATCTTCATGGCGTCATGCCAATATAAACGGAAAGGGGTTCTCATAGCCGTTAAGGATACTGTGGCCTTTTCTCTTAAATCTTTATTACAGGACCCACAGGGCAGATACCTCGGCATCATCTGCGCAGTTCAGAGTCTATAGTTCATATAGGGTACCTGTAGCAGCTCGGACAGTAGCAAGGCAGGCTTGGCAGGAACTAGGCAGCAGGTAGACAGACGTCAGGCGTGGAGAAGCAGGACAGGCATGGTATACAGAACAGCACGGCTACAGCTCAGCACGGCACTAGATCAGGTTACAGGATACAGGAACAGGGAACACTGGGAGCAGGAAACACTATGGGACCATTTGCAACACAAACTTGGAATACGACAACAACGCTCAGGCGTGGGAGGAAGGGGCTGGGACCTTCTTATAGCCCAGGGTGCTCTGGGAGCAATTAGCTCAATCTCAAACATGCGTGTGCTCTGGCTTCTTAAGTCTGGACGGAGCTCGTGAGCGCACCCTGGTGGTCACTGTGGAGCAGGACTGCCGTATGTGCAGACATCCCTTGAGAGAAGGGCGTCGACTGGATGGAAAGAGTTCGTGGTCAGCGACCACGGATGTTACACAATTACACAATCTTTAATGTATATTTTCCAAATAAAAGACACGGCCCATATCTTAGGTCCATGATCACTAGGATTAAATCGTTCCCTGAGGGTCTTCTTCTCATAGGGAGAGACTTGAATTTTTATCATTGATGCTTCTTTAGATACCACCTCTAAATTGAGAATTTCCCCAAATTTCTCTATTTTCCGCACTTTATGAAGAAGAACTTTATGATGTTTGGAGGTGCCCACATGGTGGAGAACGTGACTTTTCCTTTATTCTCGTCACCCCCTAATTCTTATTCTAGGATTGATTTATTCTTCGTCTCCAACAGAACACTTTTACAAGCCCACTCCATCTCTTTGGGCACCATCACCTGGTCGGATCATGCACCTGTCTTTTTAGTTCTAAATGAAAGATCCTAATCCCCTCCACCTTTGCAATGGAAATTGAATCAATACTTATTAAATCATCCTGACCATCAACACTCCCTGAAGGAACATCTAACTAATTTTGTCTCCGATAACATGGGCTCAGTAGAGGATCCTCATGTCTTGTGGAATGCCCATAAGGTTTTCATGCGGGGTATGTTTATTAAGGCTACATTCACACGAGTGTATCAGATTCACGCGCGTGAAAAACGTGAGTGGATCTGGTCCATTATGCATCAGTGTGCTTTGCGAGGGGCATGCGTTATTCACACACTCGCAAAGCACATCTTTTTTTATTTTATTATTATTTTCAATTTAATTGATGCGTAAATCACGCACAGCACACAGATGTGCATCCATGTGCTGTACGTGATTTTCGCGCAACCTTTGACTTCAATAGGCGATAGGCGCGTGAAAAACGCACCAATATAGGACATGCAGTGAGTTTTACGCAACGGACACTCGCTGCGTGAAAACTCCTGCATGTGTAAATGGCCCCATTGAAATCAATGGGTAAGTGTGCTGTGCGGGATTTTCACGCACAGCACACGGACGAGTTTTACGCTCGTCTGAATGGGCCCTAAGGCAGGTTCTGCCGCAAAAAAGAAAAGGGAAAGGGAGATTAGAGGGTTACATACAAAAATAACTGATACTGATGCGAAAAATAAAGTGAACCCTTCTCCAGGCCTATCGTCTGACCTCCATCAACTGAGATCACAGCTACAAACATTACTTGTTTCTCAACATGACGTGATTATTAAGAGGTTGCAGCTTCAATCTTATATACACAATAATAGAGTGGGCGCATTACTGGCTAGGAAGATAAAACAGGTCAGTTTCAAATCAAGAATAGCCAAATCAAGCCTATTTATTAGATTCTCGGGGGGCAATAAAGTGTTAGATACTAGGCTTATTACTAAACAATTTCATTCTTACTACAATTCCCTTGATAATTTACACCAAGATACCGAAAAGTACCAACCCCCAAACACTGAGATTAAAGATTTTCTTAACTCCATCTCCCTTCCTATGTTATCACCTCTTCAGAGGGAATCTCTGTCTTCTCCCTTTGCTATATCAGAAATACATAAAGTATTATTTTCCCTTAAACCCTTTAAAGCCCCGGGACCAGATGGTTATACTTAGGCTGGGTTCACACGAGCATGTTACGTCCTTAATGGACGGAACGTATTTCGGCCGCAAGTCCCGGACCGAACACACTGCAGGGAGCCAGGGTCCTAGCATCATGGTTATGTACGATGCTAAGAGTTCCTGCATCTCCATGGAACTACTGTCCCGTACTGAAAACATGATTACAGTACGGGACAGTTGTCCTGCAGCGAGGCAGGGACTCCTGGCGTCGTACATAACTATGATGCTAGGAGCCCAGCTCCCTGCAGTGTGTTCGGTCCGGGACTTGCGGCCAAAATACGTTCCGTCCATTAAGGACGTGACATGCTCGTGTGAACCAAGCCTAATAGTTACTATAAATGTTACTCTCAGACTCTTGCCCCTCATTTATTAAATGTATATAATAGGGCCGCTACAGAAGGACGTTTTCCAGCGGAAATGCTAGCAGCCACTATCGTGACCATCCCTAAACCTGGAAAGGAACCCACATCTTCTGCCAATTTTCACCCAATATCCTTGGTAAACTCTGATATAAACATGTATGCCAAACTAATAGTTAATACACATTTGCAGCTAATTCCCTCTCTGATCAACCCTGATCAGGTGGGTTTTGTGGTCGGGAAACAGGCCCCAGACGGAACTCGCAGGTTAATTGGCTTGATTCAACGAGCGGAGGCATCGCAAATGCCTTCTCTGCTCCGGGCCTTGAATGCGGAAAAGGTGTTTGACAGGGTGCATTGGGGTTACCTCTCGCAAATTTTGGATACGTTTGAGTTTGGAGGTTATATAAAATCGGCTATCCTAGCCCTATATTCCAATCCATTTGCTAGAATCCTATCTTCAGGCTTTTTGTCAGAGCGTCTTTCTATCACAAATGGAACTAGCCAGGGTTGTCCCCTTTCCCCTATAATATTTGCCATGGTAATGGAACCCCTTGCAGAACGGATCAGATCAGCTAACGATGTTCATGGTATAAGAGTGGATACTGAGAGCCACAAGATTGGATTGTATGCAGATGATGTAATTCTTTCATGTGTAAAACCTCTTATCTCTCTGCCTGCAATCCCATCTATATTGTTAGAATTTGGGAAAATATCATACTATAATGTGAATTCCTCCAAGTCCCAAATTTTAAATATTGGAATAGACAGACCAACACAACGACTACTCTGTTCACAATTCCCTTATAAATGGCAGGAAAGCTCCCTTAAATATTTGGGCATTTCCTTAAAATGACCCAGTTCCAAATTGTTTAGCAAAAACTACCTCTTTCTTCTGCCTAAAATATCACACATGCTTGAGTCATTTTCTAAACCAATGATCTTGTGGGCTGGTCGTACAGCTATTGTTAAGATGATGATATTGCCAACTATCTTATATGTCTTTAGAACAGCGATTATTCCTGTTAATGCATCCTTCCTTTGTAAACTTCCAAATTTGCTAACTAGGTTAATCTGGGCTGTGAGAAAACCAAGGATTTGCCTATCTTCCTTGGTCCGACCATGGGTTATTGGAGATATGGGAGTCCTAGACGTGAGGAAATATTATAGCGCTACAATTTTGTCTCAGTTTAACCACTGGTGGAGTGACAATAAGGACTTAAGATGGGTCTCTATAGAGAAGGATATTTTGGATGTATGGTTAATTTCACTACTATACTTTAAAGGTAAACAGCCAATAGGCACCTCCAAAACACTCTACGCCATCACTGCCTCTGTCTCAGCGTGGGGGTACTTACTTCTCTCCACTCTGGACTCGGAGTACAAATGTCTGAAACAGTTACCTCTACGTTACTTATCATCCGCTCTTCCAGATATTTGTTTTCAAACTTGGGAAAACAGAGGTATCAAATACATTCAACATATTATGGACTCTAAATCTCTTCTTCCGTTTCAAGCTATTACAAGCATCTATGGAATTTCGAATAGAGACTTCCACATATACCTCAGACTTCGGCATTTATTGCAATCCTGGTCGCCTGAGTACTTGATTATTCCTAAGTCGGCGTATGATTATTTTACAACTCGCCTTGGCGAAGCTAGAGGTCTATCTAGAGCTTTCCCCTCTCCCCGACATTGGCTTTGTGCGTTATTGGATTTAACACCGTAATGCCCTGTGACGTACTATTACGTCACGGGCGGTGGACTGTTAACGCAAACTGACGTACTATTACTTCATCGCATTAACAGGGTACTTTGTCTGCAGACACGTCTGCAGACACAGTTTTAAAGCAGTGATAGCTGCTATCACTGCTTCAAGGCCAGGACTGGAGCTAGCCTCCGATCCGGCCGATTAACCCCTTAGATGCAGCCTTTAAAACTGAGCGCTGCATCTATGGTGTTTACAAGCAGATCGGAACTCTGCAATGAAATTGCGGGGTTCTGATGACTGCTCCGGCAGACATGAAGCCTAACAATGGCCTCCTGTCTGACTAGAACAGATGCCTGCTAGGTCCCGCCCAGAGGCGGGGCCTAAAAGGCGTCCAGCCGCAGTAACAAGATGGCACAGGCTCAGAAGCTGAGCCTGCGACATAAGCCACTAGTGTCAGCTGTATGTTACAGCTGACACCGTGCTGTAATGGCAGGGAATGGAGCTAGCTCCGATCCCTGCCATTAAGCACTTATATGCCGCGATCAAAATCGATCGCGGCATCTTAGTGGTTTGTAGCGATCGGCATCGACACGACATGATCGTGATGATGCCGATCCTTGCTATGGCAACTGGAGGCCTAATAATGGCGTCCTGGTCTGCCACGTACAATAGTCTGGTAGGCCCCGCCCACAGACGGGACCTAATAGGCTTTCTGTCAGTGAATGACTGACAGCTCTAATGCATTGCACTACGTGGGTAGTGCAATGTATTAGAGTAATGATTAGAGGTGCAGGCCCTTTCAAATTAATAAATACAAACACTGACTTTTTTCCTATAATAAGCCTTTTATTATAGGAAAAAAAATGAAAACATTAAAAAAAAGTACACATATTTGGTATCACCGTGTCCGTAATGACCCAATCTATAAAACTGTATGTAATGACGGGGTAGGGAGACAGACAGGTGAGCCCTAATCTACCCACCACTCAGTCCCTGCCTACTTACACGACCCGTCCTAGGCGACGGCGTACAACTGGGCGACGGTCCCTATGCTCAATATGTGCACGACAGACAAACAGACAAGGGTACACAGAAGCTAAGGGAAATGGGGCAGTTGCCCACGGCAACACCGTGAGCAACAAGAGTAGTGAACGAGCCGAGTCAAACCAGGAGTGTACGAGGTACCAAACGCAGAGCAGGAGCGTAGTCAGTAAAGCCAGGGTCAATATGAAGCAGAGGTCAATAGTAACAGCTGGAACAGCAGAGCCAGGAAACAAGAGAGAATCACAGGCAAAGACAAGAAGCAAATGAAGGTATACATAGACCGAGGGCGGGAGCTAGAACCGTCTGGCCAGGCTGTGATAGGTTGTCCCACTCCTCAGCCTACCAGCCTGAGTGGTAGCAGATCGAGTCACTCTATCAGACCTAGGAGCAGATGCAGACTGATTAACCACAGGTGTCGACACAGAAGCTGTGTCTGGCAGATTCTTTACAGTACCCCCCCTTTTATGAGGGGCCACTGGACCCTTCCTAGGTGGACCTGGCTTATTGGGGAACCGAAGATGGAACCTCCTAATAAATACCCCAGCGTGAACATCCCGGGCGGGTACCCAAGTCCTCTCCTCAGACCCGTATCCTCTCCAATGGATCAGGTACTGGAGGGAGCCTTCGACTATCCTGCTGTCCACAATCTTGGCCACCTCGAATTCTACCCCTTCAGGGGTGAGAACAGGGACCGGAGGTTTCCTCGAGGTAACCAAGGATGGGGAGCATTGTTTCAAGAGGGAGGCATGAAACACGTCGTGTATTTAAAAATACGGGGGTAATTCCAGCCGGAAGGAGACAGGGTTAAGGACCTCAATGACCTTGTACGGCACTATAAACCGGGGAGCAAATTTTTGGGACGGAACTTTAAGGCGCAAATTTTTTGAAGACAACCACACCACAAACAAGGGGTTAGCAGAACGTCTTCTATCTTCCTGAGTCTTTTGTATGCTCTGGGACGCCTCTAGGTTCTTCTGAACCTGGGCCCAGACTGTGAACAGTTCCCGATGAACTACATCTGCCTCGGGATTGTTTGAACCACCAGGTGAAACGGAGGAGAACCGTGGATTAAACCCAAAATTACAGAAAAAGGGGGATACCCCAGGCGAGTTACTGACCCGGTTATTAAGGGAAAATTCGGCGAGGGGAATGAAGGAGACCCAATCATATTGACAGTCAGAGATAAAACACCTTAAATATTGTTCTAGAGACTGATTAGTCCTCTCAGTTTGGCCATTAGTTTCAGGATGGAAGGCAGAGGAGAAGGACAGATCAATCTCCAACTTTTTACAGAAAGCTCTCCAAAACAATGAAACAAATTGTACCCCTCTGTCAGAAACAATATTGACAGGAACCCCATGGAGACGCAGGATGTGTTTGACAAACAAGGTAGCTAACGTCTTGGCATTGGGTAGTTTCTTGAGGGGCACAAAGTGGCACATCTTACTGAAGCGGTCCACTACAACCCACACCACCGACTTGCCTTGAGGTGGAGGCAGATCGCTGATAAAATCCATGGAGATATTCCCCCTAAGGTCTCTGGGAAATGGGCAAAAAACATAGTAAGCCCGCTGGTCGGGACCTGGGAGTCTTGGACCTAGCACAAATTTCACAAGCGGCGACGTAGGCCTTAACGTCTTTAGGCAACCCAGGCCACCAATAGTTTCTAGCAATGAGGTGATTGGTACCCAGGATGCCTGGATGGCCAGATAGTGCAGAGTTATGATTTTCCCTGAGTACCCTTAGCCGGAATTGCAGGGGAACAAACAGCTTGAGTTATGATTTTCCCTGAGTACCCTTAGCCGGAATTGCAGGGGAACAAACAGCTTGTTATCAGGAAGGTTCCCGGGAGCTGAACCTTGATCAGCCGCAATTTTGGAGACTAAGTCAGAATCAACAAAGGATATTATTATACCTGGGGGCAAAACACAAGCAGGATCTTCCTCCGAAGGAGGGCTGGCCATGAAGCTATGCGACAGTGCATCAGCTTTAATATTTTTAGACCCAGCCCTATAGGTGGCCACAAAGTTGAATCTAGTAAAAAACAACGCCCATCGAGCTTGTCTCGGGTTTAGCCTCCGGGTAGATTCCAGGAAGACCAGATTCTTGTGGTCGGTAAGGACCGTTACCTGGTGCCTAGCCCCCTCCAAGAAGTGGCGCCACTCTTCAAATGCCCATTTAATGGCTAAGAGTTTGCGGTTGCCCACGTTATAGTTAGTCTCAGTGGGCGAGAACTTCCTGGAGAAGTAGGCACAGGGATGGAGATGTGTGAGGGACCTGGTACCCTGGGACAAGACAGCACCCACTCCCACCTCGGAGGCGTCAACCTCCACGATGAATGGCTCCATTTAGTTAGGCTGAATCAGCACTGGGGCATAGATAAAGCACTTCTTAAGGATCTCAAAAGCCTGGACCGCCTCTTGAGAACAGTGGAGGAGATCAGCACCTTTGCGAGTAAGATCCGTAAGAGGCTTAGCGATGATCGAGAAGTTAGCAATAAATCTCCTGTAATAATTAGCAAATCCCAGGAAGCACTGTAACGCCTTCAGGGAGGCAGGTTGGACCCATTCAGCCACAGCCTGAACCTTGGAAGGGTCCATGCGGAATTCATTAGGAGTGAGGATTTGACCCAAAAATGGTATCTCCTGCACCCCAAACACACATTTTTTGGATTTAGCAAAGAGTTTGTTTTCCCGAAGGGCCAGGAGCACCTTCCTGACATGCTCAATGTGGGAGGAACAGTCCTTGGAAAACACAAGTATGTCATCAAGGTACACTACAAGAAATACCCCCAGGTAGTCTCTTAAAATCTCATTTATGAAATTCTGGAAGACCGCGGGAGCATTACACAACCCAAAGGGCATGACGAGGTATCCGAAATGACCTTCGGGCGTGTTAAACGCAGTCTTCCACTCATCTCCTTCTCTGACTCGGATAAGGTTATAAGCCCCCCGAAGATCAAACTTAGAGAACCATTGGGCCCCCTGAACTTGATTGAAGAGATCAGGAATCAAAGGAAGGGGATACTGGTTCCTTACAGTGACCTTATTCAAGTTTCGGTAATCGATGCATGGCCTAAGACCACCATCCTTCTTCCCTACGAAGAAGAAGCCAGCACCTACCGGAGAAGTAGAGGGGCGAATGTAACCCTTGGCCAGGCTTTCCTGGATATATTCTCTCATGGCCTCACGTTCGGGACAAGAGAGATTAAATATCCTACCCTTAGGGAGCTTAGCTCCTGGTACCAAATCGATAGCGCAATCGTATTCTCTATGAGGAGGTAACACTTTGGAGGCCTTTTTAGAAAAAACATCAGCGAAGTCCTGAATAAACTCAGGTAGAGTATTCACCTCCTCAGGGAGAGAAATAAAATTAACAGAAAAACAGGACGTCATGCATTCATTACCCCATTTAGTAAGATCCCCAGTACTCCAGTTAAACATGGGATTATGCATCTGCAACCAGGGAAGGCCTAAAACCAAATCGGACGATAATCCCTGCATCACCAGTATAGAACACTGCTCCAAATGAATGGAGCCAACAATGAGTTAAAAAACAGGGGTATGCTGCGTAAAATAACCATTAGCAAGTGGAGTGGAGTCGATACCCACTACCGGGACAGATTTAGGCAAATCAATCAATGGCATAGCTAGAGACATAGCAAATTCCACAGACATAATATTACAGAAGACCCTGAATCCACGAAGGCACTGCCGGTGGCAGACCTACCCTCAAAAGAGACCTGAAAGGGAAGCAAGATCTTATTAGGTTTCATATTTACGGGAAATACCTGTGCGCCCAAGCGACCTCCCCGATGGTCACTTAGGCGCAGAAGTTTTCCGGCTGCTTATTCTTACACCTAGGACTGTTGTTCACTTGATGCTTGTCATCCCCACAGTAGAAGCAGAGACCATTCTTCCCGCGGACCTCTCTACGTTGCTGGGGAGACACGGAGGCCCCCGAGTTGCATTGGTTCATCTGAGTTTTCCGTGGAAGAACAAAGCCACGGAACCTTCGGGAGCCATCATGGGGGAGCCAGAGGAGAAGGCACAAAAACGTTCTAGTCGTCTTTTTCTGAGACGTCGGTCAAGACGTACCGCTAAAGCCATAACCTGATCTAGAGAGTCAGAAGAGGGATAGCTAACTAACAGGTCTTTTAGGGCGTTCGACAGACCCAATCTAAACTGGCACCTCAAGGCAGGGTCATTCCAGCGAGAAGCTACACACCACTTCCTAAAGTCAGAACAGTACTCTTCAATGGGTCACCAGCTGACTCTCGGCAAAGACAGTCTTGTCAGTCTCGTGTTAGATGAGCCCGAGAGCGGGAAAAAAAAGGTCAACAGAGGAAAGTTCAGGGGCATCAGGAGCCAAGGAGAAGGCCCATTCTTGGGGGCCGTCCTGGAGCCGGGAGACAATTATACCCACTCGCTGGCTCCCAGAGGAGTGGGGCCTTAGATGGAAATAGAGCCTACAACTCTCCCGAAAGGAGAAAAAAGTCTTCCGGTCCCCGGAGAATCGGTCAGGCAACTTGAGATGGGGTTCAAGAGGTGAGGTGGAGGGCACTAGCTGATTAGCATCACGCTGGTCGCACCTCTGAGCCAGGGCTTGGACCTGTAGGGAGAGACCCTGCATTTGCTGAGCCAAGGTCTCAAGGGGGTCCATAGTAGTAAGAACCAGGGTAGAAAAGGTATATGGGCCTGTGATTATGTAATGACTATGGTAGGGAGAAAGACAGGTGAGCCCTAATCTACCCGCCACTTAGTCCCTGCCTACTTGCACAACCCTTCATAGGCGACGGCGTACAACTGGGCGACGGTCCCTACGCTCAATATGTGCACGACAGACAAACAGACAAGGGTACACAGAAGCTAAGGGAAATGGGGCAGTTGCCCACAGCAACACCGTGAGCAACAAGAGTAGTGAACGAGCCGAGTCAAACCAGGAGTGTACGAGGTACCAAACGCAGAGCAGGAGCGTAGTCAGTAAAGCCAGGGTCAATATGAAGCAGAGGTCAATAGTAATAGCTGGAACAGCAGAACCAGGAAACAAGAGAGAATCACAGGCAAAGACAAGAAGGAAATGAAGGTATACATAGACCGAGGGCGGGAGCTAGAACCGTCTGGCCAGGCTGTGATAGGTTCTCCCACTCCTCAGCCTACCAGCCTGACTGGTAGCAGATCGAGTCACTCTATCAGACCTAGGAGCAGATGCAGACTGATTAACCACAGGCGTCGACACATAAGCTGTGTCTGGCAGATCCTTTACACTGTAATGTTATTTTTCCCGCACAGATTACATATACCCTGATGTTCTCCGCACAGCAAAATCCCAAACAGAACAACCACCAAGCTAAATCTGCGCTCCAAACGCAAAATGTCGCTCCCTCCCTTCTGAACCCTACAGCGTTCACAAACAGCAGTTTACGTCCACATATATGGCATCGCATACACGGGAGTACCAGCTTAGCAGTTTACGAGGTATTAGTCTTCGGTTACACATACTGGGCACAACATATTGGCATATCGGCGGAAAATTGCAATTTTCACTTTGCACCATCCGCTAAGAATTTATTATTAATGGAAGAACACCTGTGGGGCAAAATACTCACTACACCCCTTAAAATGCCTCAAGGGGTGTAGATTCCAAAATAGGTTTCACTACTTGGGGGTTTGTTTTACTATTTGACCTCAGAGCCCTACACTTGTGGTCCAATGCTGTGAAAATCACCAAAATAGACCTTAAATGTGCATGTTGCTCTTCCTTCTGAGCTCTGTCATATGTCCAGGCAAATGAAGACTGCCTTGAGTGGTGTAGTTTCCAAAATGGGGTCACTTCTTGGGGGCTTCCACTGTACTCTGGTACCTTAGTTTGTGTTAGATTGTGTCATCCGTGTCTGATGCGCGGCTGCGTGACTAGAGATGAGGCTAGTCGACGGCCGTCACTGTCCAAGGTGCTGAAAGAGCTAACTCTTTCAGCACCCTCGACAGTGAATACCGAACACAATATCGAAAAACCTGTAGAAAAAAAAGAAAAAGTTCGTACTTACCGAGAACTTCCCGGCCGTTGCCTTGGTGACGCGTCCTTGGTGACGCGCCTCTCTTGACATCGGGCCCCACCTCCCTGGATGACGCGCCAGTCCATGTGACCGCTGCAGCCTGTGCTTGGCCTGTGATTGGCTGGAGCTGTCACTTGGACTTAATTGTCATCCCGGGAGGTCAGACTGGAGGAAGAAGCCGGGAGTTAGCGGTAAGTCAGAACGTTTTTTTTTCTACAGGTTCATGTATATTGGGATCGGAAGTCACGGTCCATGGTGCTGAAACAGTTTAACTCTTTCAGCACCATGGACAGTGACTATCTCCTGACGTCGCGTACCGATAATTTTTTTGCCGGGTTCGGCCAAAACGAGTTTGGCCGAACCCGGTGAAGTTCGGTACGCTTGTCCGGCTTCGCTCATCGCAAAGACACTCCGTTTGGATGTTCGGAAACAGAAAAGCACGTGGTGCTTTTCTGTTTTCATTCATCCTTTTCACTGCTGTTGCGCGAATCACGCTCGTCCCACGGAAGTGCTTCCGTGTGGTGCGCGTGATTTTCACGCACCCATTGACTTCAATGGGTGCGTGATGCGCGAAATACGCAGAGTTATTGAACCTGTCGCGCTTTTTGCGCAGCAGACAAACGCTGCGCAAAAAGCAAGGACTGTCTGTACTGCCCCATAGACTTGTATTGGTCCATGCGTGCCGCGTGAAAACCACGCGGCCCACACGGACCGAATACACGCTCGTGTGAATCCCCCCTTACTGTCTGTCTTACAAGCAGATACATTTAAAATTTAGAAAAATGCCCATTTTTGCACTTTTTCGCAAAATTTTGGTGTTTTTCACAATATTATACTGAATGTATCGACAAAATTTTACCACTAACTTAAAGTATAATGTGCCACGAGAAAACAATCTCAGAATCGCTTGGATAGGTATAAGCATTCCGACGTTATTACCACATAAATTGACACATGTCAGATTTGAAAAATGGGGCTGCGTCATGAACGTGCCAACTAGTCCATGTCCTTAAGGGGTTAAGGACTATTACCCTCATACGTTAGGGATACTATGGATGCCCTGAGGAAACTTGAGGGCATCCGTCTTGATCATGATGTGTTTCTTGCCTCACTAGACGTGGAGGCGTTGTATAGTTCTATTCCCCATGAGCAGGGATGCTGTGCCATTGACTATTTTTTGAGAGGCAAGGGTACACAATTTAGGGCCCACAATGAATTTGTCATTTTATTGTTGAAATTTGTATTGGAGCATAATTTCTTTTTGTTCAATCAAAAGATTTTCCACCAGCTAAAAGGGGTAGCCATGGGAAGTCCATGTGCCCCGACCTATGCCAATTTGTATTTGGGCTGGTGGGAAAAAGAATGTGTCTTTACGGATTGATGGAACAATGGACCTCCTGTATCCTTTTATGGATTAGATTCATAGACGACATTCTGATCTTGTGGAAAGGAACAAAGGCACAATTCATGGAGTTTGTAGGTGTCCTTAACGTAAACAACCTAGGTCTCTTTTTTACGTCAGAGATTAATGATAATAAGATCACATTCCTCGACGTCACGATTTATAAGACACCCTCAGGAGCCATTCAAACCAACATGTTTAGGAAATCCACTGCCACAAACAGTCTCTTGAGATGGGAAAGTTGTCATCCTTTAAATTTGAGACGAGGCATTCCAAAGGGCCAATACCTGAGGGCACGCCGGAACTGTTCGACCATATCCGACTACAAGATTTCGGCTTATGAATTAGAAAACAGATTTCGGCGGAGAGGGTATCCGAGACAAGTACTTAAAGATGCATACCAGAATGCACTAGGTAGAAATCGGGATGATCTATTGAACCCTAAACCGAAGGAAGTGGAGGAGGAAATAGTTAGGGTCATCGGTACCTTTGACTCCTCTAGTGTGGAGGTTTGGTCCATCCTACAACGCTTTTGGGGCATTCTGCAAGCCGACCCAGACATTGAGGGTTTGGTAGGAAAATCTCCCATGATTACCTATAGACGTGGATGTAATGTCAAGGATCGGTTAGTTCATAGCCATTTAAATATCCAGGACCCTGTTGGCACCTGGTTGAATCGTGGCTTAAAAGGAAGCTTTAGATGTGGGTCCTTCAAAGCCTGTGAGTCAATACTATGCAGCAGCAAGTTTAGGAGTACCATTACGGGGAAAAGCTTTGAGAACAGGTCCTACATCAATTGCAAAACCAAGGGGTTGGTCTACTTAATTACCTGCGATTGTAAAAAGCAATATGTAGGGAAGACTAAAAGGGAATTCAGAAGGAGGATTAGAGAGCATATTGGGGACGTTAGGCGACAAGAGGATACCTCAGTGTCCCGTCATGTCTGGGAGTGTCATGGGGGTGATTCTTCAAACCCCAAATTTCAAGGGGTGGAATGCATCAGACAGACAATAAGAGGTGGTGACGTGGATAAAAGGATTATGCAAAAAGAAGCGCAATGGATCCATCGTCTTCATGACCTGCCTAAGTAGAGTCGTGTGTTAACCTTATACCATACTATCCCCCCACCCCCACTTTAGTAAAGACACATGACACCGAGGTTGGATGTGAAATGGCCACAGCAGCCGTTTATTAATTTCACAGTTTTATAAAAACAATTTAAATCCGAAACATTCGGATAACTAGTTAGGAATCCACCAGAGAATTCCTCCTAATAATTCACATGACCCAACATGGGTCATAACATTAACCCGAGCAGAGGAAGTCCTTGAAGCCCCCTCAGATAGTCCTTTTTAAAGAACACACCGAATTAGCCATCTGCAAACCACCAATTACCTCCAGCCGTAAACCAGCTCGGAAGCACCGTTCACCTCTGCAGATGGCTCCAACCACTAGAAGTCCACTTCAAGGGGATAACACCCGATGAAGCCCTCAAGTGATATACCGACCACTAGAAGTCCACTTCAAGGGGATAACACCCGATGAAGCCCTCAAGTGATATACCGACCACTAGAAGTCCACTTCAAAGGGATAACACCCGATGAAGCCTTCAAGTGATATACCTTCTACCAGAAGACCACTTCAAAGGGATACCACCCGATGAAGTCTTCAACCATGTACCTTTTTTGGGGGACGCATACCCCCGATGCGACCCCCCCACCATTTTGTACTGACTGGCCTCAAGGACTCCCCCCGCCACAGCGAAACAGGCCTTGACCACCTTAAGCCTGTGAGTTCCTCCACACCACCACCGCCCTTTCTATTCCTTCTGCTATCGCCAAGCTCCAAAGATCAATGCCAACCTCGGTCAGATGAACCCCGTCACTCCTCCAGAAATTCCCCACTCCTGACTCCAAATCCCTATGCCTCACGCAAATGCCCCCGTTTTTTGCCACAAAACGGGACACCGCCCGATTAACTTTAATGCGAGCCTTATTGACTCTCTCCACAGATCTAGCTAACCGCCAATGCTTTCCTGGGACTATGTCCGACCACACTATCACCAACTTGGGATAAGATACCCACAAACACAACATATCATGTTTGATATCCCGCACCAACTCACGAAAGGGGCGGACTCCTAAGTCATTCCCACCCACGTGCAACACTAAGACCTCCGGAACCCTATCAAGCCGAGCATATGTCTGGAATTCCGCCAACACCCTGCTCCACGACATACCTCTAAAACCCAGCCAATGCACAACCGCATCCTGTCGCGGAATGCGCAACTGGCGACCATTCGGGCGGACGTCCGCCCTCAAAGCCCCCCAGTGCACGTAAGAATGACCCATCAACCACACCAAACACGGAGGCGAATCTGAAACGGAAAAACAATTAGGCACCACCATATAACATTTGTAAAGCGTTAACAGCAAAATTCATAACATATGGGCGCGGACATAGGACTTAAACCTGTTGGACTCCCAACGACCAATACGCCTCACCCCCTCATCATCCAACCCCCAGCGCCCCGCTTCTGTTGCTGCGCCAATCCTGAAGGAATGAGATGAATATGAGCCTGCCGCGACACCAACCGCCGTCAAACATTTTTTAAATACAGCTCCAAACTGAAACCTGGACAAAAACGACCCGTCCACATGACGTAACAAAGGCAAATCTGGAGACTCCCTGTTTGGCGTAAAACCCCGCATGCACTCTACTGGGCACATAACCGACCCCGGGGCGCAACCCCTTCAAAGCCTGCGATACCAGAAATTCCTTCGATACATCCTGAAAGCCCCGCAACTTAAACCCAAACGCCACCGCAGATATGAACCGGTTCACCTTCGACCACTGAAAACCCCGCCTCCCAGGCGTCCCCTAACCAGTACAAAAGTGCCACCAACCTGTCTCTATCCGTATTGACGTCACCCAACTCTCTTACCCACTCCTCCCACTGCCTCCAACAAGCAGCATAAGCACTCCACGTCGTGCGCGCCAAAGACCCTTGTACCAATTGTTCTACGGGACCGAGACCAGATCCCAAAGATGCTGCGGACAAGCCAAACCGAGACGTTCCGCTCCCGGTGCCAATTGCCGAAACCGGTCGCCCTGCGAGCGAGAAAGAGCATCAGCGATACAATTCCGTACACCCGGGACATGCACCGCCACCACCCACGCGTTCAACGACAAACATACCAACACTAAATGTCGCAACAATTGAACTACCGGAGGAAAGGACGCCGTGATGTTATTAATGGCAAGCACCACCCCCATGTTGTCGCAGTAAAAAACGGACCTTCTTATCCCTGAGCCTGACCCCCCAAATGGTAGCCGCCACCACGATGGGAAACAGCTCGAGCAGGGCCAGATTCCGCGTGAGTCCACTGGACACCCAGCTAGCCGGCCATTGACCTGCGCACCACGGACCTCCCCCGTAAGCTCCAAAACCACCCGCCCCAGCCGCATCCGTGAAAATATTCAAAACACTCGTATCCTGCGCTGGGGCCATCCATAGCGAGCGACCATTGAACTGGCCCAGGAAGTCATTCCAAACCTGAAGATCAGCACGGTACTCCTCCTTGAGCCGCACAAAATGATGCGGCGCACGCACTCCCACCGTTGCCGCCGCCAACCTCCTACCAAACACCCTCCCCATCGGCATAATCCGGCAGGCGAAATTCAACTTCCCCAGCAGCGACTGAAGCTCCCTCAGCGTCATTTTCTTCATCCTACAAGCCCGTTGAACCTCCAGCCTCAAAGCACCCAACTTATCCGCCGGGAGACGACACTCCATTGCCACCGAGTCTATTTAGATTCCCAAAAAACAAATCGTCGCTACCGGGCCCTCCGTTTTTTCCGGCGCCAAAGGAATCCCAAAATCCCTCGCCACCTTCTGTAGAGCATGAAGCAAATTACCGCAAACCGGCGAACCCCCCGGGCCAACGCATAACAAATCATCTAAGTAATGGATCAACGAGTCGACCCCGGATACTCCCCTCTTTACCCACTCCACGAAGCTACTAAACGCCTCGAAGTATGCACAAGAAAGGGAACACCCCATCGGAAGGCACTGATCCACGTAAAAGGCCCCATTCCAAAAACAACCCAACAGCCGTTGGCTGTCTGTATGGACCGGCAACAACCTGAACGCCGCCTCGATGTCAGTTTTTGCTAGCAGCGCCCCAGGACCCGCAGCCCGCACTAACCCCACCGCCTTATCGAATGAGGTATAAACTACGGAGCACAACTCGTGATCAATCCCGTCATTTACCGACGAACCCTTGGGATACGATAAATGTTGAATCAAACGAAATTTTCCGGGCTCGCGTTTAGGGACAATACCCAATGGGGACACAACTAAATCTTTTACCGGCGACTCAACAAACGGCCCCGACATGCGGCCCAACGAAACTTCTTTTTAACAACTTTTCCGACACGACTTTTGCATGCAAGTAAGCCGATTTTAAATTCCTCCGCGTAACCGGAACCTCATAAGGAGGCGGAGGAATAACAAAACCAACACGAAACCCTTCATGAAGCAACTTAGCCGCCGCCCTATCCGGATACTCATTTAGATAAGGGGCCGTCTTTTCCACCCTCACCGGCGACACCCCCTTGACCAGCCGCGTGCTGGTTACCTGACCTCCTTTTTCGCAGACATTTTGCCGCCCCGTGTGCTGCACCATTACACTCGGAACACACGTGCTTGAACTTGCACGTGGCCCCGAACTTGCACTGACCTTCATTAAATTGCCAGCAAAACTCCGCCTTTCCCCCGCCGCTTTGTCCAACCTAACTAGACTGGCCTCCCTGGCCGGCGCTCCCGGGAAAGGACTGCCTAACCGGAGCCGTAACCCGTAACCAGAGAGCAATATCCTTCTGGTCCCACCGAATCGCCGGCCGAACCGCCTTCCGCTGACGGAATTGCTCATCGTATCGCAGCCATGCTTGACCCCCATACGCCCTGTGAGCCTCCCCAATGGCATCAAAATAACAAAACAACGCCGAACAATTTTCCGGCGCCTTTTTCCCTATCACACTAGCCAATACGGCGAACGCCTGCGACCAATTAACGAACGTCTGCGGGATAAGCCTATACCGCCGCCGTTCCTCCTCGTCCTTTTTACTCTCATCCCGCTTGCTCCTATCCAAATTAAATTTAGCGAGCGGCAAGAGAGAAAAAATTTCAACCTACTCGTCCTTCCAGATCCGCTCGCGCACCTCCTGCTTTAAATGCGCCCCCACCGAACCTTCAAAACAAACGTACACCTCCCCCCGAGCACGATCATCAATACGCACTCGATCGCCATCCTTTTGTGCCTCGGTCTGTACCGACACCGCGACCGCCTCTCTAACCGCCATCACGGGACGCGCCTGTACCGATCCCACGTCCCTGGGGCCTTCCCAAACTACCGCAGGGGACACTTCCGTTACTACCGGCGCCGCGGCCCTATCTAGGCGCCCCACCAGCTCCCGTAAGCAACCCACTAAGTCCGCCAAACCCGCTCCGTCGCGTCCGCCCGCGCCACTACCGGCCCCCGATGCAATACTAGCAGCCCCCCCGCCGACACCCGACATAAAAATCGCTGGATAAGACAGAGATGGAGTTATACACTCACCGGGCTGCACAGGCGCTGTGTTCCCGTCAGCCGGACCATCCTGACCTCGACGATACACGTCCAGTTCACCTTCCTCCAGCTCTTCTCTCGCCGACGACTGTCCATCCCAACGACATCTGTGGAACGGGGATGAGGACGCGCTGACCGATGGGCCGGCAACCTGCCGCCCGACCGCCGGGACCCAGACTTCCGACCGGACCTGTTGCCTCGACGTCGCTGCAGATCTAGGCGTCCGTCTAGACGATCCTGACGAAGCCTGCCCCCTGGCCGGAACATCACCAGGCGGGGCGGCCGTACCTTGTCCTCCAAATCTTCCATCTGATGGGGGAGGGGTGACAGGGAGCCCAGCCTGCGACTCCCTGCTTACCGCCGGACCCCGTCGCGGCCTGGGATTCCTGCCAGGACGCAGGGCCTGAGAAGGGGCGGTCCTCCCAGATGCCTGGCCTGCAGCGTCCGGGATCGGGCTCCCTCTGCGACGCCGTGTCCGCGGGCCTGCCTCCGGACTGAGGCGCTCTGGAGGTCGGGACCGCCGAGAGGGACGGGTCGACCCGGCCTGCGTCGCCGTCACCCCCGGCAACGCTCTCTGCCTGCTCTGCGCAGGAGCGGTTGTTGCCGACTCCCCCCCCGCCGCCATAACCATGCTTGTAAGGGGGCCGGGGGAGGGGAGCCTGTCCTGTGCAACAGACCCCGAACGCCGGGCCCGACGTGGCGAAACGGCGTCCGGGATCTTAGTTATTGCAGCCACGGTCTCCTCTAGCCATCCGGGACCGTGGTGCACAGCAGCGGCCCGCAGCCGCTCTAACATTAAAGCCTCCTGAGAAGCACGGGCAACGGGGAGCTTACTATTTCTGTGTTACTCCTCCCGCTGCTTCCGGCTCAATGCCGAGAAACAGCGGGAAGCTCAGTAACTGCCCCCCGTCCCCCTTAACTCCTCCCCGTCCCCCCTCCAACTCCCTCCAACTCTCCCTCACCTAATTAACCCTTTCCCTACTAGGACGGTCATGTCGGCTTCCCTTAATCCCTGCAGGCTGCGTCCAGCCTCTTCTAACCATTTGTCCCCAAGGTCTAAATGAACAGATCTCTTATGCCTGTTTCCTATAGTATTTTTCTAGGTTTTATAACACTCATTGAAAATTCTAATGTAAAATCAAACTCCTTGTCTGATATCCCTAAGCTTTTTTCACGGGCCGCGTCTTCAGAGCTATATATTTCCATACGGATTACTATAAATCTTGCAGAATACTCCATTGATACCGGACACAATATCCTGTCATCAAGGTCACTAATGTGACTCAAATATGTGTCTATCCATAAGCTTTTGGGTGATCATGGGTTTTGTTTTGGTATGTAACTACACGGTAAAACATGGATCACATAAACAATTAATCTCATTTAGCATAAGATAATACATTTCAACTAGCTATTATGAGAGTGGCGTTTCTTTTGCCAAGTATATTGAATACAGGTAATCTTGTGAAAAGTGTTCAACATGCGGCGTGATATGCGTTTTTCAGCGATATGTGGGCATGTATCCCATCTTGGGAACGTGTCCATTTTCTTGAGAATGTTAATCCACTTACTCGATATGCGCTTTATCAAAGTTCTTTAAGTTTCTTCCTTGTGTCTATGTGTGGCGATTATGTTGCGTTGTTTGTTCCTCTTGTTTTTCTTGTCTGATCTGCATCTGTGTATAGGTCTTGAATTCATGCGGCAGCGAATATGATCCGCCTGGAGATCTCCTAGGCAACGTGGGACGCTGTAGCGTTCAAATGAAAGCTGATTGGCTGCTGGATAGGAGGCTCGGCATTTTTCCTGCAACGTCACATTCTGACGTGGTTACTGCGGGTTGGTGCCTGGCCTCAGCTACGTCAGCTGAGTGGGTGGGCTTTGGCCTGTCAAATAGACCGGAACTTCGCCGGCGCGTGTGCGGCCAATGCATTAGAGTCGTACACGCGCCGTGAGGTTCAATTTAGCACACAACTGTGCTTACCGGCAGTAATAGATGAAACAATAAATAAACCGAATTGATAATCCCTGATGATGTGTCACCTGTACTAGTGGCACGGAAACGCGTTGGATTATCCCCTATTTCAGTGAGGTGTGTCAGTGCAATATACTATAAGGGGAGAGGTTTTGCTTGGTGGTTGGAATAACATCATCACACGAGTATTCCTCTCTTCATGACTGACCACCGTATCTGAGCCTGTTCTATTGAAATTAGGGCTAGGATAGCTCATTTTTAAAGATTTATCAATTAAACAATATTTTAATCATTCTACTTCAGGCAGTAAATTTGAATCATTAACGGAACGTAACAACCCTATCATTGTGCATATTGGGTTAAGGACTTGTCTCATCATATCCGACATGTTGTTGGTCATATAATGCTAGCTACTAGAATTATAATAGCTAGAACATGGAAATCTCCATACCCCTTATCCTTGCAAGAACTAATTAACCAAGTCCAATCAGATTATTATATGGAACGCATGCTGGCCTCAAAAGGAACTCCAGGCTCAGTGGTCTAGCTGGACAGTTTTTATATTAAGTTGCTCCTCTTCCTCCTCTTAGCCCAGTCCTCACACCTCGGAAATTTAGTTGTTATCATTTTGGTTACTTTCTTAATTAGCCATTCTGATTTCTGTACCATACAGACTTTTTGTTTTGTAGTAGGTAAGTGCCCTAATGTCTTTAAGATATTTCTAAATTGTATATCTATTCCTGATCCCCTGGCAGCCACGGGTACAGGTTTTGTCTATTGGAGGCAGCCCACCGTGTTTGGGCCTCTTTTGAACAGACCTGGTTTCGTTTCCCTTTCCTCTTTTTTTGTATGTAATAACTACATCGTAATTATACCATGGATGGCCTGTTGCTATCCTTGTCATAACAATGTTTGTTTTATGAAACAGAAAATTTTATAAAACTTCAATTGGAAAAAAAAAATAATCAGTACACGTGCACGCTCAGTGTTGTCAGCAGTCGTGGATGTGGACGGGCGTCCGGTTCCTTTTTTATTGCTGACAATTGTGCGACCTTCCTTAAAGAGGCTCTGTCACCAGATTTTGCAACCCCTATCTGCTATTGCAGCAGATAGGCGCTGCAATGTAGATTACAGTAACGTTTTTATTTTTAAAAAACTAGCATTTTTGGCCAAGTTATGAGCATTTTTGTATTTATGCAAATGAGGCTTGCAAAAGTACAACTGGGCGTGTTGAAAAGTAAAAGTACAACTGGGCGTGTATTATGTGCGTGCATCGGGGCGTGTTTACTACTTTTACTAGCTGGGCTTTCTGACGAGAAGTATCATCCACTTCTCTTCAGAACGCCCAGCTTCTGGCAGTGCAGACACAGCCGTGTTCTCGAGAGATAACGCTGTGACGTCACTTCCCCAGGTCCTGCATCGTGTCAGACGAGCGAGGACACAGAGGCTACAGATGATTCTGCAGCAGCATCGGCGTTTGCAGGTAAATCGATGTAGCTACTTACTTGCAAACGCTGATGCTGCTGCAGAATCAACTGTAGCCTCTGGTGCCGATGTGGCCGACACGATGCAGGACCTGTGAGTGACGTCACAGATCTGCACTGCCAGAAGCTGGGCATTCTGAAGAGAAGTGGATGATACTTCTCATCAGAATGCCCAGCTAGTAAAAGTAGTAAAAACGCCCCGATGTACGCACATAATAGACGCCCAGTTGTACTTTTACTTTTCAACACGCCCAGTTGTACTTTTGCAAGCCTCATTTGCATAAATACAAAAATGGCCATAACTTGGCCAAAAATGCTCGTTTTTTAAAAATAAAAACGTTACTGTAATCTACATTGCAGCGCCGATAGGGGTTGCAAAATCTGGTGACAGAGCCTCTTTAAACTTCTCTATCCATTCATACATTTCTTCGCGACAAAACAGTTTCTCCATACTGTGCACAAAGCCTTTAATCAATATCGGCACCAGACGCCCTCAGACCACAAAAAATGAATCACTACTTTTCTTATATGCAAATTCACAAGTGGGGCAGCCATTGTTTCTCACACCGTAGTCACAAATAAACAGATGTAACACGTTTAAACCTACACAGTAGTGACTGGGGAGACAGCGACCTCGTACGGAAAGCGCTGATAAGACACACATCACAATTGAATAATTTTATTTCTCACTTCTGAACAAGAAGCATATGCTGTGCATCCTCGTGTTTTACGTGTCGAAATTAAGCTGATTTAGCTTCCCACTGACCACAATGGGAAAGTGCGCCCCTAGTACATACAACACGCTTTTTTAAGCGAGCATAATTAACTTACGTGTCGCATAAAAAAAAGCCTTATGTCAATTCTTTGGTGCGCAAATCCCACGGAAAACGCACCAAATGATCCCATAGTCAATGGAATTTTTAATTGTGCGCCAAAAAAAGTGCAAAAAGCGCACACAAAACACGGGAAAAAAATGCGTGGAAAACGCGTAAACAACTCATTGTATTTTAAAAAGCGCTTTACAAAAATGCTAGCATATTTGGCACGTTTGCACATCTTTTTTTAAGCGCCGTGTGAACATGCCCTATGTTGCCACAAACTGCTTACCATTGTGCAGGGAAAAAAGCCACCAGATGGCGGTAGTTATCTAAAATAAGAAAGCAAATACACAGCATATGTTGTGCATATCCGAATACTAAAGTGACTTTACTGCCACCAGCTCTAATCCTGGCCATTTCAACCAAAGTCATTGCTATATATGCAAAAAGTCAAGAATACAGCCATGCAATCTCCATAAACAAAGAGTAGTAGAAATTGTCATACTGCAGAACTCTTTACTTTCAACATGACACTGTCATAGGATGCCATCTTTCCAATAAATAGCTTCATTATATTTCTGCATTGCTAAAGCTGAACCCAGCAACTTTTAGGGCTTGTTCACATTAGTGTCGGGCTTCCCATCATCGGTTCCGTTCAACCTTTCCATCGAAGGAATCCATGAACGGAAAGCCAAACAGATACCATAGATTCCATTTGCATTACCATTGATTTAAATAGTAATGCTTCTGTTGCAGTTGGTTTCCATTTGTTTCCGTTCAGTAAAGTTTTCGTTTTTTCCCCCGGAACCAATAGTGTAGTCGACTACGCTATTCTTTCTGCCAAAAAACGAAAACCTTATGGAACGGAAACAAATGGAAACTAACTAACTAACTAACTAACTAATGGAAGCATTACTATTAAAATCAATGGTAATGCACACGGAAGCTATGGTTTCCATTTGGCTTTCCGTTCATCGGTTCATCCGATGGAATGGTTGAACGAAACTGATGAACAGAACCTGACGCTGATGTGAACATAGCAAACCGAGGCAAAGGTTCGTATTTTGGAACTGTTGCGCGGGTAATGACAACGCAGCACAAAATATCCTATGGGCCTATCATGGACCTCCATGTGCCTTGTATTTTCATATAGAAGCATCTAGTAGTTTTTACTCGCGGAGTTGGTGACAGTATTCTACCTTATGAACATTGCTTCTATAGGAGAATACTGAGGAACCTGAAGGTGAACAAAGGCACCACACAGAGTTAAACGAATCACGTGTCTGTATAGAATAGGAACTCTAAATTTCAGTACCCGTTTTTCCACACCTTGTGAGCATGAGGGTATGTTCACACGTACAATAAAAAATGGCTGAAAATGACAAAGCTTTTTTCAAGGGAAAACAGCCTCTGATTTTCATGTGTTTTTGAAGCTGGAAATAATTTTGAAGCGTTTATTGAGGCATTTTTAGGCGTTTTTGGAGGTGTTTTTCATACTGTCAAAGGAACAACAGCTCCAAAAATGCCTCAAGAAGTGACATGCTCCTTCTTTTTATGTCACATTTTTTTACGCGCCGTTTTTTAAAACAGCGGCGTAAATATACACCTTGTCTGAACTAAACGCCATATTTCCCATTGATTTCAATGGGAAGTTATTTGTAGGCGTTTCACTAGTGTTTTTCAAGGCGTATATCGAGGCATTTATGCTCCAAAATACACCTGAAAATACTGCGTGTGAACATACCCTAAGGTCTAAACTGTAGGCCATACAGACTCACAGGACAAATTGTTCACAACTTGCATACATTACATTTCATATGGCCCACATTTACTAAGTAGTTAATGTCATTTTTTTCAAACAAGAGACAAATTGGTGGACAAATTTTCAACTCTGAAAAGTGTTCATCGTTAAAAAAAATTGTCGCAAATCACACCCACTATCTCCTCCAAACATTAAGAAGATGCATACAAAATAAAATAGTTCAGTTAGTAAAGCTGTCAAAAGCCACCTAATATTTCACAGACGAACGGATGTAGCCATCTTTATCTTGACTCTTAACACAGTAAGGCGGGATTCACACGACAGGGTCCCGCCCGAGCCCGAATGTCGGCCGGTAAAATCGGCCATTTTGCCCGGCCGGTTTGCAAAAAGTTTTGCATCCGTTCCGGGCAGATCTGGACAGTGACATCAGCGGCAACTCCTGAAGGGAAATCCCCATGTGTTCGGGGATTCCGCTTCAGGAGTGTTAGGGATCTGCCAGGTACTTCATCTAGCTACACTCCTGGGATTAATCAATCCACACCTGAGGCCAGACCTGTTCGACTGACACCTTCTCCCACCAACCAGGGTGGCAGGCTCAGGAGTGGGAGAGCCTATCGCGGCCTGGTCTCTCGGAGTTAGCTCCGCCCCTTGCCCTTTATTACCTGCCCTGTGCTCTCCCTCAGTGCTTGTAATTCTTTTGGATTCCTGGCCCCACTGCTGCTTGCTCCAGCCTGCTTCTGCCGTGCTTCTGCCTTGCTGCAGTTCTGCTTGACCTGCTGTGCTTGCCCTGGCTTGCTTCTGTCTCCGTGTCCGCTCGGGTGTACTCACTTCGTCCTGGTCCTGACTGTTCGTTCGCCGCCCCGTTTCCTCGTGGCGTTCCGTGGCTACTGCCCCTTCCCTTGCGTGTTCCCTGTTTGTCTTCCTGTGCACTTAGCCAGCGTAGGGACCGCCGCCCAGTTGTACCTCGTCGCCTAGGGCGGGTCGTTGCAAGTAGGCAGGGACAGGGCGGTGGGTAGATTAGGGCTCACTTTCCCTTCACCTCCTTCCTGCCATTACATAATTACAAGCCCCATTTTTAGGGCAAATCCTCACTCCTCATGAATTCCGCATGGACCCTGCCAAGGTTCAAGCTGTGGCGGAATGGGTCCAACCTGCCTCCCTTAAGGCGTTACAGTGTTTTTTAGGGTTCGCCAACTATTACAGGAGATTTATTGCCAACTTCTCGGTCGTCGCTAAGCCTCTTACGGACCTTACCCGCAAGGGTGCCGATGTCCTCCATTGGCCCCCTGAGGCCGTCCAGGCCTTTGAGACTCTCAAGAAGTGCTTTATCTCGGCCCCTGTGCTGATTCAGCCCAACCAAGAGGAGCCATTTATTGTGGAGGTTGACGCTTCCGAGGTGGGAGTGGGGGCCGTCCTGTCCCAGGGTACCAGCTCCCTCACCCATCTCCGCCCCTGTGCTTACTTCTCTAGGAAGTTTTCGCCCACGGAGAGTAACTATGATATTGGCAACCGCGAACTTCTAGCCATTAAATGGGCTTTTGAGGAGTGGCGGCACTTCCTGGAGGGGGCCAGACACCAGGTAACGGTCCTTACGGATCACAAGAATCTGGTTTTCCTAGAATCGGCCCGGAGGCTTAATCCTAGACAAGCTCGGTGGGCACTATTCTTTACCAGATTTAATTTCTTGGTTACCTATAGGGCTGGGTCCAAGAATATTAAGGCTGACGCTCTGTCACGTAGTTTCATGGCCAATCCTCCTTCCGAGAAGGATCCCGCTTGTATTTTACCCCCTGGTATAATCGTCTCTGCCACGGATTCTGATTTAGCTTCTGATATCGCGGCTGATCAGGGTGCAGCTCCCGGGAACGTCCCTGGGGACAAACTGTTTGTTCCCCTGCAATACCGGCTGAGGGTACTCAGGGAAAACCATGACTCCGCTCTATCTGGTCATCCTGGCATCTTGGGCACCAAACACCTCATTACCAGAAACTATTGGTGGCCTGGGTTGCCTAAAGATGTTAGGGCTTACGTCGCCGCTTGTGAGGTTTGCGCTAGGTCCAAAACCCCTAGGTCCCGACCTGCGGGCCTACTACGTTCCTTGCCCATTCCCCAGAGACCTTGGACCCATATCTCCATGGATTTTATCACCGATTTGCCTCCATCTCAGGGCAAGTCGGTGGTGTGGGTGGTAGTCGACCGCTTCAGCAAGATGTGCCACTTTGTGCCCCTTAAGAAGCTACCTAACGCCAAGACGTTAGCTTCTTTGTTTGTGAAACACATCCTGCGTCTCCATGGGGCCCCAGTCAATATCGTTTCTGACAGAGGGGTACAATTTGTTTCCTTATTTTGGAGAGCTTTTTGTAAAAAGTTGGAGATTGATCTGTCCTTCTCCTCCGCCTTCCATCCCGAAACCAATGGCCAAACGGAAAGGACCAACCAATCCCTGGAACAATATTTAAGGTGTTTCATCTCTGACTGTCAATTCGATTGGGTCTCATTCCTTCCCCTTGCTGAATTTTCCCTGAATAACCGGGTCAGTAACTCGTCAGGGGTCTCCCCGTTTTTCTGTAATTTCGGGTTTAACCCTAGGTTCTCCTCCGTCTCCCCTGGTTGTTCCAATAATCCTGAGGTAGAGGAGGTTCATCGGGAACTGTGCACTGTCTGGGCCCAGGTTCAGAAGAACCTAGAGGCGTCCCAGAGCGCACAAAAGATTCAGGCGGATAGTAGACGTTCTGCTAACCCCCGGTTTGTCGTCGGGGATTTGGTCTGGTTGTCGTCCAGGAACTTGCGCCTTAAGGTCCCGTCCAGGAAGTTTGCTCCCCGATTTATTGGACCTTATAAGATCATTGAAGTCCTCAACCCTGTATCCTTCCGTCTGGAGCTCCCCCCATCCTTTCGCATACATGACGTCTTCCATGCCTCCCTCCTTAAACGCTGCTCCCCGTCCTGGTCCCCCTCGAGGATACCTCCTGTTCCCGTTCTCACCCCTGAGGGGGTGGAATTCGAGGTGGCCAAGATTATGGACAGTAGGATGGTCCAGGGCTCCCTCCAGTACCTGGTCCATTGGAGAGGATACGGGCCGGAGGAGAGGACTTGGGTACCTGCCCGTGATGTTCACGCTGGGGTATTGATCAGGAGGTTCCACCTCCTCTTCCCCACTAAACCGGGTCCCCTTAGTAAGGGTCCGGTGGCCCCTCATAAAAGGGGGAGTACTGTTAGGGATCTGCCAGGTACTTCATCTAGCTACACTCCTGGGATTAATCAATCCACACCTGAGGCCAGACCTGTTCGACTGACACCTTCTCCCACCAACCAGGGTGGCAGGCTCAGGAGTGGGAGAGCCTATCGCGGCCTGGTCTCTCGGAGTTAGCTCCGCCCCTTGCCCTTTATTACCTGCCCTGTGCTCTCCCTCAGTGCTTGTAATTCTTTTGGATTCCTGGCCCCACTGCTGCTTGCTCCAGCCTGCTTCTGCCGTGCTTCTGCCTTGCTGCAGTTCTGCTTGACCTGCTGTGCTTGCCCTGGCTTGCTTCTGTCTCCGTGTCCGCTCGGGTGTACTCACTTCGTCCTGGTCCTGACTGTTCGTTCGCCGCCCCGTTTCCTCGTGGCGTTCCGTGGCTACTGCCCCTTCCCTTGCGTGTTCCCTGTTTGTCTTCCTGTGCACTTAGCCAGCGTAGGGACCGCCGCCCAGTTGTACCTCGTCGCCTAGGGCGGGTCGTTGCAAGTAGGCAGGGACAGGGCGGTGGGTAGATTAGGGCTCACTTTCCCTTCACCTCCTTCCTGCCATTACAAGGAGTTTCCCCTGATGTCACTGCCCAGATATGGACAGAGACATCAAGCGCTCTGTCCAGGAGCGGAATCCCCGAAAACACAGGGATTCCGCTCCTTCAAGGAGCTGCTAAAGTGGGGCTAGCACATAGCAGAGCGGGGAGATACCTCCCTGCTCTGCTATAGTGGCGTCGCTACAGTAGTAGCAGCCGCAGCAGCAGCAGCTGCTAGCGGTGCCATGGAAGGTGTCGCCGGGCCAGGGCGCTTTTAAAACAAGCAGGGGAAGGGAGCCAGCGCAGCGCTCCCTTCTACCTGCTGTACACCCCGGCCCTGCCACACAGTGTACAGCCATTCGTCCGAATGGCATCAACTCCTCCTCCTCACATGCACTCTGCACTGTGAGGAGGAGGAGATAAAGTGCAAGCGACGGAAAACCCGGCCATCACTCGGGACACATTCCGTAGATGGCCGTGTATTACCCGGCCCCATAGACTTCTATGGGAGCCGGGCGGCCGGGTACCCGGCCGAAAATAGAGCATGTCCTATTTTTTGACGGACGGTTTTCCCGGCCGTCAGAAAATCGGTCTTGTGAATAGCCCCATTAGGGGTCTATTATTCCTAATGCAGCCGGGTGCCGGCCGATTTATGAACGGCCGGCACCCGGCCGGGAAACCCTGTCCTGTGAATGAGGCCTAAATACACGAAATGTGTTTGAGAGATAACATATTATTTCAAGAGATGAACGTCTTCAGTGGTGTCGAATAATCGAATCCGGGGCCTAGCTGTACCTGACTGTACCGCATGATAATACGTGTTACAAAATGTACTTCTTGTCACTTATCATTGCTCCATTGGCGTACTGAATGCTTCTCATTTTCTGCAAGATCCAAAAGTTTGGTATTTTAAAGATATAAATTCACTATTTATTGGAACAAGTCCAGTACATTGCTTAAACGTTATTATTCAAAAATATAATCTAATTTGCAACCGGGGTGGAATCAGAGACCAGTAGCTGACAGTGCTCATAGGTGACAGAACCAATAGTGGACCTTCAACTTGAAGCTGTTCATCGGGGCAGATTCACTATGGGCTTCTGACGCTGCACCAGTGGGATCTGCTGAATGTGTCAGGCAAAGTGACATAACGAGACGCTTCTAGTCTTAGGGCTTATTCACACAAATGTGGGGAAACTCGGACGTGAAAAACGGCCGTTTGTCACATCTGAGTTTCACCCGTGCGGGTCCCTTTTTCACGGATTACCAAAGACTTGAGTCTGTGGAGCTGATCTGTGAAAACGGAAGAAAGTAGGACATGTTCTATTTTTCAACTGACCCTTCACAAAGTCTGTTGAAACAACATCCGTGTGAACAGCCCCATTGAAGTACATGCGTCCGTGTCACGGCCGTTGTTTTAACGTCCGCCACACGGACGTATAAAAAAGTTTGTGTGAATAAGCCCTTAGGCTTTGTTAACATTGTGTAAGAGACTTCAGTAAAAGGTACAGTATATGTGTAGAGGATTTCACCACGTATATCTCTGACAGAAAGCTGCGATGTATACGGTGGCATATGTCGCCCATAACTTTCATTGTGAAAAAAATAGGTAAATATGTTTGTTTATTTACTGTACCCCACGCTATTATTCTATAATATATACAGAATGGAAAAGAGGATACGACATAAACCGGCATGGTGTATGGCAAAACAACACTCTTTTGGCATATGCCAAGTGAATAAGGGCTATGGGTACGTTTGGTGTATGCGCCGGATGCTTTCTTGTTACCAGTACAGCCAACAATGGGACCTCTTTTCTTTTAGGGCCCAGGTGATATGTCGGCCATCTCTGATTCCTAAGCCATTGTGGCATGAGTAGGGAAGCATATTAAACTGATGCAACTTTTTCATTGTGGACAAGAGTCCAGCAAACACATCAGATTCTGGTTCCTTATTTATGCAGCTCATTGTTTACCCACTTACTATGCAAATGTCTAGCGGCACTGGAGTAGCTCGGTGGGGGGACTAATAAAACAGCCATCCTCCGTTTACAGCCATAGGACCTAGGGAAACAAGGGCAAAGAGCAAAGAAAGACCAACTAACATTAGCTACAAACCCAAGTATATGACATTTAAGAAACCACAGTTATTATTGTTACTGTTGTCTTATATTTATAGTTCACTAGCAGAGTTACCCGGCTTCGCACGGGTCTATTTGTTGTTTGTGTGTGTGGTTAAAAACTTTATTTCCTAATGATATGAAGCCGCTCGTCTGTCTCGCTGATACTGCAGTCATGCCTCTGGGTAGTTTCAGCAGCACGGTGTTGGCTGTGGTGTATCTTGTCAGCCTGAAGACGGGCTTGGGTCTGTTAAGAGGTTTCAGCAGCTCAGGCAGCAGCCATCTACTTTGCTGTAGGGGTCTTTCGTCCAAGTGAAGGGTTCCTTTTTGGAGGCATGACTGGTCTGAAAGAGGTTCAATTTATGAGAATGCTGAAATCCCGTATAGGTACAGTGTAGTAGAGGTACAGTCCGTTCATGGCGAGTAAAGAAAGATAGCTGGATTGTTATGGAAACCCGTTGTAAAACAAAAAATGACTGGGTTGTTATGGGAACCCAGTCTAAAACTGTGTGTATATCAGTGAGGCTAAGAATGAAGAACCTGCGAGTTTCTACTGGCTAATACGGGTCATCTGATGTGATATGGAGGAGTACCTTTTATGTGGAAGCCAGTGGTGCCATATTTGCTTTTATATTGCAATTTTTTGTGAATATATCGAATGGTAGGCCCTGGAGAGCTTCAAAAGCGCATGATTTACTTATGTGCCAAATTTGGTTCAGATTTGTCCAGTCGTTTGGCCATGCATAAAGAACAGACAACAGAAATAAATTTTTAAATATATATATATATATATATATATATATATATATATATATATAAAGACTAGAAGAAGTACCCGACGCTGCCCAGGTATAACGTGTCAGCAGAGGCGGATAATAATGAGGGCAATCTGGGCAAGTGCCCGGGGCCCGAGGCTGGAAGGGGGCCCAGTTCGCCCTCGGTTCTCCATTACCGGCTGTTAAAATTACAGCGGGACCTCTCACCCAACCAGTGGCGTAGCTATAGGGGCCGCACTACATCAATAAAAAGTTACTATAGTAACTACAGTATTTACCTTCTTGTTTCGGGTGTGCAGCGCATGACGTCACGCGCGGCGCACAGCATCCTGATCCTGGATAGAGTCAGGACATCCGCTTCGGCTGAACAGGAGGGTAAGTTTAATATCCCTGTCTGCCTGAAGCTGATTTGCGGGGTCCGACTCCCAGGACCCCCGCCAGAAAACCTGTTTTGAAGGGGCTGCAGCGCTCGTACGAGAACTGGTCCTTCTCCTTCATTCCGGTCACTTGCTCTCTGTGAATCCGTGTCGGCGATTCACAGTGTGAGCCAGTAAGGGAATTCAAAGGGAAGCAGCTGTCGTACCAGCGCTGCTGCCCCTTCGAAACAGGTGATTGGCGGGTCCCGGGAGACGGACCCCGACCCATCAACTATTGGTCGCCTATCCTGAGGATAGGCCATCAATGTTTAGGGACTGGGCAATCCCTTTAAGCCTACGATGTTCCAGGCTTAGGGGGCCCATGAGACAGGATCACAGATTGTGCGATCCTGTCTGCTGGGCCCTGTATGTAAGCATCTTACATAAGCACATGGTAGGCTTAGATACATGGCCCATGTGTGATCCTGTCTGATGGGCCCTGTATATAAGCCTACCACATGTACTGTATAAGATTACTGTCTGCTGGACCCTGTATGTAAGCCTGCCTTGACAGACAGTATCACACATGGGCCCTGTACCTAAGCCTACCACTACTACGGTCATTGGACTATGTCAGATTCGAGGACTACTTCGATGACGCCATTTTTATTATCAATAAAATGGTTAATGAGGGTTGTCTGGGTGGTTTTTATTTCAATAAAATATTTTTTCTATGTCTTTGTTTGTTTTTTAAACTTTATTACTACCGCCTTAGTAATGGCCGCCGGCTGATTGACAGCGTCCATTACTAAGGCGAGGCTTAGTGTTAGCCGGTGCAGAGGCTATCATTAACCCCCATTATTACCCCAGTACCCAGGAATGTTGGGAAAAGCCGAGTACGATCCAGTACCTGACCATCTGTAGTGATGGTCGGGCAGTGGGGTGGATGCAGGCTGGTATTATTAGCCTGGGAAAGGCCAAAAACTGTGGCCCTTCCCCTTTGGTAATGTTAACCTGCTGCTGCTTTCTTGTGTCTGGCTGGTTATGAAAAATGGGGGGACCCTGCCAGATACAACAGCAGCAGCCTAGCATTACCAGGGGGGAAGGGTCACTGTTTTTGGCCTTTCCCAGGCTGATATTACCAGCCTGTGGCTGACCCAGTACCCGACCATCACTACAGATCACTACAGATGGTCAGGTACTGGTTCGTACTCGGCTCTTCCAAGTACCACTGGTGACGGTGGGTACCGGGGTAATGGGGGTTAGTGTTAGCTTCTGCACCTGCTAACATCAAGCCTCGCCTTAGTAATGGATGTTGTCAATCAGCCAGCAGCTATTAATAAGGTGGTAATAATAAAGTTTAAAAAAATACAAGGACATAGAAAAATATTTTATTGAAATAAAAACCACCCAGACAACCCTCATTAACCATTATATTGAGAATAAAAAAAACGCTGTCATTGAAGTAGTCCTCGAATCCGACGTAGTCCAACAACCGAACCTGTAAAATAACACAAACATACAAAAATAATTAGAAACACATAAAAAAGCAAAAAAATTCTTATGCTTACCTTTTCTGGGTCTAGCACTGGAACCGCAATGTGAGCGAGCTGGTCCCTATCTATAATCCTATCATGTGTGATACTGTCTGTTGAGCTACTGTATCTAATCCTATAATGTGTGACACTGTCTGTTGAGCTACTGTATTTAATCCTATCATGTGTGATACTGTGCTGAGCCACTGTAACTATCCATAGTTTATAGGGTTGTAGTGCTATAGATATGCTGTCTCCTATACACACATATACGCAGACATACACACACACACACACACACACACACACACACACACATATATTCAGGGGCGCAGTGTATAGTACTATTATATTCAGGGGCACAGTGTATAGTACTATTATATTCAGGAGTACAGTGTATAGTACTATTATATTCAGGGGCACAGTGTATAGTACTATTTTATTCAGGTGTACAGTGTATAGTACTATTATATTCAGGAGTACATTGTATAGTACTATTATATTCAGGGGCACAGTGTATAGTACTTTTATATTCAGGACCGTAGTGTATATGTAAAGGATCTGCCAGACACAGCTTCTGTGTCGACGCCCGTGGTTAATCAGTCTGCATCTGCTCCTAGGTCTGATAGAGTGACTCGATCTGCTACCACTCAGGCTGGTAGGCTGAGGAGTGGGAGAACCTATCACAGCCTGGCCAGACGGAGCTAGCTCCCGCCCTTGGTCTATTTATACCTTCATTTCCTGCTCTTCCTTTGCCTGTGATTCTGTCTTGTTTCCTGGCTCTGCTGTTCATGCTAGTTCCACTGACCTCTGCTTCAAATTGACCCTGGCTTTACTGACTACGCTCCTGCTCTGCGTTGGTATCTCGTACACTCCTGGTTTGACTCGGCTCGTTCACTACTCGTGTTGCTCACAGTGTGGTGCCTATTTTCAAAAAGGGCTCTAGGTCTTCCCCGGGTAATTATAGACCAGTAAGCTTAACATCCATCGTGGGGAAAATGTTTGAGAGGCTATTGAGGGACTATATACAGGATTACGTGACAAAAAATAGTATTATAAGTGACAGCCAGCACGGTTTTACTAAGGACAGAAGTTGTCAAACTAACCTAATCTGTTTTTATGAAGAGGTGAGCAGAAGCCTAGACAGAGGGGCCGCTGTGGATATAGTGTTTTTGGACTTTGCAAAGGCATTTGACACTGTCCCGCATAGACGCCTAATGGGTAAATTAAGGACTATAGGTTTAGAAAATATAGTTTGTTATTGAATTGAGAATTGGCTCAAGGACCGTATCCAGAGAGTTGTGGTCAATGATTCCTACTCTGAATGGCCCCCGGTAATAAGTTGTGTACCCCAGGGTTCAGTGCTGGGACCACTATTATTCAACTTATTTATTAATGATATAGAGGATGGGATTAATAGCACTATTTCTATTTTTGCAGATGACACCAAGCTATGTAATATAGTTCAGTCTATGGAAGATGTTCGTGAATTGCAAGCAGATTTAAACAAACAAAGTGTTTGGGCATCCAGTTGGCAAATGAAGTTAAATGTAGATAAATGTAAAGTTATGCATCTGGGTACCAACAACCTGCATGCATCATATGTCCTAGGGGGAGCTACACTGGCGGATTCACTTGCTGAGGAGGATCTGGGTGTACTTGTAAATCATAAACTAAATAACAGCATGCAGTGTCAATCAGCTGCTTCAAAGGCCAGCAGGATATTGTCATGTATTAAAAGAGGCATGGACTCGCGGGACAGGGATGTAATATTGCCACTCTACAAAGCATTAGTGAGGCCTCATCTAGAATATGCAGTTCAGTTCTGGGCTCCAGTTCATAGAAAGGATGCCCTGGAGTTGGAAAAAATACAAAGAAGAGCAACAAAGCTAATAAGGGGCATGGAGAATCTAAGTTATGAGGAAAGATTGAAAGAATTAAACCTATTTAGCCTTGAAAAAAGACGACTAAGGGGGAACATGATTAACTTATATAAATATATGAATGGCACATACAAAAAATATGGTGAAATCCTGTTCCATGTAAAACCCCCTCAAAAAACAAGGGGGCACTCCCTCCGTCTGGAGAAAAAAAGGTTCAACCTGCAGAGCCGACAAGCCTTCTTTACTGTAAGAACTGTGAATCTATGGAATAGCCTACCGCAAGAGATGGTCACAGCAGGGACAGTAGATAGCTTTAAAAAAAGGGTTAGATAATTTCCTAGAACAAAAAAATATTAGCTCCTATGTGTAGACATTTTTTTCCTTCCCTTTTCCCGTCCCTTGGTTGAACTTGATGGACATGTGTCTTTTTTCAGCCGTACTAACTATGTAACTATGTAATATTCAGGGGTAAAGTGTATAGTACTATTATATTCAGGAGTTCAGTGTATAGTACTATTAGATTCAGGAGTACAGTGTATAGTACTATTATATTCTGGGGCGCAGTGTATAGTACTATTATATTCAGGTGCACAGTGTATAGTGCTATTATATTCAGGAGCACAGTGTATAGTACTATTATATTCAGGAGCACAGTGTATAGTACTACTATATTCAGGAGTACAGTGTATAGTACTATTATATTCAGGGGTGCAGTGTATAGTACTATTATATTCAGGGGCGCAGTGTATAGTACTATTATATTCAGAAGTACAGTGTATAGTATTATTATATTCAGAAGTACAGTGTATAGTACTATTATATACAGGAGCGCAGTGTATAATACTATTATATTCAGGAGTACAGTGTACAGTACTATCATTGTATGATACTATTATATTTAGAAGCATAGAGAGTGGCATCATGAGAATTTTATCTTCGTTTACAGGTGCGGAAATGTTGGAAAAGTGAGGAGCCGAAGACATCTGAGCTGTGAACTGCATAAATGGGCCGTGCCCGAGAGAAGTCATCATAGAGGTCTGGACCGGATGGAGAAGAAAAGAGAAAAAGAACGAAAAATAATCTGAGCCATCACCTGTGAGTCACTCAATGTAAATGTTTATTCTCTCCGTGACTGATCAATACTGTAGTCACTGCTGTATGATCTGCAGCGAGATGACGGATGGTAGCATTCTTTTTTGTTAAACAACAACTCCCAGCATATCCTAACCATTGTTCAGTTTGTTGGTTCTGGTGCTGTATATATATATATATATATATATATATATATATATATATATGTGTGTACTGAGCATCGCTCTGGGGATGTATATATGTACAGGGCTTGGTTCTGGGGATGTATATATATACTGAGCTTGGTTCTGGAGTTATATATATGTACTGGGCTTGGTTCTGGCATTGTATATATGCACTGAGCTTGGTTCTGGGGCTGTATATATGTACTGAGCTTGGATTTAGTGCTGTATATATGTACTGAGCTTGGTTCTGGTGCTGTATTTATGTACTGAGCTTGGTTTTGGGGCTGTATTTATGTACTGAGCTTTGTTCTAGTGCAGGTATATATGTACTGAGCTTGGTTCTGGTGTTGTATATGGGTATGTGCACACACACTAATTACGTCCGTAATTGACGGACGTATTTCGGCCGCAAGTCACGGACCGAACACAGTGCAGGGAGCCGGGCTCCTAGCATCATAGTTATGTACGAATATAGGAGTCCCTGCCTCGCTGCAAGACAACTGTCTCGTACTGAAAACATGATTACAGTACGGGACAGTTGTCCTGCAGCGAGGCAGGGACTCCTAGCATCGTACATAAGTATGATGCTAGGAGCCCGGCTCCCTGCACTGTGTTCGGTCCGGGACTTGCGGCCGAAATACGTCCGTCAATTACGGACGTAATTAGTGTGTGTGCACATACCCTATATGTACTGAGCTTGGTTCTTGGGCTGTATATATGTGCTGAGCTAGGTTCTGGGTCTGTATATATTTACCTTCTCTTAAGGTAAAAGTATAGGTTAAATCTACTTTTAACTTTAGAGAAGGTAAATATATACAGTAAAAACTGGTATGGTACTTTACATGGTGCCAATAAAAACTATAACTCCACCTGCAAAAAAATTATCTTTCACACACCACTCCATTGACGTAAAAATAAAAAAGTTATAAAGCTCCTGACCAGTTCAGTGTCTCAAAGTATTCTGCTTTCTTTCTTCTATATGGCTCATTGTGCTTTTACAGCTAAATTAAAACCGTGCCAGATCTGTGGCCGCCTAAACAGAAATCTGCAAATATATACGGTACAGCGTCTTCGGAGTTCGGGGAGGGGGGGGGCCCAGACATGAAAAAGTGCCTGGGCCCATGGTACCCTTAATCTGCCCCTGCGTGTCAGTCTGTCTGTTTGTGTGTTCATTGGATTTGTTCCAAGGGTGCCCAGGAGGCCAATCCATGCCCTCGTGTTTTCTTGGTTTACGAGGAAATAGCTAGTAGCCCCATATACCCCGGCAGTGACACACTGTTTATTAAAATTTTAACTTCCTAAATACCTAACAGCTAAACTGGTAGGAAATGGAGTCATAAGATTGTGACAGAGCATGTTGATTAACAACATTGTTAGTTTTATTAACAGTTGGCCATAGACTGCGGTTGGTTCATAATTGAAAACATCATCATGCATGAAAGCCCACTCATTAGCACGCTGAACATGATGTGCTCTATCAGCTTGCTGACTGGCCTTGGTTCGGGCAGGAGTCTCTGCGCTTCTGAGAGCCACCTGTCTGATCTGTTGCTGAGAAAGCCGGGGTTGAGTTTGCTGAGGAGTTTCAGAAGCTCAAGCAGCAGTATGACGCATTTGATCAGTCTGCAGTTGGGCAAGTACAGTATCTGCAGCTTGTAATGCAGCTTCCTGACCATCAGTAATCTGATTGGTTGCTATGGGTAACCGCTCCTTGAATCTCCCCATCTAGGATTATTTTGTAAAGTGTACTACCTGTTACTGCCAGATAAAAACATCTTTACTATAAAAGCAAATGTCTGTATTCGCTTTTATAGTATTGGATCGTTATCATGTGATAATGGCTAATAACAGAGAACAACAGAAGGACGGGACCTTTACGAAAACCTTCCTGATCACCTGATGTGCCTATGTGCCAAATTTGGGGTCAAATGTTTCAGGCGTTTGGATGCCTATAGAGGACGACAAACAGACATTCAATTCACTATGATGGCTGGTAACAGAGAACAATGGCAAGGTTGGGACATTTACGAAAACCTTCCCGGACACCCGATCAACCTATGTGCCAAATTTGTGCTCAAATGGTTCAGCTGGTAATAAAACTGCCAATGTTGTGAATCAACAGGCTCTGTCACAATCTTATGACTCCATTTTCTACCAGTTTAGCTGTTAGGTATTTAGGAAGTTAAAATTTAAATAAACAGTGTGTCACTGCCAGGGTATATAGGGCTACTAGCGATTTCCTCGTAAACCAAGAAAAGACGAGGGCATGGATTGGTCTCCTGGGCACCCTTGGAACAAATCAAATGAACACACAAACAGACAAACTGACACGTTATACCCGGGCAGCGCCGGGTACTTCTTCTAGTCTTTATATATATATATATATATAATATATTTAAAAATAATATAATATAATATTTAAAAATAAATTTCTGTTGTCTGTTCTTTATGCATGGCCAAACGACTGGACAAATCTGAACCAAATTTGGCACATAAGTAAATCATGTGCTTTTGAAGGTTTCAGCTCTCTAGGTCCTACCATTCGACATATTCACAAAAAATTGCAATTTAAAAGCAAATATGGCACCACTGGCTTCCACATAAAAGGTACTCCTCCATATCACATCAGATGACCTGTATTAGGCAGTAGAATCTCTCAGGTTCTTCATTCTTAGCCTCACTGATATACACACAGTTTTAGACTGGGTTCCCATAACAACCCAGTCATTTTTTGTTTTACACTCGGTTTCCATAACAATCCAGCCATCTTTCTTTACTCGCCGTGAACGGACTGTACCTCTACTACACTGTACCTATACGGGATTTCAGCATTCTCATAAATTGAACCCCTTTCAGACCAGTCATGCCTCCAAAAATGAACCCTTCACTTGGACGAAAGACCCCTACAGCAAAGCACATGGCTGCTGCCTGAGCAGCTGAAACCTCTTAACAGACCCAAGCCCGTCTTCAGGCTGACAAGATACACCACAGCCAACACCGTGCTGCTGAAACTACCCAGAGGCACGACTGCAGTATTAGCGAGACAGACGTAGGAAATAACGTTTTTAACCACACACACAAACAACAAATAGACCCGTGCGAAGCCGGGTAACTCTGCTAGTGAACTATAAATATAAGACAACAGTAAGAATAATAACTGTGGTTTCTTAAATGTCATATCCTTGGGTTTGTAGCTAATGTTAGTTGGTCTTTCTCTGCTCTTTGCCCTTGTTTCCCTAGGTCCTATGGCTGTAAACTGAGTATGGCTGTTTTATTAGTCCCCCCCACTGAGCTACTCCAGTGCCGCTAGACATTTGCATAGTAAGTGGGTAAACAATGAGCTGCATAAATAAGGAACCAGAATCTGATGTGTTTGCTAAACTCTTGCTCACAATGAAAAAGTTGCATCAGTTTAATATACTTCCCTACTCATGCCACAATGGCTTAGGAATCAGAGATGGCCGACATATCACCTGGGCAACCTATCGGCCCTAAAAGAAAAGAGGTCCCATTGTTGGCTGTACTGGTAACAAGAAAGCATCCGGCGCATACACCGAACGTACCCATAGCCCTTATTCACTTGGCGTATGCCAAAAGAGTGTTGTTTTGCCATACACCATGCCGGTTTATGTCGTATCCTCTTTACTATTCTGTATATATTATAGAATATAGCGTGGGGTAAAGTAAAAAACATACATATTTACCTATTTTTTTTCACAATGAAAGTTATGGGCGACATATGCCACCGTATACATCGCAGCTTTCTGTCAGAAATATACGTGGAGAAATCCTCTACACGTATACTGAAGTCTCTTACACAATGTTAACAAAGCCTAAGGGCTTGATCACGCGAACTTTGAATACGTCCGTGTGACGGCCATTAAAACAACGGCCGTGATACGGACGCATGTACTTCAATGGGGCTGTTCACGCAGACGTTGTTTCAACGGACTTTGTGAAGGGTCCGTTGAAAAATAGAACATGTCCTACTTTCTTCCGTTTTCACAGATCAGCTCCATAGACTCAAGTCTTTGGGAATCCGTGAAAACAGGACCCGCACAGGTGAAACTCAGGTGTGAAAAACGGCCATTTTTCACATCCGAGTTTCCCCACATTTGTGTGAATAAGCCCTAAGACTAGAAGGGTCTCGTTATGTCACTTTGCCTGACACATTCAGCAGATCCCACTGGTGCAGCGTCAGAAGCCCATAGTAAATCTGCCCCGATGAACAGCTTCAAGCTGAAGGTCCACTATTGGTTCTGTCACCTATGAGCACTGTCAGCTACTGGTCTCTGATTCCACCCCGGTTGCAAATTAGATTGTATTTTTGAATAATAACATTAGCAATGTACTGGACTTTTTCCAATAAATAGTGACTTTATAACTTTAAAATACCAAACTTTTGGATCTTGCAGAAAATGAGAAGCATTCAGTACGCCAATGGAGCAATGATAAGTGACAAGAAGTACATTTTGTAACACGTATTATCATGCGGTACAGTCAGGTACAGCTAGGCCCCGGATTTGATTATTCGACACCACTGAAAACATTCATCTCTTGAAATAATATGTTATCTCTCAAACACATTTCTTTTCAATCAGTAGCTTAGCGCACAAATCTGTTTCATATGATATGTAGCATCAACTTTATATCACGTATATTTTTGAGAGGGACATATAAAAACTAATATAGACAAAAACAGTGATATCTGTAACCTACGGATGTAGCCATCTTTATCTTGACTCTGATAACTTTCTGCAGCTTGATATCACACAACAAAAGCCATTGAAAAGTCATTGAAAAAGTCAAGATAAACGATCTTGCCACCGTGTATTTACTGTGTTAAGAGTCAAGATAAAGATGGCTACATCCGTTAGTCTGTGAAATATTAGGTGGATTTTGGCAGCTTTACTAACTGAACTATTTTCTTTTGTATGCATCGTCTTAATGTTCGGAGGAGATAGTAAGTGTGATTTGCGACAATTTTTTTTAACGATGAACACTTTTCAGAGTTGAAAATTTGTCCACCAATTTGTCTCTTGTTTGAAAAAAATGACATTATCTACTTAGTAAATGTGGGCTATATGAAATGTAATGTATGCAAGTTGTGAACAATTGGTCCTGTGAGTCTGTATGGCCTACAGTTTAGACCTTAGGGTATGTTCACACGCAGTATTTTCAGGCGAATTTCAGAGCGTAAATGCCTCGAAATATGCTTTGAAAAACACCAGTGAAACGCCTACAAATAACTTCCTATTGAAATCAATGGGAAATATAGCGTTTAGTTCAGACAAGGTATATTTTTACGCCGCTATTTTAAAAAACGGCGCATAAAAAAATGCAACATAAAAAGAAGGAGCATGTCACTTCTTGAGCCATTTTTGGAGCTGTTTTTCCATTGTTAGGCTATGTTCACACGGGGTCTTTTGCCGAGTTTTTTGACGCGGAAACCGCGTCGCAAAACTCGGCAGAAACGGCCCGAGAACGCCTCCCATTGATTTCAATGGGAGGCGTCGGCGTCTTTTTCCCGCGAGCAGTAAAACTGCCTCGCGGGAAAAAGAAGCGACATGCCCTATCTTCGGGCGCTTCCGCCTCCGACCTCCCATTGACTTCAATGGGAGGCAGGAGAAAGCGTGTTTTCTGCCCGCGGCGCTCAATGGCCGCGGGCGAAAAACGGCGCGATCATTGCTATTCACACGGAGTATTTTGGGGGAGGAATATCTGCCTCAAAATTCCGTTTGGAGCTTTGAGGCAGATATTCCTCCCCCAAAATACTCCGTGTGAACATAGCCTTAGTATGAAAAACACCTTCAAAAACGCCTAAAATAAAACGCCTCAATAAACGCTTCAAAATTATTTTCAGCTTCAAAAGCGCCTGAAAATCAGAGGCTGTTTTCCCTTGAAAAAAGCTTTGTACTTTTCAGCCATTTTTTATTGTATGTGTGAACATACCCTTATACACACAAGGTGTGGAAAAACGGGTACTGAAATTTAGAGTTCCTATTCTATACAGACACGTGATTCATTTAACTCTGTGTGGCGCCTCTGTTCACCTTCAGGTTCCTCAGCATTCTCCTATAGAAGCAATGTTCATAAGACCGAATACTGATACCCAATAGCAAACAATAATTTTACATGCAGGAAGCAGTGTGTTAAATATACCACATTACACAAGTCCATTACGTGCTGAAGTCTTTTAAAAACATGTAGTAAATACTCTAAAAGAGATACACATTATGGACAAAAGTATTGGGACATCTGCACATTACACCTACAGTGGTTTTAAGACATCCCATTCTAAATCCATAGGCATTAATATGGAGTTGTTTCCTTCCTTGCAGCTAAAACAGCGTCCGCTCTTCTGGGAAGACTTTCTGCAAGATTTTGGAGTGTGTGTAGGAATTTTTGCCCATTCATCCAGAAGAGCATTTGTGCGATCAGACATTAACCCCTTCCCGACATGCGCCGTACATGTACGGCGCTGTCGGGAGGTGCTTCCCGCAAAGCGCCGTATATACAGTGAAGGAAATAAGTATTTGATCCCTTGCTGATTTTGTAAGTTTGCCCACTGTCAAAGACATGAACAGTCTAGAATTTTTAGGCTAGGTAAATTTTACCAGTGAGAGATAGATTATATAAAAAAAAATAAAAAAAATAACATTGTCAAAATTATATATATTTATTTGTATTGTGCACAGAGAAATAAGTATTTGATCCCTTTGGCAAACAAGACTTAATACTTGGTGGCAAAACCCTTGTTGGCACGCACAGCAGTCAGACATTTTTAGTAGTTGATGATGAGGTTTGCACACATGTTAGATGGAATTTTGGCCCACTCCTCTTTGCAGATCATCTGTAAATCATTAAGATTTCGAGGCTGTCGCTTGGCAACTCGGATCTTCAGCTCCCTCCATAAGTTTTCGATGGGAATAAGGTCTGGAGACTGGCTAGGCCACTCCATGACCTTAATGTGCTTCTTTTTGAGGCACTCCTTTGTTGCCTTGGCTGTATGTTTCGGGTAATTGTCGTGCTGGAAGACCCAGCCACGAGCCATTTTTAATGTCCTGGTGGAGGGAAGGAGGTTGTCACTCAGGATTTGATAGTACATGGCTCCATCCATTCTCCCATTGATGCGGTGAAGTAGTCCTGTGCCCTTAGCAGAGAAACACCCCCAAAACATAATGTTTCCACCTCCATGCTTGACAGTGGGGACGGTGTTCTTTGGGTCATAGGCAGCATTTCTCTTCCTCGAAAAACGGCGAGTTGAGTTAATGCCAAAGAGCTCAATTTTAGTCTCATCTGACCACAGCACCTTCTCCCAATCACTCTCAGAATCATCCAGATGTTCATTTGCAAACTTCAGACGGGCCTGTACATGTGCCTTCTTGAGCAGGGGGACCTTGCGGGCACTGCAGGATTTTAATCCATTACGGCGTAATGTGTTACCAATGGTTTTCTTGGTGACTGTGGTCCCAGCTGCCTTGAGATCATTAACAAGTTCCCCCCGTGTAGTTTTCGGCTGAGCTCTCACCTTCCTCAGGATCAAGGATACCCCACGAGGTGAGATTTTGCATGGAGCCCCAGATCGATGTCGATTGACAGTCATTTTGTATGTCTTCCATTTTCTTACTATTGCACCAACAGTTGTCTCCTTCTCACCCAGCGTCTTACTTATGGTTTTGTAGCCCATTCCAGCCTTGTGCAGGTCTATGATCTTGTCCCTGACATCCTTAGAAAGCTCTTTGATCTTGCCCATGTTGTAGAGGTTAGAGTCAGACTGATTAATTGAGTCTGTGGACAGGAGTCTTTTATACAGGTGACCATGTAAGACAGCTGTCTTTAATGCAGGCACCAAGTTGATTTTGGAGCGTGTAACTGGTCTGGAGGAGGCTGAACTCTTAATGGTTGGTAGGGGATCAAATACTTATTTCTCTGTGCACAATGCAAATAAATATATAGAATTTTGACAATGTGATTTTCTTATTTTTTTTTTATATAATCTATCTCTCACTGGTAAAATTAACCTAGTCTAAAAATTCTAGACTGTTCATGACTTTGACAGTGGGCAAACTTACAAAATCAGCAAGGGATCAAATACTTATTTCCTCCACTGTATACGGCGCAGTGATGGTGCGGGCTCAGAAGCAGAGCCGGCACCATCACCGCGGGGTGACAGCTGTATTATACAGCTGGCACCCTCCTGTAACTGCCAGGACCGATCCAGGCTACTCTCCAATCCAGCAGATTAACCCCTCAGATGCTGCGCTCAATAGAGCGCAGCATCTGATAGGTTTTCACCCTACCGGCAACCCAGTGATGCAATCACTGGGTTGCTGTGGCAATCGGACGCCAGAAAATGGCGTCCGAGTCTGCCTTGTACGGGAGTTGATGAGGACACGCCTGCGGCGTGTCCTCATAGGCTTGCTGTCAGTGAATAACTGACAGCGCTAATATACTGCACTACGTATGTAGTGTAGTGTATTAGAGTAGCAATCAGGGCATCAGGCCCTCATGTACCCTAGTGGGACAAGTCAGAAAAGTAAAAAAAAGATAATAAAAATGTGGTAAAACAATAAAAACACACACATTTCAAATAAAAATAAAGCTAAACTGACTTTTTTCCCATAGTAAGTCTTTTATTATGGGAAAAACCGTAAAAATTAAAAAAAACTATACATAATTGGTATCGCCGCGTCCGTAACGACCCAAACTACAAAACTATTATGTAATTTATCCCGCACGGTGAACGCCGTAAAAAAAAAACATGAAAAACAACGCCGGAATCTTTGTTTTTAGGTCACATCTCCTTCCAAAAAATGCTATAAAAAGTGATCAAAAAGTCACATTTACTCCAAAATAGTACTAATAAAAACGACAATCCGTCCCGCAAAAAATAATCCCTGACACCGCTTTGTGCACGCAAAAATAAAAAAGTTATGGGTCTTAGAATATGGCGACACAGAAAACAAATGATTTTATAAAAAAAGTGATTTTATTGTGCAAAAGCTGCAATACATAAAAAAAACTATATAAATTTGGTATCGCCGTAATCGTATCGACCCGCAGAATAAAGCTAACATGTAATTTAGGGCGCACTGTGGATGCCGATAAAAAAAACTATAAAAAACTATTCCAGAATTGCTTGTTTTTGGTAATTTCCTTTACCAAAAAATGAAATAAAAAGTGATCAAAAAGTCGTATGTGTTCTAAAATGGTACCAATAAAATCTACAGCCCATCTCGCAAAAAACAAGCCTGCACACCGCTCAATCAACTGAAAAATAAAAAAGTTATGGCACTAGTAATGCGGTGATGAAAAAACATCTCAATGCGCAGGCCGGAGGGGAACATTCCTTCAGTTTCAGGGCCCTAGTATTTAGGAACTAGGAAAGGGAAGGGACATAGCACATCCGCTGGAAGCGAGGGCGCCCGTATTATACCAGTGCAAAACTTTCCCAGCAATATTTCCCAAACTACGAAGGAGAAAAAGTCCCCAAAAGGTGCAGAGCGTTACAGAAGGGGGATAAGAAAGAAAACCGTTTATCAGTGTGACACCGGCCTGCGCATAACGGATCGCTTCACAGCGTAACACACACATCTATGGATAATTGTATTATTTACCCCATTAGTATACCCTCTTATTATGCCCTGATGTACTCCGCACAGATTACATATGCCACCACATTATAAACGGAAATACCAGCAAAACTCAAACAAAACTACCAAGCAAAATCCATGCTCAAAATGGCGGTCTATTCCTTCTTAGCCCTACAGCGTGCCCAAACAGCAATTTATGGCCACAAGTAAGGCATTACCATACCCGGGAGAACCCGCTTAACAATTTATGGGGTAAGATTCTCTAGGGGCACAACATATTGTGCGACGAATAGGCAGATCAGTGGAAAAATTGCAATTTTCACTTTGCACAATCCACTGCGTATTCATTTCTGAAAAACACCTGTGGAGTCTAAATTCTCACTACACCCCTTGATAAATGCCTTTAGGGGTGTAGTTTCTAAAACGGGGTCACTTTTGTTTGGTACATCAGGGGTTTTGCAAATGCAACATGGCGTCCGCAAACCATTCCAGAAAAATCTACGCTCCAAAAGATAAATACCGCTCCTTTTCTTCTGAATGCTCCCATAAACGTAAACAGCCTATTATAACCACATATGGGGTGTTACCGTACTCGGGAGAAATTACTTTACAAATGTTGGGGTGCTTTTTCTTCTCTATTCCTTGTAAAAATGAAAAATGTTGATCTAAAACTACATCTTGTTGGAAAAAAAAATAATTTTTCATAGCTTAATTCTAATTAATTCAGCAAAAAACCTTTGGGATCAAAATTTTCACTATACCCCTAGATGATTCCTCAGGGGGTGCAGTTTCCCAAATGGAGTCAATTTTTGGGTGTTTCCACTGTACTAGTACTACAGGGGCTCAGCAAATGTGACATGGCGCCCAGACACTATCCAAAAACCAAATGGTGCTAGTTCCATTCTGAGCCCTACCGTGTGTCCAAACAGATGTTTGTGACCACATGTGGGGTATTGTTTTACTCGGGAGAAGTTGCTTTACTAATTTTATGGTGCTTTTTCTCCTTCAGTCCTTGTGGAAATGAAAAAAAATTACCTAAACCTACATTTTATTTGAAAAAATGTAGATTTTAATTTTACGGCCTACTTCCAATAAGTTCTGTAAAACACCTGTGGGGTCAAACTGCTCACTGTACCCCTAGATTATTTCCTCATGGGGTGTAGTTTCCAAAATGGGGTCACTTGTTGGGGGTTTCCACTGTTTTGTCCCCTCAGGAGCTTTGCAATTGCGACATGGCCTCCGCAAACCATTCCTGCTAAATTTGAGTTCCAAAAGCCAAATGGCGCTCTTTCCCTTCTCAGCCTCGCCGTGTCTTCAAACAGTCGTTTATTACCACATGTGGGGTATTGTTTTACTCGGGAGAAATTTATTTACACATTTTATGGTGCTTTTTCTCCTTTAGTCCTTGTGGAAATGAAAAAAAATTAGCTAAACCTACATTTTATTTGAAAAAAATGTAGATTTTCATTTTCACAGCCTATTTCCAAAAATTTCTGCAAAAAACCTGTGGGGTCAAAATGCTCACTATACCCCTAGATAATTTCCTCAAGGGGTATAGTTTCCAAAATGGGGTCACTTGTTGGGGGTTTCCACTGTTTTGTCACCTTAGGGGCTTTGCAAATGTGACATGGCCTCCGCAAACCATTCCTGCTAAATTTGGGCTCCAAGAGCCAAATGGCGCTCTTTCCCTTCTAAGCCCTGCCGTGTGTCCAAACAACCGTTTATTACCACATGTGGGGTATTGTTTTACTCAGGAGAAATTTCTTTACAAATTTTATGGTGCTTTTTCTCCTTTAGTCCTTGTGGAAATGAAAGAAAATTAGCTAAACCTACATTTTATTTGAAAAAATGTAGATTTTCATTTTCATGGCCTAGTTCCAAAAATTTTTGCAAAAAAACTGGCCGGTCAAAATGCTTGCTACACCCCTAGATAAATTCTTCGAGGGGTATAGTTTCCAAAATAGGGTCACTTGTTGGGGGTTTCCACTGTTTTGTCCCCTAGGGGGCTTTGCAAATGCGACATGGCCTCCGCAAACCATTCCTGCTAAATTTGAGCTCCAAGAGCCAAATGGCGCTCTTTCCATTCTAAGCCCTGCCGTGTGTCCAAATAACCGTTTATTACCACATGTGGGGTATTGTTTTACTCGGGAGAAATTGCTCTACAAATGTTGTGGTGCTTTTTCTACTTTAGTTCTTTTGGAAATGAAAAAAAATTAGCTAAACCTACATTTTATTTGAAAAAATGTAGATTTTCATTTTCATGGCCTAGTTCCAAAAATCTTTGCAAAAAAACTGGCCTGTCAAAATGCTTGCTACAACCCTAGATAAATTCCTCGAGGGGTGTAGTTTCCCAAATGGGGTCACTTTTGGGGGGTTTCCACTGTTTTAGTTCCACAAGACCTGTTCAAAGCTGACATGGTGCCTAAAATATATTCTAATAAAAAGGAGACCCAAAATCCACCAGGTGCTCCTTTGCTCCTGAGGCCGGTGCTTCAGTCCAATAGCACACTAGAGCCACATGTGGGATATTTCCTAAAACTGCAGAACCTGGGCAATAAATAATGAGTTGCATTTCTTGGGTAAAACATTCTGTGGTACAAAAAAAATGGATTCAAAATGAATTTCTGGAAAAAAATAATGAACTTTGTAAATTTCACCTCTACTTTGCCTTAATTCCTGCGCAATGTTTAAAGGGTTAAGAAACTTTCTAAATGCTGTTTTGAATACTTTGAGGGGTGCAGTTTTTAAAATGGGGTGACTTATTGGGGGTTTCTAATATCTAAGGACCTCAAAGCCACTTCACAACTGAACTGGCCCCTGTAAAAATAGCATTTTGAAATTTTCTTGAAAATGTGAGAAATTACTGCTAAAGTTCTAAACCTTGTAACGTCCTAGAAAAATAAAATGATGTTCAAAAAACGATGCCAATCTAAAGTAGACATATGGGGGATGTTAGTTAGCAACATTTTTGTGTGGTATAACTGCCTGTCTTACAAGCAGATACATTTAAATTGAGAAAAATGCAAATTTTTGCAATTTTTCGCTACATTTTGGTGTTTTTCACAATTAAATACTGAATGTATCGGGCAAATTTTGCCAGTAACATGAAGTCCAATGTGTCATGAGAAAACAATCTCAGAATCACTTGGATAGGTAAAAGCATTCCGGAGTTATTACCACATAAAGTGAAACATGTCAGATTTGAAAAATGAGGCTCTGTCAGGAAGGTCAAAAGCGGCCAAAGAGGGAAGGGGTTAATGTTGGATGAGAGGGCCTGGCTTAAAATCTCTGTTATAGTTCATCCCTAAAGTGTTTGATGGGGTTGACGTCAGCGCTCTGTGCTGGCCAATCAAATTCTCCCACACCCAACCATGTCTTTATGGACCTTGCTTTGTGCACTGGGGCACAGTCATGCAGGAACAGAAAAGGGCTTTCCCCAAACTGTTCCTAAAAAGTTGGAAGTTTACAGTTGTCCAAAATGTCTTGGTATGTTGAAGCATTAAGATTTCTCTTCACTGGAACTAAGGGGCCTAGACCAACCTCTGAAAACAACCTCATGGCATTATCTCTTCTCCACCAAACTTTACAGTTGGCACAATGCAGACAGACAGGTAACATTTTCCTGGCTTGTTAAAACCAGACTCATCCATCAGACTGCCAGTGAAGATTGATTCGTCACTCCAGTGAACATTTTCCACTGCTTCAGAGTCCAGTGCAATGAAGCTCCCAGTACAGAGTTTATGTGCTGAAGTTAATGCCAGAGGAGGTTTGAAACTCTGCAGTTATTGAGTCAGCAGAGCGTTGGTAACTTTTATGCACTATGCACCTCAGCACTTGCGCCACTCTGTTACTTTACATGGTCTGCCACCTCGTGGCTGAGTTGTTAAAAGCTTCCATTTAATGCAATAATGTCACATCCAGTTGATCGTGGAAAACTAAGAGGGAAGAAATTTAACAAACTGACTTGTTGCAATGGTGGCATCCTATTAAAGTACCACGCTGGAATTCAGTGAGCTCTTTAGAACGACCCCTTCGTTCACAAATGTTTGTAAAGACAGACTGAATGACTAAATGCTAGATTTTTTTACACCGGTGGCAATGGGACTGCGTGAAACACCCGAATTCAATGATTAAGAGGTGTGTCCCAATACTTGTGGCCATATAGTGTATATTGATGGGCTATCTACCATGCACTTTACTTCTGATATTAATAATACATTATCTGCACATTGACCTTCCGACAGGAGTTCTACATTTGCTCACCGATTACATATTACCTCCTGGTATTTCTGTGGAGCTCTTTGTTATGTATCTAATTTCCAAGCACCTTGATGAATATTTCTCACTAAACTGCTACTGAGATAAAGTGACATGGAAATACCTCCTACAAGTGCATCTACCCAACTCAACTCATTTTCCAATATCAAGGTTTAATATTAACATAAAATGCAATCAATACTATAATTGACAAGTAAAAGAACAAGGTTGGCATTTTTCTTAGGTAATTACAGAAAGGAGTTCAAGGGTAAGAAATGAGATATATTGTAAGGCAGCGTGATTGGTGCCATAACACATAACTGTTATAAAGGTTGATGTACTACAGATTACTTGGCCATATCAGTGCCAGTAGCCCAACCCAGAACTGTTGTGGAAATTTCCTAACAAAAAAAAAGAAACCTTAAAGACAGATTGATAGTCACATACTGTACATATGGTTTTATAGCAAACATGTTAGTACTATAGGGTTCACAACAGTACCGCAAACCACACTTCAGCTCTGCAGCCAATCAGGTTCAAGGTTTTCAGCAATGTCTTTTTCTGAACTGCTTTTTTTTATACATCACCTCAATAAGTAGATGGATATTAGAAGTCACCAAGGTAACCATATAAAAATATGACGGGACATCCCCTGCTTAAAAAATGATTGTAGCTGCTGTATAACCTCTTCACATTCACTGTCAGGCACAATGCTCCCTGAAAAGTACCATTACCGTTAAGGCCCTATTCACATCTGCATCAGGGCCTTCCGTTATTCTGCTCCGTCAAAGGATCAGACCAAGGGCATGCCGGACACAACCGTTTCGCTGCAACACAAACACCACTAGTGGCCTACAGAACCCATTAACTATAATGTGTTCCGCCTGCTTTCCCTCGGGTGTACGTGGTTTTACCAGAAACAATAGCGCAGCATGCTGCGCTATTGTTTCCGGTAATTTCTGCGGGAGCTGCGACGGAGGCCCCTAACAGTACCTCCAATGCAGATGTGAACAGCCCCTAACAAATGCCTAGCTTACAAGTGCCAGGTACAGATGTCTGATCTATAGTGTCAGCTGTAAATGTCACCATGACAGTGCCAGCCACAGTGCTGTAACAGGGCCCCCAACTAGCAGGAGGATACTCACCCCCACCTCTCTGCCCTCTTGCCACAGTCTTCTTCTTGGAGTTACATGTAATACAACATAAACTTCCGATCTGTATTATAGGTCAGCTAATGTCTTTAGCTCATAGAAGATTGCCATGATATATTTTATAAGTTGAGACTGCTTTTACGCTACTCTCAGTTAACCTGATTCCTTAGCAATGGCACATATTCACTCATATCTAGGAAATCCTAGAAAAAAAAAAAAAAGAAATCCTAGAGGTTTTATCAAAGCTAATAATTTTGAAGGAAAGATTAGAACAAAGAAATCAATAAACAGAGATGCATAAAGTTACTTTATTTTCAATAAACATTTAATTTTGAAAAATATAAATGCTAAATATCTTCATTCTCTTGATTCCATAAAAGTCACAATAAAAAGTTTCATAAAATTGTAAAACACTATATTGTCTTTATAATTAATGCTCATTGTTACTGGAAAAAAAAATCACTACAGTCTCTGTTGCTTTCTTCATCGGCTCCATCTTTGATCGCATCTCATTTCATACATAAGCCGGCGTGTCTTACAAAAGACACACTGGCTGCTTACAGGATATAAGAGAGTAGGAAAGTGCAGCATAGTCCAGTCCTTTTAACCTTCTCCGTCCTTTACTCTCCCAAAATAATACATTTACTACAGACATTAGCCATATGAACGGCTATAAATTAAGAATAGTGTTAACACTAGATCAGAAGTGTGCGCAAGGGACAAGCGTAAGCAATGAATCCAAGAGATCCATGAGAAGAGAGGACAGTAAAAAAAAAAAGCTCCATCAAAGTCCACAAATCAACCCCAAAGGCTTTGTTGCTTTTGCATTATTCCTTAGATAAGCCAATATTCTGACCATCTTACGTGTGCTCAAGAATTGTTCTTGAAGAAAGTGTCTTAGATAAAACTAATTTGGTTTCAAGCCAAGAAAAAAAAAAAAAAATCGGAACACCAGTACCTGGTCACAGTGGTGGCAACCATTTTTGAAGGCTTAAAGAGGCTCTGTCAGCACATTATAAGTGGCCTATATTGTACATGATGTGATCGGCGCTTTAATGTAGATTACAGCAGTGTTTTTTTATTTAGAAAAATGATAATTTTTGACGGAGTTATGACCTATTTTAGCTTTATGCTAATGAGTTTCTCAATGGACAACTGGGTGTGTTTTACTATATGACCAAGTGGGTGTTGTACAGAGGAGTGTATGACACTGACCAATCAGCGTCATACACTTCTCTCCATTAATGTACACTGCAGATAGCGATATATCTATATCGCTATGTGCAGCCTCATACACACACTATAACATTACTGCAGTGTCCTGACAATGAATAGACATTACCTCCAGCCAGGACGTGATGTGATTTCAGAATCCTGACCACTTCTGTAGCGTCTCTGTAATTTACAGCACAGCACAGCGAGATCTCGCTGTAAATGACAGTTTACAGCGTAATCTCGCGAGACTACGCCTGCTATGCTGTAACTCACAGAGACGCTACAGAAGTGGTCAGGAGAATGAATACACATGACGTCCTGACTGGAGGTAATGTATATTCATTGTCATGACACTGCAGTAACGTTATAGTGTGTTTATGTGGCTGCACATAGCGATATAGATATATCGCTATCTGCAGTGTAAATGAATGGAGAGAAGTGTATGACGCTGATTGGTCAGTGTCATACACTCCTCTGTACAACGCCCACTTGGCCATATAGTAAAACACGCCCAGTTGTCCATTGAGAAACTCATTAGTATAAAACTAATATAGGTCATAACTCCGTCAAAAATGATCGTATTTCTAAATTAAAAACACTGCTGTAATCTACATTACAGCGCCGATCACATCATGTACAATATAGGCCACTTATAATGTGGTGACAGAGCCTCTTTAACTATCATTTGACTAGTTCATTTGGTATTAATAACTTAACAGAAGAGGACAACTCAAGAACTAGCACATACTGTAAGTGACTTTTTATTTTAGGCCAAAATGTGTGAAGGAATCCTATAAAATGGCTGATCCCACTGTGACAACCAACGTACAACATTTATTTGCTCAATAGATTCACTTTAAGATTTGTGCTTATCAGGTCACTGGAACAACAGTGAGAGTAGCACTAAAATGTGCATTTCAGGCAATTGCAGGGATAAAGGCAGCATAAAAAATGATCACTTTTCAGTTGTTTATAAAAGAAAAAAAAAACCTTTATAGAGCTCATGAACATCTAAGGGGTTAAAAGAGAACCACCAAATGCATTACTTAAATGACCATTTACTGCGCATTAAAATGTGATAGACATTTTTAATTACTTTATTTCTATGAGTGCCCCCTTGTGTCACCTCTCTTATCCTGCATCACTATGACAAAACTTCCTGGCAATTTGCAAGTTGTCTTGGATACATTCTGGATCCAAATCACAATCTCCATCAATGTTTACATCATAACTTCTGGTCAAGCTACTGAGGTAATTCATTGGGCGATGATTTTGATCAATACACTGTCCCTATGACAGCAATAAACTGCATAGCATGGGGTAAAAAGAGGCACAGAAATAAGGTAATGGGAAAAGGTCGGTCACTATTTAATTTGTGGTAAAGGGGCTTTTACATAAATCTCTTGAGTGAGTTATCCTTTAAATCAATGTAGGATAGACATACAGTATAGAAAAGCTTTGTCCCATCACTAGAAATGTTAACACCAAACAGCTCACATTGCTTTTCAGTTTAAAATAACATATTATAAGATAAAAATCAGCAGTTAATACATTTCAAGTACAATAACAGTTATTTGCAATTGGAAGACTTAGTAATAAAATAATGGACAAACTGTCAGTGTGCCTGGTATGTGTGTGATATAGAAAAGGAGACAGGAACCAGAACAGATTTTTTTTTTTTTAGATTTTGGCAATAAAAAAAACTTTTATACTGTTAGTGCTAGTGTATCTGTATGAACCCAATGGATCCGGTGCTTACGTTTTTTTATTGTTTTGCTCCAGTGACAGAGCAGAATAATGGAAAACGCTAATGCAGATGTGAACGAAGCCTTAAATGTGTGATTTCGCATTTGCCATTGTATGGTAGCCAAGGTATGGGGAATCGATAAGTATTATTATATCAATACACTTTGAGAAATGCAAATAAAAACATTACTGTATATCAGTCAAAATATAATTATTAACCGAGGAGGTTCACTTAAGTGGGCAATGGAATGTCAGAGGTGGCATGTAAAATATAAGAGTCATATTATAATATAATTGGAACGGGCTGAAAATTAGAATGCCAGGTCTTTTTCACAAAAAAAACATTTTGTGATCTCTTTATATTAGGAAAATAGGACTTGATATATAGGGGTTTCCCAAGAAGACAGTTTCCTTTTCTATTTCACACACATAGATGATTTGATAAACTTTAAACATGACAAAAAATTGTGTTATAGTGAAACTCCAGCAGTAGAGAGAAACATTACATTTTAAATTACATCTTTGTAATATACCTTAGAACTTTTCTTGCTGTTTTTACTTATATTTTTGTTTTACTATGTGCAAATTAGAAAAATCTTTGAAACCTGGAAACCATCAACAAGCAGTTTAGCAGCTGTGGTATTAAAAATTCTGATATATTAGTCACAATTATATGGGTAATGTTTAAAGGCTATGTACACCTTTGAAAGGGATTTCTTTATATAATTCGTTTTTATTAAAAAAACGTTTTACTTTTTGAGATACAGCTCCTCTGTATTCTGGATACAGAGCAGCTGTATTGTTCGCTAAGACCTGCATCTGTCAGTCCTGCGGACCTGTTCAGTGTCAGCGGGTTCTGCATGTCTATGACACGCAGGATCCACCTGTAATCTATCACATCTAAGTTATGTGATGGATAACCGGTGGATCCTGAGTGTCAATGACACACAAGACCCCCTTTCACTCAAGCCGTCAGTCCCGCCGATCTGACGAGAACAGGATTTACCGCTGCATACAGCTGCTCTGTATAGTGAATACAGAGGTTCTGTATCTCAAAAAGTTAAAATAGTTTTTAATAAAAACGAATTATAAAGTTGCACCAATCACACTGACTGACATTTTTATTTAAAAAAAAATCCCTTTCAAGGGTTTGCATAGCCTTTAAAGAATTAATTTTTTCATTGAGACTTTTTTGCTCCATGAACAAAGGCTGTGATAGGTGAATTCATGGCAGTCTAAAATTGACCTATCGATGTCTTAAAAGATTGTGGTGGGAAATCCCCTTTGAAGGGGAGTCCTGCAAACCCGCTTATGAATACCTAACACTTGAAAGGAGGAGTCACGTGTTTATCAGCATCAAATGCCAAATAGTGCTAAATAGAGACACATAATAAGGATAACAGATCATTCACACTTTTTGATGGTTTCCAGGCAGAAATAATGGATTTAAAAAAAAAAAAAATTTACAAAATGATTGAAAAATAAGTGAAAGCAGCAAAACCAATTAATGAAGATGTATGACAAAGAGGTGAGATTTTTTTCCCTGGCTGGCCCTATAGCCATGCTAATAAATTGTGGAGCTTTGCTTTAGGAGTTACCTACATCATTATCATAATTAATCAGTTTTGCTGTAAAACAATCAGCATCTAATTGCTTATTGATCCCTGTTACCAGTCACTATGATTCATTATTGCCTATATACTTATAAATACTTTTCACACCACTTAAAATAATGGATTATAAGTTAACCCCCGCCTCCCTCATCACATAATTTAAAAAAAAATGTCTTCTACCTCTGAAATGACTTCATTGATCAGTTTTTTAAACAAGTAAAAAAACGCTAACATTTCATTGAGCCCTATCGAATGAATATTTGTGTTATAATATAAATCACATTGTATACAAGACATTCATACAGAAAAGCCAGTTTCTACAAATGAGAGGTAGAGCTACTACGTAAAACAATATATGTTTCCTGCTGCAGGAAAAAATAAAGATTTAATTTTTTTTACAGTCATTAAAAAAGTTAAAAAAAATTAACAATATATAAGTTGAAGGTTAGGCCCCATAATTTAAAGACATTAGCTAGAATATATTAAATACTCTTTAGAGTTTACATAGTGTATTCAGATATAAGATGCATAACAATGGGGCTTTTTACCTTATGGCAATTGGTTCTTTATAATCGATACATCATCAGTCAAGTACCAATATATAATTACTATGGTTAATACTATGGTTCTAGATTTTCAATAAACACATAAGCAGTTCTATCATAAGGGGTGCACAGATCTATGACTCTAGAGTATATTGCATAGTTGCTTTACTAAGACAGATAGTCCTGCATGAAAGAAGTCCCCAGGCATTTGTTGTCCTTTGTTTAGAACTGGAATATAAAGTCAAAAAGGCAAAAATGACATATTATGTTTTATTACTGGTTGGTATACTAGCCTGGATGTATATGTCACAGTGGAAGCACTTTAGCCAGCCATAGCCATTTACAGAATGCTACTAAGACAAGCATCAAAGTCAATAATGGAGCGTTGGAGATTTAATTTTTGGCTAGTATCGTCAAAAAGTCCAAAAGATGAAGGAAGTGGTTCATTATATCACAATGTTGTCTCTGTTCCCCGGCTTCTCCAGAAATAAGTGTCTTCATCTGGCTCGAGCTCTATCCTAATTTGAGGCACAAGTCGTATGGGAGTACTTGGTGGGCTGGAAGGCAAGAAAACTATTTTAGGTGTTGTACTACTATAGCAATACATAATGAATAAGACCCGTCTATGACCCACAATCTATGAGGTTCATGAAAACCGTCTGACAGTAAAATTGGCTTTGTTGCCCATAGCAACCAATCGCAGCTGTCAACTTTCTTGAAAAAATTAAAGCTGCAGTGTAATTGGTTGCTATGGGAAAAGAGAGCGTTTTTCTATAAGACACATTTCACAAATCCCCTTTTTTGTTCAGCATACATTTGAGTTTTATTTGATTTGCATGTTGTGTTATAAGATGTTTAACTTCACTTTGTGATCAGCTTATTGTTAAGGGACAATTCTGACAATTTGGAATTGTTTAAAGTGGAGAATCCCTTTAAGGACCATCTTTCATCAAATTGCTGTTTTTGGATGTTTTTGTACAAATCTTTTAAGAGAAATATAACAATAGGATTGTTTACTTTTAATATCTTACATTATGATCCTCCCGACTTGGACCTGTTTCTCAATCAAGATGACCACTAATAAATATTTATTAGGTATTCTGTCCCTGTCCAGCCCCTTAGATTACATTATTAGTAGCTTTGTCTACATGCTGACAGTTGACTGGCCTGTCATGAGACTCTAACATACACTCCTGGCTAATACTCCATATTATTGGTTAATGCTCTCTCTGCATAAGTGTTCAAGCTCCACCCCGAAGACTATTTCTGGGCTAACCTTACAAAAACCGTATAATTTAGGATAAAATGTAAGACCATATAAGATAGTGCAGGGCTATGACTAGTATAAATGTACTGACAGACTAGCTCTGTGACACCCTTAAATAGGTTGGGTAACCTTACAGTATGTGAAAAAAAAAAATCCTATCTTAGGCTCTGTTCATATCTGTGTTTGTCTGCGTTATTCCATCAATTTTACAGTAACAATTCTGTGCACATGCCCCTAAAATTCAGTGGGTTTTTTGTTTCCACCAGTCAGCTACGTTATTTTACCCAGTAAGGGTGGTTTCACACACAGCGTTTTGCTGCGTTACATTAAAGTAAAATATCAGTTGCACTACACAAAACTGCATTTTTATTTGTGCCATTTTTGAGGCAATTTTGTGGTCAGTGGGTTTTCTTTCTAAACGCAGGATGTTCCGGGTATGGCGTTTTTTTCAGGCGTTTTTCCCATAGGCTTTTCTATAGGACCTCAAACACAAAAAAAAAAAAAGCATGTACAAAATAACACCAAATGAAAAACGCCACAAAAAAGCCATAAAAACCGCCATAAAAAAATGCATGTTGCATTTGAAAATGGCTAGTGTTTTTAGAAGCGTTTTTTTGGTGCAGTTTAATTGGCAGCAAAATTATGTGCGTGAAGGAAGCCTAAAAAGAAAAAACGGAAACCTGACAGATCCCATTAGTATTTACTTCAGCTAACATCCATTAAAACATATTAGGGATCCATCAGAAACGTAAGCCTCGATGTACAGTAGATGTGAAGAGAAAACCCTTCCAATCCTCATACAGTGATATTGTCTGAGATCACTGTTTCCACTCTACAATTTACCATGTTCCAGCAATAGGAATTGATTTTAGAATTTTGACAGATTATTCCTTACGTACGGTATACAAGAAATCCTTTTGATATTGGTCTAATGGATGACAGGAATCGTCAATTTATAGGGCTTGTCTGGTTTCAGAAAATTGTTATTTCTTTTATAACGAAAAGTTATACAATTTTCCAATATTCTTTCTCTAATAATTCCTCCCGATTTTCAAGATCTCTGCTTGTTGTTATCCAGTAGGAACATTCATTGTTTACTTTCAGTGGATACAATTCTGTCCATGGTCATGTGATGGACACACAGGTGCACGGCTCGTTACAGTATGTGTATCAGAGCGGTGTCTTCTAATGATCCCAGCACCTGTGTGTCCATCACATGACCTTGGACAGAATTTTATCCACTAGAAGTAAATAATAATTATTCTTACTGATTAACAAGCAGAGATCTTGATTCCGTGAGAAATTATTACAGAAAGTATATTGGAGAATTGTATCACTTTTCATTATACAAAAAATACATTGACTGAAACCGGAAAACTTCTCTGATTGTGAATGATTGTACAATTTAAATGGGTCGAAATTCATTAAATTGCACAGAAACCTCACCCTAAACAGAAAGCTGTCCACTTTCCTTCATACCATCTCTCTAAACATGCCTCACCTATTACCCACACAATATTCTCATTACCATGTACACGCCTATTGCCAATTACACCAGGCTAACAGGTCTTACACACACACCAATACACGTATAGCTATCAAAAAACTCAATAGCCAATTCAAGCGTTTTTTAACACCGCCATGGAGATTTTGTTAATCCTATTTACCCTCTAACATATTTCAGTGGATTATGTGTGTTAATTGAACAATGTTTATTGTGAATATAGAACGTAAAACCCTAGCATGTCTCTTCGACAGTCAGGCGTCGTGACAGTAAACTTTGATTTGTTCAATATTACCTGTATTCTTAAACAGAACTGATACTTCATTCATCGAAATCTATTTTCCTATGTTTAGCTCATTGTCATATGAGGCTAAGATTTTTATATTTGTTTATTTGTTGTATACTTAGTCAAACAGACACACACATGTACATGCCCCTTTTTAAATTCATTACATAACTTATTCTTTGACTGATTTTTTTCTAATTTTTTTTATTGTGTCCAGTTCTTTTTTTTTTTCCATTGTTAGGTGTTTAACTCATCAGTTGTCATTGTGACTTTTGGTATAGTGTCATAATATCATAAGTACTACTTAATTTATTGTGTTGACTGGGGTGGAATCGTGGCGTAAAGATCGCGGTTGCAGAGGGTTTGACAGCGCCCAAAAGGGAAGGGAACCACAGTCATTGAAGTCTATCAAAACAATAATATGATATTTGTGTATTAGTGGTAGCCAAAATACATATTTGAATAAACTCAACAGCTACTGTAACACTTCTAGTTAAAACTCACTAACCTCAAGTGTGAAAACCAACAATTTACATTTCCGCAATAACAGACATTTTTTATTTCCCGATAAAAAGAAAACAAATCTGATTAAGTCATATGGCAATTAAAGAGGATCTGTCACTAGTTTAGTAATGCCCTATCTCCTATCTAATAGACACTGTCACACTGATAATGCTAGTGAAAATTGTGTCCCAAAAAGTTTATTATTTTAAAAGTTAGAAGCTTTTTTCTATATATATGCAATTAAGGCTATACTTGACAAGTGGGTGTCAACAGCAGCGATTCTCCTGAGGTGGAGCTACCTCACAGCCTCTGACGCTGTCCTATCAGAATGAAGCTGCTTCACACAGTGTGAGAGACTGAGGCTACACTAGACAAGTGGGTGTCAACAGCAGCGATTCTCCTGAGGTGGCGCTACATCACAGCCTCTGACGCTGTCCTATCAGAATGAAGCTGCTTCACACAGTGTGAGAGACTGAGGCTACACTAGACAAGTGGGTGTCAACAGCAGCGATTCTCCTGAGGTGGAGCTACCTCACAGCCTCTGACACTGTCCTATCAGCATGAAGCTGCTTCACACAGTGTGAGAGACTGAGGCTACACTAGACAAGTGGACGTCAACAGCAGTGATTCTCCTGAGGTGGAGCTACCTCACAGCCTCTGACACTGTCCTATCAGCATGAAGCTGCTTCACACAGTGTGAGAGACTGAGGCTACACTAGACAAGTGGACGTCAACAGCAGCGATTCTCCTGAGGTGGAGCTACCTCACAGTATATCAGCATGAAGCTGCTTCACACAGTGTGAGAGACTGAGGCTGGAGGAAAGGGGGATCACTTCAAACATCCATATCTCAGGCTGTGGACCACCTAGAACAGCGGTTCTGGTGGCATGTGAAAGAGGAAATTCTAATCTTTCATATGACACCATTGCAGTTCTAGATGTGAAACAACCTAAGATATAAGCTGTATACTATATCATCAGGTTGTGCTGCAGGGCAGAGAAGGCGGAGAAGCTGTGTGACAATTGAACAGCGTTATACAGAAAACATTACACCGCCCAGAATGAAAAGAAAGAGTCACCTCCTATTTGGCTGTTAGAGCGAAATTAGCAAATTTAGAAAAATACAAAAAACTTTGCAAATAATAAATGTTTTTGAAAAAAACAACACACTGTAGTTATCAGCATTATAGCGCCTATTAGATTAGTTAGGATATAGAGAATTAATAAACTGGTGACAGGTCCTATTTAATATAGATGCTCACCTTGGCATTGTTGACTGAATGAAAGGACGTCTTTCAGCATGATGTGTGTCGTTCAAGGAATGTAAATGGCTTTTCTCCAGCTTTTATGTAAGAGAAGAAAAACACAAATAAATTGCATGCTTGGAAACATATAAAACAAATATATACAATATTAGTAAAACAGGAATGACTGGTACTCACACTGATAACACTGAATTTTGGCTACAAGACCTCAGGATTATGTAATATTACATGAGCAATACATGAGATAGCTAGTAGGGCAATTAAACAGCCCCAATAAAGTATTATAAAATTATTACATCATAATAAAATTGCAGTATAATTATCTACAGTATGTCTACTCCCTCTTATATCCACAGATGTGGCCCACTGTATATCTGCTGTTAGAAGCATAATAGATATACGTTATTCAGTTATGTAATGACTGTAATATATCGCCATTTTCTGCTGGACTCTTAGAAAATGACAATACATTTGGATACACTTAAACACATGAGCGTAATATATATTAAAGGTATAAAAGGATAAGCATGGAGTGAAATGGTGATTTTAATATTATTTATAGTGATTGAGAACAAACCACTGCACCTGAAAGAAAAGCTACAGTGAAATTACGTAAGAAGATGTAGGGTACCTCCATTTTGAAAGCTACTGGTTTCCTTTTATTTGTTTTCTAAGAATAAACTAAAAAAAATGGAAATGGCTTTAAGGATTTGAAGTTCAACCAGGATTGGGCATAAATAGAATGTATGCTGGACAGCCCTTCAAGTACTAAAAAAGTAATTTCTTTTGCAAGCTACAATGTCTTAACATGAAAGCCTATAGTGTAAATGGAACATGTAGCCAAGTAATAGCAGCCAATTATTTTTCTGCCTACTGTGAAATTCTTTCAATGCATATAAGCTCATAGCTCAGCTAATACTTTAATCCCATCACAGATCTCCTTGTAGAAGTTATAATATCCTTATAATAAAGATGGAAACCACTAGCTTGTAGACTACTCCGCCTACACCTTCAAGCAATAACAACATGCAGTAAATCACAAAAAAAGGAAGATAATCATTTGTGTACATGGTATCTTAACACAAAACACTTGCGCACAGGTCTACTTGGCATGATCATAGATGGACGGAATCAACAAACGCTGATAGGTGATACACAATGACAAATAATCTGATGGTGAATGATGATGTCCCAGAGATGATGAGAATCAATGATCAAACATAATAACGATTATTGAGAAATACGTTTTGCAAATCAATTAGGAACGACAGGAAAAACACAGAGTTAGCAAAGAACATGGATTATATGAAAACTCTCATACTACTTTGTACATTGTGCTCTGTTACATTTTAAAAAAGGTCAGTGATTTTCTTGAGAAACGGATTAATGTGTCACTTACGATCAAGGATTAGAATTATTACTATGGTTTAATATGAGCTTGAGAGTTTAGCAGAAACTCCCATTAGGGTCAAATCTCTGTGATTGTGATGCTAAAAAGAAACTGTTCGCCTAACATCAGTGAAAGGGTTAAATAAAATATCCTATGAGCACCATAAATGTAATGAAAAGCTAATATTAGCAATTACTACTGCCATGGCAATGAAATATATAAAGTCCCCTGCTAGTCCTCAGGAAGGGCAATGCTTATATGGTAGACATTAACATATGTTCTATGGCAATGGATCCAGGAGAATGGCAAAGGGACACTATAAGAGTCATATATGGAACATTGGCTGTAAGAATTGATGAAAGTTATGCAAAATGAAGAAAATTAGTATGAAACATGCCATGAACGAAAGAAAGTGCCAAAGGCAGATGTGCCACACAGCAAGAGTTGTAAAAAGCCAGAGGGTCATTTTGCTTTTTATTCAAAGCGTGTGGAAAAGTATCATAAAATACAGTTCATCTACTGCATAAAACATCTATATCCACAATTCTGCAGCCTTGTCCTTTGTATCGTATGTCATTTACTTTGGCTGCATACAACTAATGGTTCCTAACTCCAAGGGACACCAACTTTCTAGTACCTTCCATGTGTCAAAACTATACACCAATACTACTAAAACCTTTAAAGAAGCAGTTACCAATGCAATATGGTGCAGGTAATAACAAGCTGAACTCTTCCGTGCTCTACTACATCTAGGACTCATAGAATACTGTTTCCTTCCACTGTCTGCTCTGAAAAACATAATGTTTTCATGGAATCCCACAATGTTTTTTCTTCAAGTTTCAATGAGTAACGTAGAGGAGTCAAGCTGTCCACATCTTGAATTACTTTTTGAAAAATACTTTGGTACACTGCTTGAGCTGCTATAAACCCTTTTGCCGTGTTTGGTTAATAGGTTTTTCAGAGGTTAATTTATAAAGAACATAGTCAAAAATGAAGTTAGAGGCTTAGGCAAGATAAATAGTAGGAAACGTGAAGACAAAGGATTATTAGAAGATGAGATGAGAAAGTGATTTTGTGAGAACTGCTCAGAGGTGTCATGCAAGTGGTTAGATCTACTCACTCTCACCAGGTTTGCTATCAGAAAGGAATGGTTCCTGTTCCATGATGTCCATTGGGATTTTAATACTGGAAACTTTTTCTGAATAAGGGATGTCAGACTGTGAAAGAAATGTGTAACAATTCTTAGAACAAAAATTGTGACTTCTCTGTGTAGAGTAGACCATCCTTCTTGTGGCATGGCTGATGTACAGGCAACCTTGCACGGAAGAATTCAAACTATTGACATGTCCAATCCTTCCAGTCTCTCCAATTAATTTAATGCACAAGAATATTACCAAAATACAGTACTTAGTACACAAAATACCATTACTTACTTTAATTTCTGCAAAGTATTTTGAGAAATCTTCAAAAAATATGTTTGCATTGCATGAGCCGTAGACAGTATATGGAAAGCAAACTGTATTAGGCTATGTTCACATTTGATTTGCGGTATTCATTTATAAAAGAAACCACAACGCATTGCCAGATCCGTTTTACAATGGATACCAACAGCGCCCACTGGACCCCATTGACTTACAATTGCATATGTCGGGTACCTGTCTGTCATTTTAATGGGAAAATAGCCCTGCATGCAGTGATATTCTTCCTTTCAATTCTGAAAAAACTGTAGACGGAGGCTCCAAACAAAGCCCCTGACGGCAATGTGAACAAAGCCTGTGCAATGTATTTAAGAAGTGCAAAAAGGAACTATAACGAGTAAAACAAAAGAAGTATTTGCATTTACGAGTCAGAATAACTGTGGATCCAAATATATCTGCACAATTTGTAGCAAATATTGAAGATAAACATCAATAGTACTAAAAGGAAAAGTATCAAATGAAATAAAATGAGCTAAACAAGTAACAAAGAAAATGTGAGTATCCATGGTCTAAACCAGGGGTCTCAAGCACGCGACCCGCGGGTCGCATGAGGCCCCTTGGGCTGTCATCTGCGGGTCGCGGGACACAGAGCCACTAGTGCAGGCTCTGATCCGGGACTCTGTGGAATTCCCTGACATCGCTGTCCACATATGGACAGCGATGTTTGCAGCTTCCCCAGAGCCGGAGTCCCTTGCAGAGCGCTAGTATAGGCTCTGCTTCGGGATTCTGTGGAATTCCCTGACATCGCTGTCCATATATGGACAGTGTTGTCAGGGTCTTCCCCAGAGCGGAGTCCCGGGCAGAGCGCTAGTATAGGTTCTGCTACGGGACTTTGTGGAATCTTCTGACATCGCTGTCCACATATGGGCAGAAATGTCCGGGGCTTCAGAAGAGCCAGAGTCCCGTGCTGAGCACTAGTATAGACGCTGCTCTGGGGCTCTGTGGAATTCCCTGACAACGCTGTCCATATATGGACAGCGATGTTTGGAGCTTCCCCAGAGCCGGAGTCCCTTGCAGAGCGCTAGTATAGGCTCTGCTTCGGGATTCTGTGGAATTCTCTGACATCGCTGTCCATATATGGACAGTGTTGTCAGGGTCTTCCCCAGAGCGGAGTCCCGGGCAGAGTGCTAGTATAGGCTCTGCTCCGGGACTCTGTGGAGTCTTCTGTCATCGCTGTCCACATATGGACAGATGTCTGGGGCTTCTACAAGTGGATGTGTGGCAGTATCTACAGAGGACACTGTGGCATTATCTAGGGGTGTGTTGCATTAACTACAGAGGGCACTGTGGCATTATCTACAGAGGGCACTGTGGCAGTATCTATAGAGGGCATTGTGGCATTATCTACAGAGGGCACTGTGGCATTATCTGCAGAGGACTCTGTTGCACTATCTAAAAAGGGGATGCCCAATCTTGACATGCGTGTCTGCCAAACGCTGCCAACTGAGTTGCCGGACTGCATTTAGCGACACTTAAACTGGAAAACTGGATTGTTGAAATAAGCATGTGGAGAATTCTCTAAATGTTTAAACCTAGTGGTATTAGTATAGTAATGTAGTATTATTATAGTAGTTCAAATAACTAATTGATTAACAATAATTTTGTATTGTATCAAATTTGAAAGTAATGTGGCCCGTCAACTTCCCATTTTTTCTATATGTGACCCACTTACCCAGCCGAGTTTGAGACCCCTGGTCTAAACCGACTCCACAGATGAAAAAGTCACTAGGGAAGGAAAACCTTCTGCTAATAATACATTTGCCAAATTACCTCATAGCCAGCACATATATTTGTCAATAAGTATTGGTTTAAAACATATGAAGCCGCCAATGACCTCATAAATATAGGTACAGAATATGGATACAGGAAGACCATTCTATGCGTTGGTCTTCAGGTAGCCAATGGCAATAAATACTGTGTTTTCTAGCAGAAAGAGTCAACTATATTGGGATGTGCTGACCATCTAATGTATCTAGAGCATCAGAACTTCCCACCAAAATTGTCTGGACCTGTTAATAAATATCTTAGGTCTATTGCCATCTTTAGTTATGTTTACAGTTCAATGCGATCTAGGGGTATGTTCACAGGCTTAACAAAAAACGTCTGTAAATACTGAGCTGTTTTCAGGGAAAAACAGCTCCTGATTTTCAGCCGTTTTTCAATCAAACTTGCGTTTTTCGCTGTGTTTTCTAGGGCCATTTTTGGAGCTGTTTTTCTATTGAGTCAATGAAAACGGCTCCAAAAACGGCTCAAGAAGTGACATGCACTTCTTTTTATGGGGCGTCTTTTTACGCACCGTTTTTTAAAATGAGGCGTAAAAAAACACCCCGTTGGAACAGAACGCCGTATTTCCCATTGAAATCAATGGGCAGATGTTTGTAGGCATTCTGCTTCCGATTTTTCAGACGTTTACGGCCCGAAAAATGGCTGAAAATAGCCTGTGTGAACATACCGTTAGTGTCTACAAATGAATACACCATTAATGCTGGCCTTTACAATGTGCCAAAGAAAAGTTCTTCTAGACACTTTCTTTCTCTGAAAGTGAGTGTTGTCAAAAATCTTTACAAATGATAAATATTTGTATTTGAAGGCAAAAAAAAATTATAAAAGGTTTTGGTTGGTGGCGTAAAGATGGCCACATTAGAAAATGTTGGCCAAACCTGCCTTGGTATCAAGTGAAGAATCAGGCAGGTTGGACTTTCAAAAACCTTTGTTCCCCAGGAGATAAGCACTGCTAGAAGTGTCTGGCAGCAGCTTATCCCCCTCTTACTATTACAATAGATTTGCACACTCTGCCAATGTGATGTTTTTTATGCCAAATTCAGCATTACATCCACCTCCACAGAAATACAGTAAGGAGAATAAAGCTAGACGAGTGATATTCATTTTTGCTGCATTGGCCAGCACAGTCGAGCTGAAATACAAGCCACCAGTTTGAAGGTGGATGACCTTACTACTCACTATGCGCTACTGCCAGGTCATAAACAGCAAGATAACACAAGAACATCCAAAATAGAGCTACATAAACGAAGCACATATCAGGCCTTCAAATCTTGTCTTATCCACAACTGTAGTTTTGCCTTGGCCTTCTCACGAACAACATACTGTAGTAGATTTTACAGTAGAAGGGCCATAAATCGCACTTCTTCAATAACAGTTTTTATTTGGTAGCTTTGTATTTCATGAAGGAGAATAAGAATGTTATATCTGTTACTTCTGTTAGCTATGCTTATTTTATGGCCATGGCCATATGCTTATGATTTGGATGAATGGAAAATTTTCAAGTCTTACTTAAAGAAAAACTTTGTTCATGGAATTCATTACACTGATGACACCCCTGTAGATTACCAATGGCTAAAAGTTGTCAAATGGGAATTAATAAATACTTTAATTTTACATATAACTCATGATACATCGTTTCAAGCATCCATTAAAGAGGTTTTCCCATGATAGACATTTATGACATATCCACAGGATATGTCATAAATGTCAGATAGATGCGGGTCCCACCTCTGGGACCCGCTCCTATCTCCAGAACGGGGCCCCCTAAACCCCGTTCTGCCCCTCTGTGTTGCGGCTGAACCAGGTGAATTCCGACCATGAAAAAGGTTACATGGTCTGGAGTTACGAAAACAGCGCAGCTCATCGAGCTACGCTGTTTCCGTAACTCCCGACCATATAACCAGGAAGTGGCCGGGAGGCAGCGAGTGCAGACAAAGGTAGAACAGGGTTTAGGGGGCCCGTTCTATGGATAGGTGCGAGTCTCAGAGGTGGGACCCGCATCTATCTGACATTTATGACATATCCTGTGGATATGTCATAAATGTCTCTCATGGGAAAACCCCTTTGACTACAACTTTTCCAGCCAGTTGACGCTTGAGTAGTAAAATAGGTGAATGTGGAGTCTAACACTAATTTCCTGGTGTGGGAAAATATGCGTCATGGAGGTAACAGCCACAAGTTGCTGCAATGTAGAAGCCATAATGTAACAATTAACACAAGCAGTGTAAACATGTGCAGATAAGGATCATATATAAAGACTGTGATAGCTGTGATATTCATTTCTGACTAGAGTTAATGGACCCGGCTCACTGAGCTCATCCAATGCAATTGAACAGCGTAGAATATCTATTTTTCCTAAAAACTAAGGGCCAGCATGGCTTGGCTTGAGAAAGAGCTGCAAGACAATGCCACCCATCTTTTCCATTGAATGATAAATAAATGGCAACTGCTTATAGATATTTTATAATATCATTCTTTTAGATATTATATTATGCCTATATAATCTATATATAATGCTAGTAAAATACGTAAGAGCCTTGTAAACATGAGTATATACATATTTATATGGCTTAAAAAAATGCTTGTTCATTTAAAAAAAAAGGTTAAAAAATACTGATCTATAGACCCAGGTTCATTCTATCCAAGTTAGAAAATAAGTTTTCTAACATTTGTGGTTATTCATAAAGTCTTTACGTTCTGCAGTCTCCGCATCTGACCTCCCATTGAAATCAATGGGAGGCAAAAAAAAAAAAGCTGCGTTTGTTTATGAGCGGTTTTCGCAGTGGTGTTTGCCCGCGATCCTTGCATTTGCTTCAACGGACGCAAAAAAAATATGTGCAGGCAGTTCAAAATCTGCCTTAAAATTCCTGAAGAGATTCTGAGGCAGATTTTTTTCTCTGTGTGAACAGGGCCTAAGGCCGGGTTCAGACATGGTGTATTTATTGTGAGTTTTGGTTGCAGATTTTGCCCAGAACTTGTGCAATAAAGTACAGTACAATGTAAGTGAATGGTGTTGTAACAAACCCTATTTACAAGTAGAGTAAAAAATCTGCAATGAATTCTAGGACTGTTGCAGATTTTCGCTGGAGATTTTACCCATTGCAATACAATGCTTGCACATGTAGTAACAACATGGTTTTCAGTAGATTAAGTTCTAGGACTAGGAATATTTCCTAATTTATATCTATCATTTACTGCAGCTCTTTTGGAGCAGTCGGGGTGTAGTAAATGCAAACAGCCTAAAGGACAGACTGTGACTATCCACACTATCTTCTCCCAGAATGCTTTGCTGGGGACAAGATATTATGGTAGGAGTCAAGTTGCATGTAACCCGATGACTAGCGTAACTTACCACAGTGATAGGATATAAAACATAAAATAAAATGACATTTACTGATGCAGCAGAGTCTTCAAAAGAATATTCTAAGTTCTCTAAGTATCTGTCAAATGATTCCTTAGAAATTATAATTGCCAGAAAGACTTTCAAGTGCCCAGCATCACGCCGTAGCTGAGTTCTCTAATGTACTGCTGACGTCCAGAATGAAAGCGATTTATTCAAACATCTGGGATTACTAGGACTTTCATAAACTTCATTGACAGCACTTTAAATATCATCTTATTTGCATAGTAAAGCAACTTAATGTAACCAAAGTAAAATTGATTACATTTAAGATCACAAAACTATGTATAAACCTGAAAAAATTTATGCCATATCCATTAAGTTAGATTATCCCATCTAATACTTTCATTAGCAAGCTAGAGTTCATTACTTAGATGCAAACATGAAGATTAGTTCTCATGCCCCACTATGGACAGACACATATACAAAGCTTAAATGTTAAGCTGGGATTATAATATAAGGCATCAAAATGCCATTTCAAATCTCATAATCATCCAAGGAGTTGACGTTGTCATTTTGTATTTTAGAAGTGTGTATAATGTAATGGACGTGGAAGAACGTTATGGTCTATCTTACCGGGGTGAAGTTAAGGTGAAGTGTTTGCGCTTGATGACCCTTACAAAAAGAGTGAAAGTTTCCAGTAGAACCAGGGACTATGTGCAGAACTACGGTATATATAATTGAAAATAAATGGTACACCATCCTATAGACATGTTTAACAATGTGTCCCTGACCATTAAAATATTTCATTAGCAACTCTTCTCGTCTTAAGAATTGGTTTTCAGCAAATGACTAAATGACGACTTGTCATTCCATGAGCAGGTCTTTTCATCAGGCTTGAAGATTCCTGTTCCTCCTTACAGGTATGGGAGGAATAGAGATTAGATGCGCTCACCACAAAATATTGCTCAAAGAGGGTGCCCTTTAGCCCGCTAGTTGTTACTAGGGATCACCCATACCGCAAACATGAGATTTTCGTAATAAAGTCAACTTGATCTTTAGCTTATGCTAGAAGGAAGGAAGAAATAATCCATAATTAATGCAAACAAGTGAAAAAGCCTTTCTCACATCATCATTGTCGCTGTCCACGCTGCCCTTCTTTTTTTTCTTTTTCTTATCATCTTCCTTCTTCTTCTTGTCTTTCTCAGGGATCACATCATCAAGGAAGCTAAGATCATGCTGGGAATAGAGGTAGTCCATGGCTTTCCTCACTGCTACGAGAGCCAGAATCTGCAAGAGGATAGTGTTACAGTAGTATAAGGTCTTCAGTGCATTTGTAAAAGTCAAATCCATCTCTCATACTAACATTAAAGTTAAATGAGATATTTGTGTTTAGAAAAAAATGTCTGTTTTTTTTCCGGCAACATGGTCAGCCTTGTCTATGGACTTTGCCTGGTACTGCAGCTCGGCTATATTCACGCTGAACTGCAATACCAGACACAGCTCATTGAGAAGAGTGGCACTGTTTTTCTTAAAGTTAAACCCCTTTAAGTAGATTGTTTTTCTTTCTTAATTTTTCCATAGATACAAATTAATCAGTCAATTTCTAGATGTTTTACAGGGACCACTGACAAGAGAGTTTTTTCACTGAAGTACAGTAGAGTGAAATTATTACAAGCAAAAAGTGACCCTTAGTGTGATGGTCTATAAGCCTTAAAATTAATTCCTATGTATTTGTTAAACTGGATAAAAGTGGCTTCCTTGTGCCACCACAAAGTAGATGACAGTTTTGGCTCAAAGTCCTTTTGACATACATTTGGCCGTTATGTATCTGCATACCTGTATTTCTACTGTATTTAAAAGCATATCCGACTACTTTTGCCAATACAGGGACTTCCGGCAAAAATAATAAAAATGATACTGCACAGAATCAATTGCAATGCTAAACATTCAACTGTATGGTGTACACTTGCTTATATCTGGGCTTTACCTCCATCATATACATCAGAAGATTATGCTGGCGTATGGGCCAGGTGTACATATTGCACATGGTTTAAGCAGAGCCTTATTTAGTCAACTGTCCGGCACTAATATTTGGGCACCTTTCAGCAATGTTCTTTGGCCACTGTGTGATATGGTTACTTGATTACTGAATTGTATTTCCATTGTATTATTTGGGCACTAAAAGATACTAATAGAAGATACTGCACTGGGCACCATATACTTTAAGACCTAATGCACAAGCATATTCGAGATCTCTATCAGTTATGTCAGGTGCTGTATTACAATACTGTCCTAATGTTATCCGATAGTGCTAAGCATACCACACATTCATGCGCATGAGCACTTTAAAAAACCACTGTTAACACTTCAATACAAAATAAAAAAATTCCAACAGTCTTGTAAAAAGAAATTCCACTCACCATAACTGGGAATATAATAGCAGCCACTGTTGATTTCAGAATCCAGAGTAGTGCCAGACATAAAATCTGAATGAAAGTGAATAGGTGCACCCTACGCAAAGGAACATGGCGTAAATAAATGAAGTCTGGCTGATGTTTAGCTGGCATCAGGAGCAGCTTCAGACGGTCCATGAACTGGGAATAAGGAATACAAAGCTAAGTATCTGCACACTCCAAGTACAGTACAGCAACATTTTATTTTTAATTGAGTACAGAATTTACCAGAATATGAATAGGCATCACCATTTGGTTTGATGTAATTTTTTTAATTTTTCCTTACGGATAAATTTTATTAATCTCAAAAACATAAAAAAAATTTAGGCAGTGTCAGATTCCTAGTACCACGTGCTTTTCTGTTTACAAACATACAAACAGAGTGTCATAATGATGGTGGCTGCGCGAAAATCACGCAGCCACACATCATACGAGGGTGACACACGGAGCTGTTAAGTACCTTTTGCGTGCGCAAAACGCCACATTTTTTGCACGCGCAACATACACACGTTCGTGTGAATCTGGCCTTAAAGTAGGAACAATTCTGTTCAGGCCTTCTTGGCCCTATGTGAGAAAGTAATTGGCCCTCAGCTACTAAATCAACCAGTTAACTAAATTCAATTGACAATTGGGTTCAACTTCACTAGTAAAGAAGCAACTGATGTGCCGGAGCACAGAGGTCCCAATTTCCCAACTACTACTTGATATGTTTAGTGTGTTAAAATATAACTTTTATTATTCAAATTAGAAGTAAAGCAAAGCAAAAGAACGTACAACATATAAGTTCGTTTAAAATGAGCTCAGAGTCGGTTAGCGTGGCGTGTTGGAAAGAGGTGTGTGCTAACACCTCATAGATGCGGTGTGACTGACACGGTCAGCAGCTGCAGACTCCTGTGAAACCCCAAAGTCACACTAAGATGAGGTATAATTGCTGAAACTGACTGTGATAATTAAAATTGCGCTAGCCCCCCCCCCCCCCCCCCCCCGACATGTTTCGCTGCTGAAGCAGCGTCCTCAGGGGATAAATTCAGTAGCTGAATTAAAACAATTCTACAAAGAAGTGTGAGCCACAATTCCTCCACAGCAATTTTAAAAACCCATCGCAAGTTTTCGCAAACGTTTAATTGCGGTTGTTACTGCTAAGTTAGGTTTGGAAGAGGCAATTTTTTTCTCAATAAATGGAATGATCATTTAAAAGTTGCATTTTGTGTTTACTTGTGCTGTCTTTGTCTTGTATTAAAATTATTTGGATGATCTGAAACATTTAAGTGGGAGAATTTACCAAGAATAGAAGAAATCTGGTGAGAGGCAAATACTTTTTCACAGCACTTGTATGGTTGGTTTTACGTTTTAGATGGAAATCCTCTTTAACCTCACAAATGTAACTTTTATGGTGTGGTTGGGTAACAGTGATTTCATGTCATACCTGTACTCCATTGAGCGATGCTACTCCCATGTATAAGAATACTCCATAGAGAACAGGCATAGGGATAAACTAGAAAATAGAAAGTAAACACAAAAAAATATTAAAATACAATGGAATTAGCCATACATGTAGCAGTAGCACTGGATTAATGTGTCGTTTCTCCACCACTTCCCTACTATGTTATTGGACCTGTGCTGCTGACAAAGACATTGATTCTAATATAATAATTTCAGGAGAGAGTTGCAAAATAAATGCAATTCCCTAATATACAGGCAAACTTTAACTTACCAAACTATCTTTGAAAACATTCTCCAAATTACTTGGAAGTCTATATTTTTCACCTTAAAAGCATAAAACTGTGCAGCGTATCTGACCTGGAACCCGCAGTACATTACATCCGAAAAACTGCACCACTCTGTGGTGCGTTTTTTTGGACGTATTTTCCACTGTGAAAAGCAGCGGTAAAAACCTAGGCCGTTGTTATGGTGACACGTCCCTCCTGTGCAGTCCGGTCTGTGATTGGCTGCAGCAGTCACATGGGATGCAACGTCATCCCAGGAGGCCGGACTAGACGAAGAAACACAGACTTCTGGGTAAGTATGTTTTCTTTTCTTTTTCCGTAGTTGCAATTTGCGAATACGCCGCAAAAGTCGCAACACTAGGCTTTATGTTGCGGGTTTTGCATTCTCATTGAATTCAATGAGGAAGACCCACAATGGTAAATCAATGAAAACGCAGCATAAATTGACATGCTGCGAATTTAAATTCCGCACCGCAGGTCAATTTATTAACGTTTATGCTGCGTTTTTTTCCGCAGCGTGGGCATGAGATTTTCTTAATCTCCTCCACTTTGCTGCTACTGTAAATGCTGCGGAATTTCTGCACAGAATTACGTTGCGGAAATTCCGCAGCCTTTACCGCTACAGGGCAACCTGGCCTAAAGATATGTGTCCTGCGGGGCGAATTTGCTGCAGATTTTCTGCAATGGATTTCAATGCAGAAAATCTGCAGCGTAATACAGTAGCAGCAAAGTGGATGAGATATGAGCAAATCTCATCCACACACAGCAGAAAATATCAGCTGAGAAAACCTGCGGTGTGGCATGTCAATTTATGCGGCGGAATTGTTGTACTTTGTTGCGTTTTTCCACCATTGAGTTCAATGGGGAGGTAAAAGCTGCAACAAATAGCAAATGTTGCGATTGATTTTTGAGGCGGAAAAGCTGGCAATCCGCCGCAAAAAGTGCAAATCTGAAAAATAAAATTAATTTAAAAAGTGTATACTTACCCCTCCTGGCGTTGCCACAGCGACGGCTCCTTGTTCCCTCAGCTGTTCTCCATGCTGCTGGCTGACTGTGATGATGCACGGAGAACAGAGGGACACGTCACTATGGCAACACCCGTGAAGGTAAGTAAACATTTATTTCTGCTCTGTCTTCCAGAGCAGCGATTCCAGCCGAAAATATGCACCACAATTTGGTGCAGTCTTTCTTTCTAGGTCAGATACACGGCGTACTTTTTTTGCAGCATATCCGACTAATGTGCACAAACCCTAAAAGGTTGCGCATTAGCCGATAGCTGCAGGTCCTGGAGCTGAAAACCCAGGCGATCAGATGATATTGTGGGGTAATTTCAAGTGGTCACATAGTTCCCCAGCAGCTACTGCAGGGAAATGCAGTATTAGGCCCTACTCACACAGTGCAGTTTTTTATGCAGTTTTTGAAGCCACAACCAGAAGTGGATCATATCTTATTTAGGAAAGATTTTACTTCTCTTTTTTTGAATCCCAAAAAATTGCACCAAAGTGTATTGTGTGAATATACCCATACACAGTACCCATTAAAATGAATGTGTGATCATTTAAGATATGACCGTGGCTGTTTTTTTCGGCAGGTCCATTCCCTGGTTAATAATTGGGGGTTCAAGCCAGGCTCCCCCTACATAATGTTTATGTAAACTAATAGGGCATATGGAAGGGGGTTGTCAGATAGGACAATACTTATAGATGAATCCTTCCTTCCCATTGACCACTGGTAAAGGAATATGACAGCATAAGAAACGTGTTTTGACACTACCACAAAGGGATAATTTTTAAACATTGATGTTTTGAGCACTGACTTTAGAAAGTAGGGCACATATGTATTACTGAATTCTATTCAGACATTGAAAAGTCCAACGACCACAAAATCACCCAGCTAAACACTTTAATAAGTTATTAAAGTTTAGTCTTTGATCGGCAAGATCTCATTTCCAAGGCACGCCATTATTGCTCCCAGCACTCAGTGAGATCACTAACTCCCGACTGGAGCAGAAATTACTTTGCACGATAAGTTAATTAATCCACTTGCCAAATCCTTGTGACCTTGACAACAAAGCTGTATAGTGCTGGAGTCAGGAGCTGATAATGATATGAGGTTTACTAGCAGTAAATGGAGGCTGTTACAATGCTAAACCACCCTATAATATTAGGAAAATGCGAGTCTAGGTAGATTATACGAGTTTGGCCATTACTTCAGCATGCAGAAATTCAGTCTACCACTTGGTGGCAGTAACCGCACGCTTGAATTCCGACAAGACTTCTAGGAAAGGTCCATTTAAACACACTTAGATCTTTTTCACACGAGCGTGTCTGATTTGCGTCCACCCAAAAATCGGACCATTCTTCATGCATATGAATGTCCATGTTGCGACTGAGTGGTTTCTGTATGTCATCCGTTTTTCTCGTCCGTGATTCTCCTCCGCAAGCACTTCCTGGTTTTACTTTTTTTTTCTTTACATTTCTTTAGCAACTGATGCGTGAAAAATGGACAGCACACGGATGTCGTCTGTTTGCGGTCTGTGATTTTCACGCACCCATAGACTTCAATAAGCGAGTCTGATCCGTAAAACGGACCAGCGTAGGGCATGCGGTGAGTTTCACACATGCCTTATACCAGTTATAGTTCATAGAACGCCCTGTAAATATACCTCATGAGCAGTGGCGGACACAGACTGCAAAAGGCCCCTGTGCAGATAATGTGCCAGGGCCCCCCCGCCCCCCCCCCAATACCGACAAAGTTACCTAAACATATATATGCATATAAAAATAAACCTTACTAATAAAAATTATGAAGGAAGATTTATATTGTACATTTTATTACCAGTTTAGAACACAAGTAACACATTTTTTTCCGGGTTAAATTCTTATCTAAACTAAGTCCCTAAATGTGGGCAAAGAAAATGAAAAACCTATACTCACCTCCTCCGGCGCCTCCGTTCCCCCTCCGCAGCCCCTATCCCTTTCTGTGTTTACAAAGCTGCTGTGGTGACGCGCGGTCGATGGCACATGACCGCTGCAGCCAATCAATGCCCTCAACAGCGATTTGCTGTGGAACTACTGTCCTCAGCAGCACACCAATGAGGAGTTATTGGCAGCAGCGGTCACGTGCCATCGGCAGCGCGTCACCAGTGCAGCCTTGTACACTTGTAACACAGACCGAGACAGGAGGATGGGGGCTGCGGCGGGTGAACGGAGGCGAGGGAGGAGGTGAGTATAGTTTTTTTATTTTCTTTGCCCACATTTAGAGACTTAGGTTAAATTGAATCATTGAATATAACACAAAGCACTCATGCAACTGAGATGCAATAATTTAGATGATCTTATCATGCTTAGCTTACTGCACTGTTACCTATCAAGCAGGACTGAATCTCAAGATATCTACAGAGGGGGCTGTATGGCGTTATCTACAGGGGGGACTGTATGGCGCTATCAACAGAGGGGGCTGTATGGCGTTATCTACAGGGGGGACTGTATGGCGCTATCTACAGAGGGGTCTGTATGGCGCTATCTACAGGGGGGTCTGTATGGCGCTATCTACAGGGGGGACTGTATGGCGCTATCTACAGGGGGGACTGTATGGCGCTATCTACAGGGGGGACTGTATGGCGCTATCTACAGGGGGGACTGTATGGCGCTATCTACAGGGGGGACTGTATGGCGCTATCTACAGGGGGGACTGTATGGCGCTATCTACAGGGGGGACTGTATGGCGCTATCTACAGGGGGGACTGTATGGCGCTATCTACAGAGGGGGCTGTATGGCGTTATCTACAGGGGGGCTGTATGGCGTTATCTACAGGGGGCTGTATGGTGTTATCTACAGGGGGGACTTTATGGCGTTATCTACAGTGGGGTCTGTATGGCGTTATCTACAGGGGTTCTGTATGGCGTTCCCTACAGGGGGGGTCTGTAGGGAAAGTCATACAGCCCCCCCCTGTAGGGAACGCCATACAGACCCCCCTTTAGGGAACGCCATACAGACCCCCCTGTAGGGAACGCTATACAGCCCCCCCTGTAGGGAACGCTATACAGCCCCCCCTGTAGGGAACGCCTTACAGCCCCCCCCTGTAGGGAACGCTATACAGCCCCCCCCCTGTAGGGAACGCCATACACCCCCAATCACTCAAAAAAATGCGACCTACAGTGTGAAAAGACAAAAGACATGTATCCCCTATCCACAGGATAGGGGATACATGTGTGATCGCTGGCATTGATAGGGAGAGCGGGGGACCGAAAGTCCCCCGAAGTTCTCCATCACTCACCTCTGACTTCCGGTGTCTGCGCAGCTCAAGTGTGACCGGCGCTCCATTCATTTCTACGGAGCTGCCGACACAGACCCCGGAAGTCCGAGGTTTGTGATGGAGAACTTCAGGGGACTTTCGGTCCCCCGTTCTCCCTATCAATGCCAGCGATCACACACGTATCCCCTATCCTGTGGATAGGGGATACATGTCTTATGTTTAATGGCAGAGCGGGGAGATACTCCCTGCTCTGCCGTAGTGTTCCGTGGCATCGCGCTGTAGCAGCCATAGCGGCAGCTAGCGGAGATTCCGGCCAAGGTGGGGGCCCGTGCCGGCAGGTGACGCGGGCCCCCTCATGCCGCGGCCCCGTAGCAGCCGCTACGGCTGCTATAGCAGTAGTTACGCCCCTGTGTTAGGGGGAGTTCACACTGAGGTTTTTTTCGCGAAAAACGTCAGAAAGTGCCTCCCATTGAAATCCATGAAATTTTTCCTGCGAGCAGTAAAAACCGCATGCGGGAAAAAGAAGCGCAATGCCCTTTCTTCGGGCGTTTCTGTCTCTGACTTCCCATTGACAACAATGGCAGGCAGAAAATGCGTTTTTTGCTGCGTTTCCCTGCCCACGGCCCGATGGCCGAAAAACGCCACAAAAAAACGCAATGAAAAACGCGGGAAGTGTTCTACCGGCAGGTCAAAATATGCCTCAAAATTCCGGAAGGAATTATGAGGCAGATTTTTCTACATAAAAACTTCTCCCTTCTGACATGAACTTTTTAACTTCATCTACCTGTCCTCTGCAGTCTGCACGTCCTCCACTCGTCCTGTGTCTGTCCTCCGCTCATCCTATGAGTTCTCCGGCAGTCCTGACTGTACTGTCCAGCCGCCCGAAGTCTTACGTCGCACCGCCCCCTGTCCTCTCCCCTGCCTGAGCGCTCCTCCTACCACCAGCATCGCCGTCCTGTCCTATTCATCTGTGCCAGATTGGCAGTGCAGTGTAGCGGCTATCACCGGGCCCGGGCACCCGCCCCCTCCCTCCCGATTGGTAGTGCAGTGTGGCGGCTATCACCGGGCCCCCGCCCCCTCCCTCCCCTCATGCCTAGTGTTGTGATGCTACTAGGCATGAGGGGGCCCGTGCCGCCAGGCCTGGTACATAAAATGTAATGTGCCTGTCAGGGCGACACGGGCCCCCCCATGCCGCGGGCCCCGTAGCAGCTGCTACGGCTGCTACTGTGGTAGTTACGCCACTGAACGGGCCCCCTTCCCACGCGGGGCCCTTGTGCAGCTGCACCGGCTGCACATGCGGTATGTCCGCCCCTGCTCATGAGTCATATATGAGTTAGTAACAGGCTTGCAGAGTACAGCTTTAATATATCTATTTGGGAGTATTGGATTGTAACAGGATGAAGTGGCAACACTGGACTTGTAACCCATGAGATCCTTTATAACATGCAAGTAAGCCTAAGTTCACACTACCATTGTCTCCCGCTTAGGTCTCTTCCGTCAGAGGAAGAGATGACCGAAAATGTAAACGCATCTCTTCCGTTTGAATTACTATTGATTTCAATGATAATTCTTTTGTTTCAGTTGGATTCCGTTTGCCTCAGTTCCGCTAGATTTCCGTTTTTTTCACGCAAGCGAAAGTGCAGTCTGCCGCACTGGACAGTTCAAATAATATTAACTTATATATCAGATCCAGTGTACAATATCAGCATTAGAATGCACCTATAGTGTCCGGACTATAGGGGATGCAAAGGTGGCAATCCCTTCAGAGCTAAGGTGACTTGGGCCCCTCTATAGCAACAGTGTTATGAAAGGTCATACCATAAAAATGAATACTCCACTTTATAATCTATACAGATCCAACACGGTGTGAAGTTTATGAACACAACAGCATGTGAACAAAGGATTTAGACTAGATTCACACCTGCAGCTTTTGGTGCGGTTTTATTTTTAGCTAGAATGCATATAAAAGGATGGAGACTCATATTTCTCCTATTTTGTATCCACTTCTGAGTTTGGGTGAAAAAACTGCATCAAAACAGCATACGTGTGAGTTCAGCCTTAACCTTTTATAATTTCTCCGAATTTCTCCTGACTGTATTGCAGGCAGCACTTCATATGCATAATAATGTACAAATACTTTCTGTACCTTCAGTATGGGTGCCATGAAAACAGATACACCGGTCAGTAAGAACACCATAATTCCTGTGACTCGTTGTTCCCTACAACCAACAAACATATTACCATGTTAATGGGTCGGATGACCTTAAAAATTAAAAAAGAAACTATCTAATATATATAATATGAAGTTGTAAAGTTTATCAAAAACACTTTCCTAATATCAGAAACATTTAGGATATGTTCACATGGCGGATTTGGGATGCAAAAAAATCCTCTGTGGATCCACAGCAAAATCTGTGTCAGAAATCCAACATTACTTGCAGATTTTTTTAAAGTGGATTACGCTGCAAATACAGGTGTGGATTCGTCCTTTCAATGGGGCTAATTCACGAGTGGAAATCTGACATGACGTCAATAAGTGACAAATGTATGAATAACAACGCCGATATCAAATTGATAACAATAGAAGGCAAACTGTGCGCGGATTTCACGCAGATTCTGGACCCAAATCCATGAACATGGCCTGAGAAATATATAGTTATTTAAGCCTAACTCCTGGTTTGGAGGCCAGCTTAACAGGCTAAACTTTGGTCTATAGACTAGATTCTAGACCAGCACTACGTGTACACTAGTGGTACATGCCATGTCTCTAAGGGATACTTGCAATGTCCACATACTGTGCTTTTATTGGGCTGCACAGTGTATGATCATACTGTATCTTGATGTATTATATTTTAATGCGGAATATTTGACGTATCCCATAAGAAGCACTGGTCTATAGTCTGCTGAGGGGTTCTAATGTGCCCTTCATTAAAGGGTTTGAGTTGTTTAGAAAAGACATTATCAACTACCCTAATAGGGTTTTTTGTGTGAATAGAGATAGTTCATCTTTTGGGACCTCTATCAATTAGCGTGGTGGAGAGTGGCTATAAAGAGCGTCTCTTTCTCTCTCACTGGAGGACCCAACACATCTGTGCAGTACGCATGCAGCTCATCGATTTCACGGGCCACCGTGTAATGCTTTATTTCCCCTGTGGGAAATCACACACTTATTTCTACGTTCCCTTCATGATTACAGCTGATCGCTGGGTGGCCCCAACAGCAAGATAACCTGTACTCAGTTTTTAGCCATGGGACCCTTCTAACAAAAAGGGATTATGGAAAGTAGATAATACTGCAGTTTGCAGGAGGAGAGAGTCACCTAAAATCATTATAGTAGGAAATTGCTCATCATGCAATTCCCTACTATTTTAGCCAAGATACCTCGAAACCACAGGAGCTCTTTAAAGAGAGCCAGTCCGACTCCAGGCAGTATTGACATAATTTCTGGATCTTTTAGCACCATATATGTAATTGAATACTTTCATACGTTTATGTCTACATTACCTTACTCCTAAGAACTTAGGTTGCTCTCCAGGAGCAGATGTCTCAGTTTCCATTTTCAAGCTGTCGATGTGAGCAATGGAGATGACAGTTGCAGCTACATACCAAGGAAGAGCCATGAAAGAGCACACAATCATAAGGACAGCTACCCAAAACAGGTCCAAGTGATACCCTGCTCCTTTCTGCAGAGAAAAGCAGAGTATAAAAATCAATAACGAGAAAATATTTACTATGGATGTAAAAGGTGACAGATCAAGATATGTCTGGACCGGTCATCGATAACATATTACAAGGCTCTTATAACATACAACTATTGTTCCCTCAACTAAATACTCTTATATAATAAGACAGATACGTAACAGGATAGCTGAGCGTTCAGGAAACAGCGGGTAACATTACCCACAAAATAATCTAAGGTGAACGGATGTTTAAGCCTGATGGAAGACGAGTCTAATGAGGATACAAAGATTTTGAACAATAATGGGTGGTCCTGAATTACTTTTTATGTTGTGCATTTCTTCAAAGGGCTACATGGACTAAATGTCCTGGAAAGTGATCAACAGGAGAAGTCTTCCCATATACTAAGAACACACAACATCTCCGTTCCACACTACTTAACTAAGACAATCCACCTTTCTATAACTCTGACACGAGTATCAAGGACCACTGCTAAAGTTACTCTGCACTATGACTAAAACAGATTTGTGTTTATTAACTTTAACGAAAGTATGAACCATAAATATACATTCAAGGACTAGAATATACTGAAATTCCACCCTAAACATAGGTCTTTTATACATATATATATACATATATATATATATACACATATATGTACAACAACAATGTATAATGTGATACTAGGGGCATTTTCCGAAATGCTTTGCTCATAGTCTAGAACTGTGGGACAATATGCATCCATCCATTATTTATTTTTATTTTGGTATTAACAGTTTAGATGTCTATTACGTGGCTATTATGTGTAATGATTAATGTCTTTTTATTTGGGTTGCAGTAGATGAAATGTGAGTGGATGTCAGACGATCATGCAATCTACAGTATATCCAATTGCCTCTTTTCTCTGGCCCTCCAACTCCATGCAGTATAGTTGTATTTAAGGGCAGGGAACAACATTTTTTTCAATGTTCCGTTCACTTTACGTCATCTAATTCTCAGTACATGAAATAAGAACTTCTAGCACCAAAGCCAAGGCGGAGGATGGAATTGCAAACTACTGGTGAAATCTCCAGTAATACAACCCGATTGCGTGGAATCAGTCCGGTGACCGAGCATGAATAAGTAAATGGAGTCTGTAACACTCTCATGAATGTTTCAGCTCTCCAATAAAGATGTGAGGAAATGTTGTTTAAGAATATAGTAAGCCAAACTAGGTAGACAAACCTTAAGCTTATGTTCCTTTCTGTTGACAATGACACCCGTAATCTGTTGGTCCATGAAGATTAAAATGGTGACAAGAAGAGCTGGTAGAGCTGCAGCAAGGTATACCCACCAAGGGTTACCTCCGAATGGGGGCACAAACCAGCCTCTGTCAGGACTTGTTGGCTAAAAGAAATAATAATAGTAGTTATTATTACTAATAATATTATAAATTAGAAAATCTGTCATGAATATTGTATGTGTATACATTAATGAACATGATTTATAGATGTAGCAGTGCTGAGGTTGTCATATAGCCGAGCTCATTATAATATCATCTTGTTGGAACCGAAGGTAAACTTACTGATTACAATTCAGTTATCATGGTTCACAAAATATACAGTGCCATGACAAATTCAGCCCTACTCTATCTGTATATATTAGAATTATCTTGTTGTTCATACAATTGGATATATATATATATATATATATATATATATATATACTTACTGTATATATACACAACTTTTTTCCCTCACTAATTGTAATGCATGTGTCCAAATCTATGAGTAAATTGGACATGCTATAATATTATATTATCAGATCTACCACCTACCTTAAATTCACTAGGAACAATAAGCTTTGGTGTATCAACTCCAACAAGGGCATCGATTCCACAGAAGATAAAAATTGATAGGATGATGGCAAAGTCACTGATGAGTTTTCTGGCCTGGAATTAAGTTTAGGGTCAATCATAGACAAGCAAAAAAAAACCAAACATATTATAACTGTAGAAAGTGTTCACCCCCTTGTGAATTTGTTCAGATTTCGGGGGTAGGGGTGGCGGTGAGTACTTTTGACAGGCATTGTATACATAGAGATTATAAAAATAAGAAAATAAAATATTTAATGTTCTTTTTTTATATTATCCCTGTATTTATTGTACTTCCTTATTTTTTATTATTTTTTTAAATTAAATAATTTTTGTAAATAAAAATTCTAATACCTTGTTTTCAGTTCATTAAAATTTAAAACTTTGCATGCAGTCCCCCATGTTCTTATATGTTTAACACATTATCCTACATGTTTAAAGTATTCCTATTAAAATGCGGTGGATCCATCATTTGAGAAAACAAATGATCCACAGGAAGTCATGTTTTCATAGTTAATGTAAAATATTATTCACATGTTCTCAAAGCAACGTTTCTGTTTAGCTGACCTCAAAAGTAAAAGTTTGATGTTGGGAAGAACTTGCTCGAGTGAACTTTCTATTACCTGATACTTTAATTAACTGGCTACAAGTAAATGTCTGTGTGCAGGTTTTGTTTCAGTAGCACCGCAAAGCACTGGGTGATGATCACACACATTTCCGTCTGGCAAGATTGTGGTATCGCTTTCCGGATCACACACAAAGAAGGAACCATTGCAATGTAAAAGGGTCCGGCTCATTAGAGCAAAAGCTATTGTTAATCTAGGCAGCCTGTGAATACACTTTTAGAATTCATGGGAATAAGAGATGTAAAGAGCCAGGTAATATACGTGCCACTAAGGCTCTGTTCACATTTGTGTCAGAGGCTCTGTTTGAAATCGTAAGAAATAGAGCTGCACGCGCCATTTGTATCAGGTGGTTATAAACCGAAGCCACAATGCAGATATGAACTAAGCGTAACATATATACAGCAGACTTAGCTATTTAAGTTTTTGCAGCTTCTGAAGCCCCGAACTAACAGCGGATATCGCTAGGAAAAGTTTCATCTGGCCACACATTTTTTCTGCAGTGGCTGCTGCAGGGAAAATGTAATATTACACGTCAACCATTCTAATGAATAACGGACCATGTAATACTTGGATGGGCCCGGTCCACCAGAACCAAAGGCTCTCCTTTCCAGATAATAGGGATCCAAATCCGGGAATCCCGCTCTATGATGTCCATATACTTAAATAGGGAAAATGAGAAGAGATTGTTGCGGTGGCACAGCCCTTACAATCATGTAAAGAGAATTATCCTATCTATTTACTGTGCTGCAGAGGGTAGCCATCCAAGTTCAAGCTGTCCTGCTTTAACTGCTAACTAAAACATTCATTATTTTTGAATCCTGTAGAAAAAGATATCCCGACAATATTGAACCAAACTGATCTAAACTGAAATATATGTTTAAAAAGATCTATCTAACATGTACAAAATGCAAAGATAAGCATGCTAGGGGTTATGTTGTCATCAGAATCTCTTAGGGCATGGCCCCACGTGGCAGTTTTCCTCCGCAGCTGTCCGCATCAATGCCGCACAGAATCTGCGTTGCAGATTCTGTGGCGGATCTGCCCAAAATGTGCAGTAAATTGATGCGGACTAGCTGCTGCGGACTGCGGTAAAAGTGCTTCCCTTCTCTCTATCAGTGCAGGATAGAGAGAAGGGACAGCACTTTCCCTAGTGAAAGTAAAAGAATTTCATACTTACCGGCCGTTGTCTTGGTGACGCGTCCCTCTTTCGGCATCCAGCCCGACCTCCCTGGATGACGCGGCAGTCCATGTGACCGCTGCAGCCTGTGATTGGCTGCAGCCGTCACTTAGACTGAAACGTCATCCTGGGAAGGCGGACTGGAGAAAGAAGCAGGGAGTTCTCGGTAAGTATGAACTTCTATTTTTTTGACAGGTTGCTGTATATTGGGATCGGTAGTCACTGTCCAGGGTGCAGAAACAGTTACTGCCGATCGCTTAACTCTTTCAGCACCCTGGACAGTGACTATTTACTGACGTCTCCTAGCAACGCTCCCGTAATTACGGGAGCCCCATTGACTTCCTTAGTCTGGCTGTAGACCTAGAAATACATAGGTCCAGCCAGAATGAAGAAATGTCATGTCAAAAAAGCAAGACGCATCCGCAGCACACATAACATGTGCATGACAGCTGCGGACTTCATTGCGGAATTTAGAATCTCCATTGAAGTCAATGGAGAACTTCCGCAATGACTCCGCAACCAGTCCGCCACTGGTCCGCAACATCCATTGTATGCTGCGGAAACCAAATTACGCACCGCAGCCTATGCTCCGCAGCGGAATTTTCAGCCACGTCTAAACGAAGCCTACTAAAAAGAAGTGGAAGGCAATGGAGAAACGGCTCCGCTGCGGATTAACGCTGCGGAGTGTCCGCAGCGGAATTCAAGAGCAATTCCGCCACGTGGGGCTTTGCCCTTAGTAGTGCAGCTCAGGCTTTGGGCCTGTAACTTCAAATAATCATATCTCAGCACAGAAGTAAAATATTAAAAAACAGTCTTCACTTTTTTTTATGCACAGTACTTATACTCCTGTTAGGACTCTTCTAAAGTGCATCCTTCAGTGAAACATATAGTATGAACAGCGGCATCTACAAGGTATTCATTAAAATATTAAGCTGGTATGCCCTATAGGCACCCTTCTTACTAGCTGAACTGACCAGGTAGGTGGTGCTGTGCATATTTCCTACATCTAGTCTTTCTTTAATTAACCGTATAGAATTTTTATGGTGAGAATGTTCAGAAAATGGTTGTTTATATGAAAGTGATAGGTACACTTCAAAAGCACCCTGGTATTTGTCAAAGAGAGCAATTTCTCAATTCCTTTTTGCAAACTGCGAATAAACTGATGAAGGATTTGCTCCTTGCCAAGTATAAATGATAGTGATCCGAGATCAATTACTCTTCACATCATTTTGTATGTAGCCTTATCTTTATATTTTTATTAACTTCTGTCGCAAGATACTTACGGTGGTTGGGAAATAGCGGCTGGCTTTGAATTTTTTTAGAGCCATTGAGCATGTGTATGTGCCAAAGAACAAGATGAAGGACATTAAAGTGATATCAGGGACATATTTGCAGTTGTTGCCAATGAGTTGGCCCCCGTACTTCACACATTCTTTCTTTGTTAAAGAAGACCAAACAATTGTTGAGTTGTGATGCTGCAAATAAAGAAAGAAACACATTGAACATTTTTGGAAACAAGCAGATACATTATGTGCATATAATAAGTAGATATTATCATGTATTACCATCAAATTTATGATCTGTGTTTAAAGGTTAAATGTAATGGCTAGACAGCAAAGGCGTAACGTGAAGCTCCTGGGTTCTAATGCAAAATCGGGAATATGGCCTCCCATCTATCATGCTTCATTTGTAGCATTGGTCTCCACTTCGACTGCATAAGGACCTTTTGGGGCCCTGAGGCTCAGGAGCCAAGGTGCAACTGCTACCTCGCACCCCCTAAAGTTATGCCCCTGTTAGTGAGCTATATTGAATAAGAATTGACTGTGACATTTTGAGATGACTAATAAAATATAACGTGCACATGTGATGCAATGTTAGATGTGGATTTTCCACAACGGATTTCATATGACAGTAGCAGCAAAGTGGATGAGATTTAAACAAATCTCATCCACATGCTGTGGAATAAATCTGCTTAAAATACAGGCAAAAACATTGACCTCCAGTGCGGTTTTCTAATCCGCAGCATGTCAATTTATGCTGCGGAATTATTGCACTGATTATAGAACTATAACCAGCATAAAAGGACATACCATGGAGTAATAATCACTGGTGTTTTTTTTGAGGAAAAAAGCTTTTTTTCACAGTGCTTTCTATGGGATTACACTTACCAGATCTTCTGTGGTGGCAAGGGTGGTAGAAAAGAAATCGAATGGGAATTCTGTGGTCTCGTTAAATAGTGAACTGTTAACTGAAAAGAAAAAAGAGTCAAGATCAGTATTCGCAAACCATGACCAGCCACCCACTGAAAGCAATGACTTCACTGCAGAAATCATCTTTAAAGAAACGCTCCATTCATAAATACTGTGTAATGCCTAATGCGGGTCCAGAGGGGGCAGTGCATGACACAGGGATTCAAAGAACATAAAAAAGAGCATCCCTTTGTCATGCACCACCCTTCAAGCTCCGCACTCCGCATAAACACAGTGTATCAGTTTTGCCCAGAGTATTCCTTTAAGACGGCATGTAGACCAGAAAATGTATTTGAAGTAAGAAAAACATTATAAAATACAGATTTTCATTCTCATGGATGCACTTGAGTGTAATACTGGAATATTCTAGTTAATTGCGTTGTTTCTTTAATAACACAATATTACAGTGAACACATAATTTATAGTGACTATTGTTAGCTGTTTCTGAATGTTTTCTCATACTTGATCAATGTAAACTGTTATGGTACAAATATTTTTTTCCCACAAATTAGGAGAACTGGATTGTTTTTTCTCTTTTATAGAATAATATCTACAACAGGAAATACAAGAAGTTGTCTGCACTTAAAACTTATCTAGATTTATTATATGTATCTTTAATGGAAGAAATGGAATGAAAAACTTTTATATTTAATAAATTGGTCAAAACAATGTGACATTGTTATTTCTGGGAAGTGTCTAAGCTACAAGGGGATTTCTAAGAAGAACAATCATGCTACCTACATAACTTCTCCGCATTTATGCAATATGGAGGATTTAAAATGTCAGAGATTACAGAAATTCGCTAAATCTAGGGTCGACATACTATAGAGGCCGATCATGCAGCTGCTATGGGGAGATTGAAGAGACGGGGACCTGTCCGAGTTGGTCCCACCACTTTGCTATTAGGTGGCGAGAACCAGCAGTGGAACTAGACTTTTCTTAAATAGGGCAGTTTACTACTCTCGTCTATTTGGTTGTTGGTGCTCCCCCTTGGCACTTAGCACCCTCGCAACATGCCCTATTAGTGCCCTTGAGTTTCTTTTCAAAGATGATTTATTTATGGTGAATATGAGGCTTTTGAACACCAGCTGGGGGCTGCACATATGTGAGATCGCGGCTACAGAACATCAGCTGGGGGGTTCACATAGGTGAGATCACAGCTACTGAATACCAGCTAGTTATGGAAAGAGGATGGAGGGAGGCATAAACACCAGGCCCTTCTTTCCTGGGTAGAAACCACAGAACCATTATGGGGATCCCAGTTTAATCTTTGCTATGAGGCCCTTTTTATTCCTGTAAGCATTTGAACCCAATGTTCCAAATTGGGTCAGTTTGGGCTTCCCCCATAGTTTCTTGAAAATGCTACTCTGGGTAGTGTGATATTTTTCGTACTGTCTAGCAATGCTAGGATGTTGTGTTCAGTTGCTGTTTAAATGACTTGAGTGTGTGGTCTTTAAGCATATGTAGGATTTCTCTAGATAGGTTTCCTCCTCATTCACATATTCTTGAAGGGGTTGTCTCAATGACAACCTCTGTCCATATACCGTATTAAGGCATATAGACATCATGGGAGGTCATCAGCTCTGGACCCCGCTCTATGTGCAAAAAATTAGAGCTGCTCTGTAATAGTGGCTCCCATTCTGGTAGACCCGGCACGGCCATGCATTACACGGACGGCTATTTATTTAAATGGCTGCTATGTAATGCTAATTTTCTCGTGCACGATAAATGATTCCGGACACACGGCTTCATTTTATGATGAGACAACCCCTTTAAGTAAGTCTTAAGTAGTACATTGAATGCAATGTGTAAAATTATGTACCACATCTCCGGTAGCTGGATATGTTTAATTAGAAAGTACTGAGTAAGATATTAGCATTATATAGACAAGAAGATTCTAATACTTACTTGGGTCTGGTGGGAGACAAGAACAGCTAAACAGGGTGACTTCACCCACTTTGTAATGTGAGTTAATTGGGTAATAATCTGCAAACTTGATCATCTTCTTAAAAGCATCATAAATGAAGATGAAGCTGATGAGGCAAGAAAACCCTTCTTCTGTAAAACGTGTGAAGTACTTGACAAGTGAGCTAGCATCAGTGGCCACTAGGATGAGGCATAAGAAAGCTGACCACAGGCCAATCCACAAGCGGAACTCCAAGTAATCAAACTCGTTATCTCTGGAAAATAAAACAATGAATGAAGTCATCTGATATGAAGAGTACAATGAAAGCCAGACAATGTGGAGACTGACAGTCAGCCCATAATTACAAAATACTAGCTTGCTGTAATATGTATCAATCTGACATTTCTCATAATCACTATACTATATTCTGTATAGATGGCTGGATATAGAAAAAAATATTCACTTACTTGCTGAAATTGAATAAAAGCCTCTCAAACACAAGGACGGGGCCCGTACTACTCAGAATTGTCAGTGGTTGGCCAGCAAAAAGGCAAAATACAGCACCTGACACAGCAGTGCCCAGGAAGCTCTCCAATACACCCTAAGAAAGTAGAATATCATCATACATTTCTTCATTCCAAAGTACATTGCTCTAATTAATAAAAACGTATACGACACAAGAATATATTGAAAGAATCTATGCAGTATTTAATTGTATTTAGGAAGTACGGTTATCATGCCTATAAAATGTGATACTGTATATAACTGGAAAGGTATGTGGTCAGTTGTGTCAATGATAATTTTATACTAATGTACTTAAGAAATAAATGCACATAAGAATCTATTCAAATATTACTAATGTATGTGTTCATGTAATGAAGGAGTACTTGGCTTACTGTTGACAAATTCTGAATTCATTCACAAGGGCAAGTGACTAGACCTGCTTTATTGTCACCAAAAAAAGAAAACATAACTATAGATATACTGGGTAACAACTGTATGATATCATATATTGTTGAAGATATTTATGAGCCCTATAATGAACCCCTATCTCGTACCTTCTAGAAAATAACTTTCTCATTTTTCATTTTTGGAGGGCAAACTGAACCATATCTGAAGCCATGATAGACCATGTCACAATTAAAGCCAAATTTGGCTTAAAGTACACCAGACAGGTGTATATTCAACTGAGGACACCTAAAGAGGTACTTAAAGAAAAGGTGTTAAGCGTACCTAATAAATGTCCTTACTGTACCATGCCAACTCAAACAATCAGTCAAGTAGGCAGGGTATTGAAAGGAAGTACTATCTTAACTAGCGATGTCTTTACGCCTATCAGCAAGGACAAGAGGACTGAAGTGATAAATCGATTGGGGTGGAAGATGTAGAGAACTTATATAATACTATATAAAAATACACTTAAATGTAAAGGAACATACTTCAAGGGGTTGTCCATTCCCCAAATATTGATGGCCTATCCTCAGGATAGGCCATCAATATCTGATCGGTCGGGGTCCATCTCCCGTCACCCCTGCCAATTAGCTGTTTTGAAGGGGCCACAGTGCTCCTACGGGCATTGCATCCCCTTCATTTCCTTTACTGCTCACACTGTGAATCGCCGATAGACTTGCAGCGGCGGTTCACAGTATTACAGCCTTCCCCTATTGAAGTGAATGGGAGAAGGTTGTAATACTGTGAACCACCGTTACAAGTGTGTCGGCGATTCACAGTGTGAGCAGGAAAGGAAATGAAGAGGAAACAGCACTTGTACGAGCATCGCGGCCCCTTCAAAACAGCTAATCTGCAGGGGTGCCGGGAGTCAGACCCAAACCGATCACATATTAATGGCCTATCCTGAGGGTAGGCCATCAATTTTTTGGGACTGGATAGCCTCCTTAATTTGAAATAACTTGTATCTGTTAAAAGGTCAGACATTGTAATATTAATGTCTTAAATACAATGATTACATACGTAGGAAGAGTTTTAAATATTAATACAACTAACTAATGAGAGATTCAAAAGTATTGTGAATAAAATCTTAATGACTTGTTCCTTGTTTATGGAAAACTGACCTAGTGGATAGCAGTAATAGTAGGTTTTATATTAAGACTCAATTATAGTAGGACACTACAATTTAATTCTCACATGAATACTAATGGACACAAAGAACAATCATTAAGTACGTTTTTATTTGTGCCTGTTTCCATTTATAGGACAGAATACTTTGGATATACAATTATGTCTTACAAAAAGACATCTATGCAGCTTTTTATTAACGTCATGGAATGAGATTAGGAGTACAGTTGAAATAATTGGAAGAAAATATATAAATATGGGAATATCAGAGAATTGCTCCTATAGTTAAGAAAATAACACTTGGTTAAAGAAATAAGTCATTACAACAGTCTATATATGGCTAGGAAAGTCACCATTGTACATTCAATGCTCACTCAATTCTTCCAGGTAACTGTACAGATGTAGTCATCTTTAACTTGACTCTGATAACTTGCTGCAGCGTGATATCACACAACAAAAGCCATTGAAAAGTCATTGAAAAAGTCAAGATAAGGGATCTAAGCCATTGTTTATTTAATGCGTTAATAGTCAAGATAAAGACAGCTACATCTGTATGTTGGCAAAACTATGTATGACAATTAGAATGGCACTTAATAGGGGCGATAATATGGAATCCATAGGAGATTAATTAATAATAATTAGAGAGCACAAACATATATGGGCCCAAACCAAAAATGCAGAGGGATCTCTCTGTGATTCTATATTCACATTTCTCCATGACATAATTTCCCCCCAAAAAATCTACTTTGTCAGTTTTGTAAGGGCATGCTAACAAATCCTTCTTAAAAAAATAATGGGTGAATGGTCTGCACATGAATTTAATTTTTTGCCCTATGTGGTAATATGGAGAGTGGATATGAAATAGATAGGAATAGCACATACTGGTTCATCTTTTGACTAGCTCTTAGAGCAGTGGTCTGCAACCTGTGGCTCTCCAGCTGTTGCAAAACTACAATTTCCACAAGCGTCTGCTAGGAGTTGTGATTTTGCAAAAGCTGGAGAGCCACCGATTAGGAACAACTGTCTTAGAGAGTGGGGAATATTGTGCAACAATTATACATACCATTTCCACATTTATTCCCGCAATGATTTAAACTTTTGTTGTAAGATTGTAATATTTGACACCAGTTAAATCTCTAACTATATATGTATAATGCGCTAAGAACCTCCCTATTGTAAGTAGATTTAGCAGTAATGCATATTTATTTATATTTAGTGGCTTAGGTGGCATTAGTGTTCGCAGTGTGCTGTCGCCATTTTCTTGTGTGCTGTATATATATATACACAGCACACAAGAAAATATATAATCTGCTACTGTTTAGAAAACTACAAGGGTAGCAGTGCTTAGAGTATAATTAATACCTGCATATTTTCTGTGGCATCTCCAAGAAGTCCACCGAAGGTAATAGCATTGGTCACAGTTCCCAAGTAAATAAAAAGCATTGCTGAAAGCGACTGGATACTTAATCCATCATAAAAGTCACTAGCAAAAAAGGGTGCTTTTCTTTTAATGTCTTCAACTAATCCTCCACAAAATCTGTTGAAATGAAAAGAAAATTGTGAATTCATGAAATTATATTGTAAATGAAGACACTCCTTTAAAATTGTACATCCAGTAAGGGTTCGTATAACTTTTTACTTCTAGCTTAAAATACATAAAACATGTATTCACTACGGAAAACATTTTGGACCATGCAAGAACAAATGAAAATAAGCTAACACAGATTGAAATGACCATGGCATTGTCATATATCCCACACCATGTTATCCAAAAAGTTTTTTTAATCATTCACTTCTAGTCATGTGAAATGTTTATTCTCCTTAGTTGCAAACTCGAATGAAAAGCCCCCAAAGGTGGATCAAGGTTTACAGAGGCCCCTGGGGAAAACATTGTGTAAAGGCCCCTTCTTTTTCCAAAGGACAACCAGGCTGAAAAATAATAGAACTATATATTGTGAAATGAAAAATTTAAATTCAGTGTCCTAATAATACCGCTATACACTACCTAAATAACACTTTTATAAAGTGCCCAAATAACAGTTCTTAGATCCTGGGTTTTCAAGCCAAGTATCAGAGACTACTAGTTAGTCCCTGCTGGGAGTCATTCTAAGGAGTGTGGTGAAGAGCCCTATTTTGTAGAGCCCCAGGGCATTTGCTCATTTTGCCCTCCCTATTATCTAGCAAAGAACATAATTATTAAATTGTACAATTGTGTAAAATAAACGGTCACAGTTGAGATGTTTGCCTGGAAAGATATTCTTGTTCTTTGCATAGTCATAAAATAGGGACCATTTATTATTGCATCACTGACCGTCCAGTCCTCTGCAGCTCTGGTGAGTCACCATGTCCTCCACCTCCATGACCAGCATCATGTGGAGTGTCTCCATTCATCTGTACACTTTCCCCACCTGCGTACATATTTTTTCTGTGGGTAGGACAATGGTAAGAGTTGTCAAAATATGTATAACAAAATATACTGTAGCTATGAACAGTTGAGGTTTTATATACAAAGAAGTGGGAAGTATATGCAAACAAATAACATATAACATATAACATTTAAACAATTTAACTAATGTCTCCTAGGGTATCCTAGGGTCTATGTAGCTGTGTTAACTGAATGCACAAAGTAAATATGTATTTTTGCCTTAGAAATTAAAAACTGTACCGCTTATCAGAAGATGGAAGAGACTTTGGCGGTTCTATCCGAATTGTAGGGTCCCATTCACCGGGTGGAAGCACAATTACCTCATCCAGAAACTCATCAATTCCAGCAATCAGGTCCTGCCTGTCTTTTGCTTTATAGGCAATGTCATGGAATACCTATAATGATTCACATAGAACAATATTACTCATCAAAACTTCTATTTAAAAACAAAAGATACAATCCTAAAATGCTAAAAAGTATGGCAGACAAAGTCTGTTTTTTCAGTGATTTTGTATATCCGGCATTAATATATATTTGGAGAACTAAACTTGCAATTAACATTAAGCCACTGTTATTATGTAATATGCAATTAGTATAGAGAAAAAATAATAATTTGTACAACTCTAGGAATTTAAAAGGAATAGAAAGCCAAATGGAAAAAAAGAAAAACCGTTTAGAAAACCCAATTTAAAATACCATATTACGGCATTCTGACTTAACAGAGGGGAGTCTCTCAGTCAGGACCTCTATTAATTATCTGGAGCAGAGAATGGCTAGAAATAGTGTCTTTCATTCTGGAGAACTCAATACATCTGTGAAGTACATAATATGATTGATAATTTCAATTGCCACCATGTAATACTTAATTTCCCCTGTTGTGGTGCTGTAGAGGAATTGAGGACTCGCTGCTGTTTTCCCCAGCAGATTACAGCTGATCATTTATTTTCAAAAGATTTTCTTAACCCAAAAGGATTGTCAAAGCTATACAACCCTTTTGAATACAGGCTAAAATATGTCCCTTCTACAACTATTAATGCCTAACTCCAAGTAATCTTGGCCTCATCATTTTATGTGTTCCACTTGAAGTTAGGAAGTATTATTGTAAAAAAAGACTGTTCCCTAACACGTCCCACAATCCTGAAGAAGACTTTTTTCATTCACCCCAAATTGGCGATACAATTAAAATAAATATCTAAAAAATAGCAAACATAACATATAGCCCTCATAAATATTTATTTTCAATTAGGAAATAAATATATGTCAGTATTACCTCATCAGACATTAAGGTGGCTATACTTCTTCCAATCTCATGGTAGGACTTGGCTTTTCCTTTTGGTCCCAGGAGGATAAAAAGGAATCTGAATACAAAATTTGTTTTTTTTAAACATATAATTAACATTCTAATTAAACATGTACGACTAAGACATTTATACTTTTGGGACGACGCAGGAAGCATCTGGTACGGTAATCAAGCTGGGCAGGATTAGCTCTGATATCACAAGATACACCAGATGGACACTTCTCAATTAATTTGCATTCAGTTTATTAAAACTTCCTTTTCTAAGATGACTTTTACTATTTGTGGGACACAGTGGTATGTTTAGCAATATCTCATCCATATAACAGTTTAAGCACTTTAGAGGGCATACAACTGGTAACAAGTTCCCATTAAAGGCAACTGCTTTTTAAGAAACTAACTGCTATTTATGAGGGAGTCCCTCAGACTCAAGACCTAGTGTCTCCATCCTAAACATTCCCACAATAAGATTTCAACTAGCTAGATTTGTTTCCTTGACTGTACTCACTAGAATTGTGATAGAAGGAAGCTTGGTAGATTAAGTACTTTTACTGCAGACCTTGTTCAGTCTTAATGTGGTGGCACAAATTAAAGGGGTTGTCCAGGTTGGGGGCTGTTTTTCATACTGATGACCTATCCACAGGATAGGTCATCAGTATATGATCAGTGGTGGCCCGACACCCAAACCCGCACCGATCCATCTCCGGGCGTTATGCAGTGGTCGGTGCAAGAATCAGAAGACACTGGTCACAGTATTGAGGCCGTACTGCAGTACTGCTCCTATTCAAGTAAACAGGAGCAGGGCTGCAGTAATCACTTTAATTGTTTTTTATCTACATTTCTTCCTTCTGCTCTTTACAGTAAGTTTGTTTATTTTATTATATTTATTTTGTCAGATGGGGATTCCAGAAGATCTTCTAGAAGTGGCAAGGCTACGTCTAATAGAAGACATTTGTCCTGCAGAAACTGTTATATATCTTTACCAGACTGGTACGAGGACAGACTGTGTAGACGTTGACTACAGAAAGAGTCAGGTAAACCTGCTTCTATGTTCCAAAAAATTAAGGGAGGAATATACGAAGACTAGGAATTTAACAGCTTCTTAGTAAATGAGTTATAACCGTCGGCCGGGCCATACGCCACAATCGTGATGCAATGACCGCGGCCATGCACCAAACATGCTCCCTCTTCGGCCCAGAAAAACTCCAAACACATACTTTACTCTTCGCTCCTTCATCAGTTCAGCGCTTCTCATTTAAGGACCTATGTCGAGCAGCATCAGAACCTTATATGCAACGTCTGTGCTGCATTGCATACAATATTCTGATGCTGCCCGGCGTCTGGTCCTTATATGAGCGGTGCTGATGTGAGGAAGGAGCCGGAGGGGAGAAGAGGAGCGTAGAGGTAAGTATAATTTTTTTTTCTTTGTCTTTTGTTTGTTTTTTGTTATTTATTTACTTACCTGACCAATGGGGGAAAAGATTTCGACTATAATTTACACAAGTTTTTTGGTGTTAATTCTAATAAATTTGTCGGTCCGCGGTGGCCACGCTCCCTATCCCAGAGGCAACATCCCGTTTCCACATACAGTTAAGGAAATAAGTATTTGATCCCTTGCTGGTTTTGTAAGTTTGCCCACTGTCAAAGCCATGAACAGTCTAGAATTTTTAGGCTAGGTTAATTTTACCAGTGAGAGATAGATTATATTAAAAAAAAACAGAAAATCACATTGTCAAAATTATATATATTTATTTGCATTGTGCACAGAGAAATAAGTATTTGATCCCCTACCAACCATTAAGAGTTCAGCCTCCTCCAGACCAGTTACACGCTCCAAATCAACTTGGTGCCTGCATTAAAGACAGCTGTCTTAAATGGTCACCTGTATAAAAGACTCCTGTCCACAGACTCAATTAATCAGTCTGACTCTAACCTCTACAACATGGGCAAGACCAAAGAGCTTTCTAAGGATGTCAGGGACAAGATCATAGACCTGCACAAGGCTGGAATGGGCTACAAAACCATAAGTAAGACGCTGGGTGAGAAGGAGACAACAGTTGATGAAATAGTAAGAAAATAGAAGACATACAAAATTACTGTCAATCGACATCGATCTGGGGCTCCATGCAAAATCTCACCTCGTGGGGTATCCTTGATCCTGAGGAAGGTGAGAGCTCAGCCGAAAACTACACGGGGGGAACTTGTTAATGATCTCAAGGCAGCTGGGACCACAGTCACCAAGAAAACCATTGGTAACACATTAATGGATTAAAATCCTGCAGTGCCCGCAAGGTCCCCCTGCTCAAGAAGGCACATGTACAGGCTCATCTGAAGTTTGCAAATGAACATCTGGATGATTCTGAGAGTGATTAGGAGAAGGTGCTGTGGTCAGATGAGACTAAAATTGAGCTCTTTGGTATTAACTCATCTCGCCGTGTTTGGAGGAAGAGAAATGCTGCCTATGACCCAAAGAACACCTTCCCCACTGTCAAGCATGGCGGTGGAAACATTATGTTTTGGGGGTGTTTCTCTGCTAAGGGCACAGGACTACTTCACCGCATCAATGGGAGAATGGATGGAGCCATGTACCGTCAAATCCTGAGTGACAACCTCCTTCCCTCCACCAGGACATTAAAAATGGCTCGTGGCTGGGTCTTCCAGCACAACAATGACCCGAAACATACAGCCAAGGCAACAAAGGAGTGGCTCAAAGAGAAGCACATTAAGGTCATGGAGTGGCCTAGCCAGTCTCCAGACCTTAATCCCATCGAAAACTTATGGAGGGAGCTGAAGATCTGAGTTGCCAAGCGACAGCCTCGAAATCTTAATGATTTACAGGTGATCTGCAAAGAGGAGTGGGCCACAATTCCATCTAACATGTGTGCAAACCTCATCATCAACTACAAAAAACGTCTGACTGCTGTGCTTGCCAACAAGGGTTTTGCCACCAAGTATTAAGTCTTGTTTGCCAAAGGGATCAAATACTTATTTCTCTGTGCACAATGCAAATAAATATATATAATTTTGCCAATGTGATTTTCAGTTTTTTTTTTAATGTAATCTTTCTCTCACTGGTAAAATTAACCTAGCCTAAAAATTCTAGACTGTTCATGTCTTTGACAGTGGGCAAACTTACAAAATCAGCAAGTGATCAAATACTTATTTCCTTCACTGTATGTGGTGACTGTTGCGCAAAAAAGTTTTTTCACTGTAAATAGCCAGAAAACTCATGTAGAAAGGTTGATAAATTGTCCCCTAAGTCTTTTATAAGAGAATGTGTACATGAGTCCATGCGTAAACTGAATATTTCTCAGTCTAAGGCCTTATTCTCACGAACGTGGGGAAACTCTGACATGAAAAACAAGTTTTTACTTCAGCTTATGAAGGAGAAGAAACCCCTAAAGCAGTCTATTTTCCCCTGGATAAAATAATAGATTAATTAGAGCAGTTAAGTCTGAGGATTTAGAATGGCCTACTGAATCATCTAAGAAGCCTAAAGTCTTCATGGTGGAAGACACATCTAAGCAATATATAGAGTTAGAGTAAAATACACCTGAAAAGGCACTAGTTCTAAATAAACGCTTTAAATTACGCTTCCCTATGGATAAGGAACAACTTCATGGATGGGGTACAACTACAAACGTACATTTGGCCATCTTGAAAATGTCCAGAAAAAGAGTAGTACCAGTGGAGGATGGTGACTTGAATCGCAATGTGGCCACGGCATTCAAAATATCGTATATAGCTAGTTCAGCCCAAGCAAGAGTATCAGTTTCAGCTGCGCCTGTGGCAAAAGTTCTGGGAGGTTGACTTTTCCATCTACAAGGTGACAACCAGGACAGCATCCATAGGGAAAAATTGCTAAGATCCTTCAGATATATTTTACTGGCAACTGATTTCTTGTATTACACCTCTACTCAGAGCATTAAAGAGTTTTAACAGGATTAGAAATACATGGCTGTTTTCTTTTAAAAACCGCACCACACCTGTTCATACGTTGTGTCTGGGTTTGTAGCTCAAATTCACTAAAGTAAATGGGGCTGAGCTAGAATACCTCATTATGTGGTGCTGTTTTTAAAAGAAAGTAGCCATTTCCTAATCCTGAACAACCCTTTTAAGTCGTCAGCTAAGAACATAGAACTTTCCATAGACGGTTGCAGGACAATCTGGCTGAAAAGCTGGGTAGCTGACATGACATCTAAAAATACCATATGTGATTTTGAATTCAGACCAGGTAGATTGTGCCGCTCTGAGCAGGATGAACTTATGGAAGGATTTAAGATAAAGACACGAGCCAATGATCTGGCAAACGAGCGTTCATATGAATGGTCATTCCAAATCATTGCCCTGTGTACACAGGGCACCGATCAGCCAATGAATGAGCAAACAATCGTTCATCGGTTGATATGCTAGTTTATGCGGCCAATAAAATGGTTACTAGTCGGCAGCACATCTTCCTGTGAAAACAGCGAGATGTGCTGCCGACATGATGGAAATGTTTGGGGACAAACGATCATAGTAACATGCTTAACCAATAATTGGTTCTTGTGAAAGTAGCAAATGAGTGCTGATAGACGAGCTGTCTCGTTGATCGGCGCTTGTTTTCACGGCGCATATTGTGTTGTGTAAAATGACCTTAAGAAGGGTAAATCCTTGCTCTTTCTTCAGATGTCCAGGAGAATATTTTCTTGTCGAGGAGCTTCCACTTCTAGCACCAGAATTCCAAGAGTTAGGGACTGAGAAGAGGATAGAGGTATGAACTCTCAAAGAGGATGTACTCATAGACCAAGAGAAAGGGGAAAACACAATCTTTCTTTAGCATTCTCATATAGTTTCTGCTGCCAGACGCCACGGTGGGCTAAAGAATTGGCAACTTTCTATTCAGCCTGGCGATTACAGGAGTTAGACACCTGAGTTGTAAATATCATCTCAGAAGGCTATTCAATAAATTGCCTTTCTCTTTCAGAGCCAAAATTTCAAGTCACCAAAATTCCATCTCGAAGTGTAGCAGATCTTTGATAACCGCTATGTCAGAATTCATACAAAAAAGGGAGAAGTGCCCCTGCCATTAGGAGGATAAGTGTGTACTCCCCTCTGTTTCTAGTGCCAAATCCGGAAGCAAAGTTCAGAGTCATACTGGACCTCAGATATCTAAACTCTTTTGCCAAAATAGTAAAGTTTCGTATGAAGACCATAAGATTTGCCATCGCTCTGCTATAGGAAGAAAGTTTTAAGTTCACCTTTGATCTAAAAAAGGGGTCTATCTTCGTATTCCTTTAAGAAGATGCCACAGATGATTCCTGAGAGTTGTCTTCACAGTGGATGGTGCATTAAAACACTACCAATTAGGTGCTTGCCGTTCGAGCTATCGTCAAATTTTTGCACCGGTGGTGAGAGCAAACATGATAATTCTTAGAACAAAAGGTATAAAAATAATACCATATGTACACGATTGACTCATCGTACCCAATTTATCGCAACGGCTGAAGGACCTCCTTTACAAGGTGATGGATTTTCTAGCTGGCCTATGTTAGGTCATAAAGCTTGAGAAGTCGCATCTGACTCAAAATTAACGCTTCCTAGGTTTTATTTTAAATACCATAAACTTGACAATCACACTCAGTTAAAATGGAGGAAGTTATAATACTGTGCTCTGCCGCTATGACTGTGACGGCGATGTACAATATGAAGCAATTTAAGGATGAAGTGAACCTAGTGCTCGCCGGGGCGACAAGTTTCAGTCAGACAACTAGGTTACGGTCAGTTATCTAAATCCCCACTGAGGCACTAAATCTCTGCATCTCCTCAGGGAAATAGCTCAGATAATGAAGTGGGCAGAGGTTCATGTCAGAGACTTTATGGGAGTTCACATCAGGAGCAAAGCCAATGTTTGACTAGACAGGCTAAGCTGACATCAAGCCATTCCAGGGTAATGGGAGCTCAATCTGGAGCTCTTCAACCAAGTAATACGCAAAATGGGGAAACCAGTTAAAGATCTTAGGGCATCTCAAGCCAACAGGAAGACTGCAATTTTTCGCTCTCTTTTCTGTCACGACAAGCCTTTTGCTCCGGATGCATTTTCGATTACATGGAACTTCGGCCTAGCTTATCTTTCCACCAATATCAGGCATCTTTAAGGTACCGAATAGAAGAAGATCCGATAAGAGAAAGCATCAGTGATTGCATTATTCCCATATTGGCCAAGAAGTGTTTGTTTTCCCATTCTAGTACAGATGGTTCAGGGCAGCTTCTGGAAACTGCCTCAATGGACAATTCAAAAGAAGATGTACTGTCACAGTTACAAAGTCTTCAGTCTGATGATCTGGAAATTGATAGGCCCATATGACAAAACGTGCTTTTTCAGGGTCTGTTTTAGAGACATTAATGCAGTCCAGAGGGCTTGCTACTACTCAAATTTACAAAAGAATCATTAACCTCCTTAAGACATAGTGTGTGAAACAGGAGAAAAGAAGGGAAGAGCCATTGATACAGGATATCTTGAACTGGATTTCACAGTGGTCTAAGCCCCAGCAGCCTAGCAATTAAAATGTCTTCTCTTTCAGCTTGGTCAGGCAAGTCGATTGTGAGGGAACCACTAGTAAAAAGGTTTATGAGGGCCATAAGAAGGTTTGGGCCTGAAAAATTAGAACCTTATCCCAGTTGAGACCTTTCTTTGGTTCTAAAAAGTCTTAGCGGTTCCCCCTTTGAACCCTTAGAGTCTGCGGAGTTCAAGTTTTTGACGTACTGAGTCCTTTTCCTATTTAATTCGCCAAAAAGGGCAGCAATTGACACACTCTGGCAGCCAAAGAGTCAAATATCCTGTTCCTTCCAGGTAGAGCCATGTTGAGAACATCAGTCTTTTCATCCTAAAGTCCCTTCAGTTTCACACATAAATCAACAAATCAGCTTACCTAGTTTTCTATCTGAGGATCAGGGGGATTCAGATCAGGGCCTTATCCTCTCGATTTGGCCAGTAATCTGCGCATATACTTGGAAAAATCAAGGGCATTCAGAAGATCAGAAAATCTTTTCATCATGTTTCTAGGTGAAAGTAAGGGACTTAAAGCCTCAAAGGCCACCTTAGCCATATAGATAAGATAAATAATTGACCTCTTTTATAGACTGGTGATTAAGACTCCTACAGAAAGAGTAAGGGCTCACTCAATGCAAGCTATGGCAGCCTTTTGGGCGGAGAGAGGAAGATTTCCAGAAGATCAAATTTGTGGAGAAGATTCCTGGTCAAGTGTTGGTATAGTACCTTCATAAAACACTACAAACTGGACATTATAGCTTCGGAGGAAGCAGTTTTTGGATTTACTTATTCTTTACACCTGTCCTACAAGCAGTGGGGGAGTTTCTTGTTGCTGTTTTGACTACAGAAAAGAAGAATTATGGGAAAAAAATATAAAAAAATTTGAAAAATACACTTAATTGGTGTCGATGCAACCATAATATTATAAAACTAATGCAGCATTTATCCAGCGCGGTGAACGCTGTCAAAAAAATAAATAAAAATCAATGGCAGAATTTTTGTTTTTCTGTTAATCCAACCTCCCAAAAGAAAGGAGTAAGAGGTAAAAAAATAAAAGTCATATGTACCTCAAATGGTACCAATGAAATATGGAGCTCATCCCGCAAAAAACAAGCCCACACAAAGCTATGTGATGGAAATATAATAAATGAGAAATAGGGTTTTTTATTGTGCAAAAGTAGTAAAACATAAAAAAAAGCAATATATATATATATATATATATATATATATATATATATATATGGTATATGGTATCGTGAATACAAACAAAAAAAAATGGTGACATTTTTACAGCTTTTTTTGCACGTTTTTTTTTCCAAAAATGCAGTGGCCATCGTAAGTCTACAGTAAAATATGAGAAAGCCTGCATACACAGCATTTTTAGGCCGGGTTCCCACATAGCGTAAACCCTGCAGAATTTCCGCAACGGAATGCTGTGCGTAAATTCTGCAGCATTTACAGTAGCAACAAAGTGGATGAGATTTAGAAAATCTCATGCCCACGCTGCGAAAAAAAAACGCAGCGTAAATGTTAATAAATTGACCTGCGGTGCAAAATTTAAATCCTCAGCATGTAAATTCATGCTGTGTTTTAGTTGATTGCGGGTTTTCACCATTGAGTTCAATGGGGATGCAAATCCCGTCACAGAAAGCCAAGTGTTTCGACTGTTGCGGCATATTCACGTCGATTACGCCACCAAAATTGCAGCTATGAAAAAAAACAACATACTTACCCAGAAGTCTGTGTTTCTTCGTTCAGTCCAGCCTCCTGGGTTGACGTTGCATCCCATGTGTGACCGCTGCAGCCAATCACAGGCTGCTGCGGTCACATGGGCTGCAGCATCATCCAGGGATGCTGGACCGTACTGCACAGGAGGGATGCGTCGCCATAACAACGGCCTAGGTAAGTATGAGCGTTTTTTACAATGTGGTGCAGTTTTTCGGACGGAATGTACTATATGATGCACAGTTTTTACGCAGCATATCATTAGGGTATGTTCACACGGCTTATTTATGGACGTAATTCGGGCGTTTTCCGCCTCGATTTACGTCCGAAAATGCGGCTCGATAGCGTCGGCAAACATCTGCCCATTCATTTGAATGGGGTTACGTTGTTCTGTTCCGACGGTCATTTTTTTTTACGCCCCGCTGTCAAAAGCCGGGGCGTAAATAGACGCCCGCGTCAAAGAAGTGCCTGTCACTTCTTCAGACGTTAAATGGAGCCGTTTTCCATTGACTCCATGGAAAAACAGCTCCATTTACATCCGTAATTGACGCAGCGAAAAAGCGCCTGCACTTGCCATGACGGATGAAATTACGGAGCTGTTTTCTCCTGAAAATAGCCCCGTAATTTCAGCCGTAACGGACGCTGCCATGTCAATATACCCTGATAGTGTTTTAGCATCAATGGCATTGTTTTCAAAACACAGCATGCTCTAGGTATGGCAATTTATCTGGCGCTTTCTCCATAGACTTTTCTACAGGACTTTAAAAAAGCCAGGTAAAATGCCTTTACAAAATGACAAAAACACATGTAAAAAAAGCTCATTAAAAAAGCTCTAAACGCATGGGGTTTTTACATGCATTTCAAAACGTTGAAAAAAAAAAGTGTGTGTGAAGGAGGCCTTGATATGGTTGGTTGGATTTAAGCTTTGGCACAGTATGCTTGGCGGAAAGGCTAAGCTAGAATGTATCATTTAAACAATCACCTTTCATTGCAGAAAAAAACACACCAGTTGTAAGAGACCTATCTCCATAATGAGACCAGTCTCTCCATAATAAGATCTACAGTATATGTTCATAAAGAGGCAATATTTGTATTGAATTTTCTTGCACATTGTAAATATCTATATTTATAACCAATGTACATTGTGCTACTTAGCTTTTAGTTGGTATTTATAACAGCACATGAGAGCTTGATAGGTTTACACAAATGGCTCCTTCCAAAATGCTGAGACTTTCCACTAAACACACTACTATCCAGGGAATTACATATGGGATTTTCACCGGATTCAGACAATGCAAATGTCTCCACATTTCTCACAAATGTAAATTTAATTGAATTGCTAAATCGCAGATAAAACTCAGTGCTAAAGACAACAAATACATAATGGATTTTTGGAAAAATACATAAAACGCATGAAACTCTATTTCCATTAATATTCTGCATTAGAATATTTTCCTTTTATTGTTTTCTCCTATAATATATCTGCCAAAGATAAATCTCTACAAGATTAAGTCTGGAAATGGGTTTTGTAAAATGACATTTAAGAAAAAAAGGTGAATAAAATAGAACGTTTGCATAAGGATTTAACATGGAAAACAACTGCGACTTTCCAGGGGAAAAGAGCTATAAATGTAAACAATTCCAGAAAAATTCCCAAATTTTAATAATAGTGTTTTTACTCTTAAGAATTTTGACATAAATAGTTGGTGGTGAGAAACAAATTTTGTTTTATTTTCACCAGATTTCTGGTAAAACCACAGTATAAACATGACATAAGAAAATGTGCTCCTAAGAACATGACACAAGATGACAACGGAATCTTTTGACTGTCCATGGTACATGGTATACAGAGTGTAAGTGATATTGATGTGTGTTCATATTCTTACTGATCATCTGAAGGTTATTAATTTGTATGGAATGGATGCCAACAGAAGGAAATGAGGCCCATTCCCGAGATTATGGGTCTTTCTAATGCAAGTGTGAATGAGCTTTTACATGTCCATGTTTTTAACAGTGTCCAACTGCACAAACATATGGATATTTGAATGTGTATTTATTACAAGTTATCAACATCCACGTGTTCTCTTGGTAGGTCAAATAAAAATGGATCTATCTTCACGCATGCTCACTAACATTTATAGACTGATTCCATGCTTTCATCTTTACCAAAATGAAATTCATCCACAATTGCTTGGCAAATTCTTTTACCAACCAATTGTGATACTGAATAGGTCACACAGAATAGAAAATCGATTGTATTACTGTACCTTGTGGGCACAGGAACCTCCGTGAGGGATCCAAACATTACAGCATCCTTTAGCCGGACAAAGGCAATAAAAGGATTTTCCAAGAAGTCAACTTCTCCCACAAGGACATTGGAGGCTTCAGCATCTCTTGGCAATTTCTTCATGAATTTGTTCTTTAGCTAAGAGTTAAGCAGAGACATAACATGAGTCAGTTGCATGAACCCTACATTTTATAGATAGGGAGATTGCCAGCTGATGGTAGAAAATGAATAATGATAGAAACACGTCACCGAACCTCTAAACATGCATGAGTGCATGCAAAGGTGTAAACACATAACCACCCATACATAACATACATAATAATAGCCTCAATCCTGTCTATAGTATTATCTATAAATACTGTAAGTGCTGGAAAGAAAAGCAAAAAAGATGTTGAGTCACCACAGACCACAATGTGAAGCACCGGTACATATGGTCAAACATTTTACAACACAAAGATTGACAAGTGTGTTCGATGCCGACGCTTGCAAAAGAAGGTCTAGCAAGGTCTAAATATATATACTACAGGAGAAGAGACAAACCCTATTATATTTAAATTGGAATGCCACACCTGTTGAACCTCTGCTAAGTAAGACATCTCTAATCGAAATAACTCCAAATTCTAAAACCTCTTAAATTTAATCAAAAACATTTTAATATTTTTTTCATTGGTACAGGTAGAGCGACCATGTTTGAACTAGACAATTCTTAACTCAAGAAGTTATGCTTAGGAATTTTCTAATTTACCTGTCCATCATTCTAAAGTACACAGTCGGATGTTGTCAAGAAAATATAGGACTGTGACCTGTTTTGTTGTGTGAGCTGGTTTGTGAGGTCTAATCCTCATATAATAAATTCAACTCTGAACGACTATATATTTATAGCCTATAACTAACTCAATGAATTCAGCATAAACACTAAACAAGATATGGGTTCCCATAGTATCCTTTTCTGAATAATAATTTTTAAAGCCTAGGGAGGAACCCAAAAAAGAAAGAGTGCCATAAGTCACTGATAGGGGATCATAGCTCTACACAGTGTCAGACTGGGATTTCTTGGGCCCACCAGTGGAGATGATTCTGACGGCCCATCATCATGTATCTATATAGAACCTGTGCATATCCATATTTAATTGCATTGAAAACGATGTTATCATTGCACACAGAGGAAATATGATTAATAAGGTCGAACCCTCCCATGAAAAATGTAATGAAGAAATAAACCCTAGTGGAAAGTGATTGGCTGAAATGTCAGTTCCAAATGCGGTTGTCTTCCTGTGGGGCCCACTTTTTTCAGAGACTGGGTCCACCAGAGGAACTTCTGGTTCTCCTTGGGCCACTCTGACCCTGGTTATACAGTATACAGCAAATAAAGGGAAAGCATTGAGCCTGTCTGCCATTTTGGATTTCTATTTCATTGGCTACCCACAGTTATCTCTACTCCTTATGAAGATGTCTGGTAGCCACTTTTGCTACTTTCTACTTGAGACCTGTTGGCACAAGAAGAAAGTGCCGTCATATATTGGTGTCATGTCTTATACTGCAAGAGTCAAACAAATATTCGCATGGGCAAATGAAGAAAAAATAAACCTATCCCATACAGAGAAGTTTTTTTTTGATGGGCTTGACTAAATAGATGCTGTTCCTATTTTACTTTTTACAAAGTAAATTTCTTAAAAAGAAGGAAAAATGTGTTGCAAAATGAAAATATAGCACGGAAGCACTAATCTGGTTATTAGCAATGTAACAGTGACTTAAACATGTCATGTCTCAGTGAAGTTAAGACGTATGTTTATACAGAAGCCCCAACATACAAGCATTATACAAACAGGAACACTGGTGGAAATCAAATAAAAAAACGTACAGATGTTGGGTATATCTGTGTGGTTCTGAAGTTAAAGCATAAAGGAATACTCGAGTACACAATAAGTAAAGTTATTGAAGAAAGCACTGTATATAGTTACAATGTTTAAGATATTACCTGTAGGAATTTAGTCCCTGGATCAGATCTTGGGGACCGTTGTTACAGGAATGGGTAGATAGAATGCTATGGCCCTATAGAAACAGTCCACTAATTAAATGGACTGAACTTTTACAGAAAATATATGAAGTCGTTGTATGAGATCAGGAAAAAGTGTCAACTATTTTTCAGTAAAAGCGTCTCCATTGTCTACGGGCTGTGCCTGCTATTGCAGCTCATCCCCATTCAGGCCTAAGGACAAGAGTGACCTTTAAAAATAGGCAAACCTTTTGTCCTATTCCAAAACAACCCCTTTATATGTGGTCACATTTAGTGCCCTCTGAACTTTATTTATAGGGTACTGGAGAATCCCTTTAATAACCTAATCTTGTTCACCCTTCCTACCGGTATCATGCAGTGCCAAACATGCAGATTCTCTCACCTGTTTCTGCTTGACAAGATGACATTTGTAGGCCTAAAAAATTTCACAATTTAGCTAGAGTATATTTTACAGTAATGTATGTATGCCAATAAAAAAAACAACAGAATATCATCTTAGACTGAGATCAGTGGACCACACATTTGATTGATTCCCTCTGGAAGCTACGTCCAAAGCTACGGATAAGCACCTGAAGGATAGGATTTTAAGAGGAAGCGTATTAGAGTTCTTAACAACTACAAAGTTCTTAACACTATAAGCAGTCCCATGCGCAGTCTATTCTCATCCAGAATCACAGATTATTAGATATTGATGGTGCATACAATGTTGGCTTAGAAAGTCTTTACGGAATCATAGATATAGGGAATCATTAGTCTCCACTGTGTACATTTTTACCATTTTATTTGATTCTTATTCTGTATAGCTGTTTTTGAGTAAGCTTGACCATCTACACCGCTAATGGCAGCCATTACAATGTTCATACAAGTTGCCTACAATACCCTGAGTGGCGTGAAAATCTAGTTATTTTTTTAATGGTCAGTCTCTAGTACGGCATATGGACGTCATAGGGGATGGCGTCTTTGCTTGGGCCCTCACTAAATGAGCCAGTTTAGGGAGCTACTAACAGGCAGCAGCCCCCTGATTTGGTGGACTTAGGCTGTCCATGTACTACATATAAATAGCTGTCATGTAATACCACATTTCTGTCTGGCTAACCGCAGCTACAAAATCACCTACATGCCAGGGGTCTCGGGAGTGGTAGCTCCCATACACCAGGGGTTGTTTGTGATGAGCAACTAAAGGTATTCTATATAAATAACATCAAGAAAAATGTGTCACTTGCCAAGATGGAGCACTGGTCAGAAGATTCTCAACATTTTATGACTAGTAAAAAAAAGTTCACTGACAGCAATCTATCATGTGCGATTAAATATTATTTTGCTTGATATTTTATGTAACTACAAATTAACTTCAAATTGTTATCATCAGATATTCTCTAAAATTGCCATTTACTCGCTAATTTGATCTGGTAGGAATCCAAGTCGCCCTGACTGGACAACCCCTTTAAGGTCAGGGGCCAGCTACTTTTTCATGAGTATTGGATAGCTTTGCTTCTTTAGGGCTATGTGCATCTTTAAACTCTTTTTGTTTTCTAATAATACAAATAATACAATGTTTAAGGTGATTTTAAGCAACTTTTAAATAGTTTTTTATTTTAAAAAATCAAATACTTTTTGAGATACCGCTTTTATGTATCCTACAAACATAGAAACTGTATCTTGCTGTCAAAGCTGATTCCGTCAGGTCAGATGGACTGATGGCTCGGCTGAAAGTTGGTTCTGCGTGTCTCTGGTTTAGCTGTATCCTGCGTGACCAGCTTTCAGCCGAGCCGTCAGTCCAGCTGACCTGATGAAATTTTCCTTAACAGCAAGATACAGCTTTAATGTATACAGGATACATAAAAGCTGTATATCAAAAAGTAAAACTTATTTTTAATTTAAAAAAAACAATTTAAGAGTTGCTTACAATCACCTTAAACATTATTTTATGTAAAAAGAATGTGTTCAAAGGTATACATGGCTTTTAACTTAATACAGTATTATGTGATCACTCTCTATATTATGTGATCACTCAGTTTCCCTTTGTCTAATCTTACATTTTGTTCTAAAAAAATTAAATGTGACAAATACACACTAAAGGGGTTGTCCACTACTGGACAACTAATGACCTATCAACTGGATAGGTCATCAGTATATCATCGGTGCGGGTCCGACACCTGGACCTCGCACCGATCAGCTGCTCCGGTTGCCTGCAGGCACCAGATATTATTGCACAATATGCAGTGTACGGAGTCGGAAGCAGTTTGTTCCATACATTGCATAGCGGCCGTGCAGCTGAACAGCAGCTCTGCTTCTATTCACTTGAATAGGAGCAGAACTGCAGTACTGCAGCTCGGACGCTATTCCATGGCCGGAGCCAACTACTTCTGGCATGGACGTCCGGTGTCCGAAGGCACCACCGTGGATTATGTACTGATGACTTATCCGGTGGACAGTTCATCAGTTGTCCGGTCATGGACAACCCCTTTAACAGTGGATATCTGGAATTCTTTTTCATATCACTTTAATTAAACTTCAATTTCATACTAAAATGGATTTCATTTCAACACATAAGATACAACCACAATTAATGTAGACTACTTAAGATTCCCGATGTGTGATTAATTCATCCCAGCCCAACAGGAACACTTTACTTGAATTATAAATAAGCGTTGATATGGAGACACTTAATGAAAACGTTTCCAAAAACAAATGCTTGGAGACGTTTTATCTCTTCTTTTATTGTACTGTCTACCGTGACTCCCCAAATGTATTCACATCCTTCCAAAGTGTCTTTTGTCACTACAAGAGACTATTTGTACAGGTCTGCAGTTTGTAATAGGTTGCCAGCATTCTCAGGCGACCATGGAGAATAGTCACATTTTACCATTTTGTAATCTGGGCTGTTTAAGGTTGTACAAATGCCAAGTACATAAATCAGGGGTGGTCAAGCTAGTAGTCTCTGTGGGCCTTAAATGTATTCACTGAACTCAAAAGATAGTGGTGTTTACAGCGAAGTCTACTAGTCTAGTATAAATGTACAGATGACAGGTCACCAATATAAAAGGCAATATTTCCCAATGGTCCACAGCAATGAACTGACTGGGGGGTCCTGGTCTAGGACCCCCTGCAATCAGCTGCTATTGCTGAGCAAAGCAGTTGGTCCATCCCCATATCCCTTGCAAGAGAGATGCTGCATTACATGGCACCCATTGAAATCATGGGTCCGTCTATGTGTAGCATGGGCGAGATGGGTCCTTTAGTGGGAGCGCAGCATATCACTAATAGAGTGTCGTTCTTAACAAGGGACCTTCCCTTTAAAACCATATTTTCCTGAAACTATACATTCCCTTTGAAAAAATTCACGTTTTGCATTTTTGTGTGTTTTTCCACTGCGCTCTTTTTAGTGGAAAATCATAATGCTTAGATGTTTTACTGGGTGTTTCAATGCCTTTTCATTTTTGCGATCTTTGCTTGCTCTACATATAAACAAAGCTTCCGTTTACTGACAGCAAGCAGTGGTCGTGAAAATAATATGGAATTGAAACACCAAGTACATTAGAAAGTTGCAGAATTTGCATTACACAAGGATTCATCCTTTTAAAGATTAATTCTGGGCAGTGCGACTTTTCATATCTATGGCACATATGATTGTCTGTGTTTCCTCAGCTACAGCACAACTAAAAATAACCACAGTATATACGAATGCATTATAGCATAAATCTTTACTGATTTTCTTCTTCATCCGTGCTCCGTATAAAGTTATAAAACCTTGAACAGTATCTTTTTGAGGATTTGCTCAATCAAAGTATGGCTGGCTGTGCTTTGTTCAGAGCTAAGTGGAAAAATAACTTCTACTGCCAACAGATTAAGGAAAGTAAAGTAGAGTATTACAGTAATATCATCTTTAGAGAAACTAAGATTGGGCCAAAGAATTACAGTAATATACACAGGTAGAGCTATTCAGAAAGTATTATATTTATCACACGAATGTATAAAATAAGAAATGTAAACTTTCAAAGTCTATCTAAACATCCAAAGTCATGAATTTCTGTAAAAATAGCATAAAAGGATATGTTCACCATTTTACACTTTCTAAAAAAAAGTTGAGTAACTTATTAAGCTCAGTGAATTTCTTTTCTTGTACTGATCCCTAGCCCCCACTGCATGGCATCCGTCACAGGCCTCCTTTCACATATGCATTGGGAAGCACCAGTGATGTCACTGTTTGTAGATGGACAGTTTTTACTGGAGCTTCCCAACACAGCAGAGGCTGCCCTGCCCCCAGATTCTCGCCCCCTGTCAGGCAATGTGAGCTTTGTGGGATCCTCTGGGATCCACACAGAGAACCCTGCACCTTGACAACGACCCTACCGCACCTTCCGAGAAGCTGGAGTCCCCAGCTACTTTGAAAGTCCCCGACTGCTATCTCAGCATGGGGAAACTTTGTCACTGGTGCTTCTCTAGGGTAGTTCCAGTGACATTGCTGGCCAGTTACGTCACTAGAGCTACAGTACTTAAGGGAAGCACCAGTGACGTAGCTTCGCCGGTCCAAGATAGCAGCCGGGGACTCCGGCTGAAGCCCCGCATGGCAGCCCACAGGACATTTCCCCAAAGGAAACACTTAGATAAAAGCTGGAGTCCCAGCTGCTAACTTGTTCTGAAAGCGACGTCACTGGAGCTTCCCTGAGGTAGCCCCAGTGATGTAGCTGGCTAGTTACAGTGATGTAGTTTCACCTGGCTGAGATATTAGCTAGGGACTCTAGTTGAAGCCCCGCACGGCGGCCCAACACTTTGATAACACCAGGAGTCCCCGGCTGCTATCTTGACCTGGGGAAGCTAAGTCTCTGGTTGTTCGGAAGTTGTGATAGGGCCGCCGTGTGGGTATGGGCTTCTCTGTGTGTATCCCAGAGGATTCCACAGAGCTGACATTGCCTGAGGGTGGCCAGAGTCTGAGTGTAGGGCGGCCTCTGTTGTATCCGGTAGCTCCAGTGTAACTGTCCATATATGAATAGTTACGTCACTGGAGCTTCCCAACGTATCCGTTAAACGGAGGCCAGAGACGAATGCCTAGCAGTGGCATCCGTCACCCATAGGCTATAATTGAATCCGTTTAACGTATATGTCATGAACAGGGTTATGAGGGTTCATGACGTATCAATTAAATGGATACCATTATAGTCTATGGGTGATAGATGTCACAACGTACTTTTAATGTATATGTTGTGAGCTTTTTCCTAACGTAGGCAAAAAACATGTGCCTGAGGTGTTAGGTCTGTCTTCAAGCTTGCTGACGGTTTCCAACACCAACAAGCAGGAGTAAAGATCTTGGATTTCCAAAGGTGACATCCAGTAATAACGACCATTTCACTGGCCAAATATGTTGTCGCAAAAATTTTGACAAAAACTAAATTGCATATAAACTTTTAATGCTATGAAATGTAATTCTACATAACCATGCCATTCAGGGACTTCAACTGCAATGACTTCCAACGTTTATTTCCCATCTATGGAAAGCAACAAAACTTAGAGACAACTAAGGGCCATGGTGTTAACATTTCACAAGGATCACTAGACAAGAGAAATTCTGCCCATGCGCCAAACTATTTTGCTTGGTGCAGTTATTAGTAGTACTTTCTGTGAATAGTAAGTAATTTCTTCAGATGCAAATCCATATTCTAATAATCTTCAGATCTATTTCCATACATACTAGTATGTGTGAATGATAATAGCAGCTTTTTTTCTAAACTGCACTTTTACAAGCTTTGTACATCAGGTTTACTGCTCCATTTGTTCTTGTATTATGTTTTCACCTTGATTTGTATCTACAGTACATGAAATTCTCCATTACATCTCTCTCCTGTCCCTGCACAATGAGCTTCCAGGCAGTCTTATTCTCTATGCTGTAGATCAGAGCCATGCTGCTTAGTACTCATAATCGGATTACGGAAAGCAGTCTATCAGCAGCTACCTCCATCTCTGAAGGTGAAATCATTTCACCTCCAAGAACACCTATGGCATGTAAAATCTATCAAGATCCCCTTACTTAGCATTTGCTGTACACTTATTACATTATCATTCATTTTAATTCACAGGCACCAAATCTCAATAGGAAAGAATCAAACTGGACTCGGTGACCTCTACTCGCCACAAACAAAATCGGTTCTAATATGGTATGATGGTTTTACATCTACTGTATAAGCATTATTTCTGGAGAAAATAATACCCAGTGTGCTTATAGTTTGTGTGTTAGTATACACCTAGTATAAATAGAATCCTAAGAAGGAGAATGTATTCTGGGGGTCCTCCTCTTACTAGATATGCATTCTGTGAACGGAACACTAATAAAGGTTGTTGATACACATCAGGCCACCGGTTCAGCCACTGTGAACAGTCCATTCACTGAATTTGGACTGTTGTATGGATGTAGCCATCTTGTAGGTGGTGTCTGTATAATCCTCATGGTTGGGAATGTGCCCATCCCTGTAGGCTTATTATCTCAATCGCTTCTCCTTGTAAAAAGATAAATTCCAATTATAAGTTTACACCCGGAAGCTTACAATGAAATTTCCGTATATAATATTTAAAGTTGCTGCAAACTGATAATAAACAGAATACATTAGATTAGTAAAATGAAGGAGCCGTTTCATGCTGAGTATGATAAGTATAAGGAGCACCAGTCAGCTCAGTAGGGTGTTTTCCTACGTAGTCTAACTCTGCCAGCACTGATTGGACAGTGTCAGAGTATGTAGGGACACACCCCATTGACAAGGGGAATGGTCAATTTATTAATACATTTCCTGGGGGACTAACAGAGGGACCGCACAACACAAAGTGCTAAGAAAAGATGCTTCAGAATTGGTATTTTATGGAGAATACAAGTGTTTACTAAAACAGACATGCCACTAGAGCCGACAGGTCCTCTTTAATTATAAACCTGTCCAAGCATGCAAAGGCAAATTAGATATATAACAGATGCAGCACAATGTAAGGAGGTATATCAGAGCACTTACTTGATCTTTGTCAGGCTTATCTGAAATGTCATTCAGACTAGAAGATGTCATGTTTTGGTGTGTCATTGTTGGGCTGCCTATAAGAACACACAGGTATATTAGCCTATTTCTCAAGAATTTTTAAAGGCATATAAATAACATACTGTATACTATGCTATTGGAAAGACACAACATCAGCATCTAAGGGCCTGTTCACATCAGCATTCTGTTTCCGTTGATGGCTTCCGTCAGATCTTTCTGTCAGAGGAACCCATCAACGGAAAGGCAAACTGAAACCATAGTTTTCTTTTGCATTACCATTTATTTCAATGGTAAGGCTTCCATTGCTGACTGAACTATTGATTCCGTCACAAACGGAAACCTTACGGAACAGAGACAAAACGACAACCATTAGCAAGGGAAGCATTACTATTGATATCAATTGTAATGCTAACGAAAAGTTATGGTTTCCGTTTGCTTTTCCCTTGATGGGTTCCCCTGATGGAAAGGTCTGACGGAACCCATCAACGGAACCTAACGCTGATGTGAATAGGCCCTAAGCAACATAAAAACATAGGGAAATACACTATGTTGTACCAAGCAAGGAGTCAAGCCGTTTCTATAGACATACACCATAAATACAAAAATATATATACAATAATAAATATATCACCAAAACCCTTATCAACTCGAGACACTTCTATTTGTTTTTCATGGTTGACAACATGATAGCTCTTGGAAGTTTCTGTGTCTTCTATTGCTTTTAATGGATTGGTTGGAGTGGGACCATCAATGATCTTGTCTTGCTGCATATTACAGATACAAAAATGTTGCTGGAGGGGAGTTGTATCACTCTGTTTATGGCTTCGTTGATTTTAATCTGGTCTAGATAAAGATTAAGGGTTCAGATGTGGCAAAAAGTTTCGCAAAAAAAAATTACGCAACTAATCTGCTGCAAACTTTGCATAAGTGAGGGTTTAACCAGACGTGGCGGATTTCACAGTGAACTTATTAAAGGTTTCAACCTTTGCATTGCAATCCGCTACTTCTCTGCAACAGACTGAGGATACTGCAGAATATAGAATATATGTAAATTCTGCACCGCAAACTATTTTCCACACCGTTTTTTTCTGAACTAAGTAAAGCTATAGAAACAAAAATAAAATAAAAGCTTGCTGTGGATTTTCACTGCAGCCTGTCCGCAGTGGAATTCCGCTGCAAATCCGCCACGTCTGAACATGCCCTAAGGGTTCATTCAGACATGCGTATTGTACCTGTACACCCAGACCCAATTCTACGGTGATTTAGGTTTGGTTCACTAGAATCGTGGTGGGCTCCAGTTAATGTGACTTTAATATGGACCCTAAAATGTGGCTGTATTATGGCCGTGGGACACTGGTCTAAATATGGATTGCTGTCCACTTGGAGCCACTCGGACAATTCTTGATATCTGTTGTTGTTACATAGCATTGCAACTTAAAGGGGTTGGATATATTTCTAAAAGGGCAAATGGATTTCATAGATGGGGAGTGCCCCACTGTACGAGAAGTGCATGGAAAATGTCTGGCTGGCCGCGGCTTCCCACAGAAAAATCAGGTTTTGCCGTGCAGTTCCCATATGAAAAGGTTGTCTTTGGTTAAAGACAAATATTTTAAAGTTTGTCAAAGCTGGACGGATAATTTAGCATAATGGGAATATCAACTTATCCTACTTTTAACAGTCAGTATATTTCATGTACTAGACCCAATGTAACCTGCTGAGTACATTGTAATGACAAGGACATAATCTATTGTAAAGAATAGTTTCAAGCTTTCCTTAAGTACAGACGTAGATCCAGTGAAAGGACCCCATGTGGGTTTACAGTCTGTTATGTTACATAAAACTAAAAAGAACATTCTATGGATTTCAAAGTTGGAATAAAAACGTCCTAGCAATTCAAATGCATTAACAAATTACATATTTAATGCATATTGTACGCAGAAACTATGCGGTTGGCCTGCTGTGAAAATCTGTCATTTGAACATATTGAGCTGTTTCAACCTAAATTGTGTCCCTTGACATTTCGCTCCTATACATTTAACAGTAAAAATACCAGAGCACGAAAAAGCATAATTGTTTTTAGCAAATTAATAAACAGGAAAAAAATGTTTCTAAATTGTGTATGACTAAGTTTTACAATGACTTTAAGAAGCACCAGGAGGGCTCTTCTCGCCCACCACAGAAATAATAAGGGTGGGTATAAAATGCAATTTTACTGCTTTAAATGCTTATTTCAATTGTGCTATTATCCCACAGACGTGAAGCAAAACAGTAAGGAAGAATGGGACTTCACAAAAACAGCAACAGTCCCCTCCACCCCCAATTCAATTACACTTCAAGTTCCAAAGAGTCGTGCTATTTCCATACCAGATTTTAATCACGTAGGACCTGGATATATGCTGTGTTTATAGCGCATTGTACAAAATTATTTCTATTTAAAATGCATTAACATAGCCGTATTAACAGCGTACTAATTAAACAGCTTGACAGTAGATAATATAGCCAGTTGACACTCAAAAGTACTCTATTAGGCCTGAATTTTGGACTTTGGTACTATATTTTAAGGTAAATTCTGTCAAGCTGAAGTGAATTAAATGTAAGTGCACTTACTGTTAAGTTATATACATTTTAGAAAAATCTAATGGGTGTTTTAAATAATAATGTAGCAATAACAAAAAGAAAATAATTTTATTTTATTCACATTATTCACATGTAACGTCGTTGTTCCTAATTTACCAAGGGTACTTCTTAATAACTGCTATTAATAATCATCCACCATATTATTTTATGGTTATATCGCAAGACCTCCTCTCAGTCCCCTATAATTTTTTTAAAAATGTACCCACAAATTCTTGATCCATTTCTAATCCCAGTTGCCATTTTCCTCTGCCTGTTAGTAAGTATATGGACCCTTAGCCCTTTCTCTCAATGTGGGGGAAAATTTTGGTTCTTCACAGGACCACATAGATCCAGCAGTGTCATCCAATGGCCATGCTGCTGCTCTTTACTAAGCACCGGCCTAAATGATTCAGTCTGCTGCTAGTTTTCAGAACAGCGGTGACTATATTTGGAGTTTTTAGCATTAGGCCTGATTTACACGAGCGTGTGCGTTTTGCGCGCGCAAAAAACGCAGCGTTTTGCGCGCGCAAAAGGCACTTGACAGCTCCATGTGTCATCCGTGTATGATGCGCGGCTGCGTGATTTTCGCACAGCCGCCATCATAGAGATGAGGCCAGTCGACGTCCGTCACTGTCCAGGGTGCTGAAAGAGCTAACTGATCGGCAGTAACTCTTTCAGCACCCTCGACAGTGAATTCCGATCAAAATATACACCAATCTGTGAATAAAAAAAAGACGTTCATACTTACCATGAACTTCCTGCTTCCTCCAGTCCGGTCTCCCGGCCATTACCTTGGTGACGCGTCCCTCTCTTGTCATCCGGCCCCACCTCCCAGGATGACCCGGCAGTCCAAGTGACCGCTGCAACCTGTGATTGGCTGCAGCCTGTGCTTGGCCTGTGATTGGCTGCAGCTGTCACTTGGACTGAATTGTCATCCCGGGAGGTCAGACTGGAGGAAGATCATGGGAGTTATCGGTAAGTCAGAACTTCTGTTTTTTTTTACACGTACATGTATATTGTGATCGGAAGTCACTGTCCATGGTGCTGAACCAGTTTAACTCTTTCAGCACCGTGGACAGTGACTGTCTCCCGACGTCGCGTACCGGAAAATTTTTTGCCGAGTTCGGTCAAAACGAGTTCGGCCGAACCCGGTGAAGTTCGGTGCGCTCATCTCTAATTTGACACTCCGTTTGGATGTTTGTAAACAGAAAAGCACGTGGTGCTTTTCTGTTTACATTCATCCTTTTGACAGCTCTTGCGCGAATCACGCAGTTCGCACGGAAGTGCTTCCGTGCGGCATGCGTGGTTTTCACGCACCCATTGACTTCAATGGGTGCGTGATGCGCGAAAAACGCACACGATTATAGAACATGTCGTGAGTTTTACGCAACGCACTCGCGCTGCGCAAAATTCACGCATCGTCTGCACTGCCCCATAGAGTAATATAGGTGCGTACGACACGCGTGAAAATCACGCGCGTCGCACGCGCGTATATTACGCTCGTGTAAATGAGGCCTTATTGTGGCAGATAAACCAAATGTAAAAAATAAAATAAAAATAAAACCTGCTAGTTCATAGAACAAAAAAAAATTAACACAATAGTTTCTAATAAAAGTGTGGCTCCAGAAACTTCTTGCTGGACTTAAATAACATCCTGGGTGAAAAAATCCTTACTCCACCCTGAAGCTAAAAATGTAATCCCTCCCCCCTCACATTCATAGCAGTCCTGGAGGCTGAGATATAAACTGTTGTTTTCAGACTTCCTGCACAGTAGATCTGGTTAGGCAGTCACAAGGACTTCACAATTGACATGGAGGAAACAAGATAGTGTCCAGTAAATTTATTTTCCTAACTAACAAAATAGTGGATTATCGTGGTCAAAAATAATGTATTTTTGGCTCCTAAAATGTCATTCCCATCTTATAAAGGGGTTTGCTATCCCTTTATGAACACTTATGTAGTCCGATCTCGGGTACCCCCACCGATCCTGAAACTTAAGAGATGGAAGCACTGCTTTAGCGCTGCATCCCCTTTAAAGTTTTCCCTGCATGGGGGCACTCCAGACCACCCAGCTTTGCGGCGAACTGCAGCCGGCCCAATTCACTTAAAACGGACTGTGCCGCATTTTTCTGCACAACGAGTGGCTGGGGCATCACTGTGCAGGAGCTTTATTGAAAAGGCTGCAGCGTTGCTGTCCTTTCATTCTCAGGGTCTGTGAGGGTCCTAGAGGTCGAAACCCTGTAAAGCGAATGAACCCGATGTGGGATATTGCCCTGCATAATGGTTGCATCAGTTCAGGCACATAGTAGTATCGGTTTCACATGATTGCGGTTACAGTGACAACTACATGCAGTCTATGTACAGTACACAAAATGGACACAATGTGCAATCTAACAACCTGTTTTACGCTCACGGTGTGGAGGTGGTTCATGCACCCATGATTGGTATCGATCTCTCTATCTTTCTCTTGGGGTATACAAACATGGACCTCACTATCTCATTTGCAATGCGAGGAGATTCCAGCATCCACCGCCTTGTCTCAGATCCAGGATGCAGGGAGACTTGATTCTCCACCTGCAGGGACTACCAACACAATGAGCCTTGCTTATGCCTACTTGTCCCAGGCGTCCAGCATACAGTGAACTGTAACTACGTCAGGCCCCATCGCTTCACTGGATCACTGGTACCACTTTAACTCTCAGTAGTTCACAAGCTCACTAGCTTCCACCGCCCTACTGTGACTGAACGGACTCCACAACAGGACCCGCAGCTTTACATACAATGTCTCTTTATACGGCCTCACACACACTTGCTTCTGTTGCTGCCCTCAGCAGCCTCAGTTTCCCTCACTAGGTAGCCCGCCTGGATCTTATTTAATCGCTTGTACTGACAATTCGTCTCATCAGTCCTCACATTCAAGCAGCTCTACACTTTGGCTCTACATCACTCTTTGGAGCTCACAGTGTTTCTCACTGCACTGTCTGGAGCCAGCGCACTCTCCTTCTTCGGCTGCCTCAGTGACTCTGGTTCTGTATTAAGCAGCCTCCCCCACTTCTCTCAGAAAGCACACTATTATCTATTTTCCTAGAAGCACCAGGATCTCCTACAAGCCCATATTGGTTCTACCACACTTTGTTCTCCTCTTCCTGCTGCCTCCCCTTTAAAACATATACAGTGCAAAACAATGGACAGTGACATCAAGGGCTTTCCCAGGCTCAGTGGTTAAAGTAGCGCTGTGCCCAGGGAGTTCTCTACTAGTGGACAGTGAATGCTAAAGCAGGGAGCTGACTGTTCCTTGTTTCAGCATAGGATTCAACTATATCTGTGTCCTGAGGACAACCCCACCGATCATAAAGTGATGGCATATCCTAGGGATTGGAAACCTCTCCAAGTCCCTATTCTGTGTTAATAAGCAAAACAAATTCACTTTTTCGTCCAAGTCAGTTCTACATGCACAGTAGGTGCTAAAACCACTCTCCAGTGTGAAAAAACAGCACCATAGATGTAAGCTACCAGAACCAGGATGCATTCTTCATTATTTAGAATTTTCCCAGAAGGCCAGTTATAGATAAATAGCACACCTGTATTTAGGTAAAATCTTTCAACTGTTTGTGCTTATTAACTGCAGTGATATTAAAGGGATTGTCCGGTTTCAGCAAATTATAGTTGTTTCTTGTATAATTAAAAGTCATACAATTTTCCAATATACTTTCTGTATTAATTCATTATGGTTTTCAAGATCTCTGCTTGTTGTTGTCCATGGTCATGTGATGAACACACAGGACTGATTACAGTTAGGCTGGGTTCACACGAGCATGTTACGTCCGTAAAGGACGGAACGTATTTCGGCCACAAGTCCCGGACTGAACACACTGCAGTGAGCTGGGCTCCTAGCATCATAGTTATGTACGATGCTAAGAGTCCCAGCCTCGCTGCAGGATCACTGTCCTGTACTGTAATCATGTTTTCAGTACGGGACAGTAGTTCCACGGAGAGGCAGGGACTCCTAGCGTCGTACATAACTATGATGCTAGGAGCCTGGCTCCCTGCAGTGTGTTCGGTCCGGGACTTGCGCCCGAAATACGTTCCGTCCTTTACGGACGTAACATGCTCGTGTGAACCCAGCCTTACAGTATGTGTTTTAGAGCTGTGTCTTCTAATGATCCTTGCACCTGTGTGATCACCACATGACCATGGACAGAATTGTATCTACTGGAAGTAAACAATAAATGTTTCTACTGAATGACAGTAAGTAGAGATCCTTGAAAACTGTAAGGAATTAATACAGAAAGTATATTGGAAAATTGTACTACTTTTAATTATCTAAAAAATAACTTTAATTTGCTGAAACTGGACAGCCCCTTTAAGAGGGTAAACCACTGGCATCAGAAGAAAGACTTGTTAGCACATGAGATGTAATTGCATATGAGCATCTATGCAGCTGTAAGCACAAAGCTGGTCACGTTTTTTGTTTTTTTTCCTTATGAAACTGAACAACAATAAACTGTTAAAAATGCATAGTGGGCTCATCAAACGCATCCAGGCACTACTCTGCCAGTGTGTTAAAATTGCATTGATGGTCCATGAAGTGAGGAACATATATCGCATAGGAAAATGAAAGAATACATCCATTCCAGATATAAAGCTGTAATATAAATGAAGATATATATATATATATATATATATATATATATACACACTAACGTTCAAAAGTTTAGGGTCACTTAGAAATGTCCTTATTTTTTAAAGAAAAGCACAGTTTTTTTTCAATGAAGATAACATTAAATTAATCAGAAATACACTCTATACATTGTTAATGTGGTAAATGACTATTCTAGCGGCAAACGTCTGGTTTTTAATGCAATATCTACATAGGTGTATAGAGGCCCATTTCCAGCAACCATCACTCCAGTGTTCTAATGGTACATTGTGTTTGCTAACTGTGTTAGAAGGCTAATGGATGATTAGAAAACACTTGAAAACCCTTGTGCAATTATTTTAGCACCGCTGTAAACAGTTTTGCTGTTTAGAGGAGCTATAAAACTAACCTTCCTTTTGGCTAGTTGAGAATCTGGAGCATTACATTTGTGGGTTCGATTAAACTCTCCAAATGGCTAGAAAAAGAGAGCTTTCATGTGAAACTCGACAGTCTATTCTTGTTCTTAGAAATTAAGGCTATTCTATGCGAGAAATTGCCAAGAAACTGAAGATTTCCTACAACGGTGTGTACTACTCCCTTCAGAGGACAGCACACACAGGCTCTAACCAGAGTAGAAAGAGAAGTGGGAGGCCCCGCTGCACAACTGAGCAACAAGACAAGTACATTAGAGTCTCTAGTTTGAGAAATAGACGCCTCACAGTTCCTCAACTGGCAGCTTCATTAAATAGTACCCGCAAAAAGCCAGTGTCAACGTCTACAGTGAAGAGGCGACTCCGGGATGCTGGCCTTCAGGGCAGAGTGGCAAAGAAAAAGCCATATCTGAGACTGGCTAATAAAAGGAAAAGTTTAATATGGGCAAAAGCATACAGACATTGGACAGAGGAAGATTGGAAAAAAGTGTTATGGACAGACGAATCGAAGTTTGAGGTGTTTGGATCACACAGAAGAACATTTGTGAGACGCAGAACAACTGAAAATATGCTGGAAGAGTGCCTGACGCCATCTGTCAAGCATGGTGGAGGTAATGTGATGGTCTGGGGTTGCTTTGGTGCTGGTAAAGTGGGAGATTTGTACAAGGTAAAAGGGATTTTGAATAAGGAAGGCTATCACTCCATTTTGCAACGCCATGCCATGCCCTGTGGACGGCGCTTGATTGGAGCCAATTTCATCCTACAACAGGACAATGACCCAAAGCACACCTCCAAATTCTGCAAGAACTATTTAGGGAAGAAGCAGGCAGCTGGTATTCTATCTGTAATGGAGTGGCCAGCGCAGTCACCAGATCTCAACCCCATAGAGCTGTTGTGGGAGCAGCTTGACCGTATGGTACGCAAGAAGTATGGAAACATGGGGTGAAATTTCTCCCGATTACCTCAGCAAATTAACAGCTAGAATGCCAAAGGTCTGCAATGCTGTAATTGCTGCAAATGGAGCATTCTTTGGCGAAAGCAAAGTTTGAAGGAGAAAATTATTATTTCAAATAAAAATCATTATTTCTAACCTTGTCAATGTCTTGACTATATTAACTCATTTGATAAATATAAGTGTGAGTTTTCATGGAAAACACAAAATTGTCTGGGTGACCCCAAACTTTTGAATGGTAGTGTATATATACATATATATATATATATATATATATATATATATATATATATATATATTTTTATTATTTATTTATTTATTTATTTATTTACTGTAGATATATTAAAAAACTTGATGATAAATTACCCTATGTATCTATAGAATATGGCATGGCTACAGAAACATATGTACAATTCTGAAAAGATTAATACCTTGATTCTAAATACTGTTTTATTGTACCATGTGACACATTACCCACAACACACATTTACCCCGACTTACTGAGCCATCCCATGCTGGGGCTGCGCCGCACTCGGAGATCGTCATCCGACATGCGGGTTGCCAGGCAGGGCACAGAATTCTCTAGAGGACTGCGTGCTAGTGCCGCAAGCAAAAAGCAGAGTAGAGTGTGAAAGCAGCAGCAGCAGGAAGAGCAAAAGGAAAGCAAAATAAAAGTGAGAAGAACAAGGGAGAAAGACAACTAAAGGCTGCATAGAAGCAAAGAACTAACAGTAGAGTAAATCATCAGGAATTTTGGCTGCTCTTGGTGTTATGTGAAAGTACAATGTAATAAATTAACTAACTTCAGTACCAGGCCTATATAAACAATGAAGGTGACACGTGAGGCCCCTTCCTGAGGATAAGCCATGAATGTTAAAGTCCTGAAGAACCCATTTAATAATTCTTCAGCCATTTCTTAGTTCCTATATATATAAATATCAGCTCCTATGTGAATGTGTAGAATTTTTGTTTCATCCCTTCCCTTTTTTCCATCCCTTGGTTGAACTTGATGGACATGTCTTTTTTCGATCGTACTAACTATGTAACTATATCTGTACTTTACTCCCTGTATTTCTAAATGTGAAAACCACTAAAGGCTAAAATGGAGGTTGTGTGAGATTTTTAACCCTTCCCTTTTAATCTCACATTACCCCTTAAAGGGTAACTAAACGTTCAACAAACTTCTGACATGTCATAGTGACATGTCAGAAGTTTTGATTGGTGGGGGTCTGAGCACTGAGACCCTCACCGATCGCTAAAACTTAGCGGCAGAAGTGCTCGTGTGGGAGCTGAGATGCTTATTTTCGGTTCGGCTTTTGCCGGAAATCAATATAGCGGTGTATGGGTTCAATAGAGAGTCTATGAGCCCGTACACCGCTACATCGGCTTTCTGTAAAAAGCCAAACAGAAACGAAGCATCTCAGCTCTCACACGAGCGCTTCTGCAGCTTCGTTCTAGCGATTGGTGGGGATCTCAGTGCTCGGACCCCCACCAATCAAAGCTTCTGACATGTCACTATGACATGTCAGAAGTTTGTCGAACGTTTAGTTACCCTTCCATTGGTTGTAGGATCTGTCAAGGCCAGTTATATCAATGTCATACATTTGAGCTTGTGCTGATATATATTCATATATAGTATACATGGCTGACAGGGAATTGAATGCAGTATGGAAAGAAATATAAAAAAACATAAAGGACTATAAAAAAAACACAGTAGAGATAATTTTGTAGTGGATTTTAAAGGTATTATTGCCAAGAAAACAAACTCATCAATCTATAAGACCCGTTTGGTACTAGCCATAAAGGCATGTTAAGGGGCTTCTAGTTTCATGTTCATATTCATTATGCAATAAAAAGTTATGCATATATTATACTTTGTGTTTACATTTTTAAATGACATGAATTGGACAGGTTTTCTGCCGTTTCCATTTAATGAGAGTAAGCAGAGATTTTGAAAATAGTTGGGAATTGAAAAAAAAGTATATTTGAAAGTTACATACATAAATACGCTTTATTTATATAACACCAGAAAACCCCCTTAATTTATGTTTACTGTATTGGGACAAAGAAATAGACATAATATTCTTTACCTTTGAGATCCACAGTTAGGTTAAAATTAGAGTTAAGTTTTGAAGTTGGCACGAACCAGAATAATGTTTAGGGTTGGCAGGCGAAATCTGGATGGTAGGAGGAATTCACACCCACTGTATCTATTTATCTGTCTAGTATGATTTGCTCATTTCTGTTCTATTCTGATGTTTTTTTATAACTCAATGCTGGATACAATGATAAACTGAACCCTCATAGAAAGATCCATATCTGCGGATTGTACAAAACATCCTATAGCTTTACTAGACTATTAGATGTATAGCAGAGCATAACCAGTAATAAACAAGCAATCTGCAGTAAACCACATGTAATGGGAACATATACTGAACGATCACTATTACATACATCCCCATGTGATGTAGGAGGTCAGTGCGGCCATGCTAATGAATGAGTAACAGGATAGTGTCACAGAATGTGGACACTGAATACTAATACCCCAAATACATAACAAAAACATGCAATCATACATTCATATATATATTTAGAATATTTGCACACAAACACATTTGATAATATAACCACTTTATGCAATAGGAATTATTGCATAGCACTACGCTGTGGAAATGTAGCTAGGCCCTCTGGTAAGAACATGGTTAATGTACATATTTATGGAGACAGGTACGGTCAACCTGAAATGTATAACTTTTACATGCAGCTATACATGTATGACAGGTGGCACCCTACCCACACAAGTAGAGGCTCAGGTTGCCAACCCTTGTATGAAGCACACAAATGAGGAAGCCTTGAAGTACCATGCTATTCACCTGAAAGGAAGGAGTTTTTCATCAAGCCCTCCTCTCTCCCTCCTACACCGTTCAATAGTTTAGAAGTTTAAAGAAGGAAGGAAAAAACTACGATTAATACATTACCACATGTAAGGAAATGGTAACAGTCCAAACAGTGGAAAAAAACCTGCATAGAATTAAATATTTATAGTAAGACTATAGTCTATTAATTGGTGTCATTACTTAAAGGGGTTTTCCCAACTTAATGTCTTATGCTCTAGTGGGGGGGGGGGGGCAGACTGACAGGCCATTGAAATTACAAGGAGTTATGGAAACCCCTGAAAGAAAACTCTATAACTCTCATCCATTTCAATGGGGAGAGACCTATTAATAAGTCATAAAACATTATGGTGGGAAACTTAATGGTGGAAAGCAAGTAGCCAAATATGAATCCTACAATGTAACTTAAGCATTAATGACTACAAGCACAAGCTCTTTTAAGCCACAAACCTTGACGTTCAGTTGTGGTCAATTCCCGAAAGGGCATATTGCCTAATTTTGCATGACAGCAAGACATGTCAGATTTGTACTATATGTATTCGGCATCTAGCACAAGGACGTGCGGGTATAAGAGGAGTTACTGTACTAAGTTAATGTAGGTTAGATATACTTTTGTCTTGCCCTTTATACCAAATTGCAGAAGTATGGACAAAATGAAAGAGTGCGTTTAGGAGAGTCATCTCAGTTTAGTCGAATACCCTAAAACAAATTTCTTCTAAGAGCATTGTCAATATATCTCTCCCAACCAGCATAAGATCCTCTGGTGGGTTGGAAGTATGGGTCCACTGAATAAATTGAACGAAAGGGCACATGTAATTGACTTTTAATTTAATTTAATATAAAATAATAAAATATGAATATTTTATAAAAATGTAATAGGTTTTTTCTTCAATCTACTGGATATTGCTATGGATATACTGTATGTATGTTTTTGTGAGTTGCCTTTGGTAAATCCAATGTGACATATCCTGCTAGAAAGCACCAATACAATTAAAAGAGAATGGGTTAAAACTATTGATATGCATGTATGACTATAAGAGTATTATAAAGTACAATACCCACAGGCTATCTTTTATCTATATTATTACTGAATAATGGATAGGTATAAGTAAAGGCTGGCCTCTACATTACCGTTGTCCGGGCTGGTAAACATCCTACTTGCACTGGAGACTGTTTTCCCTATGTCAGCCAAGGAACGCAAGTTGGATTTCTTTGTCTGGTGCCTATGCTTTCTGAGAAGTGTGTAGGTTAGTTTTTCCTTCATTTCTGGTTTCAGAAGTCCTGTCTCAATCTGGTTATCAAGAATTTTTTCTGAAAAAGTATATGGAAAATTAGTTTGATAAATACAGTATCATTCATTTTAAGACTTAACTCAGGTTCATGAGCCCATTATCTTCAGAATTGAATTGAATGACATAGTACTAAAACCATCATGTGGCCAGTAAGAATCTATAAACACATAAGAGAGTCCATTTAAAGCAGCATAAAAACAGTAAAGTAAGTCTCATGTAAAATATATGATGATTCAACAAGGGCAATAGTTATCTACAGATGTGATTGAAGGCCGAATCCCAATGATATTATGTTTTTTTCTTTAATTTTCATACTGGTGGATACAGGCCTAGATTTAGATGCTGAACCCTTCATGCATATGTTATCTGTTTGTGAGTGTCATTATATATTCACAAATATAAAAAAAAGAAGAAGCAATGGCTATATAACGGAGCTGTAGATGTACCCAATTGAGAATTAATTTCAACAGTGGGTTTAATAACAAGCAAGCTTCAGGACTGACGAAGACCCTAGTGTGGGGTTGAGATGCATTGTAAAATGATTAAAAAGTACTACGTATCAACCCCTGTTTTAGATTCAATTGGATACCATCTACAGTGTCCCCCATACATCCATTGTTGCTTTCCTACTGCCTGACCATACTGACATTATAGGAACCTGATCGGAGATTCCAGTGTCAGCTGACAGATGGCTTATAGTGGTTTGCAGCCTGTCTCTAGTCTTGTGGACCTTTCTACTGTGAGTGCTCAATAGGGTTGTGGATATTTAAAACGGTTGTCCAGGCACGGACAACTGACAACCTATCTACATGGTAGGTCATCAGTATATGATCCGTGGGGGTCCAACACCCAGACACGCACCAAACAGCTACTCCGTATGGCTCAGGGAAACGGATGTCCATGCCGGAAGTAGATGGCTCCAGTCACGGAATAGCGGCCGAGCTGCAGCTCTACTCCTATTCAAGTGAATAGGAGCAGAGTTGCTGTTCTGCAGCACGGCCGCTATGCAGGGCACGGCCGCTATGCAGGTGTCGGAGCCATCTGCTTTCGCCTCCGAACACTGCACACCCTGCATAACATCCAGTGCCCAGAGGCAGCCGGAACAGCTGATCGGTGCGGAGTCTGGGGGTTGGACCCCCACCGATCATATACTGATGACCTATCCTGTGGATAGGTCTTTAGTTGTCCATGCCTGGGCAACCCCTTTAATCACAACTCAAATAGGTAAGTAGGCACTCACAGTTTGTACTTTTAAAACTCCCCATCTGGTACGATTAATACTACCTTAGAGGTCTCCTTTTTCCCTTTTGTATAGTAAAATTTACTTAAAGAAATTTAGTGTTTTTAATTGTTGCATAATGTAGGCTGATAAAGCCCAGAGCTACTTACCGACTACTTGTGGGAGTGAATTGGCTTCTAGGTCAAGTAGTATTGTCCCTTTTTCGATACATGTCCTCAGTTCAAACAAGCTGTGCAAGGAAAGTGTGGCAACATGGGGCTTACTCCACCTTTCTCCACCCTGCTCCACTTTTTCTTCAAATTTTATCCATCTTTAATGTTAAGAAAATATATTATTAACTAAAAATATATCATGAACTATATTGTTTCTTATATTACTTTGCAGTAGAATGACTGACCATGTGTTTAAAGTAAAGTTTTAAAACAGCATAGAACTATGGAATTATTTGGAAAATCAAGCTAAAATCTTAATAATGCATTCAAGTATTTATTGCACACAAAGCAAACTTAAAGCGGATCTCTGAGATTATAGACATAGAGGTAACAGTGCCAGCAGATCCCCATAGATATCAATAGTCTAAAACACAAATCTATACTGATTATATTGACTTTGATGGGTCTCCTATACAGAGAACATGGATCTGTATTACAGATATGCATTCTCTGTACAGATATCAAGGGAGTTGTGTTATGGATTTATACTTCTATACTTTATTGACTTCTATAGGGGATCTGTATTATGCATTCGATGGGTTCTTCATTTGCCATAAATCAAATCCACTTATAGCAATCAGGTACAGTAATAATAAAGTATGAAAAAGATATTACGTTACGACCTACAGTTTAATTATTACTTCTGTAGAGATGGGTCAAGGACTGAGGATGAGAAAAACTTGTCTAACCAGCTGCAGAACAGTGCAAAGGTTAAACTTGTACTTGTTATACACAGACAATTAACCTCATAACTGCCATGTTTAAGAGATGGGATCACTTTTACAGGGTCAATAGTTGCACCATTTTTAGAAATACTGTGCACACAATAACATATAAATGTAGCAAGAATGGCGGAAGATTGAGCAATAATGGAAAAGAACATTTCATTTTACAGCAGTCAGATAAAATAACAAGAGCATTTTCAATATTAGTGATTTTCAAGGTTAAAAAGGTCAAATTTAGTTTTTCATTAAATTCAAATGCTCTAGTTAAGTTATCATCATATTTGCCTTAAATAAGGATGCTCTTTTTTCAATTCTTGGACTGGGTTGTGTGATGCTTGTTTGGTTAGGTATTTCATATATAAATTAATATTCTACTCAGATGTTGTAAATAATTATGACTTGAACTTTTCTGTTTCCTTAAAGAAGTTATCTCATGGAGACAACCCCTGTTCAAATGCATTATTAGGGCATATGGCCTTATTGAGGAGTTCCCCAGGCTTCTGCTCTACTGGACTAGGCCTGTCCATGCATTACATAGACAGCCATTTATTGGAATGGCTGCAATGAAATGCTGCATTTGTAATATGGCCACAGGTGGGTAATTGCTGGGGGTTAGAAGAGCCGGGCACAAAAAAAATTAAAAAAACAGGAAAAAAGGGGAAAAACGTGCAGGAACAAGAAACATTGTTGTGCACTACCTGTAAAGAAGTTCTGCACTACCTATATAATAAGACAGATGCTAACGGAAGACATTTTGCTGCAACAGATAAATAACAACAATGATAACATTTGATATACTACAGTATATGCTCAAGGCAGGATCAAGGCTGGTGGGGGCTTTGGACAAAAAACTTGAAAGGTACCACTCCCTAGTAATAGTATCATAACATATGACTGACTTAAACTGGACATAAACATTTGGTAATTGTCAATAGATCAAAATGTACAAGTTTGTGAGATGAGTTCGGAAGAGGAGTCCGGCAGCTTAGGGCATATGTGCATTGTGCACATGAAGCCTAGGACAGTACAGCCTGCTTCAATGTGCATGCGCAGTGTACTGTCCTTGGCTTCATGTGCATTAATGTGCATGAGTCCAACGCCACTCATATTGCTAACTTGAACGTTATTATACTAATGGTCGTTTTTGACGTGGGCATGTTTGGAACACTAAACTCCACCTTCATAATGACATGCTGAGGGTTTAGTGGCTCCAAAACCTAGTGACAGGTTCCCTTTAATGGAGTTTTCCCATCATCGAATTCAAATATCCACAGGATAAGTAATAAATATATGATCGGTGGGGGTCTGACGCTGGGAATGGTGCCGAACATGTGCAGTACTGCTCCATTCATATGGGGTGCACAGGGACAGCCAGGTCAATTCAGGTCAATTCGTTCTTAGGATTAGTGGGGGTCGCAGTTGTCATGCCCCCACCGATCAGATGAATATTGATGATGGAAAAAAAACACATAAGTTCTAAGTTCAGTTATTGTAAATTCGCTTTCGAATTTTGTCAACGCTTTATTTTTAGCTATTAAAAAAGACAAGTAAAAAGAAAGAAAAACTAGTGTACAGGTATTTTTAAAAAAATACATTCCTTAGAGAAAGAGACACTCCATCCTATAACATTTTACTAAGTGTAGTGAATATACTACATGTCTACATACTCAGCATATTAGAACATGTTAGCGTAGGAATGTGATTAGTAATGAAATTACTGCACTTTACTCTCCAAGTCCAAAAGGGTCCTGAAGAGTAAATTATTTGGCTGCCAAAGTGTTAACTAATAATTCCCAGATGGAATTACAAACCATGATTTGCTTTGCTTAGGTGGCAACTGCAATGTTGACCCTCTCGGCATGGATCAGTGTTAGGCCTTATTCACACGAACGTGTTTCTCGTCAGTGTGCTGGCAGTTTAAAACAATGGACAGCACATTGACGCATGCAATTCAATGGAGCTATTAACACATTTTTTTCACAAGGCTTGTATCCGTTGCGAGAAACGCACAGCATCCATGTGCCGTTCGATTTTCATGGATCCGTTGCTGAAGAAATGCATTTTAAAAAAAAATTATTAAACCAAAGAAGTGCTTGCAGAGGAGAAAACTGATGAGAAAAATGGATGGCGCTCTTAAACCACATGGACGCAACACAGACATTTATATGGATGAAAAAGTAAATTTTTTTGCTGGCGTAAATCGGACACACTAGTGTGAATAAAGCCTTACACATACTCATTACACAGATCACACAGACACAATGTCAAACACCCATGCAATAAACAGGTAAATAAGGGAAAAAAATTAAAAAATGTTGATTATAGTTATATACCGTAAATTTTATATTTACAGGTATTGGATCATGTTTTCATTTTGAAGAAGGAAGACTTTCTTAAGAATTCCCCTTATAAGACTAATAACTTTTTCAATGTACAGATTCAATGTACAATTTTCTGAATATTAGAAGAAAACTTCACATTTTAAAAAATTTCCACCCGCAATGACAATTTTACTTTAACGGTATGTATTTTTACTAATAAATAAAGCATTAATTTGCACTCCTGCTATTGAGCAGCTAAGTACATTTTGAATGTCATGCAGGAAATCGAGGAAAAAGTTTTTCTATAGCATACATACACCTGTATTGTATATGGGAGATTCCACCTACTCCTCCATAACTTTGTACGTATACAATAACCATCTGTATTTCAAGCAGCTTTGTGTGGATGTTTTAATGTACAGAGAACATCTAATATCATAAAGATTAAATTAGCTTCTTTGTTCTTGGTGCTACACAACATTTTTTATTATTATTATTATTATTATTTTTAATGCGGATCCACTATATCAGTTCTATATTGTCGTAGAAGGTCACAGTGCTAAAGAAGGCTTTAATTCCAGCCTGTTGCACTTTGAGATCGTGGAATAGGTTCTCATGTTATTTCAGTTATTCCTGTCAAATGGAGCACTTAACCACTGAGTCCCAAAATGCTATATTTTGTTAAAAAAAATATAAACTATTGTAAAAATAGCCAGAAAAACGAATGATGACCAACACCGGCCATAACATTTCTATGTAAATTGAGTATATGACCATGGAGTATACATAGGACAATACTAGCTACCAATTTATCAGCTAAACCATCAAGTGTCCAATGTATCTGCTTATGGATGTCTTATTCTCCTCCACTGCCATAGGTTTATCAAAGAGTATAGAATTGAACGGAAATGGAAGACTTAACATGGTTGCTGGAATCTTACAAGACAAGGACTGTCTTTAACACTGTACCAATTGCAGCCTGGGATTCCATTGTGTATAAAGTCTACAATCTAGAACATTTCATACAAGTATTCTTGGAGGCCTTACCTGGCTGTTTCCTGCCATTCCATTTCTTGTCCATCAACAGATAGAAGTTCATCAAGCTCAGTGAAGAGCTGTGGTGGGGCTGGACCGTCATCATCTTCCCCCAAGATAAAGCGGATGCGTTCTGCAGCTGGGGAGACTGTAGAGGTGAAAATACTTCGATTAACAGCCTGATTGATAACAACTGAAGTGCGACTCTGCGCCCGCTTTCTTTCTTTACAAGCATTCAATGTGTTCTCCAGATCTTCTTTATCAGAAGACATATTGACTACTGGCTTATGTGTCTTGGAATATCAATGTAGCTCTAAAGTCTACAGGGTAGACAATTCTTTGGAATACAGTATGTACAAAAGAGTTTTTCCAACTTAATAAGCTATGGTAAGGTAACTTAATATTTATATGGCAGGATCCAGTTCCAACCAAACCAGCTTGGGCAATGGGACTGGATAGGAGCATCCATCTAAAGGCTCTACACCCTCCCATGTAAAAAGTAAGATTTTCATTGGTCTGATGGTTTAGGGACTTATTACCAATATGGCAATGTTTAACAAGACAGTCTGCTCTTTACATGTGGAATAGGACAGAATACATTATGTTAGGCATCAGTGCACTTGCAAAACAGCTTGGGGTCAACTTCTACATAGCCGACACGAGCGGTTTTCTTTTTTTAACAATATATTAAAAAATTACATTGTCTTAAACAATGTCATTTATATGCATTACTAGTCAACATTTTTACATCTTGAGTCAGTGACATTGGATTTAATGTTTAATATTGACGTTGGTAAACTTGTAATTACCTTTAGTCCTTACTTGTAACACTACAAGAATACAGAAGCATGTATTTTACCATACTCCCAAAATGGTACAACTACAGTACATGATTTGCACACCTAAATTATTCTACAAGTCCTTCTCCTGACTAATGGCCTGTATAAATGACTGTAGAGGAATACAGTATTGCTACTGTGTTAATGTAAGGTCATTTGCATTATTCCAGCAACTGTTGCAGCTAATGACTCTACCAGGTTTGAAGGTAACAAGTGCACACAAATGATCTAGGACAAAAATAAAAAGTAAATGCAGTTATTTTCTTACTTTGTTTGGAATTTTATAACCAGAACATAGACTATATATATATATATATATATATATATAAATTAGACTTACTTCAAATTTGGTTCTATTAGTGGAGAATGCCAAAAATGTTTTACAATGCCAAAAGTATTGTAGAAAGAAAAAAGTTTTTTTCATCTGTGACTTTGAAATCAAACAATTACTAGAAAAGTGCATTTTAAATCTATTATAAATCCATCAAAGTATGATAGTACTCACAGGATTAATGTCCTCTGGTGAAAATACTTGAGAAGAGATAGTTTTATCCTTTTACATTCTAATCTTTAGTCACCAGTGATGGTTGTCCGTATAGAAAAATTATAAAGTTTAACCTTTACAGTATAATCATTTTTACATTTCTTCAGTTACACGTGTGATCAGGTTTCATTGGTTTATGACCCATGATTTACCAATCACGTGTAAAAAGTGCATTTAAAGGGCAGCACATCATTTTTGTTTTCCTTTCTACACCTTTAAAGTTCTATTTATGAATGTGGCTCTTATGTTTTAAGATGTTTACAACACCTAACAAAACATTTAATTGCTATTGTGTGACTTTAAGCATTCCAGGTTTTATTGAAAGATGTTCAGTGTAGCTAAATTCATCCATAAAAAAAAATTACAATTCTGAGCAATAAACAGGGGCAAGAAATCACGTCAATCCTTCTATACTTACATGATTTTTAGTGATCATATTAGCAACGTTGTACCACTTAAAGGGAATTTCCACCCAAAAAGTAAAAATCGACAAATATTGGTAAATCAGACGTTTGGTGATGAGGTTTTATTTAGTTATAGAGATAGGAATTTTTCTTTTCAGTAAGGCCCCATGCACACGACAGTATTTTTCATCAGTATTTACGGACAGTAAATACTGACAGTAATTACTGACCCATTCTGTATTGGCCACGGACACCTTTCAGTATTTTTACTGATGGGTGTCCATGCTGAAAAAATGATAGAACCTGTCCTATTCTTGTCAATAATTATGGCAAGGACTCTCCCATAGAAGTCTATGGGAGCTTCCGTAAATACGGACGGCTACTGATGTTCATCCGTAAACCGTCCATATTTACTGAAGCATTGCTAGGCAACATGCTTATGACTTCATTTGCAACCTCCCTCTCTTTGTAAGAATCAGTATATACGGATGGAATGCGGATGCAATACGGACCATATTTACGGACACCCTTCCGTATATGCCTGCTGATCCGTATTTTCGGACAGTATTTCTGGATAGATGAAAATACTGTCGTGTGCATGGGGCCTTACAGTGGCCATACTGGGTTTGAATTACTTCTCAAAAACTGATGGTGAATTGTCACATTGACACAAAATGCCAGTTTGTCCTGTTTCTGAGAGACTAATTCAAAAGCAATAACTGCTTACTGTCATCATTTTTGCAAAATTAGTCGCAGCAGCAAAAAAAAAAAAAAAACCCTCACACAGCTCCATCAATGGAAAAATAAGAAATTAAAGCTCTTAGAATATGGTGACACAAAAACAATTGTATCTTTTTTTTTTTTTTTTTTTTTTAAAAAGAAAAAGGTTTTTATTGTGCAAAAGTAGTAAAACATAAAAAGGCTTTATACATTTGGAATAGCCCTAATCATACTGACCCTCAAAATAAAGTTAAAATGTAATTTATACTGCACAGTTAAAGCCGCAAAAACAAAAGACAATTGCTGTATATTTTCTCCCCTCTAAGAAAATTAAGAAAACTTATACAAAACTTTAAATGTACCCTAAAATAGTGCCATTAAAAACTTGACTCGTGAAAAGAAACAAGCCCTCATATGGTTACATTGCTGAAGAAATAAAAAAGTCAGAATGCAGAGATGAAAATACAAAACAAAAAGCGCCATGTCAGGAAGTCCAAACTAGGACATGTTCTTAAGGGGTTAAGGTCTAGTAGTTGTGACTGATTCAAGATTTTAGATCCATACACAGGGCAATATCAGATTTGTTGTCCAGATATTATTGTATGGCTACACATGTGGATATATTATCACAGGTCTACTATATATTATCACAGAACTAGTACTACAGCTGTAGCCATCTTTAACTTGACTCTGATAACTTGCTGCATCGTCATATCACACAACAAAAGCCATTGAAAAGTCATTGAAAAAGTAAAGATAAGAGATCTAAGTGCCCTATCTCTTACATAAGGAGTTCTGTGCTATAATGTAGGTGACAGCAGTGCTTTTTATTTAGAAAAACGGTATATTTTCACCATGTTAGGAGCGATTTTAGCTTTATGCTAATTACTTTCTTAATGCCCAAGTGGGCGTGTTTTTAATTTAGACCAAGTGGGCGTTGTACAGAGGAGTGTATGACGCTGACCAATCAGTGACCAACAGCGTCATACACTTCTCTCCATTCATTTAGTCAGCGCATAGTGACACTGCGTTGTTCACTATGTGCTGTCTTATATTGACACATTAACGTTACTGAAGTGTTTAGACAGTGAATAGACATTCCTTCCAGACAGGACGGGATGTTTATTCACAATCCCGACACTTTGCTAAAGTTTCTGTGGTACTTACAGCAGAGCAAGCGTAATCTCGCGAGATCACGCTGTAAATGACAGCGTGTATAATCTCGCTGTAACCTGTCATTTCCAGCGTGATCTCACGAGATTACGCTTGCTCTGCTGTAAGTACCACAGAAACGTTAGCGAAGTTTCGGGATTGTGAATAAACATCCCGTCCTGGCTGGAAGGAATGTCTATTCACTGTCTAAACACTTCAGTAACATTAATGTGTCAGTATAAGACAGCACATAGTGAACAACGCAGTGTCACTATGCGCGATGTAAATGAATGGAGAGAAGTGCATGACGCTGATTGGTCAGAGTCATACTGTAAAGGATCTGCCAGGCACAGCTTCGGGGTTAACTCCCATAATTAATCAGTCAGCACCTGAATCTACATCCCTGAGACTGACTCCAGCTTCCACCACTCAGGCTGGCAGGCTTAGGAGTTGGAGAGCCTATCGCAACCTGGCCAGACTCAGCTAGCTCCCGCCCTCGGTCTATTTAAGCCTGCCCTTCCTGTCCCTCGGTGCTTGTGATTCTTTTCGTGTGGTTTCCTGGCTCAGCTACAGCTCCTTCTATTTTGATCCTGCTCCATACAGACCCTGGCTTACTGACTACTCTTCTGCTCTTCGTTTGGTACCTCGCACACTCCTGGCTTGACTCGGCTCGTTCACCACTCTGGTTGCTTACGGTGTTGCCGTGGGCAACTGCCCCTTTCCCTTGCTTGTATTCCCTTGTATGTTTGTCGTGTTTGTCGTGCACTTACTGAGCGCAGGGACCGCCGCCCAGTTGTACCCCGTCGCCTAGGGCGGGTCGTTGCAAGTAGGCAGGGACAGAGTGGCGGGTAGACTAGGGCTCACTTGTCCGTTTCCCTACCCCCCGTCATTACACATACACTCTACTGTACAACGCCCACTTGGTCTAAAGTAAAAACACGCCCAGTTGGGCATTAAGAAAGTCATTAGCATAAAGCTAAAATCGCTCCTAACGTGGTGAAAATAGATTGTTTTTCTAAATAAAAAGCACTGCTGTCACCTACATTATAGCGCCAATCTCCTTATGTAAGAGATAGGGCACTATCATCATAATGTGATGACAGAACCTCTTTACTGTGTTAAAAGTCAAGATAAAGACGGCTACATCTGTATGTTAGTAAGCTTACAAGGTAATGAGGGATATGTTAAAGCTAAAGAACACCCCATTCTCATTCGTCATGCTAAAAATATAAAGTCACAGACTGGTCAAAGAACATAATGTCACGTAATGGAGACTCTAGCTGCTATCAAACTGAAAATCATCACTTCAGACAAAATTTAGATTTTTACTTCTACTTCTACACAGCAATATTTTATTTAAAATCTGCTACAGTACAATTTCATATTTCCTTATGTTTACTTTTACTAAACGAGGGCATGTCACTGAAATTTAAAACAACATGTGTAAATTGTTTTGTTTTTTTTTAAACTGTTCTCAATATTTTTTTGTTTTTTCATTTTAAGTTCAACATTTTTGCACTTTGTAGGGTAATCATCTATCTTTAAGGCTCTATTCAGATCTGTGTTCTGGTTTTACCTTGCTGTGCTCTGTCATAAGAGCAGAATAGCGAAAAAACGGAAAGCTCCGGATCCTCGAATGATGTAGGGCCTGTTCACATCACCGTTCATTTTCGTTCCGGGGTTCCGGAGTCGACTATGCTATTGATTCCGTCGGAAAACCGGAAACCAGCCAGAATGGTGACGAACGGAAACCATTAGGGATGTTTCAGTCACCATTGAGATCAATGGTGACCGAAATGGAAGCTGTGCTGTCACTTTCGCTTTCCGTTGCGGGGTTCACCCGACAGAAACCTCCGACGGAACCCAGGAACGGAAAGCGAACGGTGATGTGAACAGGCCCGTACACCATGTCCATGGATTATATGCAAAGTAAACCTATCGACTCCACAGCCATTTCCTCTTAAATATTTTCCCATAGAACCCATATTCTTTACATAGCATATTAAGGAAATAACATGTTTCTTTCACCGTTTCACCAAGAACATCCTGCAGTCAGAGATCGGCACTGGAGATTCAGGCAGAAGCAATCTATCGTTGGTTCCTTTGATCAGGGCAGATGTGTGTCATCTAGTCTGCGGTATAGGACAGTAATTAGATTTCTGGGCACTTATTGCATTTTGGACACTTGTTTGTCATGAACATGGCCAGTCAGGAGTCACACTAATAAATCTTCTGAGCCACAGTGTGGCGACCCTGAACCTATAGCATATCTGACACTTTAGCCTGAAATCTCCTAATTTATAGTATTCAAAGAGTAGCATACCAAAAACTGAAGACTTATATATCTACATCCGCAAGACAAAAACAAAAGTCTGCATTACAACAACGGTTTTGCGTTGCCCAAATGTTGCCTATGCTTATAGAAGGGGGCATGAAGCTCTTGAGATGTGACGTGCTGCTGATTTACTAATAGGGCACGTTCAGACGTGGCAGAGTTTTTCCGCTGCAAATGTTGGTGCAGATTTGGGGCAATTACGCAACGAATCTGCACCAACATTTGCATATTTGACAGGTAATTCAGAAGTTGCAGAAAAGACAGCGGACTTGCCACAGATTTCAGTTTTTGCATTGCAAAGGCTTAAATCCGCAGTGAAATTCTGCTTCTTCTCCGCAACAGACAGTGAATGCTGCGGAGGGAAAATTACGAACCGCAGCCTATGGTCCGCAATGTCTGAACTAACTTGCCTAAAAATTGTATAGAAACAAATGTAAAAAACGGTCGCTGGAGAATTCCACTGCGGACTGTCCGCAGCGGAATTCCACAGCAATTCCGCCACGTGTAACCATGCCCATATGACTCCATTTATATGAGGACCAGCATGTCGACACCCTTGTAGAAAATTGTAAAAGGTATGGTCAAATATGACTCTTCTAGGTATCTAGTGTCTTGTGACATCTCCTTTTGCATTTTATACCTTGTTAAAATGCCATAAGGTGAGGCCTATGCTCAATTTTGCGTAAAATTTACATAATATACAACTAACAAGTAAATGAGTAAAAATGTACAAGGCTATACAGTGTTATAGGAAGGTGTGAAATGATAGCCTCCGAGCTGCCTGTTTAAGATAAGTAATAAACCAATTTAAAACACAATATATTAGTAGGATTTTCGTCCGCATGTTATATGTGATTATCGTACTGCTACTGGGAGTGGCGGCGAGTGATTTTAAGCTACAAAGTCTTGACAAACTTTTATGGGAGAACTCAGGGACAGACATATAGCTTGTGCAACCTGTTTATCGGTCTGGGTACATAATTCTTCACCGCCCTAAATTAACAGAAAATAAAGACTATCCGGACATTTTCCAGAGAAATAACCCCCAAAAATATTTTTTACATTCATAATATTGAATATGAAAAGATGTAAGCTGCAAGTATGTTGGAGGAACGAGGTCCATATATTGTTTTTGCACCAGGCCCCTCAGTCTTCTGTGTCTGCCCCTGGGAGAGCTACAGTATTGTATTTTGTGTTGGTCTAATCTACAATAAATGTAGATGTAGATAATTAGCATTTCTAAACCTTATCTCAGGACACACACACACACACACACACACACACACACACACACACACATACACACACACATATATACACTGTATATGGCGGACATCAATCGCATGTACTAGAAAAACCTTGTGGATTACATTATTACTGACAACTGGTTAATGCCTTTGGCCAGTTTAAATACTGTAAACATAGTGGGGGGAATTTATTGAGTACTCTACTGGTGTAGAAAAACGCAACAATTTAGTGACTTTTGCATTTTTATGCTGCTTTTGCCACTTTTAAAAAAAGTGGACTGTGCATAGCAGAAGAGGCCACTGCAGCTCGGCACTGTTACTTTAATCTATGCTTGAAATTTGCAGAAACTTTAGCAAAAACATACTCTAGCTCGTAGCATGGACGGCCAGAGATGTGCCTAATTTATTAAGAGGTGTGTTCCTCTTAATAAATTACGCGCATTTTACTCCTGCACTTTTTATATTAACCTCTTCCCAACATCCGCCGTATATATATGGCGCAGGTCAGGTGGAGGAGTACATGTGTAACAGCCAACACTTCAGTGTAACGAGCGGGATCCCGCTAGTTTAACCCCTTAGATGCCACGGTCAAAAGCGACCACGGCATCTAAGCGACTATAAACCTGGGGGCGGTCCCCTGTGACAATGCATTGGCCACCAGCGACGCGTTCACGGGGTAACGATGGTTGGCATGGCAGCCTGGGGGCCTGAGGAAGGCTCCCAGGTCTGCCATCTTTGTACTCCTTTGAAGCCCTGTTTTCCGGCAGGGCTTCATAGGAGACTGTCAGTATAATGATATACTGCAAAACATTAGTATTGCAGTATATCATGCAAGTGATCCAACAATTGCTGGTTCAAGTCCCCTGGCGGGACTAGTAAAAAAGTTAAATACAGTTAACTAAAGTTTTTTAAATATATATATATATTAAGTTCCAAAAAAAAAAACTTTTCCCACTAATCAAAATGTAAAAAAACCCTATTAACATAACAGGTATCAGCGCGCCCGTAAAAGTTTGAACTATCACAATATAACATTATTTGACCCGAATGATGAACGCTGTAAAAAAAAACAAAAAACTCCAGAATCGCTGTTTTTTGGTCACTTCATCTCCCACAAAAAGTGGAATAAAAAGTCTCATGTACCCCAAAATGGTACCAATAGAAACTACTGTTCGCCCTGAAAAAAATAAGCCCTCACAATGCTCAATCGACGGAAAGAAAAATGTTATGGCTCTCAGAATATGGCGACAAGACACATATTTAATTTTTAAGAATTACTTTTTTCCTTGTAAAACAAGTAGAACATAAAAAAATTATATAAATTAGGTATCACTGTAATCATATTGACCAGCAGAATAAAGTTAACATGCCATTTTTTACCACAGGATAAATGCCGTAAAAACAAAGCCTCCCTAAATAATGGAGGAATCGCTGTTTTTTCCCCATTCCATCCAATGTTTTCCAGTTTTCCACTATATTATATGGTATAATAAATGGTGCCGTAAAAATCTACAACTCGTCCAGCTAAAAACAAGCCCCCTATGGCAATATTGATGGAAAAATAAAAATGGTATAGCTTTTTAAAACTGGGGAGGAAAAAACAAAAGTGAAAATGCGAAAAATGGCTGCAGCGGAAAGGGGTTAAGACTGGCGTATGAAACACAAGACTTAATAAATTCTTCCCCCCCTAGTGCTTCTTATAAATAGAAAAAGGCAACTTTACTGGTCAATGTCTAAGCATTGCTAGTAAACCTGATGTCTTCAATATTATGTTAAACTTGATTTAGCTTGTAATGTGATGATTACCTCCGATTCTTAGGTACCCTAAGGCTATGTTCACACTGAGTGTTTTGCAGGCGGAAATTCTGCCCCAAAATTCCGTTTGGAAGTTTGAGGCCGATTTTCCTCTCCCTACACGCTGATTTTCGCATCGTTTTTTGCGGCGTTTTTTGCCCGCGGCCATTGATGTCAAAGGGAGGTCAGAGGCGTAAACGGCCGAAGATAGGGCATGTCCCTTCTTTCTCCCGCGAGACAGTTTTACCGCTCGCGGTAAAAAGACGCCTCCGCCTCCCATTGAAATCAATGGGAGGCATTTTCGGGCCCTTTTTGATGAGTTTTGCGGCGCGGTTTCCGTGTCAAAAAACGTGTCAAAAAAAACTCTGTGTGAACATAGCCTAAAAAGCTATTTGCTTAAACACAGAGATTATTTGCTATTACATGAACAATGGGTGAGATGTTTCAAAACTAAACATTATAAACATTACTTAAAGGGAACCTGTCAGTATTTTAGAGCCACTAAACCACCAGCATGCTGTTATGTAGCTGTGTTCTAAACCTGCTTACCTCAAAAACAGACACTTAGGGAATAGTTAGTAATATAAATTACAACTTACCAAAAGGAGTCCAGTTAAGGAGTCCGGCAGCATCGGGCACATGCACATTGCGCAATTGAAGCCGTGGACAGTACGCATTGCTTCACTGCGCATGCCCAGTGTACTGTCCTCGGCTTCATGTGCTCAATGCGCATGTGACCGATGCCTCTCCTGGTGTTTTCCTGGTAAGTTGTAAATTACTTTATGAATTATTCCCGAAACGCTAATTTTACGTTGCCAATTTTGGAACACTAAACCTCAGCTGGATAATGGCATGCTGGTGGTTTAGTGGCTCCAAACCTACTGACAGGTTCCTTTTAATAGGTAGTACTTTATATTGCACAAAATCATGTAACCGGTACACACTGAAACAATCTATAATTCAATCAACATTCAGGGACATGAGAATCACCCGTATTGTGTGACTTGTTGTCATAATGACCTTAACCCCAACAATGTGTTCAAAGTCCTAGTGGTCACTTGTTCCAACTAAAACTAATTTTGTAAACCATCTAGATTTGGTTGTTAATAACCGGACTTCTCTACTAAACACAACTTTAATTGCAGCTTAATATACATTTACCCTCTTCTTGCCCATCTAACATGCCATTTGCATGGTTTTAATGGAGTATGGCTAATGGACCTGTTAGAAATGTATTAAAACCCATGTTAATTATTGTTAAATTGTTCAGAAGAAACTAGGAAAGCCTGAGGTGATTTGTACCTATTCTAGTCATCTTACAAGGGACTGCTTGTAATTTGTAAAATGAATTGCTTTTAGGTTGGCGTATATCGTATGACTTGTTCATGGAGGCAGATTATAGTGTTTGCAGGTCATAAATGTGCAGAACACATTCTGGATTGTGACCTTTACTTTTGTTCTGCCTTTCAAAGCATGGGTTGACTAGAGCGAATGCTGGACAACCTCTTGTTCCTGAGTGTCTGATATATTGGGCACCTGCAAATAAAACAGAAGGCAAATCCGAATATATTCCCAGAGAGAATGTTGGTAAGTATGGCACTTTTTATTGCTTTGTTGTTTAACAGATTTAAGAAATGGGAATCTTAAAAAGTTGTTGTAATTTTCCATGTTTCATACAGTTACTCCCAATACCATTGCCTGTGAGAACTGCAAATAAAGGCAATCACAATCTGGATTACATTAAATCACAAAACCATTCAATTGGTTTATAAAAACAGAGGCAATTGTAGCCCCAGTGGGCCCCAATGAAGGTTTGTTTTTTTACTGTAGAACATGGTATTACACTATATTTTTTCCAAAATTTTTTGTATTTATTTATTTTAATTTAATTATTTTTATATGGAATACATTTTTTTGTCAGCAAAGCTTTGGCCTCGATGTTTGCACTAAAAGTTTATTGCGGCATCTACCAACCAGATATTGTATAAAATAAGAATTTCCATCTCCGGGTTCCGAATGATGGTGGGTCCACCAGAGCGGGAGTTGATCTAACTAAGTGGCTCTCTACTTTGGATCATAGAAGGATTCCCAAGCAGGGGTCCCCTCTTTATGATGTCCATTTGCCCTAATGGGGTATATGGACAGGGGTTGTCTTCATGAGACATGTAGTCATTTTGTCTATAGAAGTGATATGGGTGAGGCGGGTATTTCAGTTTATATCTTGTCATGGATACGGGGTCAAACTGATAAATTTTTTCACTGGTAGTGAGTAATTTTTGTAATCTCATCACAGGCAGGCTTAAGGACAGTTAAAATAGTCCACCAAAGTATGGGCCCTGGATACAGCAGCCTAAATCTCTAATTCCTGGACCTGTTTAAGTATGACAGAAATAAGTTTAACTCCAAGCAATTCTTAATTTTTAGGCTTTGAACAAAGGTGTGCTTTAAATAGGTTGAATAATTCAACGTCCAAACCATAGACGCAAACCGCTACATTTACATATTTTGTTAACGTAATAAGCAGGTCAAAGATTTTCATGAATCGAAATCAATATACATGACTCTAAATCTTCACATTTTACAATAAGCCATGCGGTTCAATAATTAACAATTGCATGTCATTAATCTGTAAATGGTTATCTGCTGGAAAGACAAAATGCTCTCCATCCATTACGTCAAATGTGATTGTGTAATTTCCTTGAATTAAATAAGTGTGATCTTGCACATATTGAGTATTAACCTATTAACTGCCTTTGTGGTTATTGAAAGTCAGAGCGAGCAAATAGCATAGCTCTACCCAGTAACACTTTTGGGGCATTATTTGCACATTGTGATAACAAATGGTGTTTTCTGCTGTATATAATCCCTTGTTATGTGCCCAGTTATATGTTCTGACATGAGATCTTTCTAATGATTTTTTAACACCTAGCCCTTTAAGGGGGGATTTACACGAGCGTGTGTGTTTTTGCGCACGTGCTTTTCTGTTTGCAAACATACTTTTGACTGCTGTTGCGCGAATCAATCGCGTCCCACGGAAGTGCTTCCGTGTGGTGCGCGTGATTTTCACGCACCCATTGACTTCAATGGGTGCGTGATGTGGGTAAAACGCAGAAATATAGGACCTGTCATGAGTTTTACGCAGCGGACTCACGCTGCGCAAAAATCACTGACAGTCTGCATTGTCCCATAGACTAATATAGGTCTGTGCGACACGCGTGAAAATCACGCGCGTTGCACGGATGTATATCACGTTCGTGTAAATCCACCCTAACAATAACAAGGGGGCATCCTCTATATCTAGTCGGCCAGCCAGTCCTCCGAGGCTTCCTGTCAGTGTGACTGTCACGTCACAATGACAGTTGGAATGCATTACACTACATAGGTAGTGTAATGTACTCTAGCAGCGATCAAAGCTGCGAGTCTAAATGTCCCCTAGTGGGACAAGTAATAAAAGTAATAAAAATGTTTTTAAAAAAGTGTAAAAATAAAAGTTATAAGTTTAAAAAAACAAAAAATGCTTTTTTTCCTATAATAAGACTTTCATTATAGGAAAAAAATGAACACATTAAAAAAAGTACACATATTTGGTATCACCGCGTTCGTAACGACCCAAACTATAAAACTATAATGTTATTTTTCCCGCACGATGAACACCCCCAAAAAATCAATAAAAAACTACACCAGAATCGCTATATTTTGGTCACCACCCCTCCCAAAATAGAGAATAAAAAGTGATCAAAAAGTCGCATGTACCCAAAAATAGTACCAATAAAAACTACAATCCGTCCCGCAAAAAACAAGCCCTTACACAGCTTTTTTGACAAAAAAATAAAAAAGTTACGGCTCTCAGAATATGGTGACACAGAAAATAAATTATTTTATAAAAAAGTGATTATTTTATTGCGCAAACGCTGCAAAACATAAAAAAAACTATATACATATGGTATTGCCGTAATCGTACCGACCCGTAAAATAAAGTACAATGGTCATTTATAGCACACGGTGAACGCTGCAAAAAATAAACTAAAAAACATTGTCAGAATTGCTTGTTTTTGGTCAGTCGGCTTGCAAAAAAATCAAATAAAAAGTGATCAAAAAAATCGCATGTACCCCAAAATGGTACCAATGAAAACTACAGATTGTCCCGCAACAAATAAGCCCTCACACAGCTCCGGTGGTGAAAAAATAAAAAAGTTCTGGCTCTCAGAATATGGCGATGCAAAACGTGCAGTGTTCCAAAATCGGATAAGATCGGGCGCCATTTATGAGTGCAACACTGGCCACATATCTATGAATTATTAATTATTTACCGCATTATTACACCCTCTTATTATGCTCTGATTTACTCCGCGCAGCCTACATACGCCCCCACGTTATAAACTGAAATACCAGCAAAACCCCAAACAGAACTATTACCAAGCAAAATATGCGCTCCAAAAGCAAAATGGCGCTCCCTCACTTCTGACCCCTGCATTGTACCCAAACAGCAGTTTGCGCCCACATATATGGCATCGCTATACCCGAGAGAACCCGCTTAACGTTTTATGAGGTATTTGTCTTCAGTGGCACAAACTGGGCACGACATATTATGCACTAAAATGGAATATCAGTGGAAAATTGCAATATTCACACCATCCTCTGTGCATTAACCCCTTTGCACACTATGACTTAATAGCACGTCATGGTGCGGGGGTTGATATATGGAGCGGGCTCACGTGCTGAGCCCGCTCCATACGCTGCGGGTGTCAGCTGTGTATTACAGCTGACACCAAGGCCTAACGGACAGGAACAGCGATCGTGCGGTTACAGAATACTGCAAAAATAACAATATACTGCAATACATTAGTATTTCAGTATATTGTACCAGCGATCCCATGATCGCTGGTTCAAGTCCCTTAAGGGGACTAATAAAATGTGTAGAAGAATTAAAGTTATTAGTAATGAGAAAGAAAAAAGTTTAAAGTTAAAAAATATATATTTTTCTTCTAAAGTAATGTAAAAAAATAAACAAAATTGGTATCGCTACGTCCGTAAAATGCCGAACTATTACAACATACCATTATTTAACTCGCACGGTGAAAACCGTAAAAAAACTGAAATAATTGAAAGTGCCAAAATCGCTGTTTTTTTGGCACTTTAGTTCTCAAAAAAACAAATGAAATACAACTTTTGGATCACTTTTATGTACCAAAAAAATGGTACCAATAAAGACTACAGTTCATCCCGCAAAAAATAAGACCTCCCACCGCTCAATTAACCGAAAAATAAAAAAGTTACGGCTCTCAGAATGTGGTGAAACAAAACAATTTTTATTTTAACAATGAGATTTTTCTTTGTAAAAGTAGTATAATATAAAAAAAACTATATAAATTTGGTATCACCATAATTGTATTGAGCCGCAGAATAAAGTAAAGTTTTTGTTTTTACCGCACGGCGAAAGCTGTAAAAACAAAAACCCCAAAATAGTGGAATCAGATTTTTTTCCTTTATCAGCCCACAAATACATTTTTTTCCGTTTCCCTGTACATTTTATGGTACTTTAAATGGTGTCAATAGAAACTGCAGCTCCTCCCGCAAGAAATAAGCCCTCACACCGCTCTATTGACGGAAGAAGAAAAAACTTATGGCTGGGGAGTCAAAAACGAAAATAAGAAAGCAAAAAATGGATCAGTCCTGAAAGGGTTAATTCATTTCTAATGAAAAAAAATGTATGACCCCATGTGGGGTATTTCCGTACTCAGGAGAAACTCCTTTACAAAAATTGGTTGTTCTTTTATCCATTGTGAAAATGAGAAAATTCAACATTTTAGTGGAAAAAAAATTGTGATTTTCATTTTCGCGGCCTAATTCTAATAATTTCTGCAAAAGACCCGTGGGGTCTAAATGCTCACTATACCCCTAGAAAAATTCCTTGAGGGGTGTTTCCAAAATGGAGTAACTTTGGGGGTTTACACTGTTTTGGTCCCTCCAGGGCGTTGCAAAGGCGACATGGAGCCGAAAACCATTCCAGCAAAATCTGTGCTCCAAAATCCAAATGGCGCTCCTTCCCTTCTGAGCCCTGCTGTGGGCCTAATCACCAGTTTATTACCACATATGGGGTATTGCCGTAATCGGGAGACATTGCTTTACAAATCTTGTGGTGTATTTTCTTCGTTATTTCTTGTAAATATTAAAAATGTCTATGTTTTTTCAGAAAAACAGTAGATTTTCATTTTTACAGACTAATTCCAACATATTTAGCGAAAAACCTGTGTGGTCAAAATGCGAACTATACCCCTAGATAAATTCCTTGAGAGGTGTAGTTTCCAAAATGGGGTAACTTTGGGGGTTTCCACTGTTTTGGTCCCTCCGGGGCGTTGCAAACGCGACATGGCACCGAAAACTATTCCAGCAAAATCTGTGCTCCAAAATCCAAATGGCGATCCTTCCCTTCTGAGCCCTGCTGTGGGCCCAATCAGCCGTTTATTATCACATATGGGGTATTGCCGTAATCAGGAGACATTGCTTTACAAATCTTGTGGTGTATTTTCTTCGTTATTTCTTGTAAATATTAAAAATTTCTATGTTTTTTCAGAAAAACAGTAGATTTTCATTTTTACAGACTAATTCCAACATATTTAGCGAAAAACCTGTGTGGTCAAAATGCGAACAATACCCCTACATAAATTCCTTGAGAGTTGTAGTTTCCAAAATGGGGTCACTTTTGGGGGGTTTCCCCTGTTTTGGTCCCTCCAGGGCGTTGCAAACGCGACATGGCACCGATAACCAATCCAGCAAAATCTGTGCTCCAAAATCCGAATGGCGCTCCTTGCCTTCTGAGCCCTGCTGTGGGTCCAATCAGCAGTTTATTACCACATATGGGGTATTGCTGTAATCGGGAGACATTGCTTTACAAATGCTGGGGTGCATTTTCTTCGTTATTCCTTGTAAATATTAAAAATGTCTATGTTTTTTCAGAAAAACAGTAGATTTTCCGTTTTACAGACTAATTCCAATATATTTAGCGAAAAACTTGTGTGGTAAAAATGCTAACTATACCCCTAGATAAATTCCTTGAGAGGTGTCGTTTCCAAAATTGGGTCACGTTTGGGGTGTTTCCACTGTTTTAGCACCACAAGACATCTTCAAACCTGACAAGGTGCCTAAAATATATTCCAAAAAAAAAGGAGGCCCAAAATCCAATGTTTCAGTCCATTAGCACACTAGGGCCACATGTGGGATATTTCTAAAAACTGCAGAATCTGGGCAATAAAATATTGAGTTGCATTTCTCGGGTAAAACCTTCTGTGTTACAAAAAAGAATGTATTAGGAATGAATTTCTGCAAAAAAAATAAAATTTGTACATGTCACGAGAAAACAGTCTCAGAATCTCTTGGATAGGTAAAAGCATTCCGATGTTATTACCACATAAAGTAACACATGTCCGATTTGAAAAAATCGGCTGTGTCCTGAAGGCCAAAACAGGCTGGGTCCTGAAGGGGTTAAGCAAGTTCAAGAAGGGCGTCAGTGATCCTTTTGGAAAATATAATATTACACGCTACAGGTACTAGATTCTGGAGATGGGGGGGTTTAGCCAGGGATTTATTCTGACTGCCATATTGGAATCGGTGAGGGTTTTTGCCTTCCTCTGGATCAACATGGTAGCATTATTGGTTGGACTTGATGGACTTGTGTCTTTTTTCAACCTTATTAACTATGTAACTGTAACTAGGTCCAGCTAATAGATGGGGGTACCCCTACTGGATACGCCTCTTGGCTCTGGAGGTCCTAATGCATTAAGAACTCTCAGCTATTTGGAAAGAAGTTGTCTAAGCTGTAATCTGTGGAGGAACCCTAGATCAAGTATCCAATTTCTTTGCAGCGTCACCAAAAGGAAAATAAAGCATTACAGTTACCAATGAAATCAAAGAGCTGTCCATATAATACACAGACGCGTAAGGTACTCCAGAGCGAGTGACACTCTTTGTAGCCGCTCTTTTCTTGAGCTTATAGATGATAGTTCTGAACGGTGGACCTCCTATCTAATAACTCAGAATTCCCGAATAAGGCGTTTTGCAATGAATTTTCTAAATCAGCCAACCCTTTTAATCTGCCTATAAAAAACTATGCTTATATCTGTAGAGTTTGTACTATTCATCGAGAATGAATGTATAAGGCAAACAGGTTCCTAGAGCACTAATAGAACCATGTTAATGTCTATCATTACATCAGTCATGGGTGCAGCCAAGGCTTGCTTTGTGTAGGGCAGAGTGATATTCATATACACTTCATTCAGCCAACGTTCAGATGCTTCTACTCTACCTAAACTTATAGGAAAATACTGAACTACAAGGTTACTTTACCATATGAGCCAAAGAATATCTCCCAAAATGTCCATAAATCCAAATAATCTGTTACTTTGTAAAGATGTATCTATTAAGCTTGTATGGGATTTACAATACATTAATGGTTACCCATAATTATAATATTTTTTTTTTATAAATCAGTAGTACATGTAAATATATGAACATTTGTAATATATGTTATTAGGGGGAAATAGCAGCTTCCTATCCTTTGCGCTACCTGTAGCTCCCCTTTCTCTGCCTGCAGGCCCTCTGTAAGTATATGCTGAGGAAAAATTACACCAAGGATGGATAATAGAACACTGTGGTATATGTGGACAGGAGGAAAACGTGCCAATGTAAGGGCAAATATCACACCGGGAAGGACTTAACCACTGAGTAAGTGCAAGGAAAATAAATACTAAAATTAAAATCTAAAAAGATCAACAGCCATGCAAAGGGAAGGAAAAAGACCCCAAAAATGCCGGTTTAGAAACAACCTTTCTAGATACACATCTACAGCTGCCTAAGAAATGATTGGAATTTTCCGATTGCGATAATGTATGGCTGACAAGTATCATAAGCATGGTTATTTTTGCGTTTGAGGAAACGTATATGTTGCTATGTTAAATTGTATACTTTACTGCTAAGGGGTTTAAATGGGGTTAGCTGACTAATATATTGATTTAAAATATCTTGTAGCCTTATGCTGACTCTACCTCTCACTTGTTTTCTTTTGGGACTACGCCATTCATTTGGAAACATGAACATTAAACAATGAATGGAAGGGAAATGAGGTGTGTCTATGGTTTCAGCTTGCAAACTGTAAGAGTCCCATTCTACCCTCTTAACCCTTCCCTACGTGCACTGATCTCTTATCAGTGTGGGATTTTAGATTCATTCTTTCCTTGTAGTTCATTACACTGGGTCAAGTGTGGACAGATCAGACCCAAGCCCAAAAAAATGAAGAGTAACTTCCAAATATATATTTTTATATGTAAATTACCTAATTCATTCCAGAAAATAAGGGTCTAATAAAGTACCTAATGGAAACTGGAGCTGAGAAAAACACATGCAAAATGAAATAAAACTGTGCTGTACATTCTGTCTAATGGGTTTAGTGCTCCCACATCTCAAAACTATCCAAAACTACAACCTGCTCTCTGTAGCGTATCCTTTAGCTCAAACAGTATCTCAAAATCGTTACTAATTTCTATGGATATCATTGGCAATAAAGTTTCACAGACTGTCCTGGTTATAATAGTGTTTTTAGAAACAAGATTTTCGTAAAGCAGTATATTATATAATTTTATGCCAAAACCAGTCTTTCTTTATACTACTTCTATAACTAAAAATCCCCAGCAAAGAGATAGAATTAAAGGTGTTGTGTCATGACAGTTATGGCATATCTACAGGATATAGCTGTTTCCGCAAAACCCGTCCTGTTGTGCACTGACTTCCTGTCTGCTGCCTGGCCAGGCGGGAACGGGTCAGGAGACACCCGTTCGGGAAATAGCTTTGGGCCCCAGAGGTAGGACCCGCACCTTTCAGACATTTAACGGGTTAAACGGCTGAGATTGAAGATTTCTTCAATCTCGGCAGTTGCAGTGGGAGCCCAGCTGTCAGTCACAGCCGGGCTCCTGCGGCGATCGTGCGGCCACAGCTTCTGTGCCCGCGCGATCTCCATCACGTACATGCACGTGGGAATGCGCGAACAGACGGGAAGGGGTTAATATAAAATATTTCCTAATAAAGCAGACTGTTTTATGACAGTCTGTGTCTGCTGCTCCAGAGACAGTTTGAATTCTTCTGAATTCTCACAGAGTAAAGGCACTTAGTAATATTTAAATGCTTACTATAAGGGCACGGCCAGACGTGGCAGAGTTTTTCCGCTGCAAATGTTGGTGCAGATTTGGGGCAATTACGCAACGAATCTGCACCAACATTTGCATATTTGACAGGTAATTCAGACGTTGCAGAAAACACAGCGGACATGCCACAGATTTCAGTTTTTGCATTGCAAAGGCTGAAATCCGCAGTGAAATTCCGCTTCTTCTCCGCAATAGTCGGTGCATGCTGCGGAGGGAAAATTCCGCACCACAGCCTATGGTCTGCAGAGGAGTTTTCACGCAACGTCTGAACTAACTTGCCTAAAAATGCATTGAAACAATTGTAAAAAACGGCCGCTGGAGAATTCCACTGAGGACTGTCTGCAGCAGAATTCAACAGCAATTCCGCCTAAGGCCCCATGCACACGAACGTGCTTTTGCGGCCGGAATTCCCCAGAAAATCCACGGGTGAATTGCGGCCCCATTCATTTCTATGGGCCCATGCACACGACCGTGGTTTCCAGGCTCATAGAAACTAATGGACACGGCCATGTGCACGGCCCGTGATTTGCGGGCGGCTCGCAGATGACACTCCACGGCCGGCCGACACGAAAATCACGGCCGTGCACATGGCTACGGTCGTGTGCATGAGGCCTTAGGGTGTATTCACACAGTGTGATTTTGTCTGGGTTTTTTGCTGCATGGCAAGAAACCGCATGCGTTTGTACATCGATTTGCCATTGTTTTGCGATTAGCTCGGAAAGGACAGATCACACTAAGGCCTTATTTACACGAGCGTAGTTCACGTCCGTGATACGCGCGTGAAAATCACACACGTCGCACGGACCTATGTAACTCAATGGGGTCTTTCAGACAGTCCGTGATTTTCACGCAGCGTGTGTCCGCTGCGTAAAACTCACGATTTGTCCTATACTTGAGCATTTTTCGCGCATCACGCACCCATTGAACTCAATGGGTGCGTGAAAATCACTCAATGGGTGCGTGAAAATCACTTGCGGCACACGGACGCACTTCCGTGTGCTGCATGTGATTGGCGCAACAGTTGTTCAAGAAATGAAGGCAAAAATAAAAGCACCTCCTTCATTTCTGTTTCTAAACATAAAAACAGAGTGTCATAACGATGCCATATGCGCGAAAATCACGCAGCCACGCACCAAATACTGATGATACACGGAACTGCAACGCACAAAAAAACGCTGCTTTTTTGCACGCGCAAAACGCACACGTTCGTGTGAATTTCGCCTTACAGTTTTGATGACGTTTTTTGGTGCAATTATTGGCTACGTTTTTTGAGCCGAAGCCAGAAGTGGATCCAAAAGTAAGGAAAGTTTTAACCCCTTCCCATCACAGCCATTTTTTTGATTTTCGTTTTAATTTTTTCCTCCCCACGTTCCAAAAGTCCTAACTTTTTTTTTTCCCCAATATTGCCATACACCGTGTTCCAAATTCAGGGCTTAACAGGAAATTAAGAAAGGCAGCCCTGGGGGCCTTCATTAGGCCCCTGGTCTGCCATGGCAACTATCGGCTGCCCCCGATCGATCGCATTGTGGGGGAAACCGAATGAGCTGTTGAAGGAGAGCGCCCCCTCTTTTTAACGTCTTAGATACTGTGATCGTGATTGATCCCAGCATCTAATGGATTATACTATCAGGAATAGCGCAATCGCTGTTCCTACTTTTTAATACCGGGTGTCAGCTGTAATACACAGGTAACACCCACTGCGTACAGAGCGGGCTCAGCGGGTGAGCCTGCTCCAAACATCACCCCCACAACCACCACCACATGCTATTACGTCGTGGTGCGGGTAGGGGTTAAAAAAAAGACTGATGCATCTCCTTTCTTTTGTGTCCACTCTAGTGTTTTGCTTATAAAACTGACCCAAAAACGGCATCAAAATTGTGTTTGTGATCCTGGCCTTAGGTGGAAATGTGCTTTTGTTCATGACATCCAATCAGATGATTCCCTGGGTTTCTAACCTTCATTTGCAAAATGATAGTTCGAATTTGACTGATTGACATGGGCTACACTGCTGTTAATGTTTCATCTACACAGCTGAGTGTTTGTTACAATGTATGAATCTAGACAATACTCAAAGAGCTAAACACAACAGCACAAACCTTGTTTCTGTACTGCACTACTGGCTGATAGCTTAGGCTCCATTCACATTGTGGTGCATGGTCAGAGTATACATTTGGGAAATTTATTTAGCCTTTGCATCGATGGGGATACATCTGGATCCTACAGCCCCAATTGTGTTGAAAAGCACAGTTGACTGCACATTACAAATTCTAAACATATATTTTCTATCATTGCAGTCAGCAGGAAACATATGCAACTGAACATATGTTTCCATTCTCTGTCAGCAAACAGAGATCTTAAAATTGGAATTAAAACAAAGTATTTTACAAAATTGCACAAGATTAAACTTTGTTTACCAATGACTGCAAATAATTTTGACAACACCTTTACAATCTAATGTATTAATCTTTGTGGAGTTACCCTTTAAGAAATCTTAAGATCAGAAATTATGAATATTTAGGCCGGAGTTCGGCAACGGAATTCTGAGTGGAAATTCCGCAGCATTTGCAGTAGCAGCAAAGTGGATAAGATTTAGAAAATCTCATGCCCACCCTGCGGAAAAAAACCCACAGTGTAAACGTTAATAAATTGACTTCGGGTGCCGAATTAAAATCTGCAGTATGTCAATTTATGCTGCGTTTTAGTTGATTTTCTGCTGCGGGTTTTCCCCATTGAATTCAATGAGGATAAAAAACCTGCAACAGAAAGCCAAGTGTTGCTACTTTTGCGGCAGATTCGCAACGATTACGCCGCAAAATTCCCAACTCCGTAAAAAAATTATAATCACATGGGATGAAACGTCATCCAGGCCGGCCTCCTGGGATGATGTTTCATCCCAAGTGACCGCCGCTGCAGCCAATCACAGGCTGCAGCGATCTCCTGGGATGAAACATCATCCCAGGAGGTCGGCCTGCCAGCAGGCCGGCTGAATGCTGCTGTTTTCCACAGCGGACATTCCGGGTGAAAAACTGCACCACAGTTTCGTGCGGTTTTTCGTCCGGAATTCCCTGCGGTGGACAGGGCAGATATACTGCGTTTTTTTACACAGCATGTCCGCCTCGTGTGAACTCAGACTTAGGCCTCATGCACACGACCGTAGCCAGGTGCACGGCCGTGATTTTCGGGTCGGCCGGCTGCGGACTGTCAGCCGCGAGCCGCTCGCAAATCGCGGGCCATGCACATGGCCGCGGCCATTATTTTCAATGAGCCCGGACCTTGCATGGACCGTAAAAACTACGGTCGTGTGCATGGCCCCATAGAAATGAATGGGGCCGCAACTCTCCCGTGGATTTTCGGGGCAATTGCGTCCGCAAAAGCATGTTCGCGTGCATGGGGCCTTACTGTTAGGGGGGATTCACACGAGCGTGATTTGGCAGCGTGTAGACCGCGTGATTTTCGCGCGGCACGCAATGCCCTATAGAAGTCTATGGGGCAGTACACACAGTCCGTGTATTTTGCGCAGCGTTTGTTCGCTGCGCAAAATACGCGACAGGTTCAATAACTCTGCGTATTTCACGCATCACGCACCCATTGAAGTCAATGGGTGCGTGAAAACCAGGCAGGTCGCACGGAAGCTCTGCGTGTTTGCGCAACAGCTGTCAAAAGGATGAGTGGAAACAGAAAAGCACTACGTGCTTTTCTGTTTCCAAGCATCCAAACGGAGTGTCTTTGCGAGGAGCGAACCCCGACAACCGAGGCAAACTTCACCGGGTTCGGCCAAACTCGTTTTGGCCGAACCCGGCAAAAAAATTTCCGGTCCGCGACGTCGGGAGAGATTCACTGTGCATGGTGCTGAAAGAGTTAAACTGTTTCAGCACCATGGACAGTGACTTGCGATCCCAAAATACATGAACCTGTAAAAAAAACCGAAGTTCTAACTTACCGATTACTCCTGTCTCCTTCCTGCAGTCCGACCTCCCGGGATGACACTTCAGTTCAAGTGACAGCTCCAGCCAATCACAGGCCAAGCACAGGCTGCAGCCAATCACAGGCCAAGCACAGGCTGCAGCCAATCACAGGCTGCAGCGGTCACTTGGACTGCCGCGTCATCCAGGGAGGTGGGGCCCGATGTCAAGAGAGGCGCGTCACCAAGGACGCGTCACCAAGGACGCGTCACCAAGGCAACGGCCGGGAAGTTCTCGGTAAGTAGGAACTTTATCTTTTTTTTAACAGGTTTTTCGCTGTTGTGTTCGGCATTCACTGTCGAGGGTGCTGAAAGACTTAGCTCTTTCAGCACCTTGGACAGTGACGGGCGTCGACAAGCCTCATCTCTATGATGCCGGCTGCGCGAAAATCACGCAGCCGCGCATCAGACACGCATGACACACGCAGCTGTCAAATGGTTTTTGCGCTCGCAAAACGCCGCGTTGTTTGCGCGCGCAAAAACGCAACGCTCGTGTGAATCTGCCCTTAAGAAAGGATTTTACAGTTTGAAGTGCACCAAAAAACATGTAGAATGGAAGTGTTCAAAATATGTCAGACTTAGGGGGGATTCACACGAACGTGATTTGCGTCCGTGCAGCCCGCGTGGTTTTCACGCGGGTCGCACGGATCTATACAAGTCTATGGGGCAGTGCAGACTGTCGGTGAGTTTTGCGCAGCGTGTGTCCGCTGTGTAAAACTCATGACATGTTCTATATTTCGGCGTTTTTCACGCATCACTCACCCATTGAAGTCAATGGGTGCGTGAAAATCACGCGCACGACACGGAAGCACTTCCGTGGGACGCGCGTGTTTCGCGCAACAGCAGTAAAACAATGAATGTAAACAGAAAAGCACCACGTGCTTTTCTGCTTACAAACATCCAAACAGAGTGTCACAATGATGGCGGCTGCGCGAAAAGCACGCAGCCGCGCATCCATATGAACATGACACACGGAGCTGTCACGCTGCTGCCACGCGCGCAAAACGCAGCATTTTTTGCGTGCGCAAAACGCTCACGTTCGTGTGAATCCGCCCTTACTGATCATGGATACCGGAAAAAAAAATCCAGAGTGAAAACTCATGGAGTAAATCCATTCTGTACTTTTGTAACTTTTTAAACTTAAGGTTTGAGAAAAAGACGGGAACTAGCATGAAGTAGTCTGTTCCGGTATATTGGTGCAACATTTTCTCACGACTCAACAAAGACATGCAATGAAAAAAGAATAATTGAATGCTTCCCTATGAGCCACTAATGAACCATAAGGTATTAGCCACTAAAAAGGTTTTCCTTGTAAATACAACTAATGCACCTGCCAGGAAATAATACAATCCCCACACTATTGTGTACAACAATCACATTGGCCTCATGATGAGATTTGGAAAGGCTTTTTAAACAAAATATATTGTAACTTAGAGGTGTCAAAGATATTAACCCCTAAAGTATGCAGCCAATTTTTGCCTTAAAGTCACTCTACGCCTTTTATCATGTTGTTTTTCCAAAATTCGGTGCTGATTAATTTTTAATATATTTTTATATGAGTTGAAACAATGTTTTTCTGATATAAAGCACCAAATCTACTGCAGACACAGAAGATTTAAAACGTAACATTCTAGCTACCTGCAGCCGCTACCAGAGGGGGCATGGTGTCACAGACACAGGGTTTGTGGACCCACTAGGCCGCTCCGCCGTAGCGGGGAGGCAGCTGACCACGTCACAGTCTAAGCAGAAGTAAATGGCAGACAGTAATGCTTGGGTACCTGAAATAGTCCAAGCGGTGGTTGTAGCTTCAGCACGGATGGAGGCAGGTGCGGCAAGTGGCGCCAGACGTGGCGGGCAGTATCCGGTGAAGCGGTAGACACTTGACGTGGCAGATGGCACTTGACGTGGCAGATGGCACTTGACGTGGCAGAAGACACTTGACGTGGCAGATGGCACTTGACGTGGCAGATTGCACTTGATGTGGCAGATGGCACTTGATGTGGCAGAAGACACTTGACGTGGCAGATGGCACTTGACGTGGCAGATGGCACTTGACGTGGCAGAAGACACTTGACATGGCAGATGGCATTTGATGTGGCAGACAGCACTTGACGTGGCAGACGACACTTGACATGGCAGATGGCACTTGACGTGGCAGACGGCACTTGACGTGGCAGACGACACTTGAACGCGGGTAGGCACAGGAACAGTACGGAATACAGGAACGGTAACAGGGCACGGGTAACAGCTGGAACGGGAGACACTAAGGGACCATTTGCGAGACAGACTGGGAAAGACTAACAACGCTCAGGCAAGGATTAGAAGGCCAGGGGCCTTCTTATAGACCAGGAAATCGTGGCAGTTGATGGTGATGACGATTTCCTAATTGCGCACGCTGGCCCTATAAGGCCGGGCGCGAGCGTGCGCGCGCACCCTACGGGACCCAGCCGAACGGAGCGGAACTGTGCGCTGGCATCTCCTAGGAGGGAGACGGAGGCCAGCGCTCACAGATTCATGGCTGCGGGCGTCGGGAGGTGAATAAACTCGATGGCCCGCGGCCATGGGCGCTACACATGGTAGCTTACTGAATACTGTGTTATTATTGAGTCCAATGTGTAACAGAATGCTGTGAGCTCTAGCGCTCCCTCTAGTGGCTGCAGGTTGTCAGCATGTTATCTTTCAACTATATATCTATGCAGGGAAAACAAAGCTATGACCACTATAAAGATACAGTATATTGAGAAATTAATCAGAACCAAATTTTTTATCTATTTGGATTAAACAAAAAGTAAAAAGGACCAAGGTACATTTTTCATATTTGCCCTTCCGCATTCTGAGAATCACTATGTTTAAAATGACATAAATATACATGGAGTTTGTCAAACGAGTATTTTTTAAGGCAATGTTTTGGGATATATATAAATTCTGGCCCCCCTCTCCCCAAATGTTCACTGACCACTATAAAAAATGTTTTTTTTATGGTTATGGGGTAACAATATATGTGTATGTTATTTACTGTGATGTGTTGTTCATTCAATACATTATAGGGAAAAATTTTCCATGCCCAAATTTGCGACTTTTTTATTTTTACGTCACCTCCGCCGCTTTTAAAAGAAGGAGTGGAGGGTAGCGTGTCATCAGCAGCCTGAAAAATTGACGATAATTTATGCCAGAAACTGGCTAAATTAGGCTGGGTTCACACGACCTATTTTCAGACGTAAACGAGGCGTATTATGCCTCGTTTTACGTCTGAAAATACGGCTACAATACGTCGGCAAACATCTGCCCATTCATTTGAATGGGTTTGCCGACGTATTGTGCAGACGACCTGTAATTTACGCGTCGTCGTTTGACAGCTGTCAAACGGCGACGTGTAAATTGACTGCCTCGGCAAAGAAGTGCAGGGCACTTCTTTGCAACGTAATTTGAGCCGTTCTTCATTGAACTCAATGAAGAGCAGCTCAAGATATACGAGAGTCACAGACGCCTCGTATATTACGAGGAGGAGCTTTTACGGCTGAAATGACGCAGCTGTTTTCTTCTGAAAACAGGCTGTCATTTCAGCCGTAAAAGCCAGCTAGCGTGTGAACATACCCTTATAGTGCACAGACTGCCAGAGATCCTAATTTATTAAGTGCTATATGCCTTATAAGAAATTAGGCGCATTTTACTCCAGCGTGTTTAAGATTAAGACTGGTATATGAAACAACGGTCTTAATGAAATCCACCCTTTAAGTTAAAAAAACACGTTTTTAATTTCACATTTTTTCACGGGCCGCTCACACAGTCCATTAAAACAATGGCTGTGTGAATAGCCCCATAGAAGAACATTGATTTTAATGCAGCCATGTGACAGCCGTTAAAAAAGCGGTTGTCACACGGCCGATTATTCCGTTTGTGTGAATAAGCCTTAAGGCTGCATGCATAAAAAGTTAGCCTTTTCATGAATGGGGATCAAAGTGAGCTCACTTTCTTTGTTAATGCTATGATCAGATTGTTTAAGGGGTTAAACTGCCAGGTTTGGAGGTTTCTCCAATCTGGCTGTTAGTGCAGGAGCGCTGCTGTGAATCACAGTAACCCCTCGTACATGATCACAAGGACACAACTGCTGTGCCCACAATATCACCAAGAATTATACTGTATATACCTCCAAATGTGCTAGACCAAAAGGGATTAACATCTATAACCTCAATATAACATCAGCACACACAAAAAGCTAACTATAAAGCTATCATCAATGACTTGCCATCTTGAAATAATTATTATAGCCATACGGTATATATATATATATATATTGTCAGAGTAATAAATCTAATAACTGTTAGATTTATATTGTATTAATATTATCAAAATGACTGCAGTATATTGTTTGAGATATGTATTAGATATGTTTTAGATATCTTTTTAATCGTCTCTTAAATTAATGTATTCCCTATCATCCAAGATAGGGTAAAGATGACGTCATCTGGCATTCCAAACTAATGGAATACTAGGAGGAAAGTCATTAACGTATATGGAATTATTTTTGGGTGTATGCCTATATGTACTTGGCATCATCTGATTGGTTAATGTGTGTTAACTGAAAGCATGAACCTATAAATAAAGGCTCCGTCCACAGCCATTTTAGATTTCTGTACATCAAACCATTGTATGTGCAATCTCTCCCGATCGGTCATTTTTGTAACTATGAATGAATCCTGGGCAAATTCTGTTATGGAAAAAAGGAACTCAAGAGTGATGGGGATTCATTTCACAGTTGGAGGCCCCAGTGAGATCTCATCAAAACCCGCCTGATCCGAAACTAGAGTGGAATTTTCCTTTGGAGGAAGGGAGAGAAAAACTGGTGGGTAAGCCATTGCCTTGCTATTCAATCTCTCCCTCTCTGTGTGGGGTAAGTCTCTTTTGGGTCTCTTAGGCAGCAGAGAATCTCCGTGAATTTGTCTGGGATGCTGTACGTGTTATATGTGTGCGCTTTATGTATGCAAAGTGTATGATTGAAATATGAGGGGAATAGCTGTTTGTCTCTGTAAGTGTCTACTTTGTGCTGTGCAAGGTAATGATGTATATAGATATATGCTTCTGTTAATGTAAGATATGAAACATATCTGAGTCAGTAGAATGGTCCTCTTCAGTATGGTGTTAAAAGGGATTATCCCAGCACAACTTCTAGTACTAGGCTCTCCAGAACGGCTAGTAATCCTCACATTAAGGGTTAATAGTAAATCTTGCTGTGCATAGCTGAACTTTGGAAAAGGTGGGAGGGAAACAGAGAGTAGATGTTGTAGTACTACAAGACTCAGTTTCTTGCATGATCCTCATCCTGATTGGTCCACCCACAGCTGCCTTATCTCTTCTTGAAGAGATTCTGTTACACAGCACATCCAGCTATGTCTGTTCTTATGCCCCTTCCACGACCCCTTCTGAAAGTCTGGGAATGTCTTTGTTCAGCGTTGTCTCTATCTTTATTGTAAAGTAATAGTTTTAAGTGTGTATTGGCATTTGTAAATTTTCAATATTTTGGTTGAACCAGAATAAGGTCATACATTTGTATGTAACATTTAATTGTCAAATGTTTGTAAGGTAAAAATTGGTCACCAGAATGAATAGCTGCTGCAGTGTGTCCTTCTTGTTGTGTATTATATCTGTGTTTGAAATATTGATTCCAGAAAGTCAGGTAGCCATCCTAAAGGAAATAAATTAAAAAATTGTTCCAGGTAAATGCAAATTTAGGTTAAAATTTCCAGGACATGGGAATTTTTAAAGGGGAACTAAAGGTAAATTAGTTCCAGGAATAGACCTCAAGAATTAGGGCTCGCTACCCTAATAAGTAGAGGTCTGGATTAAAATGGGCTCACTAAATAGCAAATAAGGTTCTAAGGGCCAGGAAAAGGCCAGGAGAACCAGGGCTATGGATATAGTGAGACCACAGAAGGGAGGATGCGCAGTAGAAGGAATAAGGGTTTGGAGGAAAGTAAAGACGTAGGAAGTGATGCTGTGAATGAGAGGGACAAACTTGATCAGAAGTGTCAGAGAAAGTAATGAAAAGTAAAGGTAAAAATGTTGTAGTAGAACCAGATATAAAACACACAAGGTCAGAAATCTGGAAAAAAAACACTGCAGCTAGAGATACAGCTGGAGATAAATCTACCACTGATAGTCACCCCCCCCCCCCCCCAATTGATACCTCAGATACCTGAATCTCCACTTCCCAAGGACGGGTACAGGTTATATCCCCACCCTATCCCTATCTCAGGTATCAATATGGGAAAGACTATAAGGGAAGGATCCCGGTTGTATCCAGATGTCTACAGAGGGTTGGAGTACCCCATATATAGACAATGTAATCCTATGAATGCATTCTTTTGTTGAGAAATGTAGAAATGCCAAACCACTAGGGGTTAATTAATGTTGGGGTGCTTGCTCTCATGGACCCAACCTGAACATCTGGCTATGACAAGTAAATTGCCAGATGCTACGGAATTGAGGGAAAATTTATGGGAGGAGTAAACCGGAATGTATTCGGATACCTGTCGAACAAACAATTTTGGTCCTAAGAGCATTAGAAGAGCAGGAAGTAAGACAGAGAGGGGCAAATAAACCCCAGCCCATCGTGATTAATCTAGTAACAGACACTCAGAGCAATGCCAGACTGTGAAGAAGTAAATGGCCGTGCTTCATGTGTAAAGTTTTTATGTTTGTAACCTTTGTTGTTGAACATGAGTTTCCCTGGTTTACAAAACTGTGTGACTGCTTCTTATCCCTTTATTCCTCGCTTTCCTCATTAGGCTGGCCACCTAATGCTCTATTCTTTCTCTCCTTTATGTTTTGTCACCTGGGAACAATGTACCAAAACTAAGGCAATGCTCCCAACAATATGAACTGATATGTTAAACTATTAGTGTTTCTGTGAAACTATTTCACTTACCTGCACTAATGCAGCTGCAGCAGGTTATACTTTGAGCGTATAAGAGACCGGCCTGCAGCAACTCTAGTCTGTTATGGGGGCTCACAGGTGAATAGCCACCATGCCAGGGACTGTTGCAGCGAAGGGGTAAGCGAGGGGTTAATAGACTCCCTCCCCTCCTCTACTCGGTACTTGGGGGGGAGTCAGGTTAGGCAGGGGGCGTTTAGGGGAGGTGAAGGGGTGGGCTTTGAGGAAAGAAGGAATGGATATAAGGGTGTCTTACCTGGTGTGCGGCCTCTTTCCAGGATTTTTCCCTGCCTCCCTCCCTTATGTATATATTATTATTATGTATATATTATTATTATGTATGTATTATTATGTATGTGTTATTTAAGGTATGCGGTGGTTGGTGGGTGTTGGAATCTATAAAAAAATTTAAAAAGCTACACAAGAAAGAGGCCTCAAACTTTACTGTGATTTGGAAGGTGTAAATGAAAAATAAAAATAAATAAAAATAAATAAATAAATTAAAAACAAAACAAAACAAGAACAAATACAAATGAGAAAAATGATAGAAAAGGGGAGAAGGTGGTATTCCACGTGGTGGTTGGAAAGTTGTTTATGGGTTTGTTATGGGCACAATGGTGTCTTGCTGGGATATTTTGTTTTATGGTGTTTAATGTCACAGCGGGCGGTAGTAGAAGGGGATTTACCTACATGTCCTTGGTTAGGCAGGCATACAGGTTGTTTATTGACCTATGTAAAGGTCATTTAGTGTGAATATATTTTGTAAATATGTTATTTACATTTTTATTGTATTAATAAAGCTGTGGCCGACCCCCGGGTCAACCCCACTTTAAAAGAGAATTAAGTGTCGGTTGTTATTATTTGATGGGGGGAGACTAATGGGTTAGATGTTTTTTTATGCATACAGTCATAGTGAAATCTGCATGGGATTGTGGAAGTTTTGTTGTTATGAAAGATCTCATGAAACAGCAGTCAGAGGTAGATGAGAGTGGAGACTGAAAGGTGTGGTGTTAACATGATGGGAGTCTATGGAATTGCAACATCCTGATGTTTAAGGATTTTGCTGTACAAATTCAGGTAGTACCAGACCAAGGGTATGATGACTAGGAAAAAGGCAGAAAAATTTCACTTGACAGCTGAGGAATTGACAATATTTCAGCAGCTAAAGTAGGATTTTTTTTTAGCTACATGATCCTTAGGCCTACCAGACTACATGAAACCCTTTAAACTCTTTTGTCATTGTAGCGTCCATGGCCACGGGCCGTCGGGTCTACTCACCACCTGACACCTGCAGCCATGGATCTGTGAGCGCTCGTCCCCATCTCCTTCCCAGGAGATTCCAGCGTTCACTTCCAATCCGGTCCACTGTGTCCTGTAGGGTGCACGTGCCCACTTTTAAGGGCCAGCGCACGCACATGAAGAAAATCATCATCATCAACACACATGATTTCCTGGACTATAAGAAGGCACCAGCCCCTCTTATCCTGGCCTGAGCGTTGTTAGTATATCCCAAGTCTGTCTTGCAAATGGTCCCTTAGTGTTTCCCATTCCAGTTGTTACCCGTGCCCTGTTACCTGTTCCTGTATCCCGTGCTTTGTTCTTGTTCCTGTGTCTACTAGCTGGAGTCGTGTCTACTGCACCTGCTGTTGTTTGCCACCTCCTGTGTCATCCACCACGTCCTATGTCATCTGCCACATCCAGAGGGATTCGCTACGTCTGGCGCAACCTGTGGCACCTGCTATCATCCGCCACATCCTGTGTCATCTGCCACGTCCAGAGGGATTCGCCACGTCTGGCGCAACCTGTGGCACCTGCTGTCATCCGCCACATCGAGGGTTACCTGCTGCCACCACCTTCATCCATGCCAGAGCTGTGGCCACTGTCTGGACTATCCAGGTACCCTTGTGCGGGACTTTGTATTGCTGGGTTCCCTGTTGTTTGGCCAGCTGCCTCCCTGCTACGGCGGTGCGGCCTAGTCGGTCCACATACCCACAAACCATGACAGTCATGAGACAAAAGAACATGCACAAGGTGTCCTTACACAACTACATGGGTCAAAACAAACACCATTGGGGTACTACTCTGTACATCTAGACCCTGTGATCAGAGGGGCACCGTCATGCATCAGAGCAGTAGCAGCAGAACTTTAAAAGATAAAGTAGCAGTTATTGCACTTGAGAGCCCTCTCACCATCCAGGTGCCACATAAAGTATAGGAAATGTTGTCACAGTGAGGTACAAAATATCTATCAGCTGCAAGACTTACAAAATACGAGGTAGCATTACTTACCCCCACCCCTCACCATCAAAGATGCACAGTTCTGAACCCAGCGACATTACATCCACTAGGTCCAGAAGAGGGGAATGAATAATGGGATGAAAGGCTAGAACAGAAAGAAGAGGCCCATGAGAAAGCATTAGAGAGAGCAGAACATGACGCTGATAGTCAGACAAGATTGGGAATTAGGAAGAAAGGTGATGATAAAATACCACACAAATTTTTCTTATTTGATGATCCAGATGACATACATGATTGTTTTGAATTAATGAAACAAGAAGCAAATGCACTTGATAATGTGGTGAAAACACCCAATGCTAATGTAGATCTTGAGTTTTTTGTAGATGGATCCTATTCCTGATCATATCACAACGGAGAACCCAAGACAGGATATGCCGTCACCTCCTTGTATGAAAGATTGATTCCGCAAACCATTCCCACCTGGGATTTCGGCCCAGGACGCGGAGCTGAAGGCACTCACTGCAGCGTGTACATGGGCCGAGGGTCATACTATAAGCTCTTATACGGTCTTGAGGCTTTTGGTGTTGCACATGATTATGGCCCTATTTGGAGGAGATGGGATTTTGTGGCTTATCAGGTAAACCTTTTAAAAACAGTGAAGCTGTGTGTAATGTCCGTGGCTGCGGGCTGTCAGCTCTAACCTTCCCCTGACAGCCGCAGCCATGAGTCGGCAAGCGCTGGCCCCAGCCTCCTCCTCAGGAGACGCCAGCGCTCGCGTCCACTTACCTCTGCCGGATCCCGTAGGGTGCGTGCGCACACTCGTGCCCGCTCTTAAAGGGGCAGCATGCGCACCGGTCCGGATGGACGAACTTTGACCCGTGAGTACCCTGGACTATAAGAGGGGTCCAGCCCCCTAGTTCTATGTCTGAGCGTTGTTGTGTATCGCTTAGTCTGTCTATGCAAATGGTCCCCTAGTGTTTCCTGCTCCCAGTTTTCCTGTTCCCGTTCGTGTATCTGTATCCCGATGTAGTGCCGTGCTTGCTACAGTCGTGCTGTGCTGGATACCACGCTTGCCTGCTTCTCCACGCCCGACGTCCGCCCGCTGCCTAGTTCCTGCCAAGCTACTGTCCGTGCTGCCACAAGTACCCTATATACCATAGACTGTGACCTGCGCCCTGTTGGCCAGCTGCCCTACCGCCAAGGCGATACGGCCCAGTGGGTCCAAAGCCCTATAAAGTGCCTTACAGCTACCTAAAAAGTCAGCCATTATAAAAGTCCAGGCAAATACAAAGGAACAGTCACCTAAGGTCGTAGGTAACCGAAAGGCAGATGAGGCAGCCACGGCAGCTGCACTGATGCCTCTCCCCACAATAATGCTATATGAGCCTGCTGAGGCAGGCCAGGGGGCGGTTAATATGTCAATGCTCAAGATTACTCCAAAAACAGGCTGTGATGGAAGAAAAAGGAAAATGGAAGGAAAAAGGGGCAAGAGAGGACTTAGAGGGGCTATGGTAGACAGAAGGTAAACTGTGCCTACCCCATGTCCTATACCCTATGATGACACATCATTTGACACATGAACCAACACATGCGGCTAAGGATGCAAGGTAAGTTTAGTTTCCAGGTTCTGGGTTGTCCCTGGGTACAACAACACTACTAACCGATATGTGCAGACATGTCTTCTCTGTGCCAGCCATAACACAGGGAGAACAGTAAAAGTCCCAGAGAAGCATACCCCAAGGCCACTGTACCCATTCCAGCGACTGCAGATTGATTACATACAGCTACCCAAGGTTGATTGGTATGAATATGTCCTTGTCTATGTTGATATATTTTCAGGATGGTCTGAAGCATGATCTGTGGTTACAGCGAATGCAAAAGCACGGCTAAGAAGCTGCGCAATGAAGTGATGTGTAGGTCTGGTGTTCCAGAAAGCATAGAAAGTGATCCAGCTACACATTTCACAGGAGAGATACTTAGAGAAGTAATTTCAGCATTAAACATTGAACAAGCATTCTAATATACCCCATCACCCCCAGGGTAGTGGGAGGTAGAAAGAATGAATTGGTACACTGAAGTTAAAAATTCAATTGGCCATGGCTGAGACAGGAAAACCATGGACAGAATGCCTTCTAATAGCGTTACACTCAGTCAGAGTCACTGCAAACAGAAAGATAGGGTTGAGCCCATATGAGATATTGTTTGGATGTCCACCCAAAACAGGACTATATTTCCTCAACAGCTTCAACATTTGCACTCAGATCTTACTGCATTTGTGGGATCACTGAATAAAAATAGAATTTCTTTGTATCATCGTGTTTATGGTTCCCTTCCAGATCCAGATTCCCTTGCAGGGTGTCATTGTGTTAAGCCCGGAGACCCTGCAAGAGACCATTTACCTGGATAATGGTAAAGAGGCACATCCGGAGAACTCTTGAGCCTGGATTTAACGAACTGTATCAAGTCCAGCTGACCATTTCCACTTCCGTAAAACTTAAAGGGAAAGCTTCCTGGATATTTACCAGTCACTGCAAGAAGGTTCTGAACCCCGAGGCTTCATTATAGTAACCTATATTTTACTCCGATATATTACAAACTTGAATCCCTAAGGAGAATTGAGAAAACATGTTTATCAATTATCATCAGACTGTAGTAAAAAAATTACTACCTTGTGTCCGATTGTTGGAACTTGATATTGTACAACTACCATATGTGGATGAATGTTAGTGTCGAGTGAATAGACAAAGAATCCCAGGAAATTGGAAAAGGGTCAATATGATGGCACTTATGTTGGGAAATAATACTAGTAGTAAATTGAAAATTAGCTTTCAGAAGGCTTCAGATTATCTAGGCTGTAACATGCCATATTCAAATGACTGTTTGGGGCGGTATGTGCATGATTCAGCTTGTGGATTGGCATCAAATTTTACGAAAAGAGAAAATACCACCTGTACCCAAAGGGGAGCTATTCCTGATCTTGGGGATAATTATAATCACAGTGATCCTTCTATATATACAGACAGGAAAAATATCATATAACCATGGGTAACAAGACTAGTGAACCCTGGTGCCTTTTCCATAATTCCCTAACACTTGTGGAATTAGCAGATATGATGGTACATCATATGAGTGGCACCTTTAAGCTTCCAAATGATATCTATATATTGTGTGGTCATAATGTATATAAATGGATACCTATGGTAGCAGAAGGAACCTATACATTAGCTAGACTCCAGTCAGCCACATTGGTATGGGAAGATAATTTTTCTTACAGTAACTTACCAAATTGTATGTTATTCAATAGGGAAGCTGACTCGAGTAAGGCTAAATCCCTAGCACATGTTCCCTGGCAAGAAAATGTTGGCCTATCACCCACACTAGTAGGGTTATCTGTAAGAAATGCACATAATATTGAAAAGCTTGCTGACTTATTTGACAATATTACAGAATATGTTTTTGATGCTTTAAATATAACTAGCACACTTACCAGTCAGCTTATCTTAGTAACTAACCAGCATGCTATAGTCCTGGACTATCTCATAACATCCCAAGGCGGTATGTGTCAGATAGTAGGCTCTGCCTGCTGCCGTTATATAGAACTCTCTGGCCTGTTGCAAGTCAAGTATGATATCGAGCAGGATAAGAAGGTAAAGGAAGAGTTCAGGAAAGTTAATAACTCTCAGGATAACTGGAATTCAGATTTGCTTAATTGGCTAAACCCAGCTAACTGGTTTAAAGGGAATGTGTTGCCAGAAAAACATGTTTTTTTTTTTTTTTAATTAAACATTTAGTGTGTAGGTGATTAAACATTGTTCAATTTTTTTTTTTTTTTTTCACGAGTCAGGAAATATTATAAATTAATTCTAATTTATAATATTTCCCATTGCTGGTCACTAGATGGAGCTATTCCCAAAATTGCAGCATTGCAAAATTGGGTAAAAAGCCCTCGCTCTAGTGAGCTCTCAGCATCCCCCCCCCCTCCTTTATCCTGGCTAGTGCCGGGATAAACGAGGGGTTTGAACGGTCTAACCTCCTACACTGTGTGTCGCCATTTTTTGAGCTAACACACAGTGTAGTAGGTTTACATACAGTAGTAAACGTACACAAACACGAACATACATAGAAATCTCTTACCTGCTCCTGCCGCCGCGGCTCCCTCCGGCCCGTCCGCTCCGTCTGCTGCCGCTGGTCCAAGTGCACAAGTCCGGAAGCCGCGACCGGAAGTATTAATCTTACTGTCCGGCCGCGACTTCCGGTCCACAGGAAAATGGCGCCGGACGGCGCCAATTTCAAATTGGACTGTGTGGGAGCGGCGCATGCGCAGTTCCCACACAGACGGCGTACACAGAAGTGGATGGGACGGGAGCCGTTCGCAGTCCCTATGGGACTGTGGCTGCCGTATTCCATGTCTGTATGTGTCGTTAATCGACACATACAGAAATGGAACAAAAAATGGCAGCCCCCATAGGGAAGAAAAAGTGTAAAAATAAGAAAAAGTAAAACACAAACACACAAATAAATCTAAACGTTTTTAATAAAGCACTAACATCTTTAACATATTAAAAAAAAATTTGTGATGACACTGTTCCTTTAAGGGAATGGGTGGTTCCGTTTTACAGAATATTACATGTAGCTTTGTAGGTATTTATTATAGGAATACTTATTAATTTGATTGTCAAACCAATTTTTTTTATGCTGATGACGAAGTGTTGTAATGGTTAGAAAAACCCAACGCAGATTAAAGTTCTATGTATAGAAAAAGGAGAAACATTGGGACATAAAATAACTTCTACATCCTTTCTTCCAGTAACAAGGATAATGGATGGATATGCACCTACTGTGATGGATGAAAACCTTCTCAAGTCGACATATGTGTCATCGTGGTGGTGTTAGGATAGAATCAGATAATTAGGGATAGATTTTTGTGGCCAGGAACACCCCAGTCTTAGGTAAATGATTTATAGATGTTCTGTGGGAAAGGATCTCAAGGCAAGTTTGATGATCCCACTGTTTATGTGGCTACCCGTGTAATCCGTGATATACCACAGTTTCAGCTGTAACTCATGATAGGTAGAATCCCCAATCTAATGGCCACTATACTAGGTTAGGAAGGGATAGGATGATCCGAGTTTTCACCTTCAGAGGATATCGGTTCCCATAGGGATAGAATAGTTGGATGCAGTATTTTGTCAAAAAGAGGGGAACTGTCAGAGTAATAAATCTAATACCTGTTAGATTTATATTGTATTAATATTATCAAAATGACTGCAGTATATTGTTTGAGATATGTATTAGATATGTTTTAGATATCTTTTTAATCGTCTCTTAAATGAATGTATTCCCTATCATCCAAGATAGGGTAAAGATGACATCATCTGGCATTCCAAACTAATGGAATACTAGGAAGAAAGTCATTACCTTATATGGAAGTATTTTTGGGTGTATGCCTATATGTACTTGGCATCATCTGATTGGTTAATGTGTGTTAACTGAAAGCATGAACCTATAAATAAAGGCTCCGTCCACAGCCATTTTAGATTTCTGTACATCAAACCATTGTATGTGCAATCTCTCCCGATCGATCATTTTTGTAAATATGAATAAATCCTGGACAAATTCTGTTATTGAGAAAATTAACTCAAGAGTGACGGGGATTAATCTCACAGTATATATTAAAGTTGGAAATAATATTGCAATGTACATACAGAACAGTAGTTACTTAGCCTTATGAGGCTTACAGCTTCATATTTTATGTGATTACCAATGCTACCCCATGCCATCGGGAATTGTGGATCTTGAGCCAGCATTTTGAGGATTGGCCATATAGCGAGAGGGTGGTTGAGATGAAAAAAAAACAGTGCTACTATTGTAGGGATAAGCTGCAATACCCAGTACAGCCAAACAATGGCGCACTTTTTGTTGGATAAAAAATGGAGATCTTGTTTTCATACATCTTTACAATTTTAAATGGCCATATACTTAGCCTCTGTGTATGATTGAAAGTTATTAAAGTACGGCAAACAGAACTGGCATTCTTCTAGTACTGAAAACAAACAAAAAACATTGGATTATGTTATTATCATATTCCACTATTCATAATCCTTGTTTTTTAGAGTGTTGCCTATTTTCGAGGATCTTCAACTGGAACCGCATTCCAGACATAAAATGAATAGAGTGGTGGCCGATTGACTCTCTCCATTCAAGTCTATGGGAGTTATGAAAACAGTTGTGCCACCTAGAGAAAGAGGGAACAGGGGACCCTATGGATATACCATAAATGTCTAAGATGGTGAAAGAAGACCTTCTAGTGGTGGACAATGAGATGGTATACAAGCAGCAGGTAACCATGACAAGTCCATTCTAATCCCACTTTAGTCTTCTCTCTCTCCCCTTCTGTTTTTACTGAAATTCTCCTCTTAAAGTCTGGTATTGTAAAAACATATTCATATTCTTTCATCCAATATAAACAGATGCTTTATGTTCTTATCAAACATTATTTTGGAATAGAGGAAGGGGAGAAAAATAAACCAAAAAATCCTCAGCGTGGTCTGACGTCTTTGTAAGTTGAAAGGTAAAACATTAAATATACATATTGTGAAAGGTTTTTGAAAAAAAAGGGAAATATATATTATTCCAATGAATCTTCAATATAGTTGGAAACATTAAATAAGTGCTGGGAACTAAAAATTAAAGACTATTTCCATTTTACACGGGGATATGATTCATACAATGACAAGCAATTGTGAACATGTATGACGGGTGAAAGAATAAGTAATAAAGTACATTGCAATATTGTATATTTATATCTCGCCAGCTGCTGCAGAAGTAAAACTCTCAGCATTCTTCACACTACTACTGCTGCTCTTAGGGTAGGAAAGAAATGATGAATTTTGTGCCTTCCAAAAAATTCAAAAAACAAATCTTCTTTGAGTCCCTAGGAACGAGCTACTGCAGGATAAAAACAGTGGTATAACAGTATTCCTAGATTCAGGCTCTCATCCAAACTCTACCTAAAATAAAGATAAATCCACACTATTTGACGTTACAATATGTCAACCACAGTAGGCTGCAGCAGTAAGCTCCTAAGTGCCCTCTAGTGGTGGATGCAGGTAGCTTCTAAATATTGCACTAGCAGGAGATTTGGTGCTCTGTATCAGAAAAACAAAGCCCCGACCACTATAAAGATATTTTAAGAAATTAATCATTGCAGAATTTTGGACCTAGGAAAGACATGATAATAAAAGGAGTAGATTCACTTTAAGACCTTCAACATTATCAACCTTTCTAAGTATCTTTCACACCTCTTTACCGACTCATGCAATTCCTTCCATTTGTTGTATCTGTTCTATACCCTTTCTCTTATATCAGTATTCATTGTTTGAATCTCACATCTACGGCCACCTTAAGAGGAGATCTGTTGGTCAGTAAATATATACCGTAACAGCACATCCATAGACAATGTCTATATACATTGCAGTCTTTGTAGGAATACAATGTTCATTGATATGCTGTTTGTAAACAGACAACATGACTTGTGTAACCACAAGTAGCCCAAGATTAATTTATACAAACATAATCCATGGAAATTAAAAACCGGGAGCGTGCACAATGGTTTTATCATGAACGAACACAAAAATTTTCCATGGATATTTTGCGAGATGGACGCACATACCGCGCTCCTTTCAGTTATGTTTAATGTCAAAAGGGGGTTAAAACTTTGCAGCGATCTAGAATTATATTCATGTGGAATAATGTAGTTGGTTTTCATTTTTTATTACTAAAAAAATACAATAATATTAACAAAACAAAACATTAATGTGCCCCCATGTACTGTTCTAAGGTAAGCTCAGCGTTACAGTATGGAGAAAGGGACTCTGTGTTGTAAACAGTGTTTTAAGTGTTAACAGTGACATCCACCGGCTATACAGTGACACTGACCCGATACCAGGATATAGAAGTGAAGCTGCAGAGGTGAGTCTCTATGAATCACACATAAGCATGTGTCAGATAAGACAAACTCTACAACATGAGATTACCGAAGGATTTACTCTGCTTACTAGATCCCTTACATAACTGGATCATATGGACTGTGAGTAAAAACCATTATCCCAAACCTCTCGCATGTGCATGATCCTTATAGAGACACAGAAAACGTACAAAATACTCATTAAACCCAAAAATCCTTTCCCAGAAGCAGCAATTGCAACAAGAAGTAAATAAAAATAAGCAAATACTGTAATGTACTCTGTAGTCTGTTAACAGATAGGATCAAATGTAATAACATTATTTTAGGGAATTGCTACTTAAAGGGATTGTTTCAGTAAAGTGACCCCTGCCGATAGTTATATTGAAGTGGAAGGAAGTAAAACGCAAAAGTGTCGTGCCACTTCGGCTGCGGCTGGCTCCACTCTGCTTTTTTTGGAGACCACATGGTTGGCCATTGACTAAAATGGACCGACATTGCAGCCTATGAAAAAAGCAGTGGAGCAAAAAAAAGCTCTTGGGACCCCCGCCGCAGGCACGTCAATGTTTACCCAGTTAGAGCGTCCCAACTTACATGTGGATGTGAATGGTATCCGCAGTCAAACATTGATGGCTTCTCCTAAGAATAGACCATCAGTTTTTTTTTTACTTAGAAAACTCCTTTAGCTGTGCTTTCACTGATCTGGGATGCAAATGGTTGTAGAAGATGAGATCAAACGCTGTGGTTTGTTAACTCTGAGAACATTTATAAAAAATGCAATATTATTTACTGCATGACTTGGAACATATAAACAGGCAGTTCTCTAAAAACTACCTTATTTTTCCCTAGCCTCATTGACTAAGGCCATCTGAAGTTTAATATAGGCAGCAGAAAGAGAAGCGTTAACTTATCCATAAATACACTATTTGGCCAAAAGTTGTATATGAACTTGTTGGACATCCCAGTCCAAAACCACGGGTATTAATATGGAGTTGGGCCCTCTTTTGTGGCTATTACAGCTTGTTGGACACCCCAGTCCAAAACCATGGGTATTAATATGGAGTTGGGCCCTCTTTTGCGGCTATTTCAGCCTCTACTCTTCTGGGAAGGCTTTCTACAAGATTTTGGAGTGTGAAGTTAGGCACTGATTGTAAAGGATCTGCCAGGCACTACGTCTGTGGAGACTCCCAGGGTTAATCAGTCGACACCTGAGGCCAGACCTCTTAGACTGACACCGGCTCCCACCAATCAGGGTGGCAGGCTCAGGAGTGGGAGAGCCTATCGCGGCCTGGTCAGTCAGAGTTAGCTCCGCCCCCTGTCCATTTATACCTGCAGTTTTCTCTTCCTCATTGCTTGTTATTCTTTTGGATTCCTGGCCCCACTGCTGCTTGCTCCAGCCTGCTTCTGCCGTGCTTCTGCCTTGCTGCAGTTCTCCTTGACTTGACTTGCTTTGCTTTGCTTTGCCCCTGGCTTGCTTCTGTCTCCGTGCCCGCTCGGGTTACTCACTTCGTCCTGGTCCTGACTGTTCGTTCGCCGCTCCGTTTCCTCGTGGCGTTCCGTGGCTACTGCCCCTTCCCTTGCGTGTTCCCTGTTTGTTTTCCTGTGCACTTAGACAGCGTAGGGACCGCCGCCCAGTTGTACCTCGTCGCCTAGGGCGGGTCGTTGCAAGTAGGCAGGGACAGGGCGGTGGGTAGATTAGGGCTCACTTTCCCTTCACCTCCTTCCTGCCATCACAGAATAACAAGCCCTTACCTAGTCTACCATTTCTCCTACGCTGTCGCTATCATGGACCCCCTTGAGACCCTGACCCAGCAGATGCAGGGCCTCTCCCTACAGGTCCAGGCCCTGGCCCAAAGGGTTGGGCGCACCACCTCACCTCTAGAACCCGACCTCAAGTTACCTGACCGGTTTTCAGGGGACCGTAAGACGTTTCTCTCCTTCCGGGAGAGTTGCAGACTATATTTCCGCCTTAAGCCCCACTCCTCAGGTTCCGAGAACCAGCGGGTGGGTATCATCATATCCCGACTCCAGGAAGGGCCCCAAGAGTGGGCCTTCTCCTTGGCTCCTGACGCCCCTGAACTTTCCTCTGTTGATCGTTTTTTCTCTGCCCTCGGACTCATTTACGACGAGACTGACAGGACTGCTTTAGCCGAGAGTCAGTTGGTGACCTTACGTCAGGGTAGGAGACCGGTTGAGGAATACTGTTCTGATTTTAGGAAGTGGTGCGTAGCTTCTCAGTGGAACGATCCGGCCCTAAGGTGCCAGTTTAGGTTAGGATTATCTGACGCCCTGAAGGATCTGCTGGTTAGCTACCCCTCGTCTGACTCTCTTGACCAGGTTATGGCCCTAGCAGTACGACTTGACCGACGTCTCAGGGAACGTCAGCTAGAACGCTTCAGTGTGCTCCCCTCTGACTTTTCTGCGATCCCCCCCGAGGTCCCGCCTCCTCGCCCCTCCACGGAGGACTCGGAGGTACCTATGCAACTCGGGGCCTCCATGTCCCCTCGACAACGTAGGGAGTTTCGCAGAATGAACGGTCTCTGCTTCTACTGTGGGGACGACAAGCATCTACTGAACACCTGTCCCAGGCGCAAGAATAAGAAGCCGGAAAACTTCCGCGCCTAAGTGATCATCGGGGAGGTCACTTGGGCGCACAGGTATTTCCCGTTAATGTGAAACGCAATAAAATTTTGCTTCCCTTTCAGGTCTCGTTTGCTGGCCGGTCTGCCACGGGCAGTGCTTTCGTGGATTCTGGCTCATCTGCTAATATCATGTCTGTGGAATTTGCTATGTCTCTAAAGATGCCTTGTATTGATTTACCTTATCCTATCCCTGTAGTAGGAATCGACTCTACTCCCCTTGCTAATGGTTATTTTACTCAGCATACTCCTGTTTTTGAACTCCTGGTTGGCTCCATGCATTTGGAGCAGTGCTCTGTACTGGTGATGCAGGGATTATCGTCTGATCTGGTATTAGGTCTTCCCTGGTTGCAGTTGCATAATCCCACGTTTGATTGGAATACTGGGGAGCTAACCAAATGGGGTAATGAATGTCTTATGTCATGTCTTTCTGTTAACTCTATTTCTCCCCGGGAGGAGGTAAACACGCTTCCTGAGTTCGTTCAGGACTTCGCCGATGTGTTTTCTAAGGAGGCCTCCGAGGTGTTGCCCCCCCATAGAGATTACGATTGCGCTATCGATTTGGTGCCTGGTGCCAAGCTTCCTAAAGGTAGGATATTTAATCTTTCATGTCCTGAACGTGAAGCCATGAGGGTGTATATCCAGGAATGCCTGGCCAAGGGTTTCATTCGCCCCTCGACTTCTCCTGTAGGTGCTGGCTTCTTCTTCGTGGGGAAGAAGGATGGTGGTCTTAGGCCGTGCATTGATTATCGTAACCTGAATAAGGTCACTGTAAGGAACCAGTACCCACTTCCTTTGATTCCGGATCTTTTTAATCAGGTTCAGGGAGCCCAATGGTTTTCTAAGTTCGATCTACGGGGGGCATATAACCTTATCCGCATCAAAGAGGGGGATGAGTGGAAAACTGCGTTCAACACACCCGAGGGTCATTTCGAATACCTGGTCATGCCCTTTGGGTTGTGTAACGCCCCTGCTGTCTTCCAGAATTTTATTAATGAAATCCTGAGAGAGTACCTGGGTAATTTTCTTGTTGTGTACCTTGATGACATACTGGTGTTTTCCAAGGACTGGTCCTCTCACGTGGAGCATGTCAGGAAGGTGCTCCAGGTCCTTCGGGAGAATAATCTGTTTGCTAAGACTGAAAAATGTGTCTTTGGGGTACAGGAGATACCATTTTTAGGGCAAATCCTCACTCCTCATGAATTCCGCATGGACCCTGCCAAGGTTCAAGCTGTGGCGGAATGGGTCCAACCTGCCTCCCTTAAGGCGTTACAGTGTTTTTTAGGGTTCGCCAACTATTACAGGAGATTTATTGCCAACTTCTCGGTCGTCGCTAAGCCTCTTACGGACCTTACCCGCAAGGGTGCTGATGTCCTCCATTGGCCCCCTGAGGCCGTCCAGGCCTTTGAGACTCTCAAGAAGTGCTTTATCTCGGCCCCCGTGCTGATTCAGCCCAACCAAGAGGAGCCATTTATTGTGGAGGTTGACGCTTCCGAGGTGGGAGTGGGGGCCGTCTTGTCCCAGGGTACCAGCTCCCTCACCCATCTCCGCCCCTGTGCTTACTTCTCTAGGAAGTTTTCGCCCACGGAGAGTAACTATGATATTGGCAACCGCGAACTTCTAGCCATTAAATGGGCTTTTGAGGAGTGGCGGCACTTCCTGGAGGGGGCCAGACACCAGGTAACGGTCCTTACGGATCACAAGAATCTGGTTTTCCTAGAATCGGCCCGGAGGCTTAATCCTAGACAAGCTCGGTGGGCACTATTCTTTACCAGATTTAATTTCTTGGTTACCTATAGGGCTGGGTCCAAGAATATTAAGGCTGATGCTCTGTCACGTAGTTTCATGGCCAATCCTCCTTCCGAGAAGGATCCCGCTTGTATTTTACCCCCTGGTATAATCGTCTCTGCCACGGATTCTGATTTAGCTTCTGATATCGCGGCTGATCAGGGTGCAGCTCCCGGGAACGTCCCTGGGGACAAACTGTTTGTTCCCCTGCAATACCGGCTGAGGGTACTCAGGGAAAACCATGACTCCGCTCTATCTGGTCATCCTGGCATCTTGGGCACCAAACACCTCATTACCAGAAACTATTGGTGGCCTGGGTTGCCTAAAGATGTTAGGGCTTACGTCGCCGCTTGTGAGGTTTGCGCTAGGTCCAAGACCCCTAGGTCCCGACCTGCGGGCCTACTACGTCCCTTGCCCATTCCCCAGAGACCTTGGACCCATATCTCCATGGATTTTATCACCGATTTGCCTCCATCTCAGGGCAAGTCGGTGGTGTGGGTGGTAGTCGACCGCTTCAGCAAGATGTGCCACTTTGTGCCCCTTAAGAAGCTACCTAACGCCAAGACGTTAGCTTCTTTGTTTGTGAAACACATCCTGCGTCTCCATGGGGCCCCAGTCAATATCGTTTCGGACAGAGGGGTACAATTTGTTTCCTTATTTTGGAGAGCCTTTTGTAAAAAGTTGGAGATTGATCTGTCCTTCTCCTCCGCCTTCCATCCCGAAACTAACGGCCAAACGGAAAGGACCAACCAATCCCTGGAACAATATTTAAGGTGTTTCATCTCGGACTGTCAATTCGATTGGGTCTCATTCCTTCCCCTTGCTGAATTTTCCCTGAATAACCGGGTCAGTAACTCGTCAGGGGTCTCCCCGTTTTTCTGTAATTTCGGGTTTAACCCAAGGTTCTCCTCCGTCTCCCCTGGTTGTTCCAATAATCCTGAGGTAGAGGATGTTCATCGGGAACTGTGCACTGTCTGGGCCCAGGTTCAGAAGAACCTAGAGGCGTCCCAGAGCGCACAAAAGATTCAGGCGGATAGTAGACGTTCTGCTAACCCCCGGTTTGTCGTCGGGGATTTGGTCTGGTTGTCGTCCAGGAACTTGCGTCTTAAGGTCCCGTCCAGGAAGTTTGCTCCCCGATTTATTGGGCCTTATAAGGTCATTGAAGTCCTCAACCCTGTATCCTTCCGTCTGGAGCTGCCCCCATCCTTCCGCATACACGACGTCTTTCATGCTTCCCTCCTTAAACGCTGCTCCCCGTCCTGGTCCCCCTCTAGGAAACCTCCTGTTCCCGTTCTCACCCCTGAGGGGGTGGAATTCGAGGTGGCCAAGATTGTGGACAGTAGGATGATCCAGGGCTCCCTCCAGTACCTGGTCCATTGGAGAGGATACGGGCCGGAGGAGAGGACTTGGGTACCTGCTCGAGATGTTCACGCTGGGGTATTGGTCAGGAGGTTCCACCTTCTCTTCCCCACTAAACCGGGTCCTCTTAGTAAGGGTCCGGTGGCCCCTCATAAAAGGGGGAGTACTGTAAAGGATCTGCCAGGCACTACGTCTGTGGAGACTCCCAGGGTTAATCAGTCGACACCTGAGGCCAGACCTCTTAGACTGACACCGGCTCCCACCAATCAGGGTGGCAGGCTCAGGAGTGGGAGAGCCTATCGCGGCCTGGTCAGTCAGAGTTAGCTCCGCCCCCTGTCCATTTATACCTGCAGTTTTCTCTTCCTCATTGCTTGTTATTCTTTTGGATTCCTGGCCCCACTGCTGCTTGCTCCAGCCTGCTTCTGCCGTGCTTCTGCCTTGCTGCAGTTCTCCTTGACTTGACTTGCTTTGCTTTGCTTTGCCCCTGGCTTGCTTCTGTCTCCGTGCCCGCTCGGGTTACTCACTTCGTCCTGGTCCTGACTGTTCGTTCGCCGCTCCGTTTCCTCGTGGCGTTCCGTGGCTACTGCCCCTTCCCTTGCGTGTTCCCTGTTTGTTTTCCTGTGCACTTAGACAGCGTAGGGACCGCCGCCCAGTTGTACCTCGTCGCCTAGGGCGGGTCGTTGCAAGTAGGCAGGGACAGGGCGGTGGGTAGATTAGGGCTCACTTTCCCTTCACCTCCTTCCTGCCATCACACTGATATTGGACAAGAAGGTCCAGAAAAACACAGATGGCATCCTAAGACAGTGCCACCCATACTACCAATGTTTGTCTATGGGGATTGCATGACTGTGTGCTTGATTAATGTACCTGTTTAGAATGGGTATGGCGGAAACCTCTGGACTTAATAATTATGAGGGGTGTCCACATACATTTGGCCATAAAGTGTACATTTAAGACTCCAACAGAATCAGGCTGAAAGTTTTTTTTTACATAACAGATTGACTCCTAGTTATTAAAGCGGTTGTCTCACTATAACAACATGTTTCCATATGTCCTGTCTACCTGTTTGGTACAGTCAACAGAATACCAGTCTTAATTATCACAGCCTGTATTTTGTCAATGTGCAGCTGCAGGAAAGCAATATGAAATATGAATTATCTGCACCTTGAATGAAATTGGGCCAAATCTACCATGACCTTCAAAATTCAGCTAGTGCATTTGAGAAAAAGAGAGTAAGGGTATGTTCACACGTGCACGTCCGTTAAGGCTGAAATTACGGAGCTCTTTTCAGGCGAAAACAGCTCCTGAATTTCAGACGTAATGGCATGTGCAGGAGTTTTTCGCAGCGTCCGTTACGGACGTAATTGGAGCTGTTTTTCTATGGAGTCAATGGAAAACGGCTCCAATTATATCCCAAGAAGTGACATGCACTTCTTTGATGCGGGCGTCTCTTTTACGCGCCGGCTTTTGACAGCGGCGCGTAAAAAAAATGACCGTAGGCACAGAACATCGTAAGACCCATTCAAATGAATGGGCAGATGTTTGCCGACGCTTTCAAGCAGTATTTTCAGCCGTAATTCCAGGCGTAAAACGCCTGAATTACATCCGTAAATAGTGCATGTGAGCATACCCTTAATAATCGTATTTGATTTTTTTTCCTTCCAACTTTATCAAGGTCAGGCCCCATGTACATGGCCGTGCCCGTAAGCATGGGCCGCGATTGCGGGCATGCCCGGCCGCGGACAGCCATCCGCATTTTTTCAGCCCATTCTACAACACAAAGTACGGGAGCATGGACCGTAAAAACCAAAAGATAGGACATGTGCTATCACTTGCGGTGCACTTCTACGGCCCGTACACCTTCCCGTAAATAAACGTGGAGGTGTCCGTGGACAATAGAAGTGAATGTGTCCGTAATTGCGGTCTGCAATTACGGATGATTTTTACGGTCGTGTGCATGGGGTCTCAGTAAGGCCTCATGCACACAGCTGTGCCGGTAATCAAGGTTCGCGATTATGGGCACGGCCAGCCACTTGGCGGCCGCGGTCAGCCACCCGCATTTTTTGGCCCGTTCTCTCATACAAAGTATGGGAGCACGGTCCGTATAAAGCAAAGGATAAGACATGTCCTATCTTTTGCGGAGGCTTTCTATGGCCTGGACACCTTCCTGCAAATATACGGGAAGGTGTCCGTTGTCGAATTGGTCAGTAATTGCGGACCGTAATTACAGTCCTCAATTACAGACAAATTCTACGGTCATGTGCATCGGGCCTTACATGATGATTACTAACTGCTCCTTACCTCTGAGGCTCCGAGTGAAAGAGGGCTCCCTAAGTTACTAGGCTATTAAGTCTGCTAGTCACACCTTTGGAGCACATGCATCCTAGGTAGACCAGTAGGTTTACTTGGCTAGGTGGGGGTAGAAACAAGTGCCCTTAGCTGATAGCAGCTGCTATGCCTGTTACAGGGGTTGATATGTCCTTGACAGCAGGGTTATTATCAGATACATTTTTCTTGTAAGATGTGATTCATATAATGACATTATGTTAGGGAATTGCTACTTAAAGGGGTTGTCCAGGATTTGAAACGCATGGCTGTTTTAAAAAAAAAAAAAATCAGCACTACATATGCAGTTCAGTTCTGGGCTCCAGTTCATAGAAAGGATGCCCTGGAGTTGGAAAAAATACAAAGAAGAGCAACGCAGCTAATAAGGGGCATGGAGAATCTAAGTTATGAGGAAAGATTAAAAGAATTAAACCTATTTAGCCTTGAGAAAAGACGACTAAGGGGGGACATGATTAATTTATATAAATATATGAATGGCACATACAAAAAATATGGTGAAATCCTGTTCCATGTAAAACCCCCTCAAAAAACAAGGGGGCGCTCCCACCGTCTGGAGAAAAAAAGGTTCAACCTGCAGAGGTGACAAGCCTTCTTTACTGTGAGAACTGTGAATCTATGGAATAGTCACCGCAGGAGCTGGTCACTGCAGGGACAGTAGATGGCTTTAAAAAAGGGTTAGATCATTTCCTAGAAAGAAAAAATATTAGCTCCTATGTGTAGAAATTTTACCTTCCCTTTTCCCATCCCTTGGTTGAACTTGATGGACATGTGTATTTTTTCAGCCGTACTAACTATGTAACTATGTAACTATGCAAGGCTTTATTCAGACAAACGTAAAATACGCCTCGTGCAACGCGCGTGATTTTCACGCGCGTTGCCCGGACCTATATTAGTCTATGGGGCCGTGCAGACATGTGCGTGGTTTTTGCGCAGCGTTGCTCCGTTGCCAAAAAGGCACGACATGTCCGTTGATTCAGCGTTTTCAACGCATCACGCACCCATTGAAGTCAATGGGTGCGTGAAAACAACGCAGGGCACACGGAAGCACCTCCGTACGCACAGCGTTTTTCACGCAACACTTGTTAAGTCTATGTAAATGAGTTGAGCAGACTAGACAAAACAACTACAAACCAGGAAGTGGCTTTTCACTTTCTGAGCACATGCGCACAGTTTAAACTGACATCTGCAGCAATAGTAGTTTTTTAACCTGTAAAACCACCCAAAAACAACAAACATGGGCCAAAGTGTGAGGTAACGTGAAATCTTGATGCGAACATGTGCTCACAGCAAGCAGTTTTTGGAGAAGGTGTCTTTTTGTAGGCTGCCCTCTCCATTACTCTACCCTCCGTTGTTTTGACGCGCGTAAAAAACGCATGCCATACGCGCGTTAAATACGCTATCACGCTGCCCAAACGGATGCCACACGCAACTCCAACGCAACCGAAACGGCGCGTTTTTCACGCGCGCAAAAACGCAACGTTCGTGTGAATCCAGCCTAACTATGTAACAAACGATAATTTTTGATTAAAGACGATTTTTTCAATCGTACTAACTATGTACACCTGTTCACAGGTGGTGTGTGGTATTGCAGCTGAGGTTCATTCACTTAAGCTGAGCTGAAATACCAAACACAACCTATGGACAGGTGCAGCGCCATTTTTGGAAGAAAGCTGCCATATTTTCAATCCTGGAAAAGCCCATTAAAGGGGTATTCCAGTATTTTTCACCTACCCACTGGTTAGGTGATAAATGCTAGATCCCACCGATCACCAGAATCGCCTGTTGATCGCCAGAAGACAGCGGCTTAAAGAAGTTTGAATGGAGCGAAGGCTGGGCATGCATGGTGCCACTCCATTCAAAATCTATGGGGTTGACAGAAACAGTTAAGCACCAGTACATTGGTGAAAAATGCTGGAGGCTGGAATACCCCTTTAAGTAAGTGCCCATGACCAATATATGCCTCCAAGCCAAAGTGACATAATATACAAATCAGGTACAAATATTGAACATTTTACATAAGAGCTTGATTGAATCTGCTGCACCTCATATGTTCTAGACCAATTCACACCCTTGTCAATTTGCTTTCACATCACTGATGCCTCCTTGGCTAAGCAAAGACACTAGGCAAAAGAATGAGGGGTCTTTTCACTTGAGTGATTCTTTCTCTGGTTAAAGACAGAGTTTACATTTACTAAATAAATGATTCCACTTGATGTGGAAAGCCTAAGAAAAATCTAGAGTAAAAAGGGAAAAGTGGAAAACAGTAGGCGGAAATAAAGAATGAGTGGACTTGGCAACTATCAAAGGCAGCACTGTGTGACAGCACAAAAAAACTGTCCGCCAATAGCTTGGTGTTCACTTCCTGTGTGAAAATTGCACAGACGGCTATTGTTCTATATGTCCATTAAGTAAAGTTTCACCAGGGCATATAAATGTACTATTTGGAAATAGCATAGAAAAGGGAGTAAAACGTTAGTGTTGAATTTACCGCAGTATGTGATAATATAGCAGTTAGGTATTCAGAACACAAATGACTTTAGACAGTATATATTGTAAATTGCCACTCTCACAGTACACAATAGCACCAGACGAATAGGGGTCAACTCTTGTGTACTTACAGATTGATTAATGGGCCTTTCAAAATGTTGCAAGATACTGGCACCAAATGCCCTGCAAGCAAGAATAGGTAATAAACCCCTGGCTCCAAACCAAGTGATTTCCAAATAATATTCATCACTCAATGTTTCTCTGAGATTGCTTTGGTGTTTCCTGGGATAAATCTTTTTCATTTCACAATACAAAGTTAATATAAGCTATAAAAAAAAGACTGTGTCGTGGCTTCCATCTATAATGGAAGCCATGGAGCTCTGCCAGGTCCATTGTACGACAGATAACAATGGCGCCCAATGAACCCCATTAACTTACAATTGAGTCTGTTGTGGATCTGTCGTGATGTTTTTCCCTTTGACGGGAAGAATAGTGCAGCATGCAGCACTATTCCTCCTTCAAATCTGATGGAATTTGCAAGTGTGAACAGAGCCTAAGATGATGTTCTCTTTTTAAAGGCTATGTACACCTTTGAAAGGCAATTTATTTAGTTTTTTTGTAATAAAAAGGTGTATCAGTGTGTTTAGTGCAACTTTATGAATAGTTTTTACTTAGCTCATCTGTAATCTCTATACAAAGCAGATGTATCTAGCGTTATTCATAAAATCCATCAGTCCCGCGGACCTTATGAGTTCAGCGGCAGCGGGTCCTGCATGTCTCTGACAAGCAGGATCCACCTGTAAACTATCACATTCAAGTTCATAACTGTTAACAAACAAAATTTAAAAAAAATACATGTAGTGTCTGCAGCCAAAAACTTCATCTTGCAGGACTCAACATGAATATATTGGGGAATTGCATGAATAGAAGTTGCATAGTAGAGGTAGTGTTCTGACCAGGGGGAGACTGACCAGTTGGGATTAAGGCAGTACCTATAGGCCCATGGCCAGAGCAAACCCATGACCCCTTGATTAGTTAAAGCACTCGTCATTAAAGTTAAAGGCGCACTCCAGTGAATTTTTTTTTTCCCGGCCCCCAGTTTTAGCATGGGGTGAAATTAAGTGTAATGTTGTGTATCGGCTTACCGGGTTTTCTATTTTACCTGTAGCCGATCCACCGTGATCTTCACTCTGAGCACCCAAATCCTACAGCGTCTGCTTTAGAAACCGGAGGTCAAACTCTCAATGCAAGTCTATGAGACTCACAACGAGGCTCTCTTAGACTTGCATTTGATACACTGACTTGCATTTGAGATACTGACTTCCAGTTTCTACAGCACATGCTGTAGGGATCAGGGAGTCAGAATGAAGATCACTAGACCCATGGCGGCCCAGAACGGAGCAAATACGGGTAAACTAGAGAACACAATATTACACTACATATTCCACAGGAGCAGGGGGGAGGGGTGCTTCATTAAAGTGTTTAAAATGCAAATGATCAGTGCACCTCCAATGCATTTTATTAACCCAAATCAAAAGTATCATGGATATAGTGGTTGGTATGGAGCCCATGACCTTCAATACTCAGGGACCATGATCACTTTCATCCCACCTCTGGTTCTGATAATACAACAAGGCAGCGTGGGGATCCATATTCCCAGCAGTTTTTAAACTGTGTTCCTTGAGGTTCCCTTCCTTTACATGTGAGTTTTATATATCGTCCGGCAATCCAGAATAATTTATAATCTAGCAGCTATCAAATCCTATTGAAGGTGAATAAATTAATGTTACTGCCTTCAGAATTCGCTTGAGCCCTGTAGATTATTACTTGGCAGCTTCTGAGGCTGAAGGATATAATTTTGTTAACATTATAATAAGGAATTGTCATTTATGCCATATATTTTGGTAGCTTAGCAAGATACCACATGTGTAACTTGAAGTTCTTGAACCCCAATGAAAAATCTGTATCGGAGTCCATAACTATCATGTGTCATTTATAATACTGGTGCCTTTTTATGTGTGAGAGGGGCTTTTCGGCCCCCTCAGGTATCAGGGCCTGGGAGCAACTACTACCTCTGCACCCCCTATAGCTACACCCCTGCATTATACAAGATTTCTAAAATCTCACAAGGGTCTTCACTTCTTTAACTTATTCTCGGCTCTATATTAAATTTTGCAGGTGAGAAATTTCCACCTACTATATGGATATCAGGATAACTACTATAGATAAAAAGTAAAAGAAAAACGTCACTGCCATGTGGTTGATCTACTGTTATCATACGCATAACAGAACTGAGGTTGTCACTTGGCCAAACACAAGATGATATCACAATTTGTTATCATAAGTTTTCCATAGGGCTACAAGTAACGTGATAATATTGCACAGAGCAGACAGTTAGGTAACAAATTCAACTCTTTGTAAAAGCCATCTAAACTAAGGTTACTTTCGGGTAAAGCATATCGGCTTCTACAACCTGTTCATTAAATGTGTATTTGATCTCTGTTCCATCTCACCAAGTAGCATTTACTTAATCGGAGAACTGTCCAAAAAATCCGGGAACAAAGGCAGGGTATTACATCAGACTACTTCAGAAACACTGGTTCCTGGTAAAGGTGATCTCTGTTCACGGGTCCTAGACATGGCTTTCTAACAGAGGTCTGCATAATGACCTCTGCGATGCCCACAATATCAGAATGCAATGCAGCCAAGAAGAGATTCATCCTACTGGCTCAAACTTGTTAACACAATTTCTGACTAAACCGCTACATAAGCTGAAATAATGAAAGAAGACTATTGTTAAATCTAACTTTGCAAATAAGATTACGTGGAATTTACTTTCAAGGGAAAGCTGGATTTTTGGTGTGAAAATGTTAAAAGCAACATTCGCATTACCCAGGCTCATGTTTTAGTCACAACACAATGTCGGAGCAACGGACAAGAATTCTTTACGAAATGCATTGTACATGAAGGGAATGTAGACGGTAATATGCGAGTGCAACAACATATTTCACCAGATTTGATCTGCAGCACGATATAAATACATTGAATGCAGGCAGGCACTGTAAGACGTCTGAAAATACTTATTAACCTATTTTCTTTTTTCAGCTTCCCCTGCAAGGCCTCCGCATGTAACATCCTCAGATCTGGTTCTTATCAAAGAAGCTATCACTCACATCCTTCGTCCCTTATCCAGCCTAAAGCACGTGCTCTTCAAGTCAAAACTATAGGATGTTGTCTAATGTACAGCACAACCAAGTCCAAAAGAACAAGATCTATAAATAGGGTGAGTGACACAAATAGGTCAACACTCTACATGTGCCAGGGTGGCAAGGTTTGCAGTAAAATGAAGAACTATTGGGCCCTGTGTATAAATACTAATGAAGACAAAAAGTTAAGACGTTCCCATAGAAACCAGTCAAGTTGCTGCTTTAATTTTCTAACCTGCAGCGGTAAAATGAAAGCTGGGATTTGACACAATAATACTACACTAGGCAGTGCTCTGCATGTAGTCTGGTATAATGTCTCATACTATGACAGCAATCAGAGGTAGCAAGCTCCTGAAAAGTGTCACCGCTGCATTTGGCAAAAGCAGGAAGCAGTGACCTCTGATTGGTAGAAAATGGGCACTTACAGTCTGGCTGTGTGGTTCTAAAATAAGAAATCCAATCCAAATGACTTTCTGATATGTCATAGACACCTGTGAGACGATCCTACTGGTGAAGTTTGGGATTACCACAGATTTCCAAAATGAATTGGTTCTACAGAGCACTCAAACCCTATTCATACTCCCTTCAAGCCTACCTCCCAGCTGTCCCGTTTTTATTGGGACTGTTCTATAAAATGGACCCCAAAGCAATGTGACTTATGCAAATATACTCCAAAGTGGGCTTTTTTGGGCATTTTGAGGGTGTCCCTGGACAAAACGAGGGCAGGCTGCAAATGGGCATTCAAATATTGGGAGGTATGAGGAAGACGTGTTCATACTTATATATGTATACATACCCCACCCACAAGTATTTACTACAGGTTAACATATAACATAGGTTCTATCTCATTTTAACTATAGAAACCCATGTTTTTCTTTTAGAGGGTTTTGGACCACTACAGATTTCCAAATTGAAGAGGCTGCAAAGCTCACTCAATGACTGTGTGATGGACAGAAATCTACAAATAGAATCAAATGGGTTTTGGTCTTTACAATGTATTATGGCACCTACAATTTGTGATTGGGTGGTCATAAACGTCCACTAATGAAATCTTATGACATGTTTCTGTGACAGGCCAGAAGGACTATTAAGGTGGATGATCACTGAACAGTATATAGTAGTGGATTGATTGTACTATGTTATGGTTAGATATACAAGATAGATATCACTATCAGCCATATTTAAAAAAAAAAGGAAATAAATATGACAGAAGTCTATGAGCGGTGATGAACGAGAATTTTCCTCTCAGTCCAATAAAATTCACAGAAAGGGCACATCACTGGTTTTCATTATCACATAATTAAATATAGAGGGGAAATAAACAGTCTGTTAAGGCAAGTAAATATTGAGACAGGATGAATGCTCTTTAGAGAGCCCAACAACGGATTAAAGAGTAGAGAAACACAGGACGCTGGACATTGATGCTGGACCTACAAGTATAGGTTAATATGCAGCCTCTTATGGTTCAGTGCATATGAAATACATCATTATCCTACATACGTAATCATGGGGTCCACTAATACTCTATTCAGTCCTTGCAGCAAGAAACAATATGATCTTTTCAAGCTTCACCCTTTAATTTTAAGAAGATTTCCTAACAAAGAGAGGCTAGCGGTTACGCCTTCATCTACTAAATGGACCCTCTATCTCTGAGTGGTGAGAGCATGCCGTAAGTAAATAATGTACCTGAGCACACTCAGCCTTTGAGAATCACTGAGAGGGATGATCCATTGTAGAGCCCTTTCAAGCTGCTAGAAATACAGAACTGTTGATACAAGCAACATAATGTTTTCATTCATATTCTGTGTAGGGGGTGACAACTTCAGATTAGTGGGGTAATATAAGAAGGAGTGCAGTTAGGGCTTTATAGTTTAGTGTTAGGGCTTTAGGGCTCATTCACATGAACGTGAATCTCGTCCGTGTGACGGCCGTTAAAACAATGGGCGTCACGCGGACTCATGTATTTCAATGGGGCCGTTCACACGCCCGTTGTTTCAACGTCCTATTTTACTACGTGTCACGCATCCCTGCATAGACTCTATTCTGTGGGGGATCCGTGACAACGCTTCCCACACGGGTCCACCTCGGACGTTGAAAACTGCAGTTTTTCACGTCCGAGGTGGCCTGCGTTCGTGTGAATATGGCCTTATAGCCTAGGATTAGGATTTTTAATTGTATTCTCTGAGTAACATGAAGCTAGTGGAGGGACTGACAGAGAGGGGCGGTATTTGAGATACGAGGAAAAATAAATAGGGTAAATGAGTTAAACTTTCGACTATAGAGAAGGACGATACAGTAATTCATAGTACATACTAATATTATTGATAGATTGTATGGCTTCTGACAATGTAGCATTAAAGTCGTTGTCCAAAATTAGAAAAAAGGGTTTCCTTTTTTTCCAAAAACAGCGCTTCTTCTTCCATGGGCTGTTTATAATATTGCAGTTAAGTTTCATTCGCTGGAATGCGGATAAACTGTAATACCAGAGTACCAAGAGTGATACTGTTTCTGGGGGGAAAAAAGCAGAACTTTTTTGCCTATCCTGGACAACCCCTTTAAACATTAGTGACCTGAAGGTTATTGACAACTCCACAATTATTATTTTCATTGCATAATATTATAGGACATCCATAGTGGTGTTAGTAGATTATTGGTTACAACACTCAATGTTGTTTGATAAATGGGATTTATTTTTTCATTGCAACCATTTGCATACAAAACTCTCCATTGTGCTGCCCCCAAGTCATAAATTAAATGATACATCATTTCTACATCACATGAAATGATCTAAGGGACTGACGTGTGAAAATTGTGATTGTGCGCTGTACTTACTGAGGGGCTTAAGGATGTTGGAGCTGTGGTCGTCAGCATTTTCTGTATCAGATTTCTCAACATCGGAATAATTGTCTGATTTTTCCTTCTCTTTTTTGTCTTTGTGGCCGGGTCTGCGTCTATGACGTCTCCTCCTCCGGAAACTCTTGGGAACGTGAACTCCAATGTAGACAGTGTGATGACCTTTAGGAACGAATTCAGAAAGTATTAGCACAACTCATACTGGGAATATTATTCTACATTACTTCTACAACTACAAATCTCTGGATACCTTCTAAGGTATGGAATATATAATGATTATGTCTGCGTGCAACATTACTACCAGTATTTCATCCTCTGTGGCAAATGTTCTAATATCATATGTTCTTAATAAACTTTTAGAAAAAAAATCAGAAAGAGAATAAATTTCCACACATTCATGAGAGGTTGTTCATATATTTACGTCTGAATTTTTTTTGTATTAATGCTATTTTAATATTTTATGTATTTACTTAATTCATTGTTCATTGTGCCACCTCCAAATTTTTAGTGAAGAACTTAACAGACCTTGAAGGAGGTGAATACATAAAATTGTAAACCACACCGCCTACCCCTGCTGCCCTTAATGGTCCCAATGACACAGGTTGTCTAACCTACAGTGACCTATTATATATAATGCCAAAGCAAGAAAGAGCAGCTCATGAGCCATAAAAAAGAAAAAATGGGGAGGGGTTGCCGGGCCTGTAAGGGAAATTGGTAGGGGTTTGGAGTGGAACTATCCCAGGCATAAGGTTTTGAGTTTTATCTGCAAAGTTTCTTTAAAAAGTAGTTTCACTAAATTTGCTAACCGCTGAGCAACGTAGTTCTGTGGTTGGCACTGTTGTTTTGCAGCACTAGTGTCCTGGGTTAGAATTCAACCAAGGACAACATCTCCATAAAGTTTGTGTGGGTTTACTCCAGGTACTCTAGTTTCCTTCCATACTTCAAAAAAACATATTGATAGGTTGCTTGTTTTTTTATGAAATTGGCACTAGTGTGTTTATGTGTATATGTGTGAGGTTGAGATAGGGAAATTAGATTGTGAGCCCCAATGGGGAATTCTGTGGAATATGTTGGCACTATATAAACAACAGTAATTAAATAGTGTCATTGTATGTACAGTGCTCCAATAATGTGTAAGAGATGCTGTATTCAAATCTTTTGTTGGGCTGGTGAGAAAAATACCCCGCAAATAACATTTTGCTATGGAATTGCTCTTTAATATTTTGAGCAAAGTAAATACAAAATGGATCTTGTCTTTAGATAAGTGTCCCCAATATCAAAAAGTTCTCACATTGATGCCTTGCACATTTTAAATCAATACAAATGGCTCATAGTCCATCACTGTCTGTGCATATTTGACCATCTTTGTATAAAGGAAAACATTTTTCTTAAAATCCTGTCTAATATTGGCTCCATTATGTTTAAGATTCATATAAAGGGTTAATTCCAGGAAAGTATTATTTATTATAGTGGTAACAAAAAAGTAGCACCCTAAATAATGTTAATGCCACTTAACACTGGATTTGAGGTCTTCCAGAGGCATCTTAAATCTGTTCTGCAAATATTAATTCAATCTCTCATTGTGGGTAAACAATCTGTTTCTAAAAATAGTCCGCTGTGTCGGAGTGGAAGGATTTTTAACAAATATAAAGGAGGAAAAAAAACAATGAAAATGAAATATGATCGTCTGGAATAGTTCCATTTGAGCTGAGCTATTTGAAGCAGATTGTTCTCAAGAGAAAGCATTATTGTATAGTAGATAGGAAATGTGCTAGGACTACACAGGCAAAAGAAGTAATGTCGATTGTTTCCTGAAAGTCACCGGGGGAGCAGCAAGTTATTAACTGATCTCTAGATATGATAACCTGAATCATCCACTAGAGCGCCCCCACCCACAGCCTGAATATAGTCACACAGCTATAGGGATTGCAGAAAGGTTGTCAAGCTCCTCCAGCATAGACTCACAGCTGTATCTTTTTCTTTTTTTATTAGGCCTCATGTACACGACCGTAGCCGAGCACGGACGGCCACAGGCCGTCCGCTATTATTGACTTTTAGTAGCCTGGACCGCAAATGCAGCCTGACTTGTCCTATTCTTTTGCGGTACGAGCTCCTGGCTAATGCACGGACCGTGGAAACCACGATCGTGTACATGGGCCCATAGGAATGAATAGGTCCGCAATTCATCCGCATTTTTGCGGATGAATTGCAGAAACAAAAACACGTTCGTGTGCATGAGGCCTTACTGGACAAAAGTCCACAATTTTTACAGACTGTCCCTGAATTTACTGTCAACCCTAAATTGCAGCAGCTGAAATCGTAGCTGGGCCTCTATATCTGGGTTGTCCCTTACCATACGAGCATGGGGGGGATAAGGGCGAGGAAAAGTAGGCAGCCGCTTAGGACACCATTGAGGCAAGGTGGGTACAATTTATGGATAAACAAATATGAAAACATATAGTCTCACTCTACTTTCATAAATATGGGGTTGGGGCACAACAGTACATACTTATACACACAGACATAACATACATGGTCAGCAGAGCCAAGTGGGCATGTTACTAGGTAAATCAGGGCCAATAACTGTCAGATAAACTATGGTCTGAACTGTCGAAACTAATAGTGGAGGGCGCATTTTGAAACCCAGCCTTTGGCAGCCTGTACCGGCCCTGCGGGCTGCAATTAAACTCTATTAATTGCCCCACAAAGTGACAAGTGGGGGGCAGAAACAATTTCATTTTCTTCAGTGATCTCACTCGACCAGTCTGCAGCAAGAAATATCTTTTAGTTATATGCCAGCACTGAAATGATATCAAATGTTCCCAGTCTCTAAAGCACCTTCCTCTGGACTGTCCGAGTATGTCATGTAATCCCTTTTAGGACTGTTAACTGGCTAAGAGGAATGCTAACAGGTTTTTTTTTAAAGCGTATATTTTTCATTGAACACCATTCAGATTACTTTACAGTGACTGGTGTAAACAATTTGCTTTTCAGAATGCTAATTATTAGAACAAGTTCTGTATAGACATTGAACCAGCAAGGAATGCTAGTAGATGTCAGCTCTGAAACCTGTAGAATTGTGAATGCAGCTCTGGATTACAAGATAAGTAATGCAATGCATAAACAAAGTTATGCTATATATAATCTGTATAATGATTTTTACCCTTCATCAACTATTTATTATCAAGGAATTGCAAAGTTGGACGCTGCTAGAATGCAATCATGATAGTTTTCGCTACAATTGAAAAGGAAATATTTTGAATTTTTTTTGAAGATTTAAAGAATAAATAAATATAGAAAAGCTTGTATATTTGGGCAAATATCTTTGTTCACATGCCTACATTTAGCAAGGAATAGAAGAAACAGATTTACATGACTACAGTACAAATAGACACATTACTATAGTATGTTAAATACCCTGTATAGTGAATATGCTTCCTCTGGTTTTGCAGTGATCTCTCTGGGGCAATGTAAAATGCGTCCAATGCCCACCATTGCAATGGTATACTGTAAATGTCTATTAATAAATCCCATGACTATATCTTCATTACTACATAAATTGGAGCACCAGCTGCTCTCCACACCCAAATCCATTTATTCTGCACAACTATTCCAACCCCACATTTATAAAGCATCTGTAATTTAGGCAAGCAGACTTTTAGATGCAACTTTCATGCAAGATACTGGTTACATAGAGCTTGTTTCACATATTTATTGGGGAAAATTTACAATTTTACAATTTACAATTATTTCAGAATATTGGTGTACATGTTGTGTACAACACTTATTAACTGTTTTAGACACTTTTTGCTTGACAATAGGCGTGGCTTAGTGGGGAAAGGCGTGGCTTAACACTTTGAAAACTGGCATAAACTATGACAACCAGGAGGTAGTACAAGGAAGAGAAAAGTGGCTAACATATCTAGTTAAATGCAGCGTATTTATCATACAGCATGCGCCACTGTAATAAATTTGGTGCATCTTCTGACTGCTTGGTCTAAGTTTAGGCTGTCTAAGGGCCCTTTTACACCGACCGACACTCGGCCGGTGCAGCGAGCCGATCGGCGCTCGCTTGCTCCTGTCACACGGAGCTATGGATGGGGACGAGCGATCGTTACTCCGATCACTCGTTCCCATACGTTATTATCATGTTAGCAGAGCGTTTCCCTGCTTACACAGGGAGATGTGCTGCCAACAACAATAATCTTTTACTTTTTTAAACTGATACAACCAGCAGATGATTGAGCGTTTGCTCGTTTATTTGATGATCGCTGCCGTTTCTTACACAGGGCAATTATCAGCAACGAGCGTTCTATGAACGCGCATCTGCCCGATAATCGCCCAGTGTAAAACCCCCTTTAGACAGTATTGGTAAATCTGCCCCATTGTATGATGATCTAGGTTCAGATGTTTTACAATACATTGTAATGGATGGTTTGTTAGTTCCCCTATGCCTCGCTGTCTGGCAGCGAATGTGTCAAGCTCCCTATTTTGATAATCTATAATGCGCACATGTGGTCAGAAGATTACAGAGATTGTCTAGTACTGTTTGCAACACATTAGGGCATTAGACCTCTAGGCTTATCCAACAGCGTGTCTCTTATAAAGCCCAAAACAAAGCTTTGGAATGCTACATACTTTACCACAGACCTACCTAGGGGTTATGGGAAAGCTACTGGCAAAGGTGTTCTTATATAGCTTAAAGGGGCTTGGAGATTGATTACTACATATAAGATGCAAAGATGCAAAAATAGCAGCAACTTTCTTAGATGATAGATAGATAGATAGATAGATAGATAGATAGATAGATAGATAGATAGATAGATAGATAGATAGATAGATAGATAGATAGATAGATAGATAGATAGATAGATAGATGATAGATAGATAGATGAAGAAATGATCGCAGCACTCCAAGAGATTGATGTCAAACAAAAATGTGGTTTATTGTTCCATGTGAGAGCTTGAAAAAGGTCCTGTGAGAGGACTGAAACGTAGCTTATTCTTTGAAACATGGAACAATAAACCACATTTTTGTTTGACATCAATCTCTTGGAGTGCTGCGATCATTTCTTCATATGTCTATAGGACCGTTTGGCTCAAGGTCAGGTTTGCATAGCACCAACCTATACAGCTACGAAGTGCTGCTTGTTTCTCCTACGATAGATGATAGATAGATAGATAGATAGATAGATAGATAGATAGATAGATAGATAGATAGATAGATAGATAGATAGATAGATAGATAGATAGATAGATAGACAGACAGACAGACAGACAGACAGACAGACAGACAGACAGACAGACAGACAGACAGACAGACAGACAGACAGACAGATAGATAGATAGATAGATAGATAGATAGATAGATAGATAGATAGATAGATAGATAGATAGATAGATAGATAGATAGATAGATAATAGACAGATAGATAGACAGGACTGGCTTCAGAAACACCTGATGATCATGTATTTTGGGGAAATGTGTAGAGTCGTGTATTAAAAGAGGCATGGACTCGCGGGACAGGGATGTAATATTGCCACTTAGTGAGGCCTCATCTAGAATATGCAGTTCAGTTCTGGGCTCCAGTTCATAGAAAAGATGCCCTGGAGTTGGAAAAAATACAAAGAAGAGCAACGCAGCTAATAAGGGGCATGGAGAATCTAAGTTATGAGGAAAGATTAAAATAATTAAACCTATTTAGCCTTGAAAAGAGACGACTAAGGGAGGACATGATTAACTTATATAAATATATGAATGGCGCATACAAAAAATATGGTGAAATCCTGTTCCATGTAAAACCCCCTAAAAAAACAAGGGGGCACTCCCTCCGTCTGGAGAAAAAAAGGTTCAAGCTGCAGAGGCGACAAGCCTTCTTTACTGTGAGAACTGTGAATCTATGGAATAGTCACCGCAGGAGCTGGTCACAGCAGGGACAGTAGATGGCTTTAAAAAAGGGTTAGATAATTTCCTAGAAGGAAAATATCAGTGCCTTGCATATGCACTGTCACTTTCCATCATAGTCTAATAAATATTAGACTATAATGGAGCATAATTATCACCTACTATTCAGTGGTATCAGGTTTAGGAAAAGGCTGTATGTCTTAGGTTAGTCAAGGACTCGAGATAATAATTGTACTTCAAAGTTTCTATTAATGCGAGCTACTGAACGTGTACAATTTCATTCATGCTGGATCAGACTCAACAAGTTCGCCACCCACCCCACCCTCAAATTACTGTTAAAATATTGTGCCACCCACCCACTGTTTTATGCTATGTGATTTGGCTGAAAGACAAATACTTTTATTATTTTTATATTCTTGGGAGTTTTATGTGGCATTCATAAACTTTAGCTTATTTTTTCCAAGAATATCAAATAAAATTGTCAGACAACAACCAGCCAATAAATGAAGACAATTCAACACAATATCCAAAGCTGAACTGTATTAACACTATAAAACACAAATGAGGCTTGATATATCTTAATACTTGAGTTTTGAAATTAAGAACAAGAAAGAGTAAAGCCATATCCAATGGTTACATCTAAAGATCAAATGCTTCATGTCTGACCCCAAGAATGTTCTGTGGGGGTAATGCAAAAATTCTGACAGATTTTGCTCAATTGGAACATTCCAATAAATTATAATTCTAGGTGACTTTACCCAATTGTATATGTCTATTATCACCTTGGTTTAGATATATTCATTTTAGGGAGGTACCCTAGTATGTAACCCACGTAGCACAGGACAGGCTACAGGTGATGGAAGTAACTGTGTAAAACCTGAGAGACTCATGTATATCATCATTTTATTATGCGACCGTCGGTAAAAATCACTGGGAATTACGGAAAACCCACAAGTGTAAATTCTGCCAGTCATGCAGAGCCATATCTACTGAATTCTGTTACTTTATAAATTGGTGGGGGTCCAAGTTGTGGCCCTTATACCAATGTGGCTCTTATATCAATACATCATAGCAATGTTTGATTGATATGTCAGTAGACGGTGTAATACAAGAGGGAACAGCAGCTTTGGTTAAAAGATGGGGGCTGAGTTGATAACCCCTTTCTATAACATCATACATCAAATAGGGCAGATGGAAAGGGGTTGTCTAAAGCGGAGAGCCTCCTTTAAGCTTCAAGTAGCCATCTCGCCATCACATTTACCCCAGCTCTAACTTTTTATGCCTAGAGTGCAGCAGTTCACAGTTCAGATAACATTTTCTCTCTTTTTCTTACTTTTTCATAAGAGCGTTAAATGATTTTCAGGTCATGTAATAACAGGGTAAAATTTCTGATACCAGAAATAGGATTATATCCTGTCATGGTCAATCAGGGCAGAATGGGCATGGGGTCATGGGGATTTTTGTGCCTCTTTTTATTTGAAGGCTATTTACACCCTGCTATAGCCTGCAAGGCTATGCTCACACCTGCGTTGTTGTGGTCCGTTGTTCTGTTCCGTCAGAGGAGCAGAACAAGGGGATAACAGAAGCAACGGTTCCGTTGCACAATGGACACCGCCGGCAGCCGAAGGAACCCATTGACTTTAATAGGTTACATCGGCTTTCCATCGGGATGTCCGTGATTGTTGTCTCCAGTAATCTCGGCCCGATCTGTGACAGAGGCCCCTCATGGAGCCTCCAAAGAAGATGTGAACAAGGCCATATACAAACCTTCTCTATTATGATTTGCAGCAAATATATCCCCCTTAGGCTATGTTCACATGGCAGATTTTGCTTGGTGGGTCCCGCCGCAAAATCTGCCACAGAATTTTTCCTGCCGTCAGAAGGAAGATTCCTAACTCCCATCCACTTCAATGCGAGGTTTGGACAGAATCCGCCTGAAGATCGGGCAGGGCGCTTCTTTTGTCCGCTAGCTGAAAAAATCATCTAGCGGGAAAATTAAGCGTCCGCCTCCAATTGAAATAAATGGGAGGCAAAATTTTGCGTCTGTATCCACGACGGATTCTGCCACAAAAATTTCTCCTTGTGAACATAGCCTTATTGTGCTATACTATGCTGTTTTCCCTAAAGTTGCAGAGCAAAATACATTCAGTTCTTCTCCCTGGGCAACAATGTTTGAACACTCAGTTCACCTTCTGAGAAGAGAGCAATGATGCCATGATAATACTGCCAGATTCTGCTGAACATCCAGGATCTGGATCTCAGGTTATAGGTATGCAAACCAGAGAGTATAAAGATACTACTACAGTAAGACCCTATATTGGGTGGATAATGCAATGACATGTTATGTGGAGAACTGATTTTTACTTCATGCCACATGCATTTTAGGAACGACCCAAAATAAACTGCTAATAATTATTTTATGACGAAGAACAAAGAATCATTGTAAATGTTAATGAGTTTAATATACAGCAAATCCAAAGATCATGAATATTGCAACACAAACAGTAGTTTATCTTGTAGCAACAAGTTATATGGGAGGTGCCTATAGGTGGAAAATAGATTTACAAAAAAGGAATTCTAGGTGTCAAACCAGTATATAAATGAAAATAACCAGTTTCCCATTGTAAATATATACTAGGGAGTCTATTACACCATGTTAGATTTGAACACTCCTGCAGAGATCAGTGTGGTCAACTTCTATGTAACAAAAGAGCTCTAGGCCAGGATCACACACGCAGTTTGAATGAAGTTTTTGCCTCAGGTTTTTTTAGCCAAAACCAGAAATGAATCAAAAAGAAAGGAATGGTATGAAGAAATTACTGATACATCTCCTTTCTTTTGTGTCCAAAATAAGTACATCAAAACTGCATGTGTGATCCTGGCCATACTGGAGGAGACCTTTGTGCACATTTTTCTATCTTCTAAAACATCACAAAGCCATGTCAGAAGATAGCATTGGTGACGCTGAGACCCCCAAAACAGCTAGAATGATATGGCCTGTAGTTCTCTTTGAAGCACTATGCCCCTTCAGTTGACAGCAATAAGATTTCCGTATCTCTGAGCTACAGACTGACGGGGAATAGTGCTCAGAAGAGAGCCATAACCCTTTAACTATTGAAATTAATAGGGTATCAGTGCCTGGACCACAACTAATCTTCTGACCTGTCTCTATGATGAAAAACCTGTTTTTGTTTGAGTTAGCCCCTTCCTGACCATGTCATACTACTCGGGGGAGACTGTGAGAGTACTGCATATTATTTTATGGTTTGTCTTTTAGTTTCATATATAAACAGTATGCAGTCAGATCCTGAGCTCCCCCTAGTGGTGGCTGAAGGCAGCCAGAATTTTATCATTTAACTGAATAAGCAGGGAATTGGAGCTAGGTTTCACAAACACTGGGTTCCAACCCCTATAGAGATATATTAAGTATGCTCACACTTGTGCTAACATATTTTACACTATTTTAACACAATAGAATTGTAGACTAAATTTAGAAATTAGTTTTCTGTTTCATAAAGAACATTGTAAAACACGACAGGAAGGAATAGCTCAGCCTTCTTCTGCAACTGTTCCTAGTGGTCCTAAAGCGAGTAAATCTCCTATAATGCCAATGACAGTAACGTGGCATTCTGTCATTTAGTAATCGAAATCTAATCTGAACAATGAGATACAATTGTTTCTATTCCATTATTTCTAAATGTTCCATAACTGGTAAATGTAATCATAATCATTAATGATTTAATCATAATTATTCTGTGTGGGAAGCTTTCTATACTTCCTGATGTCTGATGTTTGCACAGATAATTCTTGAGTGGTAATATTACAGGAACTGTCTAACATGCTAATGTTGCACCCATAAGGGAAGTTTCGTGTATTCTACCATCCCTTCTAGTGACCTACAAAGCACTGTACAGAGCTGGCAGCAAAGATGACATATACGGCTGTTAACCCGGAGATTTACACTGGGTTTCCTAAAGCTTATTGTAGGAGGCCGGGCACTGAGCCAGCAAAAATGAACTAAAACGATTTGCCAGCACTGTGGAGCCATGCATATAGGAACAAGAGTAACTTGTTCATAGCAAACATCCGAACACTGACTCAGTAGCAGAATGCATTCAGTAACAATGTTGGTTAATTGCTACAGGTTAAAGTGACCCTCCATTTTTATCTATCTTTTGCCATATGATAAATACACGTCAGATAATGGGGTTCATGAACTGGGACCCCTATTGATTGGTAGATCTGCTAAACTTTTAGGTTGGAGTTCACTGGACATCAGAGCTAATGTTGACAATGCTGTCATAATAATAAATGGAACTGTAATGTGGATTCTGTAAAGGGCACCCATATATTAGGCCCAGGGGCGTAACTAGGAAAGACTGGGCCCCATAGCAAACTTTTGACAGGGCACCCCTCCCCTGGGCACCACACACAGCCCCCCAGTACATAGTGCCCCCCCCCTCCCGTAGGTTCTGCCATACAGCCATGTAGACAGTGCTATACAGCACCCCCTGTAGACAGTGTAACATCCCCCTTGTAGATAGTGCCCCCTTGTAGGCAGTGCCATGCAGCCCCCTTGTAGCTAGTGCCCCCACCCCCCTGTAGATAGCACCATACAGCCCCCCTGTAGATAGCGCCCCATCTCCCCTTTGTAGATAGTAAAATACAGCCCACCCTGTAGATAGCGCCATACAGCGCCCCTGTAGATAGCGCCATACAGCCCCCCCCTTTAGATAGCCACATACAGCCCTCCTGTAGATAGCGCCATACTGCTCCCCTGTAGATAGCGCCATACAGCCCCTTGTAGATTGTGTCATACAGCCCCCCTGTAGATAGCGCCATACAGCCCCCTGTAGATGGCACCATACAGCCCCCCTGTAGAAAGTGCCATACAGCTACCCCAGTAGATAGCGCCATACAGCCCCCCACTGTAGGTAGTGCCATACAGCACCCCCACTGTAGATAGTGCCATACAGCCCCACACTGTAGATAGCACCATACATCCCCCTGTAGATACTGCCATAGAGCCCCGCTGCATATAGCGCCATACAACCCCCCACTGTAGATAATGCCATACAACCCCCAGCGCCCCCAAACAAATAAAACAAAAAAACGTTATACTCACCTAGGTCCCATTGCCACGATGATCAGAGCTTCTACACAAGACTCCTCAATGTAGACGGGATCCTTGTCTAGACAGACGTAAGTCATCATGCCAGCCTGCGCAGGAATCCCGTCCCTGCACCTGATAGGCTGCAGGCCGAACGGCTTGTAGCCAATAGCAGAGCAGGGAGATACCTCCCTGCTCTGTCATAGTGTTCAATGGTATCTGCGTCATAAGGACGCAGATACTACTGAATGTGGCGTCGCTGCCGCTGTAGCAGCCATAGCGGCTGCTAGCGGCGCCTGCGGGCATGGGCGGCACGGGCCCCCTCATGCCGTGAGGCCTGTAGCAGCCGCTATTTCTGCTAAAGCAGTAGTTACGACACTGATTAGGCCGCCGTTGAAGTTGCAACTACTGCAAAACCTGTAGTTATGCCTCTAGGTACTAGCATACTTTTTGTTCTACTATATTTCATAGTCTGAGGTTGCTAATGATCACACCAAGCAATATAACAACAAGAGAAGACAAAGGCAGCCAAGATATCACCTTCAAGTTTTATTCATGCCATTACTGGTCAAACAAAGCAAGGGAGGATAAAAGTAAAGTAGTACAGGGCATGACAACACACCCAGACATCGTGCCTCTTCATATTTCCCAGGTTGCATATTTCTGTGTATTTTTGTATCTCACAAAAGCAGCAGAGCATACGTCACTGACTACCGTGAGGCATTGCTGCCCAACACAAAGGCCTGGAAATGTGTATTAAATGTATTGCTTGAATGAGGTTTTATGATAGTAGCCACTGTGTGGTCTGAAACAATATTTAGAGCCTATTTATTTACTAGTTGTGTGCTTGAGCACCATTACTTTCACCTAGAGAATGCATTGTCCTCACTGGAAATAATGCTTTGGTTCCATCCCCATTCAGATGCCGTGATGTCACTTCCAAATTTGGAATAAGTTAATATTGTACCTGCTAGTTCTGACCCCAACAGCACTTGTGGTCTAATGTGTGATATATTCTGGATGCATTAAGCAAAACCATGCAAAGATGTCACCTAAAGAGAACCAATCACCTCTCCTGACATGTCTGTTTTAGCCAATAATTGTATTGCCCATGAAATAACAATTCTGGAGCATCTTTTTATAGAACTTTACCCCTGTGCCGTTCCTCTGTAATTCCTTCAACAAATGTATGAATAAATTGACAGCTGGGTGTTAAAAGTTGGGGGTGTGTCCCTACACAGACTGACAATGTCCAATCAGGGCTCAGTGTCTCAGACTGTGTAGGGACACGCCCATTTGACAAGAGAATAGTAATATCAAGTTGTCAATTTATTTATAAATTTCTAGGAGAAATTACAGTGTCAAAACGCAGTTCTAAGAAAATATGTTCCACAATTGTTATTTCATGGAGAATACAAGTATTTACTAAAATAGACATGTCAGGAGAGCTGACCCTTTAAAGCTCCTATGCAAATCCTGTAACAGAGTCCCCATGTGCCCTTTATAAAAATGAAGTGGCAGTGGGGTTTTTGAGCGCCGTTTAGGAGACAGGGCCGGAGATCAATTGCTACGCTCCTGTGACTCTTTATGCATAAACCCCTATTTATGTCACTTTTTATGTATAAACCCCTCACTGTCTTTATCAGCCACATGAGCGCTGAAACGGAAATGCAGATTGTACTATTCTTCATGGTTTATGTTATGTATTATTCAGTTATACCTACAGCTGGGATACCAATTTTACGATTTCATTTTCAACCTTCATTTCTTTATTATTTCCAGGATAGTTAACCAGCCACTTACACCTACAATATGTAGATTAGAAAAAGACAAAGTACAACGCAGAGGTAAAACACATTAAATATGTATCTCCTGGTTTCCTATGGTCCCGTGTGTATTATTGATGCTTTCCATTATGATTACATTAAACTTGACTTTTTTCGTTGCAAAAATCTTTTTCAATACCCCGTTGATCTATCACTAAAGCCATAATGTCAAATAATAATAGCGTAACAGCAGACCGATATTTGCCTATAAAAATGGAGCATCTCATTTAGTCTCTTCGTCTAAATCTGTATTGATAGTGGCAACATTAAAGCATCAGCAGTTGTCAAGTCTGATAATGTTGAATTCTTTACTAAGGCTTTAATATGTCAAAGCTTTAATTCTTTTATATTTTTGTCTGCTGGTAATATTGCCCCAGTACATGCCATTATATCCTGACATGACATATATAACTTTATGTAACTAAATGTGGACAATAGCCATTTATTTTTACATCTCTAAACATTGTGAGCTATATATGACCAGGTTTTATCTGCTCCGATCTTTCTAATGCCTGACAGTATCCAGGTTAAAAAAGATTTTTGAAAGCACTTTGGGTATCCAGATGTTTTGTAGAGTTTTATAGCGCCTGCAGTTTGGCGCAATATTTATGGCGTTTTTTTACATATCTTAAATGCCATCCCTTAAAGGGGTTGTCCAGGAATATATTTTATTTATATTTTGACTTAACCCCTTAATGACCAGGCCATTATGCGCGTTAATGACCAAGGATTATTTTTTGTTTTTTTCACGGTCGCATTCCAAGTGTCGTAACTTTTTATTTATTCTGTCGACATGGCCGTATAAGGGCTTGTTTTTTGCAGGACGAGTTGTATTTTTCAATGGCACCACTTTTGGATGCATATAATATATCGATTAACTTTTATTAACTTTATTTTAGAAGAGAATTGAAAATAAGCAGCTATTCCAGAATTGGTTTTCACGTTATAAATTTACGCCGTTTACTATGCAGCGTAAATAACATGTTACCTTTATTCTATAGGTCGGCACGATTACGGGGAAACCAATCAGATAAAGGTTTTATATGGATTCCTACATTTGCACAATAAAAAGCCTTTTAGAAAAAATTTACTTGTTTTTGCATCGCCGCATTCCAAGAGCTGTAACTTTTTATTTTTCCATCAATGTGTCTGTATATGGGCTTGATTTTTGCGGGGCAAGGTGTAGTTTTCATTAGTACTATTTTAGGGTACATAGGATTTATTGATTAACTTTTATTTTTTATGGTGGGACTGGGAGAAAATATGTTGCCTTTGTTTCTTTGCGTTTTTTCTGGACGCCGTTCATCCAGCGGTCTAATTAATGTGTTCATTTTATTGTTCGAGTCGTTGTGATCGCGACGATACTATATTTGTGTATGTGTTAATTGTTTTGACACTTTTACTAAATAAAATCGCTGAATGATCGCTGATATAATGCTTTGGTGTACTTAGTATATCAAAGCATTATTGCCTATCAGTGTAAGACTATTAGGCACTTGCTGAAGGCAGACCTTAAAGAGGCTCTGTCACCAGATTTTGCAACCCCTATCTGCTATTGCAGAAGATCGGCGCTGCAATGTAGATTACAGTAACGTTTTTATTTTTAAAAAACGAGCATTTTTGGCCAAGTTATGACAATTTTTGTATTTATGCAAATGAGGCTTGCAAAAGTCCAAGTGGGCGTGTTTAAAAGTAAAAGTCCAAGTGGGCGTGTATTATGTGCGTACATCGGGGCGTTTTTACTACTTTTACTAGCTGGGCGTTGTGTATAGAAGTATCATCCACTTCTCTTCAGAACGCCCAGCTTTTGCCAGATCACGCTGTGTCGTCACTCACAGGTCCTGCATCGTGTCAGACGAGCGAGGACACATCGGCACCAGAGGCTATAGTTGATTCTGCAGCAGCATCGGCGTTTGCAGGTAAGTCGATGTAGCTATTTACCTGCAAACGCTGATGCTGCTGCAGAATCATCTGTAGCCTCTGGTGCCGATGTGTCCTCGCTCGTCTGACACGATGCAGGACCTGTGAGTGACGTCACAGCGTGATCTGCCAGAAGCTGGGCGTTCTGAAGAGAAGTGGATGATACTTCTCGTCAGAACGCCCAGCTAGTAAAAGAAGTAAAAACGCCCCGATGTACGCACATAATACACGCCCAGTTGTACTTTTACTTTTAAACACGCCCAGTTGTACTTTTGCAAGCCTCATTTGCATAAATACAGAAATGGTCATAACTTGGCCAAAAATGCTCGTTTTTAAAAAATAAAAACTTTACTGTAATCTACATTGCAGCGCCGATCTGCTGCAATAGCAGATAGGGGTTGCAAAATCTGGTGACAGAGCCTCTTTAAGCCCACAGCTGCTATGGAAACCCAACGGCCCAACGCGATTTCTTTGCTGGGGCGCCGATCGGGTGACAGAGGGAGCTCACTTGTGTATAACAACCGTGCTCCTGCTGCTGATTGCGTGGGTACACTGGCAGTACCCGCGCGAACAGAGGACGGATATTTCTGTCCTTGTGCGGGAACTAGCACCTGCATAGGATGGATATATCCATCCTTCGTCGTGAAGGCGTTAATGCGACATATATAATTAACTTTCTAATATAATGTCTGTTTACGCATTACTGTGGCAGCGTTACTGTGTTCTGACTTGTGGTCACGTGACCGCACCCAGAGTAAACTTTTCACTTCCCCTGACATTTGCTCAGCCGGCACTTCTGGCTGAGAAGCAGCACAGCGCGTCATCAAGTAGGTTTACAGGCAGTGGGCCAGGTGGATGTTTCATGAGCTCTTCAGTGCTCCACCTCTGGTCCCACTGCATGTAAACGTGGTTGACGACGTACCCTGCCTCTGCAAGCCAGAAGTGTTGGATGAGTAATGACATGGAACGTTGTCTCTCATAGTACACGCCCCATAGTACATGTCCCCTCCTTCTTCTTCTACTCTCTGATGTAGAAGGAGGAGGGGGCGGCGTTCAAGTTATGCCTTAATCCCGGCGCGTCCTGATGGTTACATATATAAAGTGATTACGCGGGTTACATAAATACAGGGAAGATGGGGGTTATATAAATACAGGGATGATGGGGTTATATACATCATCCCTTTATATAACCCCCATAATTTCTGTGTTTAAGCCCAATCATTGCTGTGTATTACCCAAACATCCCTGTATATAACCCCATCACCCCTGTATATAACCTCCATCATCCCTGTGTATTACCCCCATCATTTATGTATATAAAGCCCATCATCCCTGTGTATAACCCCATCATCCCTGTGTATTACCCTCCACATTCCTGTGTATTACCCCCAACATCCTTGTATATAACCTCATCATCCCTATATATAACCCCCATCATTCCTTTATATAACCGCCATCATCCCTGTATAGGACGATGGGGGTAACACAGTGATGATGGGGGTTATATACAGGGATGTTAGGGTCATATACAGGGATGTTGGGCGTAATACACAGGGATGTTGGGGGTAATACATAGGGATGTTGGGGTAATACACAGGGATGACGGTGGTTATACACAGGGATGATGGTGGTTATACACAGGGATGATGGGGGTTATACACAGGGATGATGGAGGTTATGTATAGGAATGATAGCGGCTATATATAGGGATGATGGCGGTTATATATAGGGATGATGGGGGTTATATACAGGGATGATGGCAGTTATATATAGGGATGATGGGGGTTATATACAGGGATGATGGGGTTATATACAGGGATGATGGCGATTATATACAGGGATAATAGAGGTTATACACAGGGATGATGGGGGTTATACACAGGGCTGAATGGAGGTTATGTACAGGAATGATGGCGGTTATATACAGGGATGATGGCGGTTATATACAGGGATGAATGTGGTTATATATAGGGATGATAGGGGTTATATACAGGGATGATGGCAGTTATATATAGGTATGATGGGGGTTTTATACAGGGATGATGGTGATTATATACAGGAATGATGGCGGTATTATACATGGATGATGAGGTAATACACAGGAATGATGGCGGTGATATACAGGGATGATGAGGTAATACACAGGTATGATGATGGAGTTATATTATCCCTGTGTATAACCCCCACCATCCCTCTATATAACCCCCATCATCCCTGTATATAACTCCCATCATCCCTATGTGATTATTACTGGGTGTGTGTGTGTGACTGTGCAGGGAGCTGGGTAACTGTAATTAGAGTAGGGAATGACCTGTGATCATAGAGGGGCATGGCAGTATGCAAATAGTTGAATTGCTGTGGAGGAAGGGGGAGAATTTAAGCTGTCTCCTCAGATGCAGCAAGGGATCATGGGTGTGGTGGGTTAAAAGACAGGAAACAGCCAGGACCAGAAGCAAGGATGTAAACAAACAGAGCAGCAAAGACGATTGAGATCAAACAGAAACTGGTTAGAAGGTTAGTAGGGGGAATTAGGGAAGGCAAACCAAGGCTGGGGGACACTTTTTAGAAAATATTTTTTTCCTCGCCAAACACCTTAAAAATCATGCGTTTTGATAAAATGCCGAAGCCTCCAAAAAGTGTAGACACTTCTATATTTTACTATAGACTTTCAATTAATATCTGTTCGCAGCTCAAAAAAAAAAGAAGAGAAAAACACGACTAAAATCTGTGTGTGAAACTGGCTAAGGCCCCATGCACACGATCGTAAAAACGCCCGTAATTACGGGTCATAGACTTCTATTGGCCACAGGTACCTCCCCGTATGCTAATAGGCTTGCTATCAGTGAATGACCGACAGCTCTAATGCATTGCACTACGTGGGTAGTGCAATGTATTAGAGTAAAGATCGGAAGTCTAGGCCTTCAAGTCCCACAGTGGGGAGAAAAAAGTTTATAAAAATGTTGAATAAAAGTGTACAAATAAAAGTTTAAAGTTAAAAAATACAAACACTGCCTTTTTTCCGATAAGTCTTTTATTATAGGGAAAAAATAAAAACGTAAAAAAATAGTACAGATATTTGGTATCACCACTTCTATAACGACCCAAACTGTAAAACTATATTGCCAGAATCGCAATTTTTTGGTCACCACCCCTCACAAAACATAGAATAAAAAGTGATCAGAAAGTCACATTTACATCAAAACAGTACCAATAAAAACTACAACCCGTCCCACAAAAAACAAGCCCTTATACAGCTTTTTTGATGAAAAATAAAAAAGTTATGGCTCTCAGAATATGGTGAGACAAAAAAAATATTATTTTAAAAAAAAAGTGATTTTATTGTGCAAACACTGTAAAACATAAAAACCTATATACATATGGTATCGCCGTAATCGTATCGACCCGCAGAATAAATTAAAATATAATTTATAGCCCACGGTGAACTCTGTCAAAAATAAGAATAAAAAACGTTGTCAGAATTGCTTGTTTTTGGTCACCTTGCTTATTTATTTACCCCGTTATTATACCCTCTTATTATACCCCAATGTACTCCGCGCAGCTTACATATGCCCCCACATTATAAACTGAAATACCAGCAAAACCACAAACAGAAAAACTACCTTGCAAAATCTGCGCTCCAAAAGCCAAATGTCGCTTCCTCCCTTCTGAGCCCTACAGTGTTCCCAAGCAGCAGTTTGCGTCCACATATATGGCATCGCCATACTTAGGGGAACCCGCTTAACATTTTATGAGGTATTTGTCTTCAGTGGAACATGCTGGGCGAAACATATTGTGCACTAAAATGGCATATCAGTGGAAAATTGTAATTTTTACTTTTGCACCATCCGCTATGCATTAATTTCTAATGAAAAAATACGTTGGGTCAAAATGCTCACTACACCACTTAATATGCCCTACTTTAGTCGTACCCATGATAGGGGTCACTACTTGGGGGTTTGTTTTACAATTTGACCTCGAAGCCCTGCAATTGTGGGCCAATGCTGTGAAAATCACCAAAATAGGCCTCAAATGCATACGGTGCTCTTCACTTCTGAGTCCTGTCATATGTCCAGGCAAATGATAAATGCCTTGAGGGGTGTAGTTTTGAAAATGGGGTCACTTCTTGGGGGCTGCCACTGTACTCTGGTAGCACAGGGTTTTGCAAATGTGACATGGCGCACAAAAATCAAATCAGCAAAATCTGCATGCCAAATAGCGCAACTGCCTTTCTGAGCCCTGCAGTGTGTCCAAACAGTCGTTTATGACCACATGTGGGATATTGCCGTACTCGGTAGAAATTGCTTTACAAATGTTGGGGTTCTTTTTCTCCTTTATGGCTTGTGGAAATTAACAAATTCAACATTTTAGTGCAAAAAATATTGATATTCATCTTCATGGCTTAATTCCACTTAGTTCAGCAAAAAACTGTGGGGTCTAAATGCTCACTATACCCCTCGATAAATTCCTTGAGTGCTTTAGTTTCCAAAATGGGGTCGCTTTTGGGGGATTTCCACTGTTTTGGTCGCTCAGGGGCTTTGCTAATACGACAGGACACACAAAAACTGCTCCAGCAAAACTTGAGCTTCAAAATCCAAATGGTGCTCCTTCTCTTTTGAGCCCTGCTGTGGGTCCAAAAAGCAGTTTATTACCACATATGGGAAATTGCTGTATTCGGGAGGAACTGTTTTTCAAATGTTGGTGTGCATTTTCTCCTTTATTCCTTGTAAACATTGAAAAGTTCCACTTTTTTTCCGAAAAAAAAATAATTTTTCATTTCACAGCATAATTACACAAAATTCTGGAAAAAAAAAACTGTAGGGTGAAAATGCTCACTATACCTCTCAATAAATTACTTCAGGAGTGTAGTTTCCAAAATGGGGTCACTTTTGGGGGGTTTCCACTGATTTGGTCCTGCAGGGGCTTTGTAAATGTGACATGCAGCGGCAAACCATTCCAGCAAAATTTGAGCACCAAAAGCCAAATAATGCTCCTTCCCTTCTAAGCCCTGTCATGGGTACGAACAGCAATTTATGTCCACATATGGGGTATTGCCGTGCTCAGGAGAAATTGCTTTACAAATATTGGGGTGCTTTTTCTCCTTTAGCCCTTGTGAAAATGAATTTTCACAGCCTATTTCCAATTAATTCTGCAAAAAAAATGTCCCTAAATTCTTGTGTTTTTCACAAATAAATATTGAATTTATCGATCAAATTTTTCACTAACATAAATATACAATATGTTACGAGAAAACACTCTCAGAATCGCTTTGATAAGTAAAAGCATTCCCAAGTTACTACCACATAAACTGACACGTCAGATTTGAAAAAATAGCCAAAGCTGTGTCTCCAAGGGGTTAATACCTGAGATTTGATGTATGACACAAAAAAAAAAGTGGGATCAATAGGAGTGTAGTTGTTGAAACCTCGACCAATCCTAAAAATTTGGGGTATCCTGCTCTTGGTGGAAAGGTGCCAGTGCGTTATTTGATAGAATATCTTTATGAATGGGTATTCCAGCAATATTTACCCTATTTAACCCCTTAATGACCAGACTATTTTAAACCTTAAATGACCAAGCCATTTTTTACGTTTTTCCATCATCGCATTCCAAGAGCTATAACTTCTTTATTTTTGCGTCGACATAGCTGTATAAGGTCTTGTTTTTTGTGGGATAAGTTTTATTTTTTAATAACACCATTTTGAGGTACATATTATTTATTGATTAACTTTTATTAACTTTTTTTTGGGGGGAATAGAAAAAAACCTGAAATTTCGCCACTCTTTTTCGCGTCTTAAATCTATGCCGTTTACCGTGTGATTTATATAACACAATAACTTTATTCAGCGGGTTGTTACGATTGCAACGATATCAAATTTGTATAGTTTTCGTATGTTTTACTACTTTTACACAGTAAAAACGCTTTTTTTTCAAAATTATTTGTTTTTGTGTCTCCATATTTGAAGAGCCATAACTTTTTTATTGTTCCGCCGATGCAGTTGTATGAGGGCTTTTTATTTGCGGGAAGACTTGTCGTTTTTATTGGTACCATTTTGGAGTAGATGCGACTTTTTAATCACTTTTTATCACATTTTTTTAAAGTCAGAATTCACAGAAAACAGCAATTTTTCCATGGTTTTTTATTACATTTTTTACGGCGTTCACCGTGCGGGTTAAATAATGTAATAGATTTATAGTTGGGGTCGTTATGGACACGGCGATACCAAATATGCGTAACTTTTTTACTTTATTTTGTTTTTTTAATAGTAAAGCAGTTTGTAAGGGAAAAAAGTGGGTTTTTAATTTTTTTTCACATTTTTTTTTTAATTAACTTTATTAAACTTTTTTTTTACTTTTTTACTAGTCCCACTAGGGGACTTTAATATGCGATTCTCCGATCGCTATTATAATACACTGCAATACTTTTGTATTGCAGTGTATTACTGCCTGTCCGAGATTTGACGGCTCCCTGCTCTGTTTCCTTTATCCTGATGCAGTGCCGTAAAAAGGCACATGCATCAGAATAAAGGCCATTATTGGCCGCCGTTAAAAGGCGTATTGGCGGTCACTAACGGGTTAAATGAAGCTATATTGTCAAAATAAGTATATTTGTAAATAATGACTATTAAAAGTTGTATAACATTCATTGTTTGGGACTCCCTTCTGTTTGTCATGTTTGTGGTTTGTTATTTCTTGTTGTTAATAGAGTTGACCACTGTATGTGCCTGAATCTGCTGGCCATACATACTCAGTTATTCCTCTGTACAAGATTTAACTAATGTAAAGGGTTTTACCATTCTGTCCTACTCTGCTTTACTACTTCTCCTGAGCTATAGCTGAGTGGTGGCATCAGAAATGTGGGGCATCAATGCGGTCACATGGGCACACAGAGCAAATCCACTCAAAGACCATAGATTTATGGCCCACATAGTGAACTCTGTTGGGGAACGGTGAATCATGAATGAACACAAAGAATTAATAAGTGGCACTGGTGCCAATAGGCAGAGATTTACATGTCAGCATGGCCATAAATATTTTTGGACTCTATATTATGGTGTGAAACCATAAGGTTACACATGCTCCAGTGGCAGCAGTCACATAGATTGTTTTGCCATCCATATAAGGGCCTGCTCACATCAGCATTGCTTTCTGTTGAGGGGTTCCGTCTTAGCTTTCCGTCGGGGGAACCCCTCAATGGAAAGGCAAACGGTACCAGTCAAAACAACAGAACCCTTTCACAATGGTGACAAACGGAAACCATTAGCAAAGTTTCCATCACTACTGAAATCAATGGTGATGCAAACGGAAGCTAAGGTTTCTGTTTGCCTTTCCGTTGAGGGGTCCCCCGAAGGAAAGTTCCGACGGAACCCCTCAACGGAAAGCAACACTGATGTGAACACAGCTTAAAATGTTGAAGCACATTAGGTATGATATTTACAATAGGATATATGTTTATGTTCTTACCACGTGTGATATGGTTAATGCCTACACACTGTGTGATATGTTCAGGGGCATGTGACATTATATCCCTGAACATTTAGCATTACAAGACACACAGAAGTCGCATAACTGTTCTGCAATTAAGGTCTATTATACACGGATTACCAAGCAGAATGTAAGTGCTGTGTAATCGCCTGGTAATTATCTAGTTATCTGCATCTTACAAATGTAAACTCTTCTGCCAAGCTCTGCTGCTCAATTAACATGGAGCAAACCTCTCTATATCTGGCAATTTTGTGTGCCACTTTATAATATAGCTACAGTACAAGAACCAATTATTATTAGCAGGACGAAAAAGACAGCATAAGAATAAGCCCTCATTCACATACCTAAAGTGGGGCGATAGTAGTTGACCACACCACTATGAGACAAAAGAAAAGCCCAAATAATGGACATTTCACAAGTGCATTTTGTTGCAATTTTGGCGTTTTAAAAACTACAGCATGCTTTAGAATTGATGCAAAATGACAGCAAAAAAAATCAATATCTAGATAACATTTTTATAAATCTAGCCAAAAATCATCCTCCGTGAATTCGCCTAAATACCATTGGTGCTTGTCTATTGTGTTACATTGTTTCAAAATTTGAGCTCGGTGAATGGATAAGTAAATCTTCACAAATTTCTTCTTACATGTTAGAAGATAGTATCAGTGGAATCCGGTGACCCCTGAAAATAACAATGAAAGTGTTGAGGCAATCTTTATAGCATCAGAGGGCCCATGCACACAGCATTGTTGCTGGGACCGCTCCTGTTCGGCCCTTGAGTTATCACTTTTGCCTTGTGACATGGTGCTCCATCATGCTGGAAAAAGCATTGTTCATCACCAAATTGCTCCTGGGTCGTTGGGAGGAGTTGCTATTGGTGGATCTTTAGATACCATTCTTTATTCATGGAAGTGTTCTTAGGCAAAATTGTGAGTGAACCCACTTCCTTGGATGAAAAGCAACCCCACACAAAGGGCCGCCATCAGGAATTTCTGGGTCCCATCCATTACCGCGGAAGGACAACGGAAAGTGTGGCGATCATGTTAGTACGTTATACGCGTTAACAGATTTTGGTACAAACGTCAATTACAGTGAACGAAACTATGAAGCAGGCAGTGGCTGGTTAATGCCCTGGACTTTGTTCAATTTAGCCAAAACGTATCCCACTGTATGGCATACAGTGGGATACGTCGCCTGGGGAGTGGAGCTTTCCAAGCACTGGAAAGGGGCTCTGGGGCTGTTCCTCATGTCCATATATGAAAGGCTTCGTTCACATCTGCGTCGGGGTTCCGTTCATGGGTTTCGCCTGACTTTTCAGTCATGGGAACCCATGAACGGAAACCAAACTGAAACAAATGGAGACCGCAGCTTTCCATTTGCATGATCCGATGCAAATGGTTTGCGTTTGTCACCATTCTGTAAGGTTTCCTCTGTTTTGACGGAATCAATAGCGCAGTCGATTGATGCATTTTTTTTTACCTGCACCTCAAACGCTACATATAAATATACCCTCCACCGCACAAAAACAATAACAAAACTTTTTCCTCACATAACATCTACATTAACCCCTTCCTAACATTTTACGTATCCATACGTCATAGCCGGGTAGGGGAAGTATGGAACGGGCTCACGGAGTGAACCCGCTCCATACGATGCAGGTGTCAGCTGTATGTTACAGTCGACACTTCACAGTAATGAGCGGGATCGCGCTCGAGCGCGATCCCGCTCGTTTATCCGTTAAATGCCGCGGTCAATAGCATTTATATCGGCGACCCCCTCTAGCAGCTCATCGTTCCCCCCGCAATGAAATCGCGGAGTGGCGATGGTTGCTATGGCTGCCTGGGGGCCTAACAAAGGCCCCCAGGTCCGCCATCTTTGTGCTCCTACTAAGCCCTGGTCCAGCAATCGCTAGTTGAAGTCCCCTTGGGGGACTAATAAAAAAAGTAAAAATTAGTAAAATAAAGAGTTTTTTTTATGTAAAAAAAAATCCAAAAAATTAAAAGTTAAAAAAAAAGCCTTTTCCAATTTACCCCCTAGAGTATAGTAACAAAATAAATAAATAAACATAATTGGCATCTGTAAAAGTCTGAACTATTACAATATATCATTATTTAACCCGCACGGTGTACGACGTAAAAAAAAAAACATTTAAACGCCAGAATCGCTATTTTTTGGTCACCTCATCTCCCACAAAAAATTTAATAAAAAGTGATCAAAACGTTGCATGAACCCCAAAATGGTATCATGAAAAACTACAGCTTATCCCGCAAAAAATAAGCCCTCATACCACTCGATTGACAGAAAAATAAAAAACTTATGGCTCTCAGAATTTGGCGACACCAAATAAATTTAATTTTTTACACTTCGTTTTTTTACTTGTAAAAGTAGTAAAATATAAAAAAAAACTATATATATTTGGTATCGCCGTAATCGTATTGACCCGCAGAATAAAGTTAACATGTTGTTTTAATTGCACTGTGAATTCCATAAACACGAAGCGCAAAAAACAATGGAGGAATCGCTGTTTTTTTCATTTTCTACCTAGCACCTTATATGGCAGAATAAATGATGCTACGAAAACCTACAACTCGTCCCGCAAAAATCAAGCCCTCATAGGACTATATAGACGTAAAAATAAAAAAGTTATGGCTTTTGGAAAGTGGGGAGCAAAAAACGAAAATTAAAATCTTAAAGTTGTTTACGACGGGAAGGGGTTAAAGTCCCCCTACCGTACACAAATGAACTTGAGGTCAAATCCAGTTTTTTGCAATAGTTTTCAGAAAATAGCTTTATAACCATGTAATTTGCCATGGTTTTGCGAATATCTCTGCAAATGAAACCTCTGAATATATGCTAAATAAGTCCCCCCAACCATGGCATTTACAGTCAAATCCCCCCTCCCCCACAAAAACTATTTAAAGGCTACACCTTAGAAAACTTTTTTAATAGTGTGTTTGGTGCAACTTTGCAATTACATTTTATTAAAAATTATTTTAACTTTTTGAGATACAGCTGCTTTGTATCCTGTATACACATTTTTTTTTTTTTTTTTAAGTTTCCCAAGGTTTACCTAGCCTTTAAACAGAATCCCCTCACCCCACACATAACATTTATGCCTCCCACACACGAGCGTGTTCGGTCCGTGATATACGGCCTGCATGTCGGCAGTATTTCCCGGACCGAACACAGTGCATGGAGGAAAGCTACTAGCATCATAGTTATGTACGAAGCCAGTTGTCCCTGCTTCCCCGCAGGAAAGCTGTCCCGTACTGTAATCATGTTTTCAGCATGGGACAGTAGTTCTGCGGGGAGGCAGGGACACCTAGCGTCATACAGAACTATGATGCTAGAAGCCTGGCTCCCTGCACTTTGTTCGGTCCGGGAAATGCGGCCGACATGCGGTCCGTATATCACAGACCGAACACAGTCATGTGAATTAGGCCTTAGGGTAAGTTCATACATAGCATTAATGCTGCAAATTTTCCGCAACGGAATTCGTTGCGAAAAATGCGCAGAAAATACAGTAGCAGCAGAGTGGATGAGAACAAATTTCATCCACACGCTGCGTAAATAGTGAGCGGAAAAAACGCTCAAAGATTGACCTGCGGTGCAGAGTTTTATTCTGCAGCATGTCAATTGTATTTGGAGAATCGCTGCTTATTTGTTGCAAGTTTTCTGAATTGAATTCAATGGGGAAGTAAAACCTGCAACAAATAGCAGTTGTTGCGTTTTTTGTGGCGGGTTCGCAGCGATTCCGCCGCAAAAAATGCAACTCATAAAAACAAAATATATTATACTTACACAGGTGTGTGTTACTTTCTCCCTCCAGTGCGGCCTCCTAAGATGACGTGTCATCCCATGTGACTGCTGCAGCCAATCAGAGTCTGTAGCAGCTGCTAGCAGGCAGGCTGAATGCTGCAGTTTCCACAGTGGACATTGCTGGGGGCGAAAAACTGCACCACAGTTTGGTGTGGATTTTCGCCTGGAATTCCCTGAGACGCATAGGGCGGATATGCTGAGAGCTTTTACGCAGCGTATCTGCCCCGTGTGAACTCAGCCTAACAGTTAAGTTCCCTCTCCCCCAAGAAAAATGAATAATTAATCCCTTCCCCTACACATAGCATTCACAGCCAAGTCTCAACCTCCCCCACAAAAACGTTATACACAAACCCCCCCCCCCCCACATATAGCATTTACAGTTAAGTCCCCCCTCCACGACAAAAACGTTTTACACAAAATCCCAACCCCCACATATAGCATTTACATTCAGGTCCCCCCTTCCCCACAAAAACGTTTTACACAAAATCCCCTCCCCCACATATAGCATCTACAGTAAAGTCCCCCCTCCTCCACAAAAAAACGATTTCTAAAGAATTCCCTCCCCTACACATAACATTACAGTTCTCTCTTACCTGTCCAGAGCTCCGAGGAATCTTCATCAGCTGACTGGTACAAGTTGCAGGCAGGTGGAAAGTTGTGTGTCACTGCTCCTCTCCAGCTCATCTTCCTCCGTCCCCCTGCCCCTGGTTAGAAGGACATGTCTGGTGGGTGGCTCCATCCACACGCAGCTTCTGTTTCCATGCTGCTCATGCAGCATCTTCCTCTCAGGGCCCCAGCGTAAGTTATTTCAAAGTAAAGAACGGCCCCATAACACTGAATTACATTGTAGGGTCCGTTCCTTTCTCCAAGTAACTATCGCTGGGGCCCTCAATGAAATGTTTAAAGTAGCGACCGTGCCCCTTGTTTTCATTATTGTGGCCGGGCCCCTGACTGCAGTACCAGCAGTACTGCCCTGATGGCAGCACTGCCCACACATGAATGGTCTCAGGATGCTTCACTGTTGGCATACCACAGGACTCATGGTAGCGCTCACAATCATTCTTCCAGATGTTCCAAACATTCTGAAGGGGGCTTCATTAGAAACAATAACTTTACCCCAGTCCTCTGCAGTCCAATCCCTGCACCTCCTGCAGGATGTCACTCTGTTCTTGATGTTTTTCTTTGAGAGAAGAGGCTTCTTTGCTGCCCTTCTTGATACCACGCCAGCCTCCAAAACTCTTTGTTTCACTGTGCCTGCGGATGCACTGACACCTGCCTGCTGGCATTCCTGAGCAAGCTATGCACTAGTGTTGAACCAATCCCGTAGCTGAATACTCTTTAGGAGACGGTCCTGGCACTTGCTGGACTGTCTTGGGCGCCCTGAAGCCTTCTTCCCAGTAATTGAACCTCTCTCCTTGAAGTTCTTGATGATTCGATAAATGGTTGATTTAGGGGAAATAGTGCAAGCATCAATGTACCTGCCTGTAAAGCCCTTTTGATGCAAAGCAATGATGACTGCACGTGTTTCCTTGCAGGAACCCATGGTTAACAGAAGAAGACAATGATTTCAAGCACCATCCCTTTTAAAGCAACCAGTGTGCTCTCATAATTCAATCAGCATGACAGAGAGATATCAGCTGCCTTGTCCTTGTTAACACTTTCTCCTGAGCTAACGAGAAGATCACTGAAATGATGTTAGCAGGTCATTTTGCACCAGGACTACAATGCAGTAGCAGTGGAAATAGGGTTTTTGTGATTAAGTTAATTTTCATGGCAAGTAATGACTTTCCAATTAATTGCAATTCATCTGATTACTCTTCATAACAATCTAGAGTTAATGCAAATTGTCACTATAAAAAATGAAGCAGCAAACTTTGTAAAAACTAAAATTTGTGTCAGTCACAAAACTTTTGGCCAGGTCTGTACAGTGGCACATGGAGTCCCTAAATATCCATGTAACGGACCTGTAGGCACTTTGGGTGCCACCATATGGGAAGAAGAAGCAGTCAATCTTGCTAAAAGTCATCCCTATGTCATGTCATAAGAATTTGTGCCCATTTACTTTAAACTAACATAATAGTGATTGACATATTCAATCATCCCTTTAACTGCAGCCATAAATAAACTATACTGTATAAGTTCTATGGCTTAATGGGTTAAGGCCGCATATTGATACGTGCCGCCTCCTACAGGGCAATGTGGCCAAGTTGTAGTCATCTGCAAATTACCACAGTGCAAATACATGCCATGGTTAATTTAAGTTACGCCTTTGCTCATGATCATTCAGATCTGATATCGAAAAATTTAGATAGATAGATAGATAGATAGATAGATAGATAGATAGATAGATAGATAGATAGATAGATAGATAGATAGATAGATAGATAGATAGATAGATAGACACTAAGGATACAGTCTCTGCCCAGTCGCATATCCCTATGGCATCTCTATAAGGCCGGATTCACACGAGCGTGTTCAGTCCGTGATATACGGTCCGCAGGTCGGCCGCATTTCCCGGACTGAGCAAACTGCAGGGAGACGGGCTCCTAGCATCATCGTTATCTATGACTCTGGGAGTCCCTGCCTGTCCGCGGAACTACTGTCCCGTACTGAAAACATGTTTTCAGTACGTGACAGTTTTCCCGCAGCGAGGCAGGGACTCCTAGCGTCATACATAACTATGACGATAAGAGCCCAGCTCCCTGCAGTGTGCTCAGTCCGGGAAATGCGGCCGACCTGCGGACCGTATATCACGGACTGAACACGCTCGTGTAAATACGGCCATATACTCTAATACAGTCTATATAGCATGTGTCTTTTCTGACTCCCCTAATACCTCTGGCCTTTATATAAATTGATTGTATCATTTTGCCAACATTGTAGCACTATCACTTGATTTATATTAAAACCCAATAAAATAGTTTGTAGTATGACAGAAAACTTTTACCACAGGAACCATGTTGCAATAACTGGCAGGATAAAGGTTATAGTTGCAATGTAGATGTTTATTTACATGCATAACCCAAAAACTTCTAGGAAAAATTTAGTTAGCATTTAACTTTTACAGTAAATTTGAAGCAATCAAAAGGTAAATGGAACACTGTTGTAGACATGTACAATAACAAAAATACTTTTATAGCATGGGATATGTGACTGTAAAACTTTAAAGGGAACATTTACTAGAATTCAAGAAGATACCAAAGTGAAAGGTGCATAAACATAAAATATTAACTTTTGCAATGTAACAGTGTAGGGTTACCTTTGCTGAAACCCTAGACTAGAGGTCCTCAACTTTTGTAACTTGTGAGCCACTTCCAAATATGACAGGTGATGTTGAGCCATATTGGGTAATTAAAGAGAAAAATCCTATTAAAGATATGACTTAGGGTCAAGGCTCTTAGCCAGTTTTTTGCTGCCTGTTTTGTCGAAGTTAAGTAGGACTATACCCTCTCTGGTGCCACTAGGGTACAGTAGTATTTAGAGTTGCCAATAGCTGCAGAGCCACATCCAGTGGGATCAAGAGCTATATGTGGCTCCTGAGCCACTGATCTGGGAAACCTGCTCTAGAGATTTATATAAGATAACTGCTTACCTGGTACTTTAGCTATAGTGTCTACAGGGAACCTGAGATGGTCTGAAATCTACCTTCAGGCTCACCATAGACTGCTCTGCTTATTTCCCATGTTTCACACTGAAGTTTTGATTTGATCATTCAGGAAAGCTGTACACGCTCAGTAGGATGTCAGTGCCTTAAAGGAGTTCCCCAGGATATATTTTTTTTATTTAGCCCTCTTATACTTGTAGAATAAGAGGGCTTTGCACACCCATACCTTGCACAGAGAGGCTTTCCCCGCTGTAGCTGTGTCACATATGTGAAATGGCTGCAGAGGGAAAAGCCTCAGCCACAGGTGTCCCGCACTTTGCACAGACCGGGAGGAAGAGGGAGGCCACGTAAGGACTTGAGCACAGTTGCAATGTTTTAGGGAGGGAGGACTTTTTTTTTTAATAAGAGGGTTAAATAAAAAAAAGCTATATCCTGGAGAACCCTTTTAAAGAGGCTCTGTCACCAGATTTTGCAACCCCTATCTGCTATTGCAGCAGATAGGCGCTGCAATGTAGATTACAGTAATGTTTTTATTTTTAAAAAACGAGCATTTTTGGCCAAGTTATGACCATTTTTGTAGTTATGCAACTGAGGCTTGCAAAAATCCAAGTGGGTGTGTTTAAAAGTAAAAGTCCAAGTGGGCGTGTATTAGGTGCGTACATCGGGGCGTTTTTAATACTTTTACTAGCTGGGCGCTGTGAAGAGAAGTAACATCCTCTTCTCTTCAGAACGCCCAGCTTCTGACAGTGCAGATCTGTGACGTCACTCACAGGTCCTGCATCGTGACGGCCACATCGGCACCAGAGGCTACAGTTGATTCTGCAGCAGCATCAGCGTTTGCAGGTAAGATCGACTTACCTGCAAACGCTGATGCTGCTGCAGAATCAACTGTAGCCTCTGGTGCCGATGTGGCCGTCACGATGCAGGACCTGTGAGTGACGTCACAGATCTGCACTGTCAGAAGCTGGGCGTTCTGAAGAGAAGAGGATGTTACTTCTCTTCACAGCGCCCAGCTAGTAAAAGTATTAAAAACGCCCCGATGTACGCACCTAATACACGCCCACTTGGACTTTTACTTTTAAACACACCCACTTGGACTTTTGCAAGCCTCATTTGCATAATTACAAAAATGGTCATAACTTTGCCAAAAATGCTCGTTTTTTAAAAATAAAAACGTTACTGTAATCTACATTGCAGCGCCTATCTGCTGCAATAGCAGATAGGGGTTGCAAAATCTGGTGACAGAGCCTCTTTAAGTACTAATTATAGTTAGAAGACTGTAATGACAATGAAATGTGCAACTTAATCCCAGCAAGAAAAATAAGTTTATCATGTAAGTTTATGTGAAAACACCCTTTTAATAAATAAACAGACAAAAGCTGAGAAAATGGGAGGATACTTTAATACATATAATGTCCGATAGAGCATGCCACATTTCATTTTCTGTCAAATTTGTACAGAATTTTATTCTTATGCCACGTATGAAATCGGAGGAATATGGAGATACAGTAGATGCCGAATGCACGTAATACAGCCATGTACATGAGGCAGTGGCTGTCAAGGAATCACTACTTGAGCAATTCCCCAGAGTGAAAGTTTATGGAATTTAGGCAGCTGGAGACTGTCTGGATCAAGCGTACAAGTAAATCAGCTACCTCATGTCCGTCACCACTTTGGTCAGAAGAGTCTAAGGCTACTCTACGGTCTTCACTAGAGCCTACCGCAAGGCAGGTTTGATTTGGCCGCGTAGAACCCAGGCTGCTTTTATAGAATAAGGTGTTGGATAGGCAATATCAGAATGGATAACCAGAAAGCCAGAGGGGTAATAAACAAGCAGAGTTCAAACCGGGAGAGACTAAAAGTCCAAATTGCAAAACAGAAGTCTACTAGGTGTTGCAGAGGTCGAAACCAGCTGTGAGCAGAATATCCAAATTAGTGAGCAGAGGGTAAATCCAAAGCTGAAGTCCAGTTCAAGGTGTCCAAGTATTCAAGGTAATTCAGGGTTTAACCAGGAGCTTGATCAGACACATGTATTCACAAGAAAATCGCAAGCAGTAAACAAGAAACTGAACAGATTCAAATACTCCCTTGGCCCTGATAGGTTGCAGACAGAGCAAACAGATTGGCTCTGCATTTCAAACCAGGGCCACCCAGAAGCTTGGCTAGTAGTCATTACAACCTAAAAGTGACGGATGTTTCCTAACAGTTGCGTAGCAATAGGGGTCTCAGCAGTCGAAATTGCGCTTGGGCCCCGAAGCCCGCCGCACCACATTTATTAAAAATCACTATAGTAACTTGGGCCTATTTAATAAACTACACGGGTCCCTGTTTCTATAGTAACAGCATACTTACCCTCCTCGTTCCAAAGCGCAGTGGAGGTCCTGGCGTCCACTGCGCCCGGAGCCAAAGAGGTGGGTAAATATAACATTACTGTCTGCTAGTGCCCTGTATCTAAGCCTACCATGTGGTGTGATACTGTCTGCTGGGCCCTGTATCTAAGCCTACTGCATGGTAGGCTTAGATACATGGCCCATGTATGATCCTGACTGATGGGCCCTGTATCTAAACCTACCACATGGTAGGCTTAGATACTGGGCCCAAGCAGACGGTAATCTTATACTGTATAAGATTACTGTCTGCTGAGGCCCTGTATCTAAGGGCCCGTTCACATCAGCGTTTGCTTTCTTTGAGGGGTTCCGTCAGAGGTTTCCGTCCTAGAACCCCTCAACGGAAAGTCAAACGGAAACCTTAGCTTCCATTTGCATCACCATTGATATCAGTGCACTATTGATTCTGTCGAAAAAACGGAAACCTGCCGGAACGGTGACAAACGGAAACCATTAGCAATGTTTCCGTCACCATTGATATCAATGGTGATGCAAACGGAAGATAAGGTTTCCGTTTAACTTTCCGTTGAGGGGTTCCACGACGGAAACCTCCGACAGAACGCCTCAAAGGAAAGCGAACGTTGATGTGAACTGGCCCTTAGCCTAACATGTGGTAGGCTTTACTACTACCGCCTTAGTAATGTCCGCTGGCTGATTGACAGCGTCCATTACTGAGGCAGGGCTTAGTGTTAACCGATGCAGCGGCCGCAGGTTAGAATTACTAGACTGGGAAAGCCAAAAAACAGTGGACCTTTCCACCCTGGTAATACTAGCCTGCTATTGCTATGTTGTATCTGGCTGGTTAAGAAAAATGGGGGGGACCTCACGTCATTTTTATTTGAAAAAAAATAAAATTATTTATTGTAATAAAACAACATAGCAGCAGCAGGCAAGCATTACCAGGGTGGGAAGGGCTAAGGTTTCTGACCTTTCCCAGCCTAATAATATAAGCCTTCGGCCGGCCCAGTACTGCAGATGGTCGAATACTGGATCGGACCCGACTCTTGCCGGTACCCCTGGTACCCCTGGTGGCGGCGGGCAGTTAGCCATGAGAAGGACTTTTGCACTGGGGCCCATGAGCCATTAACTACGCCCCCGGAACGAGGCCTTATAGCAATCTTATAGATGCCCTTGTTAAAAGTTCCAGTGCAAAAGATACAAACAATCTCTTCCTTCGTTTTAATAATGCAATGGATTATTTTAATTTAGAGCCTGCATATTAATGAAGCTGCTTTCTCCATTGTGTTTATCAGATTCTCAGCTGCTTCTGACCTCATTGCCTCTGATCCTGCTCCTACCGACATACAACAAACATTACAACTGAGCCAGATGCTTAAGAAATCTTAGAGACAATACAAGGCATCTAGCTTAGTGTGTATACTTAATGTGACGCAGGGCTCATAATAAAATTTGGAAGAGCGCCAGTCACGATGAGCTACCTCAAAAACAGAAACATTTACCCTTTGTCCCTTTTGTGAATTTTCCACTGCAGAGCAGGACTTGTCAAACTTGATTTAAAACACATAATCCAGAATAGCAGGAGTGACATGGTATGGTGGCTTGAATAAGGAACTCACAACTGACTAAACAACTCAAGGAAGGGTGGTGGTGCTCAGCATCTTCTTATTAAAATTATTACAATTGATTATCACAAGTGTGACTCACCCACTTGCTTTTGTAAACTTTCAATTTAGTTTTTTTAAATATGCTAATTATCAGTAGCGATGACATCAATTGGACTGAACTAGTCCTAATATGGATCCCAGTTATTTCACTCAATATTTTTGAAAAAGAAGAATGGGAAAAGTGACAAAGATAAATTCAAGAACTTAAAAAGAAAACATGCCATGACCGAGGAGGACTAATGACTTACTGCTGTAACATAAGCAAAAGATGTTCAAATAAAGTATGAGCTAAGGGATGTGCACATGTTTGCACATGGTATTAGTATATTTTTGTTTTCTATTGTTTGTTTTAAAAACGTTCTATCTTTCCCTTCACTTTAATTTTTTCTGGTCGCAAGGTCATGTTCAAAATGGAAAAAGAACATATAGGACGTCTATATTCAGGGTTTTACGTCACAATCCCTGTATTTTCATTAAAAAGGGGGCAATCAATAGGTTTATTAGGTTGACAAAGTTCTAGTGGGCCCCTTAACGCGTAACTAAATTTTTTTTAAACTTTTGACATGTCATAGTGACATGTCAGAAGTTTTGATCAGTTGGGGTCCAAGCACTGAGACCCCCACCGATCACTTTAACGGAGCGGCAGAAGTTATTTAAAAGTTTTGTTACACTTTAAACTCTGTCACTACATTATAAGTGCCCTATCTCCTATATAAGAAGATCGGCGCTATAATGTAGGTGACAGTAATGCTTTTTATTTAGAAAAACAATATATTTTAAACCACTTTATGAGCGATTTTTAGCTTTATGCTAATGAGTTTCTTAATGCCCAAGTGGGCGTGTTTTACTTTAGACCAAGTGGGCGTTGTACAGGGGAGTGTATGATGCTGACCAATCAGCGTCATGCACTTCTCTCCATTCATTTACACTGCACTAGCGATATAGTTATATCGTTATGTACAGCTACATACACAAACATTACTGTAGTGTCCTGATAATGAATATACATCACTACCAGCCTGGACGTGATGTTTATCCAGAATCCTGACACTTCTGAATCTTTTCTGTGAGATTCCAGCAAGGCAAGCGTAATCTCGTTTGAAATGACAGGTTACATCGTAATCTCGCGAGATTATGCTTGCCTTGCTGGAATCTCACAGAAAACATTCAGAAGTGTCAGAATTCTGAATAAACATCACGTCCAGGCTGGTAGTGATGTATATTCATTATCAGGACACTACAGTAATGTTAGTGTTTGTGTATGTGGCTGCACATAGCGATATAACTATATCGCTATCTGCAGTGTAAATGAATGGAGAGAAGTGTATGATGCTGATTGGTCAGCGTCATACACTCCTCTGTACAGCGCCCACTTGGTCTAAAGTAAAACACGCCCACTTGGGCATTAAGAAACTCATTAGCATAAAGCTAAAAATCGCTCATAAAGTAGTTTAAAATAGATCGTTTTTCGAAATAAAAAGCATTACTGTCACCTATATTATAGCGCCAATCTCCTTATATAGGAGATATGGCACTTATAATGAGGTGACAGAGCCTCTTTAAATACTTCATGCTCTAAGGTCGACACCACGCCATAAAATATGGATGTCAGAGCACATCAAGAGAGGTTTGCTTAACATTATTTGAGTAGTATAATGTCCAGAAAAATAAGGCGATACAATGCCCAGAAAAATAGTATATATAATTCCTTAACAATGCCACACAGTGTCCATATAAGGAGTACCATTCCTCATTTGAATAGTTACACACAGTGCCCAGGAAGATAGTGCCACACAGTGCCCATATGAATAGTGACATACAATGTCTATTAGTGCCACATAGAGCACCACAAAAAGGCATTACAGCTACCACTAACAAAGAGCACACAACACAGTGCCCTAGTGGTGTCCCTTTAACTGCAGGCCCCAACCCCCCATGGCTTTTGTACGTTCCATATAGCCAGAGGCCTACATAATGATTTCATTGTGCTGTCCTGTGTATAGAAATGCATAAACACAATGTGTGCGCAGGTTTCAGGCCAAAAAAGGCATTTAACTGCACAGTAAATGTTAGACAGGGAGCCAAGGGTGAGTTCTAAAAAAAAATCTGTCTCCAGAGAGGATGTGTACCCCACCAAGTGCGGTGAGCCCCAGGGGCCTTGGTTTCCCAGGTGCTAATGCTGGACCAGAGGGTGTTTATATCTACTGATTATTTATTTATACCCAATGATCTTGTTTAATACAAAGGTATTTTTATGTATCGGTAATTAAACTCTGTTAGGGGGTGACTTGTAAGAACCATTAGAACCGACTTATTCACTAATCGCTATATTTTAAATGAAAGAGTTAATAAACATTGTTGCAGAAACTGACTTCTTACCAAACTAAAGGCCTAATGTAATAGATTGTTCATTATGTTAGCATTTCCAGAAAGCATGACTTATAATAAGTAATAACATTATCTTACTTATACAAGATGCACTGTAGGAAATGTTATGCAAAAATAGCATCTACATTGGATACCGATCCAATGAAACCTTAATCTTCATAACTATATTCACATGACTAACGGTAAATGTCTTTACTGTAATATTCCAAATGGGGAAAGAAAATGTTCAGTGTTTCATTCCATTCATCATTAGAAAACTGGAATTTTAAAAGATATTTGATATTGCTAATTCCCGGGGTATTCCAGTTTTATGGAAATAATTTAATAATGCAATTAACAAGCTTTGAGTCAACTTCCTTACATACTTTGTGCTTTTAATCCTCACCTCTGCTTGCTATCAGTGAACGGGACCATTAGGCCTCATGGACCCGACTGTGCATTTGCATCCGTATACTATCCACAATTGCGGAGCAGCAATTGCGGATAGTATAGAACACATGCTATCCTTTGGGCCAATGCACACAACCTTGGTTTCCATGGTCCATGCATTGCCCAGGGCACGGACTTCAAAAAAATCATTGTAATCAATGCACATTTTGTATGCACGGTCCGTGATTGCGAACGGCCTACGGCTGGCACTCCGCTGCCCGTCTGTGCCTTAATCACGGACCGTGCACACAGATACGGCCGAGTGCATGAGGCTTTCCAGTTTAGGTCAAGAGGCTGAACACGTATACAGACTTGATACTGTGCTACAGAGTTTGCTACAATGATGGCAGTGACAGGAAAAGTTTGTTGCAGTAACACATTTTCCCAGTGTCTGTGCTGTATAAAATCCCTCTTCTCCTCCCGTGTCATGTCAAAGTAAGATTTGAGGAATGAGAGAAGGTGTTACACAGAACATACATATATTTTGCTGAAAGTAATAAGCTATTAACCTCTTGTTGCAGGCTTTCCGGTTAATTAAAGGGCTACTTATCTTATCTTAACTAGTTCGGCCTGACATTTTTACAATCTAAACCTGTACTGTGATAGTAAACTGAAGTATAATTTCATTGTCCTGGGAGCAGTCTACTAAAATGGGGGATTTGCTCATGTAGCGCTATAGCGGCGTCATATGTTAGACGATGTACATATATCTGGCATCATCTTCACAGAATAATTAGGGGATACATCTTTGGGGTAAATAATACTAATTGTATCAACTACCTTAGAACAGAATATGAAAATAATGAGAAAAAGTGTATTTTTTCCCGGTTTCTGCCTATTTGCCGCTAAATAAGACATCTTAATAAAAAAAATATATATCAGATCCAATTTGGAGAAATGAAAAAGCTTTATGCGTTCTGAAAAAAAAAATGCAAAAAATATTCAGGTAGACAAAGAAAAAAAAAGAAAAAATTAACTTTAGAATGCAGCATTCCAATATGTGAAATTTTGCTTTGGGCCCACCCTCGGTCAAACTGCCATTGACTAGAGGATATTACTGTTTCCAGTCTAAGCACTGTTCAGACTGATATATTGTAGCAAACTACCAGAAATTTGTGCAGCTGTTGCTGATGTATTTAGCCTGCTGCGTTCACATCTGTGTCAGGGCTCCGTTCCGACGTTCGATCTGAGCTTTCCGTCAGGACGGAGCCCTGACTGACACAAACGGAAATCATAGGTTTCTATCACCATTTATTTCAATGGTTTCCGTTTGTCTCCGTTGTGCAAGGGTTCCGTTGTTTTGCCGGAATGAATAACGTAGTCGCCTACCGTATTGATTCTGTCAAAACGACTGAACCCTTGCACAACTCAGGCAAACAGAAACCATTTGGACCGGATCCGCCATCATCGAAATCAATGGTGATGGAAATGGAAACCTATGGTTTCCGTTTGTGTCAGTCGGGGCTCCGTTTCGTAGGAGAAGCTCCGACGGTACGTCGGAACGGAATCCTGACCAGATGTGAACGCAGCCTAACATTGCCTACACTGGATACAATTGTATCTACTTGAGATTACACCAGCAGCTTGTGAATGTAAACTGACAGCAAACAAATATCTTTAAAATGATGAGGAATTGAAACACAAAGAGGGAGATTTATCAAGACTCGTGCAAAGGAAAAGTGGAGGAGTTGTCCATGGCAACCAATCAAGTTTCTGCTTTCAGTTAACAGAGGACCTCTGCAAAATGAAAGGTGGAATCTGATTGGCTGCTATGGGCGACTCCTCCAATTTTCCTTTGCACCAATTATGATAACTCTTCCCTAAAGTATATTAAAAAGTAGTAGAACTTTTCATTTAGCTTAATTTAAATAAAACCATAAAACCTCTTTAATGGGGTTTTCTTACTTGGCTGAACACATTAACTATATTGTATACAATATAAATTGTTTATTAACAATAAAATGATTGTTAATCAGTTATTAAAATTTCCTGCTTTTAATATACAGTAGTTGCCTTGAAATTCCACTTTTTCCCACTGTATCCAGGTTTCTCTGTCAGCTAAAACCTGAAGTTAGTAAAAGCAGCTGTCTGTCCCTCTTATAGCCACAGCAGTGACAGTTCATTCACGCAGAGTTTTTATAGAATTTACCAGCTGCATATTTATTGCTAAACTGGTATTGACTCACCAGAAATATGCGCCAGTCATATATCATTGGGGTCTGTGTGCTGTCCACTCTTGTTATCCCCATATACTGTTGATGTTACATTCATTTCATTGATCTTTTTGTGTGTTCACTGTAAGCATTAGACATTCGATCATGGATACTGCTGATTTTGATGGCATCCATTGACAATCATCTACGGGTCCCTAGCAAAGCTTCAGCTAAGGGCCAACACAGGGGAGATAAGGATCGGACAGAATATTGCCTGATCCCTTTCTTTCCCTCAGAAGAAAATGTGCAAGTTAAAGGGAACCTGATAATAGGTTGTTATTTCTAATTTTACACAAGGAATCCATGAAAGAATAATGGGGAGAAAAGCTATGAAGTGCCAGACACCTAGTTATAGACCTCCTTTAGTCACGGTAACCATGAAGGACAATTTATCTGGACACTGTCTTTGGACTGTTTTACATAATACCAATTTAAATTTTGAAAACATATTCGTATGGCAATTCCTATTCGCATTAAAGACGTTTTAAAGTTATACATAGATTAGTCTCACCGTGGGTGGGGGATGTAAAAGTGATCTAAACTTGTGCTCTACATTGCATGAGAACTCAGTGTCCAAGAGTTCGGACCATGACTGAAGGCTGCGCATGAACCCAGAGTATATACATTTAGGCCAAGATCAGGTCTCATAGAGGAAATTTCAACATTGATGTGTTTCACACACTAAGAGCGATTTTAGTGGTCTGTCATATAAGACTTATCTAGATTGCCTTTACAACAGTGCTCTGCAGGGGACGGCATTCCTTGTACAAAATGTCTGCCACAGGAAGAAGCTATACGTATTCAAGTTAGTGTGCTGTTATTTTAAATAGTGTGTGTGCGTGTGTGTGCGCGCGCGAGCGCGCGCGCGCGTGTGTGTGTGTGTGTGTGTTTGTGTGTGTGTGTGCGCGTGTGTGTGTGTGCGTGTGTCTTTAATCAAAAGAGTTTCAGCAATGTATCTAGGCCAGATGACAACACTTAGGAACTTCTTAAGAACAGCTTTTTAATTCTTTTAAAGATAAAAATGTCTTCCAGAAAATAGTAAAGCCTAGTCCCCACGCCATGTACACCATAGAACGAGCAGTCACTAAAAACCCATCAGCTTAGGCTACGACATGTGAGTTTAGTAAGGCCTATCTACTGTATGTTCCGCAAGGTGCCAGCACTTTCTGGTACTCTTATCATTTACTGAAACTGGCAACATGACAAATGTACTCTTCAAAGTGTTTTTATGAACGAGAAGTTAAGAAGTCCTGTATGGAGACATACCACAAACTACTTCAGACATGTCATAAATTCTCTTACGAAACCAATATGTCAGGTAAGTAAACACAGGCTGTACCATGTCCTTTGTACTTGATAACTAATAAAAATCGTTAAGGCTTGATTCACTGAGAACAAGACTTATACCTTTTTTTATTATTATTATTTAACATGATTGGTCAGATGATGAACCTCTCAATACTGCCGGAAAGCTTGGTTCCTAGTTTACTAAACCCATCAGCACGTATTCAGCATTTTTTTTAACCATTTTTTTGTGGTAATTTCAATGGGACTATTTAATCCGAATATAAATATATTTCTGCCAATATTTAATAACTTTAAACATATTTTGTTTTATGGCTCCAATAAAAAATTTAAGGAGATCATCAGTGTTTCTGTACCAGCCATCATGTCCCTCCCAATTTCTGCATAAGAAACTTAATGTTTGGTATGCTTTCAGCAAAGTGAAGCTTTACTTTAGATCTTCCAGTTCGATCAACCCCCTTTGACACTTTGGGTCCCCTAGAGACAAGTTAATCTCAGAAGGTCCTACTGTTGGTACCAGACAAAATCACTTGTTCTCCTCAACAATATTAACCAATCACAGAGCAGCTTTCATTTTTCTAAAGCATTATAATAAATGAAAGCTGCGCTGTGATGGGTTGCTATGGGCATCAAACATCGGTTTTGATGTTAGACAATTTTCATGAATATTCCCAATGTGAATGCTATTTTCCCTGCAGTATTGAATTAACAATTATAATTATAATACGGTATTAATTTCTATGGGAGCCGTAATCCTGAGCAGAAAGTAATGTGTGCTAAAGGTCTGTCTAAAACAGAGGGGTTCCAGTGAGGGGTAGTCCATGCTAAACTATTACATCAAAATTCCCTAAAAGGGCAAAGGTTTCCTAAAAAAATCTTTAACCCCTTTCATGCCTTTCTGCCAAAAATATCAGTAAATATAAATTTGTAATATGTATTTCTCATTCCATACCATAACTAGGCATATTATGGGTGACCACCCATGTGTCACCTGTAATGACACATTACAAGTTGTCTCCCCCTTTTTCTTAATCATATATATGAATGAATCAGCTGGATAGCATTTACAACTCAAGTGTTTTGTTTTTAATTTTGGGTGGTGTGCCCTTTAAGATGATGGTAGCGATGACATGACATGCAAAGTTTGACATATAACTTGCGCTACTTATGAACACAGAGACGCTAATGATATGTATGTTACATAAATATAAAGAAAGATTCTTGGTCTTACCTTCCACCTCCTCCTCATCACAGACATGTTTCAGGAATGAAGCCCCTCTGTCCAGAACTGCCTCATCCTCCATCCTGTAGTAGTAAAACAGAAAAAAAGAGTGCTCAGACCTCTCCTGGAATGAGCTCCTTGACAAGCCCCTACTCTTCGGCAGGTTAACCTGTGCACCGCAGTTCATATTATATGAGGAGGCCTCTCTCCTGCTTCTGGTCTCTCGAAACCCTCTCAGGTATGTCCACCTCAGAAGGCCTTGCGATTACGATGGCCAGTATAACTAAAATCCTACAGCTTTAGTGGTGATGACAGGTGTATCAAAAGCATAATCCCAGTCAGAAGACATTTATGCTTTTTTATGTTGCAATAAAATTCCTAGAACATTCAATTTTTCCCAAAATACTTGGTAGTATTCCATGGTTTCTATAGTCAGCAGAAAAAGATATGCGGAAAGCATGTCAGGTATTGTCGTCCAACACAGGCACATGCAAGAAGAAGTCTGGCTTACTCCAGTCTCTTAATACTTCTGTGCTGCAAGCTTTGTGTCACATGCTGGGATGACAGAAAGCTGACATCTGAGGATTAGGCAGAGCTGTCCCAGCTACCACAGTTGGAATAGTGTAGGACATCCATGGGCACTTTTCAAGTATTTGTCAATCACCTTTACAATTCATAGCTGTAGCTAGAAGTCACAGAGAAGACAAATGTTCTAAATCACAGAATGATACATGTGTGATGTGTAAATGTATGGCTATGGGTTTGGAGACACCTTCATAATTTCGACATCATTTCCTCTTATAATGTTATTATGGTAAATGTTCCATTCACATGTAGGTGTGATACAATAATAACTGTTGCAGATTCCTAATGCAAAGATGAGGTATTCAGATCTCTCCAACTTATAAAAGAATTACTAGTTATGTATTTCCCTAACATAATAATAAAAGATGCACCAAAAGTAAAGCTTCCATATAAGACATCAGTAACCAAAAAAGAAAAACTAGGACACTCAATTTACAACTCGCAAAAAAAATTTTGGTAAGGAAAACAAGGAAATTAGGAAAACAAATATTTGCTCTAAACAAATGGGGAGAGTTTTATAATCTAGTTATAACTAATACCTGAATCATATTCTAGGCAAAGCTGCTCAGACAACCAACATATTCCTCCACATAGCTCACATATTAGTTTTATAGGAAACCATTTGATTATTTTTACTGCCATGAAACTAACCACGATAGGGTAACTGAAGTCAAGCCAAAAAAACGACAGTAAGCATTGTATATTAATTGTCTCATTCACGGAAACACTCACTCAGCCAAGTTAGTAACGATATCCAGATAAATATGCTTGGTGTCATTCTACCCATTTATGCATTTTGGTAATGTAAACAAATTAGTCTTAGTTATATCCTAATTATTAATCAGAAGGACCCTACTGTACACTACAAAGTTATAACATAAAGGGACTTATACATAAGGGCTCATGAATACTACGGATCCCTGTGCACAGAGCCTATATGACTCCTTTAGTTTGGCTGGATCTCTCCTACCTGCTTCCCAACTTGTAGGAGCTGGTAAATATTAGGGTTAAAAATATGTGTGACTATCAATGTGGGTGTTTTGCAAAAGTACGGGTGATGATGACCTCCCCTGGGTGTAGGAGTATCTTGGGTTAATACCTTTATTGTAGTTAACCAGGGAAATTATGTAGTGGGTGGTTAGTGTGTTACACAACGGGGTTCGGCATTCTTTGTTGAGGTTGGCTGGGAGCACGTTTTTGGGGAGGTACTTAGTTTATGATGCTAAGGACTCTTACTAGTGCAAAAGTAGCCGTAATCGCGCATCTCAAGTTAAGGGGGTGGAGTCTCAGGAGACATGATAAAAAGGAGTGTGTATTGACGCCAAGTTGGTTGGGCGTACATACCACTGAGCAGCAAGGGCACTTGCCCTCCCCTTAGAGGCCGACTATTGCCTGTTCCCCTGAACGTACGGGTGGAGTAATCGCTACAAGTGGCCACCAGGGTTTCAGTCAGTAAGTGGGTGTGCAGGGCCAAGATTGACGGACAGGGAGGAAGCCGTCAAGGACGAGAGGAAGCCGACAAGCCAAGCAAGGTGAGAACCGCTGATGTTTGCGAGTATCCGATAAGCCAAGGGGGCAGGAGCCGCTGAAGACAGGTCCGAACAGGTACAACGAATCGAATAAGGGGAGAGGAAGTCACCAACTCATGCATATAGTTGCGGTTATAAAAGGCTGTTCTACACTGTAACATTTAAGTTATTGTCCCTACATGAGAATTCTTGAGTACAGAACTGTTGGTGTATTACTGGTGTTCGTGACATTCCGTACGGATTTAAAATGGCCGTGATGACACTTCTGATACCAGTGTGACCTGGACACTATAGGGCAGGTCTGTGAGTCCTGTTACCCGAGACCTTGTGCTGAGAGCCCCCATTACATACTGTTTGATTTATGAACTGCAGTGCCACATTTTACTAAATATGTTGCAGACTCCATCAGCACCATCACAGCAAAAATGTTATAAAAACGCAGTGATACTATTACTACATGACCCCAAGCAGTGTACTAACAGCACTCATTGCACTCATCTGTTTTGCTGTGCATTCCTTAGGGTATGTTCACACACCGAGTTCTACCTGAACTCTCTGCATTCCATACATCTGAATGGGGTTATTTCTGTACTCAAATGAATGGGACAGTCACAGAAATTTGTGCAACAAATCTGCCCTGTGTGAACTTATCTTAACCCCTTAATGACCAGGTCAATTTGCGCATTAATGACCAAGGATTATATTTTGTTTTCTCACGGTCGCATTCCAAGAGTCCTAACTTTTTTTTATTCCCTCGACATGGCCGTATAAGGCCCCATGCACACGTACATATTTTTTTTCCTCCCGTAAATACTGGCGTAAATACGGGTCCATTGTCACACGTATTTGACCCGTATTCCACCAGTATTTACGGACCCGTGCCCGTAAAAATGGGTCCGGTGTCACCAGTAGTCCACCCGTATTTATGGACCCGTTTTCTCTGCACTAATCGGCAGGCCCTTCTCTCTATCAGGATAGAGAGAAGGGGCAGCCCTTTCGGGCAGAGTTTCCGCAGCGTTTGAAATTTAAAAAAAGTTCATACGTACCTCGGCCGTTGTCTTGGTGATGCATCCCTCTTTTGTCATCCAGTCCGACCTCCCTGGATGACGCGGCAGTCCATGTGACCGCTGCAGCCTGTGATTGGCCTGTGATCAGCTGCAGCGGTCACATGGGATGAAACGTCATCCCGGGAGGCCGGACTGGAGGAAGAAGAAGAGTTCTGGGTAAGTTAACTTTTAATACTATTAACTCCAGCGGTAGTCACTGTTTTGGGTGCTGAAAGAGTTACTGCCGATCAGTTAACTCCTTCAGCACCCTGGACAGTGACTATCCCCTGACGTCGCCTAGCAACACTCCCATAATTACGGGTGCACACATGTAGCCACCTGTAATTACGGGAGCCCCATAGACTTCTATGGGCTGCCCGTGCCGTTATTACGGCCTGAAATAGGACATGTTCTATATTTTTCAACGGCACGGGCACCTTTCCGTAAGCATACGGGAAGGTACCCGTGGCCAATAGAAGTCTATGGGCCCGTATTTACGTTCGTGTGCATGAGGCCTCAGGGCTTGTTTTTTTGCGGGACCATTTTTGGATGCATATAATATATTGATTAACTTTTATTAACTTTATTTTGGGAGAGAATTGAAAATAAGCAGCTATTCCAGCATTAATTTTCACGCTATAAATGTACGCTGTTTACTATGCAGCGTAAATAACATGTCACCTTTATTCTATGGATCGGCACGATAACGGGGATACCAAATATGTATAGTTTTAATATGTTTGCACAATAAAAACCCTTTTAGAGAAAAATTACTTGTTTTTGCATCGCCGCTTTCCAAGAGCCGTAACTTTTTCATTTTTCCGTCAATGTGGCCGTATGTGGGCTTGATTTTTGCGGGCCAATGTGTAGTTTTCATTAGTACTATTTTGGGGGTGCATAGGACTTAATTAAATTAATTAAATTAAATTCATTGTTATTTTATTTTTTATGGGGGGAATGGGAGAAAAGAAAGAATTTTGCTGTTGTTTGTTGCGTTTTTTTTGGACGCCGTTCATCCGTCGGTTTAATTAAAGTGTTAATTTTATTGTTTGAGTTGGTACGATCACGGGAATACCATATGTGTGCATGTGTTATTTGTTTTGACACATTTACTAAATAAAACCACTTTTTTTATTTTTTTTTGTCCCACCAGGAGACTTCACAATGTGATCTGCTGATCGCTTATATAATGCTTTGGTAAACTTAGTATACCAAAGCATTTTTGACTGTCAGTGTAAAACTGACAGGCAATCTATTAGGCCATGCCTCTGGCAGTTGCTAAAGGCAGACCTGGGGGCCTTTGTTAGGCCCCCACCTGCCATGGAAACCCAACGGCGCCCCGCAATTTCTTTGCGGGGGCGCCGATGGAGTGGCAGAGGGAGCTCCCTCCCTCTGTCAAACACATTAGATGACGCTGTCGCTATTGACAGAGGCATCTAATGGGTTAAACTGCAGGAATCGGAGCGCGGTAGTAATAAAAGTCGTGCTCCTGACGCTGATTGCGTGGGTAGACTGGCAAATATATCCGTCCTTTTGCGGGAACTAGCACCTACACAGGACGTATATATCCGTCCTTCGTCGTTAAGAGGTTAAAACTACTCCGCTACAAAAAGTACCTGACACAAATTTTTATATCTAGAAACTTCCTTCCTGGTGACATTCAGAGGTTTTTTCTGATGTTACACAATGCCATACTATAATTACAGTTCTTGTATCAATATTTATGTGCCAGCCCTATCTGTGCCACTTCCTTTCATGCGATGTAATCTCTCCACAACACTATTGTTAAATTAGATTTAATGTCACAGAAAACTCAAACATTGCAGATTTACATAAGATGCCACACTGACAAATGACAGCTTGTGAACACACTAAACCATTTTAACCTTGAACTAGAGGAACAGTTACAGGGGTTGTACAGTTAGTATAGAAGATGGATCTACAGTCTGGGTGGTCCATTGACTACCCTGCCACGTAATTAGACATAAGCAAGAAAGATAAGGGTTTGATTACATCATTGTAATTGGACAAGATAAAGCAGTACAATGTATGCAGATCCCATACAGAATGTTATCATATACAACACACATTTGTTCATTTAAAGAGGATCTGTCACTAGTTTATTAATTCCCTATCTCCTAATTAATCTAATAGGCGCTATGATGCTGATAACTACAGTGTCATTTTTTTCAAAAAAGTTTATTATTTGCAAAGTTCTGTGAATTTTTCTAAATATGCTAATTTGGCTATACTTGCCAAATGGGATGTGGCTTTCTTTTCTCTCTGGACAGTGTTTTCTGTATGACGCTGTCCAATCAGCATACAGCTTCTCCCCCTTCCCTGCCCAGCAACACAGTCTGATCATATAGTATACAGCTGCCATTCCCGACCGTATTTTCAACAGGTGATATCTCCGGATATCTGTTGCCATATGAAAGATGAGAATCTCATCTTTCATATGCCACAACTGTTCTAGGTGGTCCACAGCCCGAGATATGGCTGTTTGAAGTGACCCCCCTTCCCTCCAGCCTCAGTCTCTCACACTGTGTGAAGCAGCTTCATGCTGATAGGACAGCGTCAGGGGCTGTGAGGTAGCTCCACCTCAGGAGAATCGCTGCTGTTGACACCCACTTGTCTAGTGTAGCCTCAGTCTCTCATACTGTGTGAAGCAGCTTCATGCTGATAGGACAGCATCAGAGGCTGTGAGGTAGCTCCACCTCAGGAGAATCGATGGTGTTGACACCCACTTGTCTAGTGTAGCCTCAGTCTCTCACACTGTGTGAAGCAGCTTCATGCTGATAGAACAGCGTCAGAGGCTGTGAGGTAGCTCTACCTCAGGAGAATCGCTGCTGTTGACACCCACTTGTCTAGTGTAGCCTCAGTCTCTCATACTGTGTGAAGCAGCTTCATGCTGATAGGACAGCGTCAGAGGCTGTGAGGTAGCTCCACCTCAGGAGAATCGCTGCTGTTGACACCCACTTGTCTAGTGTAGCCTCAGTCTCTCACATTGTGTGAAGCAGCTTCATGCTGATAGGACAGCGTCAGAGGCTGTCAGGTAGCTCCACCTCAGGAGAATCGCTGCTGTTGACACCCACTTGTCTAGTGTAGCCTCAGTCTCTCATACTGTGTGAAGCAGCTTCATTAACTAACAACTAATAAGTACTAGATCCCAAATGGAAACCAAGCGTGATGACTGCCCATTTACTCACTTTTCAGTCCTTCTGAGGAGTCTGTAGTAGACAGTAGATTTCTATATATAGAAATGTATTTGACCATTTTAATAACTTTGGCCCTTACATAGTCTTTGATGTTAACGTACTATAAAATAAAATAGTTTCCAAATACCTGTAAGTTACAATTTTTAAAACTAAACTTTTAATTAAGCCCATATAAAATGGAATTTCAAGATTAGTATATTTAATACTTTTTTATTGTATAACATACACAGCAAGCCGTACTCATAGTGATGAATACAGGGTATTGTGTTTCCTTTCATTCACAGCAGGGTTAATTAGGTCCGTTTGGGATTACACAGTGGTGTTCTAACTATCCCTTCAGCCTATTACTTCAACATCACTGGTAATAACAATCCAGGCCCCCATTCTGAAAAGAACAACCATATTATAACTGGAACCTATCGCTATTGCTGAGACTGTTCTCCTAACTTATATCTCCTACACGTTTCGCCAGATTGTGTTAGCTGGCTCCGCCCCTTCTGAAGGCTTGGTCGTCGGACATCCAATCAAACGAGAGCACTACTACGTCATTGTACTTTCATTAATCTCACGTCCTCACTTGACTCCTCAGTGGGCGGGATTTTAATTGTCATCACAGGGATTTCTTCAGCATTACCCCTTTTGGCTCATTGCTCCTATCAATCATGGTGTGAATTACCTACGTTTTTGTCCTCATTCTAACAGGACAAAAACTTAGGTGATTCGCTCCATGATTGATAGGCGCAATGAGCTAATAGGGGTAATGGTGAAGAAATCCCTGTGATGGCACTTAAAATCCTGCCCACTGAGAAGGCAAGAGAGGATGTGAGATTAATGAGAGTACAATGACGTACTAGTGCTCTCGTTTGATTGGATGTCCAATGACCGAGCCCCTAGAAGGGGCGGAAACCAGCTAACATACCTAAGACGCAAGATTTAAGGTGCTCGCTGCCACTGCCGTTTGACTTGTCATTCCATTACGCTAAACATCTCCCTGATGAGCCAGAAACAAACTAGCGAAACGCGTAGGAGCTATGTTAGGAAAACAGTCTCAGCAATAGGGATAGGTTCCAGTGATAACTGGGCCGTTCTTTTCAGAACGGGTGCCCGGATTGTTATTGACAGTGAGGGTGAAGTAATAGGCTGAAGGGATAGATAGAACACCACTATGTAATCCCAAACAGACCTAATTAACCCTGCTGTGAATGAAAGGAACCACAATACCCTGTATTCATCACTATGAGTACTGCTTGCTGTATATGTTATACAATACAAAAGTATTAAATATACTAATCTTGATATTCCATTTTATATGTGCTTAATTAAATGTTATGTTTTATACATTAATCCTTCCTTTGTATCATAGTTAAAAATATTGGAAGGTATAACGGGAACCAGCCCGTTGGTCAGAAACTGGGAATTTTCAATAAGTTACAATTTTGTACAATCAAATATCCTTCTGTACCAAGCACCACTACAAATACACATTTCTAATCAGCTTATGCTAAACTCTAATTCTCAAGCTGTGATTCACCAGAGATGAGCAACTGAAAGTGTGACATTAACTAGTTATAACCTTGATTCTAGTTCACTCAGACTTCTATAGAGCTGAAAATTAAAAAGTCTAACCTAATGTATGATGGCTTTACCATATTTAAAACCCAATCACCCTACTGTCCCTTGAACGGAAGATTTGGTCATTTGTTTGCAAACCAATTAATCTGCAAAAAAAAGTTCAGAAGACCATTTCCTTATAAGATGTTTCACCCCTTCGCGCTCAGTGACGTACTATTCCGTCATGGTAACCATATCGCTCACGCTCCATGACGGAATAGTACGTCACCGGAGGAACAGCCATAGAATTGTGATCAGGGCCTCCTGCCCACATGTCCCCTAGTCGGACAAAGTAATAAAGTAAAAAAACGTAAAAAAAAGTAATAAAAGTAAAAATCCCCCTTTTTCCCTTATCAGTCCTTTATTATTAATAAAAATAAATAACAAACTATACATAATTCGTATCGCCGCGTCCGTAACGGCCTGAACTACAAAATTCTTTCATTATTTATCCCTCGCGGTGAACCCCATACAAGAAAATAATAATAAACCATACCAGAATCACAAATGTTTGGTCACTTACCTCCCAAAAAATAGAATAAAAAGAAATCAAAAAGTTGCATGTATGTAAAAATGGTACTGATCGAAACTACAGTTCGTTACGCAAAAAACAAGTCCTCACACGGCTTTCTTGATGGAAAAATAAAAAAGTTATGGCTCTTAGAATTAGGCAACACAAAAAGTATATTATTTTTTACAAAAAGTATTTTATTGTGCAAATGCCATAAGACATAAAAAAAACGTATAAACATATGGTATCGCCGTAATCGTATCGACCCGCAAAATAAAGTGAATATGTCATTTATAGCGCACGATGAACGCTGTAAAAGTAGAATTGCTGTTTTTTAGTCACCATGCCTCTTAAAAATAGAATTAAAACTGATCAAAAAGTCGCATGCACCCCATGAAAAATACAATGAATTCCTCAAGGAGTCTAGTTTCCAAAATAGGGTCACTTTGGGGGGGGGGCTTCCACTGTTTTGGCACCACAAGACCTCTTCGAACCGGACATGGTGCCTAATAAAAAGGAGGCCTCAATATCCACTACGTGCTCCTTTGCTTCTGAGGCCGGTGCTTCAGTCCATTACCGCACTGTGGGATATTTCTCAAAACTGAAGAATCTGGGCAATAAATATTGAGTTGCGTTTCTCTGGTAAAACCTTCTGTGTTACAGAAAAAAATGGAATAAAAAGGATTTTCTGACAAAAAAAATAAATATGTAAATTTCACCTCTACTTTGCTCTAAATTTCCGTGAAACACCTAAAGGGTTAATAAACTTTCTAAATGCTGTTGTGAATACTTTGAGGGGTCTAGTTTCTAAAATGGGGTGTTTGATAGGGGTTTCTAATATATAGGCCCCTCAAAGCAACTTCAGAACCGGAACCTAAGAAAAAAAAAAAAAAAAAAAAAATTAGGCAATACTTTGCTTCTTACATTATACTGATAATGAGCAGCGCACACCCCGAGATGACCCCAGTTTTGAACGTTTGTATAAACGGAGACCCCTATTAGACCATTTCAGTGCTCGGTTTTCCCAAGCATACACCCCCGAGAAGTGTATTTCTGTTGATGAGTCCTTGGTAGATTTTAAAAGGAGGCTTCAATTCCGCCAGTACCTGGCAAGGTATGGCAAGGTATGGCGTGAAGATGTATGAGCTGTGCGAGAGTGCATCAGGGTATAAATATAAAGTTAGGATATATGAAGGGAAGGACACCATTATTCAGCCCCCAGAATGCCCCCCCTTACTGGGAGTTAATGCAAACATTGTGTGCGATTTGGTGCACCCACTGCTGGACCACGGTTACCACGTCTACCTGGATAATTTTTATACCAGCGTCCCACTCTTCAAGTGCCACGCTTCCAGAAGTACTGCGGCATGCGGCACTGCTAGAAGAAATTTGAGAGGCCTCCCTAAGACTTTGCTTGGGCAAACACTCAGAAGGGGTGAGAGCAGGGCACATTCTAGCAGCAACATATTGTGTGTCAAGTAAAAGGACAAGAGAGATGTCCTTGTATTGACAACAATACATGGCCGCACCAGTACCCATGTACCAGTACAGAGACCCCTAAACCAGACTGCATCCTGGACTACAATAGGTACATGGGAGGGGTGGACTTGTCAGATCAAGTCCTGAAGTCCTACAGCGCCATGCGTTGTGGTATAAGAAGCTGGCAGTGCACGTCATACAGATGGCATTGTACAATGCGTACATGCTACATCGATGTACAGACCAGAGGAAAACTTTCCTGGAATTTCAAGAGGTAGTTATCAAGAACCTAATCTTTAGGGACAAAGAAGAGGGGGCACCCAGTACTTCTGGAAGCGAGGCCACACGCATCGTACCAGGGCAACACTTTCCAGGAGAAGTTCCCCAAACTGGCAAGAAGGGAAAAAGTCAAAAGAGGTGCAAAGTCTGCTATAAGAGGGGGATAAGGAAGGACACAATATATCAATGTGACATGTGTCCCGAAAAACCAGGGCTCTGTATGAAAGTCTTTTAAAATGTATCATACACCCCTTGATTTTTAATCTACCCCAGTTTTACTTACTCTGATGCACTCCGCACAGCTTATCCCCCTCATCTTTCCCTTCTGAGTCCTGCTGTGTGCCCAGACAGCTGTTAACAGCCACATGTAGGGTATTGCCTTACCTAGGAGAACCTACATTACAGTTTATGGAGTTATGTCTCCGGTGGCACATGCTGGGCACAATATATCGGACACTGAATTGGCATATATGTATAGAAAATTGCAAATCTCACTCTGCGCATTATCTTTTACACTATACCTGTGGGGTCAAAATGCTCACTACACCTCTAGATGAATGCCTTAAGGGGTGTAGTTTTCAAAATGGGGTCACTTCTCGGGGGTTTCAACTGTACTGGTACCTCAGGGGCTTCTGCATACATGACTTAGCACCAGAAAATCACCAGTAGGTCAAATGGTCAAATTTCCTTCTGAGCCCTAACATGGGCCCAAACGGCAGTTTATCACCACAAATGAGGTATTGCCCCATTTAGGACAAATTGGTCAACAAAATGGGGTATTTTATTCCTTGTGAAAATAAGAAATTTTGAGCCAAAACGACATCTTATTGGAAATTTTTTTTTTTTTTAATTCACAGCCCAATTCAAATAAATTCTGTGAAAAAACTGTGGGGTCTAATTGGTCACAACACCCATAAATTCCTTGAGGGGTGTAGTTTCCAAAATGGGGTCACTTTTGGTGGGTTTCCATTGCTTTGATACCTCTGGGGCTCTGCAAATGTGACATGGCACCCGAAAACCAATCCAGCAAAATCTGCACTCCAAAGAACACAAAGTGCTCCTTCCCTTCTGAGGCCTCCCATGGGCCCAAACGGCAGCTTATCACCACAAATGGGGTATTGCTGCACTCAGAAGAAATTGGGCAACAAAATGGGGTATTTTGTCCCCTGTGAAAATAAGACATTTTGATAAAAAATGACATCTTATTGGAAAAAATTTCATTTTTTTTAATTTCACAGCCAAATTCAAATACGTGCTGTGAAAAAACTGTGGGGAAAAAATGGTAACAACAACCATAAATGAATTCCTTGAGGGGTGTAGTTTCCAAAATGGGGTAACTTTTGGGGGATTCCTACTGTTTTGGCACCTCAACACCTCTTCAAACCTGGAATGCTGCCTAAAATACAGGGTGGGCCATTTATATGGATACACCTAAATAAAATGGGAATAGTTGGTGATATTAACTTCCTGTTTGTGGCACATTAGTATATGGGAGGGGGGAAACTTTTCAAGCTGGGTGTTGACCATGGCGGCCATTTTGAATTCGGTTATTTTGTATCCAACTTTAGTTTTTTCAATGGGAAGAGGGTCATGTGACACATCAAACTTATCGAGAATTTCACAAGAAAAACAATGGTGTGCTTGGTTTTAACGTTACTTTATTCTTTCATGAGTTATTTACACGTTTCTGACCACTTATAAAATGTGTTCAAAGTGCTGCCCATTGTGTTGGATTGTCAATGCAACCCTCTTCTCCCACTCTTCACACACTGATAGCAACACAGCAGAAGAAATGCTAGCACAGGCTTCTAGTATCCGTAGTTTCAGTTGCTGCACATCTCGTATCTTCACAGCATAGACAATTGCCTTCAGATGACCCCAAAGATAAAAGTCTAAGGGGGTCAGATCGGGAGGCATTTCTTCTGTGGTGTTGCTATCAGTGTGTGAAGAGTGGGAAAAGAGGGTTGCATTGACAATCCAACACAATGGGCAGCACTTTGAACACATTTTATAAGTGGTCAGAAACTTGTAAATAACTCATGAAAGAATAAAGTAACGTTAAAACCAAGCACACCATTGTTTTTCTTGTGAAATTCTCGATAAGTTTCATGTGTCACATGACCCTCTTCCCATTGAAAAAACTAAAGTTGGATACAAAATGGCCGACTTCAAAATGGCCGCCATGGTCAACACCCAGCTTGAAAAGTTTCCCCCCTCCCATATACTAATGTGCCACAAACAGGAAGTTAATATCACCAACTATTCCCATTTTATTTAGGTGTATCCATATAAATGGCCCACCCTGTATATTCTAATAAAAAAAAGTGGCCCCAAAATCACTAGGTGCTTCTTTGCTTCTGGGGCTTGTATTTTAGTCCACAAGCACACTAAAGCCACATGTAGGACATTTCTAAAACCTGCAGAATCTGGACAATGCATATTTAGTAGTGTTTCTCTGGTAAAACCTTCTGTGTTACAGAAAAAAAATGAATAAATGTGAAATTCAGCAAGAAAAATGAAATTTGCAAATTTCACCTCCACTTTGCTTTAATTCCTGTGAAACGCCTAAAGGGATAAAAAAAACCTTTCTAAATGCTGTTTTGAATACTTTGAGGGGGTCTAGTTTTTAAAATGGGGTGATTTATGGGGGTTTCTAATACATAGGCCCCTCAAAACCACTTCAGAACTGAACAGGTACCTTAAAAAAAAGGCTTTTGAAATTTTCCTAAAAATATGAAAAATTGTTGTTTATGTTCTAAGCCTTGTAACGTCCAATAAAAATAAAAGAATGTTCAAAAAATTATGCCAATCTAATGTAGACATATGGGAAATGTGAACTAGTAACTATTTTGGATGGTATAACCATATGTTTTACAAGCAGATGCATTTAAATTCTGAAAAATTCTATTTTTTCTACATTTTCTCTACATTTTGCAATTTTCCACAAATAAAAACTGAATATATCGACCAAATTGTACCACTAACATAAAGCCCAATGTCTCACGAGAAAACATTATCAGAATTGCTTGGATAGGTTTAAGCATTCCGAAGTTATTGCCACATAAATTTAAATATGTCAGATTTCAAAAATGGGCTCTGAGCCTTAAGGCCAAAACAAGGCTGCGTCCTTAAGGGGTTAAAGAGAAAATACAAAAATTAGTTACATCTTGAGAAGTTAAATAAGAGTGATTTTAAATATTCACCATGCTACTCTAACGTCAAGTAGAGGCAAAATCACTGGTCAATACGACAGTTAAGCACCAACATTTGGACATCGGTCTATGTGAGCGTCATTTAATTTTCCTGCCAGTCCCGTTCACATTATTTTATTTGAACCCATTTTGACATCAGGGTAATTGGTTCCAAAATGGTTAGACTGTAGTCAGAGTGCCAATATGTGTACTAACCAACCCTCTCAATGGGCCGTATATCAGTCCCAAGGGCCTTCTTGATGGTAAATCTATACTTGACACCATACTTCACCTCCTATTCTTTCTTCCAACTTCTAGCGCTCATCCCTCTCTTATTCTCTCTTCATATGCCCAATGGAAATCTCCTCCTCTACTCTATACTTGAGTTATCTAAGGGTCCTTTTACTTTGACAGATAAACTGCCTGTAACAAGCGCCGATCAACCATATATAAAGTCGATTGGCGCTTGTTTACTTTAAATTTCATGTATAATTCAACGCATGGGGGTTTATGTGAATGTTCGCTCATGCAATCGTTCATTCAAGTCCGATCTCATACATTTTACATGATTACTGTAAACACGAGGTAATGTGTTGCCAACAAACGATAATTTTTGATTAAAGACGATTGAGCGTTTTATCGTTTTTTGTTTGAACGCTGGGCATGTTTATACTGGGCAATAATTAAGAACGAACCTTCGTATGAACGATCGTTTGGGCGATCATCGCGTGTAAAAGACCCTTAAGTTGTTCATGGATTTTTTTGGGAAGGAGGGTAGTTGAGTCTAGGCTACTTTTGTGTAAACCCTTGTTCTTTTTTTCAGCAGTACAATAAATCAAAGATTTATACTGAATCCCCTCACCTCTAAAGAGGTATTATGTCTTTCCTGGGAACCTGTCATTACTGAAACTTACAGAGATCACTGTAAATATGCAACATAACTATACCCATGAAATGTAACACGCAGAGTTAAACTTTAGATCAATTCTAGAATTTATAAACTATGTTTAATTTTTGCAGTGTACAATTTAGTCTATGTTTTATTTGTAGAGGTGACGTGAATAAGAGAGAAGACTAGAGGACAATAAGAAAGTTACAAGTTCTGGTACATGTTTATCTAATAGGGGAACTGCAGTGTCCAATAAGTGTCTAGTAAGATATTGTTGAAACTGTTACAGTTCATTTTATCTAAACCAGGGCTAAAGTCATATACTCTTTTTAGGGACTACATCGATTTTCATTAACAGGACAGGAAGGAAGCAATGTGACATGTGTATTAAAATCCTCATTTATGTCCAGCAATAAAAGTGTAGAAATACACGTAATATGACATGTGTCCAATTTTATTACTGCCAGGAAAGCAATCACAGCAAACAGAGAATATTTCAGCTGCTGAATTGTATCCACACAAAAGGGAATGACCAACAACTATACATATGTACCAATAGGTTATGTAAGAGGAACATACAGATTCTGAAGACAACAGGGTCATAAGGCTCCAGGAATAATCAGAAAGAATATTAGCTGCTTTGTCTACGTGGCTCCTGAGAATTGTTCTCTGTCATTTCTACAGTACATAAAGCAGCAATTTTGTGGTTGGCAGTAGTTTTTGTATATATAACATAAGTACACAAAATATTTTCCTGTTATTTCTGCAAAAAAGATCGTAAAAAAATTGCAACAAAAACTCGTGGTAAGAAACAATATATTCTCTCCTCTTTATCCCCCCCCCTTTATGCACCTTCCTTCTGCTTGATTCAACTTGTACCATGTTAAAATAATATACATATATTTGGCATCCCTATAATTATAATAACCTATTGAATAAAAAATGCATGCATGATAATCAGTGAATGACGGGAAAAAAAGAAAAACATTGTTATTTGGGGGGATTTTATGCCGTAATACATTGAATGCTACATGCATTATCCCTGAAAATGGTTGCCAAAAAAATCTAGAATTCGTCCTGCAAAAAACCTCCTCATATGGCTACATTGATGAAAAGATAAAAAGTTATGTACGACCAAATGCAGAGGGGCAAAGAATTTTACTGGTCTTTAAGGCCAAATACAGCAACATCAATAAAGGAACCCAAATTATGCGTGAACTACAGATGTGTGCTTCCTTATCTTTCCTCTTATCTCAACATATCCTGAGATGTGTGGTACAAGATGACCAGTTTAAAAAAAAAACATGAGTTCGTGATACTCTGTCATGAGATGCCTATGCTATATATGTCTATGAGTGGTTACCCAGTGGTTGTGGTGTGGATTGCAGCCTGTCAAGGGTTTTGCTAGAATGTCACGATATTGTATTGAATTGGCTAAAGAGACATAAATTAAAAGTCTACAGTAAGAAAAAAAGTGACACTTTCGGGTTGTTTTTCTTATTTTAATGTGAATGTTAGGGGGTTATAGAAAATCTGTTATAAGGACCACCCCCAAAGTGCCAAAACAAACCCCAAAAAGCAAAACAGAAAGTTGGGCAATAGTCAATTCTTTCTATAAACCATGACATTTCCCTGTTAGGGTATGTTCACACGGCAGCGTCCATTACGGCTGAAATTACGGAGAAAACAGCTCCTGAATTTCAGACGTAATTGCTCGTACTCGCGTTTTTCGCGGCGGCAATTACAGACGTAATTGGAGCTGTTTTTCAATGGAGCCATTGAAAAACGGCTCCGTTTACGTCTCAAGAAGTGACATGCACTTCTTTGACGCGGGCGTCTTTTTACGCGCCGTCTTTTGACAGCGGCGCGTAAAAAAACAGCCGGTGCACACAGAACATCGTAACCCCATTGATTTCAAAGGCCAGATGTTTGCCGGCGGTTTGGAGCCGTATTTTCGGATGAAATTTGAGGCGTAAAACGAGCGAATTACGTCCGTAAATAGGCCGTGTGAACATACCCTCAAAGTTGCTGTTTCTAAGGTGGGGTTGTTAGGGTATTTTACTGATTGGCACATTTATTTGATGTATTTGTGCCCATTAGTATAGCTTTATTCAGACATTATATGGAAGCCCTAAATGAAAGGTCGCCCAACTTGACCCAACTCTAGAATGGCAAACGGGCCTAGTTCTACAGTTACTCATTCTCTTCTCCTTTACTGTTTTATAACTAGAAAGATTTATAATTCAGGTGTCTGGGAAAGCTATAGATGAGGCCAAATTGATTGTCACACAGAATTTCCAGAAACCAAAATAACTTTCACAAAGTAAAATACAAGTGAATGGGCCTTTACAAAATCTTCTCCACATGCTATGGACAAAAAATTGGGGGGCCTGCTGGTCACCGGCTAATTATTATGACTAACATTTAATGGCGCGGCAACAACTGGTTTCAGCAGCCGAATTTTAAGCGATTAAGTCATCTTTGTCTAGATAGATATTTTAAAAAAAAACGTTAAATGTTTTTTAACATATAACATAAAATCCTTAGTAATATAATAATAATAATTTTAAAAAAAATCAAGCTTCCTGAAGGAGTCAGCTTATTAGTACCTGATGTCAAGTGCAAAACGAAGAGTGGTAACTGCCCACACCGTAACATACTGTATTAGCAGATGACATGTTAACCAGATACTAAAGAAATACTGTGCATATCAAGGGGAACAATATATTCGGTCTAAGGGTATGTTCACACGCACTAATTACGGACGTAATTTGAAAGCAATGGGCAGATGTTTGTCTGTTCACACGAGGCGTCATTTACGCGCCGTTGTCAAATGACGGCGCGTAAATAGACGCCCGTGTCAAAGAAGTGACCTGTAATTGGAGCCGTTATTCATTGACTCCAATGAATAGCAGCGCCAATTACGTCCGTAATGGACGCGGCATTCAAGCGCCTGCACATGCCGTTACGGCTGAAATGACGGGGATGTTTTCAGGCTGAAACATCCCCGTAATTTCAGCCGTTACGGACGCCCTCGTGTGAACATACTCTTATAAGCAAATAATAGACATATATTCTGTCATTGGGATAATACAGCAGTAGTCAAGAGAAAATAGTCATAGAAATGAGATAGGATATTTTATTGCCAGTCACTCATTTTAAAATATGGATGACTGAAAATTCACCTTTTTTGGCAGGAAGCCTCTTCTGTCTTACATAACAGGCCAAATGGACATTTGAGCTGGAGCAGCTTTCATGAAAGCGGATATTTATGGACCAATGCCAGAGTAAAGGTCTGAACTAATGAATGAATCAATTTGATGAAGTGCTTAAGGTTGTCATTAAAGAGCAGAATAATCAGTAAAGTAGATCTATGATGAGAATCCTGGTACTGGACAATGTTAAATAATACTCCATGTCTGCAGGAAACCTTGAAGTCCTATCTGTAATAATCATGGTATGTGAATGTAATCGACGGATACAATATAAGTACAATATAATCTTAAATTCTCGGGTGTGGCATGAAGCCAGGGACTTTAATGGGTATTGGGCTAAGTGCAGGGTAATGTGACCTTTGTGTCACAAAGTCAAAAGGTCACCTACAGTCTCTTCAAAAAGTTGAAAAGGTGCTGCCAATATATATACTGTATGTATATATCTCGTAATACATTATTATTATTATTATTATTATTAAGCACCTATCAATATAATACAAAAATGTTTTTCAAATAAATGAAAGAAATCCATGTTATAATGGCCATAAATACATGAAAGTATGAAGTATGAAGGACTCATACTCCGCTAGATAAGTCTTTACAGTTTTCTATTGATTCAAAATGCACTTTACACATAGGGAAATAACACCAGTAGTGTTAGCCTATATTATTTACATGTTCACATTTTTCCCTACAGTGGCGAGGGGTATATTGGTGATGTCAACCTATGGCATTAGGAACTGTAAAGTTATCAAATTCATTATTCTCAGGCCTGCCAATGTAAAATACATTATATAAGCAGTCCCTTAAAGGCCTGTACCCAGTGGCGTAACTACCGCCGTAGCAGCAGCTACGGGGCCCGCGGCATGAGGGGGCCCGTGTCGCCCGCCGGCACGGGCCCCCACCATGGCCGGAGGCTCCGCTAGCAGCCGCTATGGCTGCTACAGCGCGACGCCACTGAACACTACGGCAGAGCAGGGAGGTATCTCCCTGCTCTGCCATTAAACAAAAGACATGTATCCCCTATCCACAGGACAGGGGATACATGTGTGATCGCTGGCAGCGATAAGGAGAACGGGGGACTGAAAGTCCCCTGAAGTTCTCCATCACAAACCTCGGACTTCCGGGGTCTGTGTCGGCAGTTCCGTAGAAATGAATGGAGCGCCGGTCGTGCTTGTGCGCATGCGTGACCATTTTTATTGAACTGCGCAGACGGCAGAAGTCAGAGGTTAGTCATGGAGAACTTCGGGGGACTTTCGGTCCCCCGTTCTCCCTATCGCTGCCAGCGATCACACATGTATCCTCTATCCTGTGGATAGGGGATGCATTTCGTTAGCTACAGGTGGGGAATCTGCATGGAGTTACCTACAGGGTGGGGGACTCTGTATGGCGTTACCTACAGGATGGGGGACTCTGTATGGCGTTACCTACAGGGGGACAACGACTCTGTATGGCGTTACCTACAGGGGGGACGACTCTGTATGGCGTTACCTACAGGGGGGACGACTCTGCATGGCGTTACCTACAGGAGGGGGGACTCTGCATGGCGTTACCTACAGGGGGGGACTCTGCATGGCGTTAGCTACAGGGGGGGAATCTGCATGGCGTTACCTACAGGATGGGGGACTCTGTATGGCGTTACCTACAGGGGGGGGACTCTGTATGGCGTTACCTACAGGGGGGGGACTCTGTATGGCGTTACCTACAGGGGGGGACTCTGTATGGCGTTACCTACAGGGGGGGGACTCTGTATGGCGTTACCTACAGGGGGGGACTCTGTATGGCGTTACCTACAGGGGGGGACTCTGTATGGCGTTACCTACAGGGGAGGGACTCTGTATGGCGTTACCTACAGGGGGGGGGGGAATCTGCATGGCGTTACCTACAGGGGGGGGAATCTGCATGGCGTTATCTACAGGAGGGGGACTCTGCATGGCTTTACCTACAGGGGGGGGACTCTGCATGGCGTTACCTATAGGGGGGGACTCTGCATGGCGTTACCTATAGGGGGGGACTCTGTATGGCGATACCTACAGGGGGGGAATCTGCATGGCGTTACCTACAGGGGGGGGACTCTGCATGGCGTCACCTACAGGGGGGGACTCTGAATGGCGTTCTCTACAGAGGGGGCTGTATGGCGTTATCTACAGGGGGCAGTATGGCGTTATCTACAGGGGGGGCTGTAAAAAAGGCACTATCTACAAGGGGGGGTTGCGTGACACCCAGGGGAGGGGGGGCCCCAGTCAAAAGTTTGCTATGGGGCCCAGTCTTTCCTAGTTACGCCCCTGCCTGTACCACAAATATATAGGCCCTTTGTAGCTTAAAAGTTGGACTCTTGCAACTACAGACAATTTGGTATTATGAGGGGCAGTACTTTTGTTGTATTAATTTGATTTTAGTAAGAAAAATATTTGATAACATAATGAGCTCATTCACTATTGAAAGTTACGCCTCCTATTTCATGCGCAGGGAAGGCAGATAATGTCAACCTTGCATTGAAAGCCTGGGTGATATTAGTACAAGACATATGCATAACTGTCAGGTGTTTTATCTACAATAAGATTTTCCATCACAAATGACAGTGTGCAAAGATGTCATCAGAATAGAGTTAAAGTCAGAATGTTGTACTTTATTTTCAATGTGTTCATTCAAGAAACAGTGAAATGAATGAATTTATACTTAAATAAAATAATTTACAAAATGTTTGCACACAATCTTAATGGTCATGCTATTGCAGCAAATATTTTAGATTTGGTGGTGTTTAGTTAAAGGAAATCTGACTATTTTAGCATATATCTAAATCTGTCATCCTGAAACCCAATGCCCCATACAGGTCCAACATCAGATGCCAAGGCCTCGTAGTTTGGGGAGGGATAAAAAGGGGGCCCGCTCTGACTGTGGCGCACAACAGATAACATATACCTGGAGCTGACCCTAACCACATATAAAGGTATAATTCTAGATAACCTCACGCAGCATTTTACAGCTGCATTTCTCTGAATAACCAAACATACCAACATACAACCCTTGTACCTCTCTATATCCTCACATACCATTATATCATAGATTGTAAGCTCTTGCGAGCAGCGTCCTCACACCACTTGTTTGTACTGTTCATTAGTTTTGTCACTATGTATTGTCTGATATTGTCTGTACATGTTCCCTCTGTGCCACGGAATATGTTGGTGCTATAATACAGATTAATAATATATCCTCGCAAAAAATTATACAACCAGTATACCACAATATATGCTCATCCACCGGCATACAACCGTTATAACCAAATACGGACCTCTATAAAACCACATATAGCAACATACAGTCATTATATAACCTAATATGCCACCATACAGCCGGTATATTTTTATATAATTTCACATACCATTCATGGGCTGACACTGGAGCAAATTTAGTTGTTTTTTTTAGTCCTCATCTGTCCAGTTCTCGTGCTTATGGACACAGACGAATAGATCATGAAGCTCATCCATGCCAAAAACTGAATGGCTGTGCATGTTTAGGTCACAAGACTTGTATTCAGCTATTATTTGCTTGACTATGACCTGTGAAGTAGCCTGCATGATTGTAATCACCAATTTGCAACACGTTCTCTTTAAAAAAAATTGTCAATTCCAATGCATCAACGTTTGTTGGAAACAAAGTACAACTGTGTAATGTAATATATTATATCTTATCAGAGGCAGCACATTGAACCGGTAAAGTCAAGAGAGGGCGGGCATATCTCTACAGAATATCTTGTGCTCCTTGCTGCGGACTGGAAATTGGCACCCTGGCAGCGCCTCCCAGGTTTTGATTGTAACTGAAAGCACAGGTTATCATGCTTGCTGCAACTTGATAACATGGAAGAAGTGTCAGAAGGAGGAATATATCAATAATTTATGATATTAGATATATTATTATAATGAGTAAATTAACCAATTCTAATAGGGCATTCAAAATTGCTGCAAAACTTCCATATCAAATAACAAAACCTATCTGCTGGTAAACACCAATATCAAACAGCAGCATTACATAAATACAAGACTGGCGATAGCACTAAGGACAGGAGGACATGCCAAAACTGCAAACTTATTTGGGTGCTGCAAAGCAAGCACAGTGCTTGCAAAGGTTATTCATTATGAGGTCTGAAGAACCTGAGTTTCCCTTTAAGATGAAATTTTCCTTGTATTTCTAGGATCAATAGTGCTACGTATAATCACATAGATTTTTCCACATTCTAAGCAATGATCCAGTATTGTTTGTAACCACAATGGTTGTCATATCAGTTAGATCAAGGCAAATGTCATATACACTGCAACAAACCCTTGAGATGGCCGTATTCTAAATAAATATATCAGTCATGCCAGGCAGGGACACTAAATATCAAGAGAATTTTAAGGCATGAGAGTAATTTGGGGAATTTACAAGTAAAGACCAGATTCCCATTATCATCACCAATATGCCAGTAAATCTAAAATATACCAAAATATTTTATATGTACTACGTAGGGAGAACCAGAAAATGTGAATACAAGCAAACAGATGTGACCTGTGGAGGATCAGGCTGCTAAAACAGCGCTTTACTCTGCTATCTCCGTCAGTACCTTAGACATTAAATAGAACGGTAGTGCGCACCCATGAATGCAGATCCCATCAAACCGGGACAAGGGACCCTCGTTCTTGTGATTGGTTTGGATCCCATCGGCAGAACCCCCAGAGATTATAGATTTATCACATATCCTGTGGATCGATAATAAGTGTTTTTTGTGGGCCAACCCCTTTAGGGCTAGGTCTAGGGCTGACTAGCGAATCCTGGTAAAATTCATTACCACGACTGATGAGCATTCCCAATGTTTCCCTATGAGGGAAAGAGTTGTTGGCAATTTGCAACACAATGGCACAAGTCAACATCCTTTTTTTCTGGAGATTTATGACTAATTTTCAACATAAAGCATATTACAAACTTGAAACCCTTCCCGCCGCAGCCACTTTTGGACCAAATGACAGAGCCTCATTTTTTAAATCTGACATGTGTTAATATATACAGAACCGATAAAGACAAGGGGACATATATGAAAACACAGAAAAAGGCCATACTTGCAAATGGACACAGCCAGGTCAGAAAATGCTGATGAAGGAGTGAGCAGGTGCTTTAAATAATAATAGCCACTCCCACTGGTCTACATATATTCGCTTCTCTTGGACACAGCTGGGTCTTTGATGCTGGGAGAGCATGGTGTGTTGTTGTTTGGCATAGCAAGCAGGGTAGCCCGCTCGATGAACTATCAAGGCGTCACAAATAGGCTTCTACCTGGCTATACACGTTGTGCCTCATGACGTACACACTATCCCTCCATGTTTCACACACTTGCACCCCATTATCCATTTTATTTCTATTGAGGCACTTTACTCATTACTGCCCCCTATATTTCACTCATAGTATTACACTTGCACACACACACTATTCATTTATTATTTCTTACTACACATCCCATGCACCACACACCACTCCCCTCAAGACCAGTGGGAGTGGCTATTATTATTTAAAGCACCTGCTCACTCCTTCATCAGCATTTTCTGACCTGGCTGTGTCCATTTGCAAGTATGGCCTTTTTCTGTGTTTTCATATATGTCCCCTTGTTTTTATCGGTTCTGTTTGTACATCAGGAACGTTCTGTTCCATTTAAGGAGTTAGGGACTCGCAAGTCTGGGGATCCTTGTCGTGGATTGCGAGCTTGCGTCCTTTTGGCCAAAATGATTACTAATACCCCAGGTATTTTTCATTACTACATATATTCGCTTCTCTTGGACACAGCTGGGTCTTTGATGCTGGGAGAGCATGGTGTGTTGTTGTTTGGCATAGCAAGCAGGGTAGCCCGCTCGATGAACTATCAAGGCGTCACAAATAGGCTTCTACCTGGCTATACACGTTGTGCCTCATGACGTACACACTATCCCTCCATGTTTCACACACTTGCACCCCATTATCCATTTTATTTCTATTGAGGCACTTTACTCATTACTGCCCCCTATATTTCACTCATAGTATTACACTTGCACACACACACTATTCATTTATTATTTCTTACTACACATCCCATGCACCACACACCACTCCCCTCAAGACCAGTGGGAGTGGCTATTATTATTTAAAGCACCTGCTCACTCCTTCATCAGCATTTTCTGACCTGGCTGTGTCCATTTGCAAGTATGGCCTTTTTCTATGTGTTAATATATGTGGTAATAACCTGGGAATGCTTATACCTATCCAAGCAATTCTGAGATTGTTTTCTCGTGACATATTGTACTTTATGCTAGTGAAAAAATGTGGTCGATAAATTCAATATTTTTGTGTTCAAAACATCAAAATTAAAAGAAAATGAGCAAAAATTAGCATTTTTCTAAATTCAAATGTATCTGCTTGTAAGACAGATAGTTATACCACACAAAATAGTTACTAGTTCACATTTTCCATATGTCTACTTTATTTAGGCATCATTTTTTGAACTTCCTTTTATTTTTATAGGACGTTACAAGGCTTATAAGTTTAGTAGCAATATCTCACATTTTCAAGAAAATTTCAAAAGCCTATTTTTTAGTGAACAGTTCAGATCTGAAGTGGCTTTGAGGGCCTTATATATTAGGAACCCCCACAAATCACCTAATTTTAAAAACTGCACCCCCTTAAAGTATTCAAAACCGCATTTAGAACGTTTTTTAACCCTTTATGCGCTTCACAGGAATTAAAGCAAAGTGGAAGGGAAATTTGCAAATTTCATTTATTTTTTTTGCAGAAATTCAATTTTAATCCATTTTTCCTGTAATACTGAAGGTTTTTACCAGAAAAACACAACTGAATATTTATTGCCCAGGTTCTGCAGTTTTTAGAAATATCCCATATGTGGCCCTAGTGTGCTAATGGACTGAAACAAAGGCCTCAGAAGCAAAGGAGCACCTAGTGGATTTTAGGGCCTTCCTTTTCTTAGATTATATTTCAGGCACCATGTCAGGTTAGCAGAGGTCTTGTGGTGCCAAAACAAAGGAAACACCCCAAAAATGTCCCCATTTTGGAAACTACACCCCTAGTGAGCATTTTGACCCCCCCAGGTGTTTCATAGATTTCATTAGAATTGGGCAGTGAAAATGAAAAATTACATTATTTTCCAATAAGACGTAGCAGTAGTTAAAAAATTTACATTTTCTCAACAAATAAAGGAGAAAAAGCACCCTAACATTTGTAAAGCAACTTCTTCAGAGTAGAGAAATACCCCATATGTGGTCATAAACTGCTGTTTGAATACACGGCATGATACAAGGGAAGGAGAACCATTTGGCATTTGGAGCGCAGATTTTGCAGGATTGATTCCTGGGCGCCGTGTTGGATTTACAAAGAGCCTAAGGTACCAGTACAGTAAGAACCCATGAAATTTGACTCCATTTGGTAAACTACACCCCTTGAGGAATTAATCTAGGGGTGTAGTGAGCATTTTGACCACAAGTTTTTGAGGAATTTATTAGAATTGTGAAAATAAAAAAAATTAAAACATTTTTTGGAAATGTTCTAGCCCAAAATTTAGCATTTTGCATTTTCACAAGGACTATAGGAGAAAAGTACCTCAACGTTTGTAAAGTATTTTCTCCCGAGTAAGGCAATACCCCACATGTGGTCATAAACTGCTATTTGGACACACAGCAGGGCTCTAAAGGGAAGGAGCGCCATTTAGTATTTGGAGTGGAGATTTTACAAGATTCGTTTCTTGACACCATGTTGCATTGAGCTATAGTACCAGTACAGTAGTACTCCAGAAAAATTACCCCATTTTGGAAATTATATCCCACAAGGATTCATATAGAAGTGTAGTGAGCATTTTGACCCCACAAATGTTTTGCAAAAATTAGCACACAATAGATGTTGCAGATTGAAAATTGCCGTATTCCACAGATATGCCATTTCAGTGCCCAATATGTTGTGCCCAGCTTGTACCACCGTAGACACACACCTCATAAATTGTTAAGCGGGTTCTCCAGAATACAGTAATAGCCCATATGTGGTCATAAAATGTTGTTTGGGCACACTGCCAGGCTCAGTTTGACCACCATTTGGCTTTTGAAGCGCAGATATTGCTTGGTGTTTTACTGGTATTTCAGCTTATAATGTGGGGGCATATGTAATCTGGGCGGAGTACATCAGGGTATCATGTAAGCTGTGAGGAGTACATCATGGAGTACATCATGGTATATGTAAGCTGTGCGGAGTACATCAGGGTATATGTAAGCTGGGCGGAGTGCATCAGGGTTTATGTAAGCTGGGCAGAGTGAATCAGGGCATAATAGGATGATGTAATAATGGGGTGAATGAATAATCCATGGATTGGTGTGGTACGCTTTGAACCAATCCTTTTTTTGGTGCACAGGTCAGGTTTATTGGGTATTATACAAAGTATCTGCGCTCCAGTATTGCCTAATCTTTGACTTCTTCACTAGCCATATAAGCAGAACAAGGCCCTAAAGTTTCCTCATTTCCGCTGCATATAAGGGGTCCACCTGTGGGGTCCAGCAAATGATGATGTGGGGTATTTAGTGAAAAACTACTGGACCTAAAAATTTAGTCTGGTCCTTCATTTTGCATCATTGCGTTTTGAGAGTCATAACGTGTTATTTTTCCATTGACGGAGCTGTGTAACGTGCTGTAATTTTTATTGGTTCCATTTTGGGGTACATGTGCTTTTTTTTATCACTATTTATTCCATTTTTTGGGAGATGAGGAAACCAAAACTCAGCAATTCTAGAACTGTTTTGTTTTTTATTTTTTACAGTGTTCACCATGCAGTATAAACAACATGTTAACTACATTCTGTGGGTTGATACGATTACAGCGACACCAAATTTATATAGTTTTTTTACGTTTCACTACTTTCCCACTATAAAAGTACACTTTTCTAAAAAAAAAATCATGTTTTATGCGTGACAAACTGCAGTTTCTATTGGGACTTTTAGATCACTTTTTATTCCATTTTTATTCCATTTTTTTGGAGACAAGATGACCAAAAAATAAAATGCTGTCATTGTTTTTTATTAAAAATTTTTACGGTGTTCACCGTGCGGTAAAAATAATGTGATATTTTTATACCTCAGGCCGTTCCGAACGCGGCGATAGCTATTATGTATAGTTTTTTTCATGTTTTTATTTTTTTTCTAATTATAAACTACTTGATCAAGGAAACAGGGTGATTATTGTTTTTATTAGTTAAAACTTTTTATTTATTTATTTTCCTTTAACATTTTTTTTTTACTTTTTTCACTTTTATTTTTACACTTATCTGGGGACTTGAAGATCTGATCTTCTGAACCCCAGTACAATACACTGCACTACTTGAGTAGTGCAGTGTATTGAAAGGCTGGGTTCACACACCCTATTTACGGACGTAATTCGGGCGTTTTAGCCTCGAATTACGTCCGAAAATACGGCTCCAAAGCGTCGGCAAACATCTGCCCATTCATTTGAATGGGTTTTACGATGTTCTGTGCCGACGGTAATTTTTTTTACGCGCCGCTGTCAAAAGACGGCGCGTAAAAATGACGCCCGTGTCAAAGAAGTGCCTGTCACTTCTTGAGACTTAATTGGAGCCGTTTTCCATTGACTCCATGGAAAAACAGCTCCAATTACGTCCGTAATGGACGCAGCGAAAAGCGCCTGCACTTGCCATTACGTCTGAAATTCCGGAGCTGTTTTCTCCTGAAAACAGCTCCGTGATTTCAGCTGTAACGGAGGCTGCCGTGTGAACATACCCTAACAGTCATTCTTCATCTGACAGTTAGCCTATTAGGTCCTGCCTTGGGCAGGACCTAATAGGCTTCCGTACCTGGGCAACCAGGAAGCCTAGCAACGGCTTCCTGGTTGCCATGGAAACCATCGCCACCCGCAGTCTTTCGCGGGTGGGTACAGAGGGAGCCCCCTCCCTCTGTCAACCACTTCAATGCGGCGGACGCCATTGACAGCCACATTGAAGTGGTTAAACGGCGGCGATTGGCGGTAACTGCCATCGCCACCGTTGCAGCGGGATGTCAGCAGTGTATTACAGCTGATAGCCGCTGAAGATGAAGCGTGCACAGCTCCTGTGCCCGCTTCATCTACAGGGCGTGACTGTACGCCCTATTACGTGAATGCTCTGTAAATCGGGACGTACAGTCACGCCCAATAATTAAACGTATAATGTAAATAAAGGGTTGACAATAATTCTGCAATAAAGCTATATGTTTTGTATCAATATTTAAAGAAAAAATTTATGAATATCCAAGTGCATTCACATGTATGCTAACGGGGCAATCAGGCTATTGTAGGAAAATAAGTGCAAGTAAGACCAGTGGTGTTCCCCCTGGCAACCAATCACTAGGGGGGCTGTGTGGCTCTATACAGGGGGAGGGCTGTGTGACACTATCTGCAAGGGGGGTGTGACACTATCTACAAGAAGGGGCTGTGTGGCACTATACATGGGGAGGGCTGTGTGGCGCTATCTACTACGGGAGGCTGTATGGCACTATACAAGGTTGGGCTGTGTGGCACTATACAGGGGGAGGGTTGTGTGGCACTATCTGCTACGGGAGGCTGTATGGCACTATACAGGCGGAGGGCTGTGTTTCACTAAACAGGGGAGGGCTGTGTGGCACAATCTACTGGGGGGGGTTGTGTGGCACTATACAGGGGGAGGGCTGTGTGGCACCATCTACTATGGGAGTCTGTATGGCACTATGCAGGGGGAGGGTTGTGTGGCACTAAAATGGGGGAGGGCTGTGTGGCACTATCTACAATGGAGGTGTGGCCCTATCTACAAGGGGGCTGTGTGGCACTAAACAGGGGGAGGGCTGTGTGGCACTATCTACTGGGGAGGCCGTATGGCACTATACAAGGGTAGGGCTGTGTGGCACTATCTACCAGGTACTGGGGGGCTGTGTGACACTATACAGGGGGAGGGGGTGTGGCGCTATCTACAAGGGGGTGCGTGGCCCTATCTACAAGGGGGAAGGGCTGTGTGGCACTATCTACTAGGGGGGCTGTGTGGCACTATCTTTAAGGGGGGATGTATGGCACTATCTTCAAGGGGGGATGTGTGGCACTATCTACAAGGGTGGCTGTGTGGCACTATCTACAAGAGGGTCTATGTGGCACTATCTACAAGGGGGTCTGTGTGGAACTATCTACAAGGGGGATTGCTGTGTGCCACTTTCTACAAGGGGGGCTGTGTGGCACTATATTCAAGGGGGGATGTGTGGCACTATCTACAAGAGGGGTTATGTGGCACTATCTACAAGGGGGTCTGTGTGGCACTATCTACAAGGGGGCTGTGTGACACTATCTACTGGGGGGGGCTGTGTGGCACTATCTACAAGGGGGGCTGTGTGGCACTATCTACAAGGGAGGCTGTGTGTGTGGCGCTATCTACAGGGGGCTGTGTGTGGAGCTATCTGCAGGGGAGGCTGTGGCGCTATGTACAGGGGGCACAACAAAAGCCATTGAAAAGTCATTGAAAAAGTCAAGATAAGAGATCTAGCCATTATTTATTTAATGTGTTAAAAGTCAAGGTAAAGACGGCTACATCTGTAACTGTTGTATTGTAGAAGATAGCTCCAATTACCCCTTTATATGAAAGCGTTGCCCAAACTGTAACCCCAGGTTGATTCAACTGTTCTTGAATTGTTGCGGGGAGGGGGGGTTTTCTGCTGAGTAGTAAACACAGTCGTGACTGTTAACAGCACCTGAAAGTTTGACGTTGGCTTCAATCCGACCAAATAATTTTTCTAATAATGCCATTTCCTTGTGTTTCTTAAGTCAAAGTTGCCTCACAAAATTGTAAATAGATTGTAATTTTAACCCCTTAGTGACCAGCCTATTTTAGGCCTTAAAGGGGTTGTTTTCTGACAACTGATGACCTATCCACCGGATAGGAGAAAAGCTCTAGTGGATAGACCTGAAACGTCGCACATGGGGCAATAAAGTACCCTCTTTTTTCACTACAAACTACGGTGTGTTGCCTGTTTTTTTGATTTCTAGATAGATAGATAGATAGATAGATAGATAGATAGATAGATAGATAGATAGATAGATAGATAGATAGATAGATAGATAGATAGATAGATAGATATTACATAGATAGATAGATAGATAGATAGATAGATAGATAGATAGATAGATAGATAGATAGATAGATGATAGATAGATAGCAGAATATTTCTGAATATTATAGATAAATATCCATTTACGGTAACTAAGAACAATAAATATTGAATATACTGTAAGTATAAGCGCTGATTGATGATTGGCTCTAATAGGCTCAGAATGTGCCACACTATGCTATGGCAGGGCTTTACCGCCCTCAAACATTAAAAATTCAGAAAAAAATATATGTCATGTCAGTCAGAATAAAGTGCTATTATAATGTCACCACAAAAAAAAAAATGCTGATGTGCCAAAAAATATTTTAACAAGCTAAACCTTGTTATTTTTTGCTGACATCTAGAGTCTGGGACAACAGGAAGAGACATGTGTCAACCCAAATAAAGCTGAAATAAAGATGCATGCTGTAATCACATAAACAATTAAAATGATTTGTGCAACAAAACATAAAAATATACAGTAATGTATGACAATATAATTTTTTTTACATGTTTCATTAATTCATCATTAGTAAAGATAATTCACTTACATTGACACCATTAAAATTGAAGATGGTGTTTAGAATAAATTGTTTTGAGCCATACTACTATGTTTTTTTTCTAATGATTTCCAATATGTTTTTTAATAATCTCTTAAGAATCAGTCAAATGGAATTTGCCAAAACAACTAATTCTAATTCTACCTTCTATCCATACTTACATTATAGTATGGATATGTATGGATAGAGAGATAGATAGAGAGATGATAGATAGAGAGATAGATAGATAGATAGATAGATAGATAGATAGATAGATAGATAGATAGATAGATAGATAGATAGATAGATAGATAGATAGATAGATAGATAGATAGATAGATAGATAGATAGATAGATATGAGATAGATAGATAGATAGATGATAGAGATAGATAGATAGATAGATAGATAGATAGATAGATAGATAGATAGATAGATAGATAGATAGATAGATAGATAGATAGATAGATAGATAGATAGATAGATAGATAGATAGATAGATAGATAGATAGATAGATAGATAAATAGATAGATAGATAGATAGATGATCGATAGATAGATGATCGATAGATAGATAGATAGATAGATAGATAGATAGATAGATAGATAGATAGATAGATAGATAGATAGATAGATAGATAGATAGATAGAT